>NC_040916.2:33441652-34154704 GCF_004126475.2 Phyllostomus discolor | reverse complement strand
TAGGTATTTTTAAAATGCTGGAGACCAGATAGAATAATGCATGAAAGCAATAAATAAATAAGCAGACAAATCACATCTAAAGACCGACAGATAGTGGGGCTTTCACAAGAGGATCGACCACAGAGGTTTTAAACTCCGTTTGATAGTTTTCATTTGTGGTGGAGAGATTCTTAAACAAGTGAACTTCTCTGGCCTCAGAAGGGAACGGAGGAAGCCGTGGTGGGAGACGTGGCAACCGCTGTGGAGACCACTGAGATTTCTGGAAGGAGGCGCAGTGAAATTACTCAACCTGGGGCCAGCGCCCCGGAACCCCACTTATCTGTAGGTGTACCTGACCCTTGGGGGGAAACTGTGTTCTTTCAACAGTCCTCACTGCTGCCTGCAGCCCGGAGAAGCTTCCAGATGGACTGATGTGGAGAAGCATCTTAAAGGGACTTTATGAAACCGCCCACCAACACAGAGCTGGGTCACGTGGACACGAGGCTCTCGGACTGCAGACGCGTCCAACTCGGTTGAAATGAAGAGTGTGCCAGAAGCGGTCCCTTAGATTTCAAATTCCTTTCTCACCTCTTTTTTTTCCTGGTGGCAATGCCCTTATCCTTTTCACAATATTCACATTGGTATTGATAGGAATGTCCTCTGAGGTTTTTCCTAGTAAGGACTTCACTCGTCTCTGCTTTTAAAAAAATCCCTAATGTGTCTAACTTTTGACACACGGTTTTCGTTGATTACTAATTCATGTGACAAACATGCTACCTGAGTCTTCCTCGTAATATGGTCACAGAAAATGACACAGAAGAAAGGGCATTTAGGTCTACAGAGAATTAATTAGCATGTAATTTTCAGTATATCATCTAGTGTTAATTAGCAGTTAAAGCATCTCCTTGTGCATGACCTGCTGCTTTTAGTGCAGTGTTCTATTTTGGAGACCCTCGGGGACTCGGCTTGAAAGGATACTCGGTCTTCTTCTTTTTTTTTTTTTGAAAATGAAATATGGAATCACAGCTCCAAGTCTCCTGTGCTTTGTTAACTGCTATATATTTTCCTGAGGTTCCTTTCTTAAATCTCTGTTATAGGCTTTCTGTCGTCCCTTTCCAATAAAATAGGAGCCAAACTACTACTGATTGTTAGGAGTAAAATAAATATTCACACGTAAGCCCTTTTTTAAGTGATGCCCTGTGATAGCTTCTCTTATTTGCAATCTTGATGATTGCTAGACAAACCTGGGTGGGACGTAGTCTGAACCATTTCCAGTTTTCTCACGTTTTTACGTGCTTATGGTTGGGTGCTCATAGCTCCTGGGAGCACAGGGGTGCTCTGAAAAATCTGGCAAGTCGCCAATGGAAAATAAATGCTGAATTCTCTTTTTAAAAATGTTTCTTTAATGTTCATGCCCGATCTGAAAATTTTATGTATTTTATGCCCATAGAGAAACAAAATAACTCATATGAACAGTTAACTACAGAAGGACAAGTTTTTGGCACATTTCTCTTTATTCATCATAATCGTTAACAGTGTAAGGGTAGCTACCCTGCTCAAATGGTCCACATTTACCTTTGAGATGCGCAGTTAAATATGTACACACGTGAAAAGTCAGAAACTCAGAACCCTTTAACAAGACAGGACAATGGAATTTCTCTCTATCTGAAAGACACCAGTGTGCCAGCGAGGCCCGCGGAGCCGGCAGTCAGGGGACACGTGGCCTCACTCGCCTCCACACCGGGGGCTCAGGCCCGGGCCCCCCGACCTGGGACCAGACCCTGCTGCCTGCACCTCTCTTGCGGCTGTCACTCCAGTTCACAACCTTCTTAGACCGGTTATAAGGTCAAGGGAGTCAACATACATTGTTTTTAAAAGGCTTTCACGACTTTTGGCCTTTATACCGTACTGAGAAGCAGTTGGCCATTCAATTACCCTCCTCACCAAAAAGAGGGACCTACATCTGGACGTTCTACAGTGCATCTTCAACACATTATCCAGTTTGATTCACATGGAAACTCAGATTGGGTATAATGATGCCATTTTATACATGAAAAAAGAGTCTCAAAGAAACTCCATTAATGCTGGGTGGATGGTGACAAAATCAAGAGTCACAGTGAGACTTTTGGCTTCTATAACCAATTCTCTTCCATTTCATTACACTCCCGAATAGAGACCTCGGACCTCGCTTCTTCCTGGCTCCCCTCCGGCTGGAGAGCTTGGAAGACAGTGAGGCCCCGGAGGAGGTGAGAAAATGAAGAAGAGTGGAAAGAAAGCTCATCCAGAAAGAATTCAATGTCAAGTTTTCTATCACGTGGCATTTGTGCGTCCTGGGGAGCAGGCTGGGTTTGTTCCTTTCGAGACCATTGAGCACGCCACCCTGTGGGACATGTGTGGGGCCCACAGCACCGGGACGACTGTGAGGCCAGCGCCGTCAAGACGCTGCGTCCTCATTAAACACGTTCAAAGCTGCACAGCGATGTTTCCGTCTCCACGTCAGAATGGAGTGGGAATGGGCTCCTGACCTGTCCGAGACCGCAGCCTCATGTTAAATATCCGGAACCACTCCCAGTCTGAGCTCTGGTGGCCGGTATTGCATATCCGAGCTCACACAAGCTTCAGATAAGGCCCTGGCAAACATGAGCGATGCCGTGTCTGAGCCGTCAGCCCCATCACGTTGAAACAGTCAGGCGCTGGAGCGGAAGGCGCTGCAAACCCTTCACACAGATGTTACACAGAATCCAGCTTCATGTGTTTCGAGCTCTCTCCCGGGGCGGAGTGGAAGCTCGGAGCACGGGCCCTGGCTCCAGATGATCTAGATTCGAGTCCACGTTCCGCCAGCTCTTAGATTCTTGTCTCCCAGCGAGATGCTTGACACCTCTGGGCCTTGGTCTCTTTGCAGGATGGAGTGAGGGAGGGCGCCCGTCATTAATCAGTACACACGGGCCAGGGCACCTGTTAGCGTGTATTCAAAGAGATCAGAGAAGCGCCTGGCATCTGTGCCATCTCTGATAACGGAGCTCTGGGAAGAGACTGTGCGACTCAGTCCTTTATAGCTTACCTGGTGACGCTGCAGCTTCCACTTTTCCCCCATAATGTTTGGGTTAATGTCATCATATTAGTTTAGAGGGATCTATGTTTGTTTTGGTGGGTAATACCACCTTTTCCTATTTCCTGAAGTCTTCAAAAATGGGGAAAACAGGGAATTTCATCCATTTGCTCATATGTTTGGCTACATAATACCAAGAGACTGTTTTTACCTTTTAAAGTGTTTTCAATAAATGTAGTTTATATTTATAGTTTTTTACCCGATGACTGAAGGAACTGGTTGACGTTGGCGTTTCACACACCGACCCTGACGGAGGCAGCTTTGGAAACTGTTCTTTGTTCAGTCTCTTAAAGAACCATTGCCCCACGTTTCTGCCAATGCGTCGCAAATATTCAAGCAGCTTCCAGACTTGCCAACTCCTTTCCAGGCATGAGATCATGCACTGGAAAAATCTGACTCAGCAGGAAATATTTATAGTAAAAATTATTTTATCCTAATAAGCGTACTTAAAACGCGTCGGCACAGAAAGTTGCTTCCCTCCTTCCAGCTTTAGTTTCGATGCCAGCTTGGAATCCCGCCTCTCACCTTGAGCAGCTACATCGGGAGTTTTACCAAGAGCCCTGATGTCCTGGAAATGGCCACCCAGCTGTCAAAGGCACCGGTGCAATTGCAGGCTCGGGGGCCCGTGCTTCACACCAGTGGGTCTCCATTCCCTGAACCTTCTGCTTCCCCTTGAGGAAACCATTCTAAAAATGTTCGGTAATCATCGCTTTCTTTCAGCCCGGAGTCACGCTGATTCGGTCCTCGGAGAAGAAAGTGCATGCTGGGGGGCCCATGATGACAAAATCTGAACACCAGGACCTGGAAGAATTCAATCCGATTCACAGCTTCCAAATCAAGTCTTGCCCGCCTCTCCGGAAAACTCGAGATGACAGCTCGCCTCGCTCTCTGTCTTCCTCCCGTGTCTGTTGTCTTTGAATGATGTCAACCAACTTTTCATTCCTTTCAAGTCCCACGTTCCGGTGAGGTCTATTTCTCACATGCCGGCGGCGTCACGGAGTTTAATGCAGTGGCCCAGGGGTCCGCGTGGGCCGTAAATTTAAACGGGTCGGCTTCTTCGGGAGACCAGGGTAGGGGGGAGAGCTGTGAAGGAGGAAATTCTTAAAACGCCGATTTTCCTTCAGTGGTTTCTAGGATGCGTTGTTCCCTGAAGTTGAAGACACGGTTTCGTCTCTCCTGCTTTACTGAATGACAAGGCAAAGCGTAGCGTAGTGTTGGATATGGGTAAGTTAAAAGTGATCTTACTCCCCACACACACGCCCACAGGACGTGGGCTACAATGGTTGAGGTGGCCCCACGGCTTTCTCCGGAGACCCCCTCAAAGAGTCTGACCGTGTCTGTACTAAGATAATGAGTATTGGGGGAAAATCTATGTTTCTTTGATTTTATGATTTTGCATCTTTAGGGTTTTATTTAAAAGAGGCCTCTTTGAAATGACAGACTTGTTCCCTTTTAAATGATAGTGTTTCTCTTTCATTCATTCGCACACACGTCCCTTTGCTTGCTTAAGTGATACGGAGAGGGAACTCTGTTAGGTACTGGGGGGAGCAGCAGGAAATGCAAAAAAACTTGCTTTCAGGGTATTTATTTACCTGAGACTGTGAGCAAGCAAGATATAGCTAATGATGGCTTTCGTGTTTCTGTTTCACGTCCTATAATCATGAGACAGCATTTAGTGTCTCACTTTCAGTAGTCGAGAAAATGAAAATGTATTTACGTTCTGGGAAGGTGGGGTTCTCTTCAGATAACCCAAATGAATGTGCTTGGAGTTCCCCTGGTAACTACTCTTCTGCCCCAACTTTAAAATGCAAATGATCTATTCTAGTTACATTTGTAAAACCCCGCATTATACCCTTTTCCTGTGATAAAATACACATAGCATGTAATGGACTGCTTTACCCACCTGAAAAGGTAGCACTGTGGAGTGTGCACAGTGTAGCACAGGCATCCCCACTGCCTGATCCCGGACCGTCTCCAACTCCCACTCCCCTTAGGCAGTCACGTCCTGTTCTCTGTGGCCCCTCCCCCAGGAAGCCCCCGATCTCCCTTTGGCCTCTAGAGATTTGCCTGTTCTCTGTATTTCACAAACACAGAACCACACACTATGTGGCCTTTGGCTTCTGGCTTCCCTCACTTAGCATGATGTCTTCAAGGTTCAACCACGTGGCAGTGTGTACTAGCATCCGCTCCTTTTCATGACTGAATAGTACTCCACAGCATGGCTCCGACCCACTTGGCTTATTCATCCATCAGTGGATGAACAGTTGGGCTGTATCCACCAGTTATTTTTATAATGGATAATACGACATGCTCAGGTAAAATACAAGCCAGTGTATTTGCTTGTCCAGGTAGTAAGTACATACCAAAATCGGACACGTTTCCCCCTCTCTTGGACCATTGTATCTGCTCTGCCTCCCCTGGACAGCCATCTATGCTGTTTAAGCAACGGGTTCTTGGACAGCATTCTGGTAGACAATTAAAATTTATCTGTAGTGAAAAAGTTATTTCTCATCAAATCACCGATATTCCTATCCCCTGTACAGTGCTGGAGACCAGAATGGAAAGACACTGCGTTATGTTTCATCATTTCGAAATACCCTACAGAGAAATTTGAAATCATTGTTTTGATTCCGAAGATCGCACAGCCTGTGGAAATCAGGCAGGCAGCTTCAGGCAGTGTGTATTACACGGTTTGAAGCTGAAGGTCAAGGCTCTGCGGTTGCCCCGTTTTCTCCGGGAAAAACGTGCCATGGTCTTTAACTGCGCTGAGCGGCCGCTCCCGGGGTGGGGAGGAGGCTGCAGTGGGAAGTCCCAGGGGCAGGGCAGTGGGGCGGAGCCATCACGAAACCCCCGGCCCGAGAGGACGCTGCCGGGGTGCTGTTCAGACCTCGGGGGCGGTGTATAATTTATAAGGATGGAAGTGGATGGAGATGCTTTTCCTTTCTGGGAAGAAAATAGAGTCATAATGCATTTTCAACAAATGCTCGGCTGCACTTAGGCACCCCCCAGGGCATTCCATTAATGAGGAGCAGGGATTACAAAAAAAAAATAGATATAGATATGTAAAAATGTTGAATTAACATTTTTTTCCTTTTTTTTAAACCTGAAAAAGCACATCATGCCCTTTCAGCATATTTGATACACATATCCTTAAAGTTAAAACTGCTCCTTACAAAGCCGTAATATGGCGACAAACCATATGGTAAACTGTCTGGCCCGGTGATTACAAACCCTGGTTTCATAGCCCCCCAGGGATATCATAAACATTTGAAAATTATTTTTAATTAAAAATGCGTCGCAGCTTCCACATAGCACACAATCTCTGTGGACCAGATATCCCCTTAAAATAGATTTACCTGAGCCTCTGTCGAGATGGGCTTTCCACCGAACAGACTCCATGGTAGATGCATTTGTGTTGGGATGAATTTGGAGGATTGGCATTGGGGCCCATTCATTTATGGGGTCCTTAGTCCTGAGAATGCTCCAAAATCCAGCAGCATGCAATAAGCTATACCGAGTCTGATATTACTGGGGATGACTGAGCCAGGAATCGTATATTTAATTTATAACTTGTGTCTTTTCAGATTTTAATGCCTGTATCACTCATACATTTTCTAGAAAATTGATCTATTCTCAGGAAGAGGATGAAATTGTACCGGGAGTGTCCAATCCACAGCCCATGGCTACGAATGTGGCCCAACACAAAATCGTAAATTTACTTAAAACATTGTGAGAATTTTTGTGATTATGCATCGCAATGTATTTATTTTTTATTTATTTTTTAATTTTTTAAAAGTTATTTTTAGAGAGAGGAGAAGGAGAAAGAGAGAAAGAGAAACATCCATGTGTGGTTGCCTCTTGTGTGCCTCCTACTGGGGACCTGGCCTGCAACCCAGGCATGTGCCCTGGCTGGGAATCGAACCGGCAACCCTTTGGTCCGCAGCCTGCACTCAATCCACGGAGCTACACCAGCCAGGGCTGCAATGTATTTAATGTGCAGCCCAACATGATGACTCTTCTTCCAGTGTGGCCCAGGGATGCTGAAAGGTTGGATACCCCTGTAACTCCATCAGTCGTGTGTGTGTGTGTGTGTGTGTGTGTGTGTGTGGTTTAAAACCAGAACCAGAACTTCATCCTCCCCTTGAACCATGAGAACTGAGTCCTCTTGGAGACATTCTTCCTCTTTCAACCAAATTTTATAAGGTGTAGATGTGATTCCAAGTTTTAAAAAATCGTACATTTTTGGTTGGCTTGATCCACCTCTAAGAGATACAAAATGAAGTCCCTCCGTCTTTCAGGTGATATGTAAGAGTGAACCAAGAGAACGACAATAAAACTAAAAGAAAGGAATCTAAGAAATATCGTGTGTTACTGTAACCAGGTCTGGGGCCAAAATTCTGTTTTACAGCACTGATGAAGGAATGCCGAAAAGAAGCCATTCTTATATTCTTCAACTTAGCCACGTGTCAGAAGAAGGACAAAAAGTGACCTGAGTGTTTTTAACCCCGGCTGTTCTAGGAAGTCCTGGGAGAAACCGTCACCCAGGCGCTCTTGCTATGTCTGTGCCCAAGGTCTTGCCAGGACCCCGGAGGCCAGACTGTCCAGTGTGAGCGCACCCCAGTCTGCCCCCACCTGGATGTGAAGATCCGCCCGTCTCCGAAGCAGCAGCCAGACCATGAATCATACGCAACATGTTTTTAAATTGCTCTCGTGTACATGGTATTTATGTTTCCACTTACGGTTCCTTTAAGAACACAGAGCCATGATTCTTACCTTTTGTATGCTTTTTCCTTAATTCATAGTGGAGATTTCTCATCCTCGGTGAGCAAGAGGTACGCATTAAATCAGCCCTACAAAAATGGGCTGCTTACTGGGCTGTTCGCTGCTGCTCTGCCTGGCATGTACAAAGTGTGCGAACAGTTAGGACGGTACCAGGGCCCTGGAGGCGTCCATCATTCTCCCAGGGTTTCCGCCCAGTCTCTGTGCTCACGCTGCTTTGGTTACCTTGCACGGGCCCGCAGATGTATCTCTGATGATGCTACCCCTTCTGCATCGAGAAAAAACAGTCTCTGATTCCTAAGCCCTTTGATGTTGTGATTCGCTCATGGACACACCGTCTTTCAGTCACTGTCCACTTTACTGACACTGTGCTTGACACGGGAGATTTAAAGTAAAACTCAGTCTCGGACTCCGAGGTGCTCACGGGATAGTAGGAGGTGACAGACACGTAAAGACGTGTAAAGGAAGAATAAATGATCACAGAACCTATCATAAAACTACAGGCACTACAGTGGGGAACAAAGAAAGGATGCTCATTTCTACCCAGAGGTGGAAAAGAATGCACAGAGATGAAGAATAACAGTGGAAAATAGGAATCACATGAGCCAACAGGAGGAAGGGTGAAAACTGAGAACACCAAAAAGAGTTTAAAAGAAAAAAAAACTTTAATGGAAATAAAAAGACTTATAGAGAATTTTTAAAGGTTATTAAAGTTACTAAATGGGAATATTTTGATGCTTTAAATGCTTATTTTTGAAAGATACCAATGACTGAACAGTTATGAAATAGAGTACCATGGAAATGTACGTGAGGGTTACAACTGACCTCACCTAACACAATTCTGAAGGAAGAGCCTGGAATCAATAACTTTTTTTTCCAAGCAGGTATATTACTTTTAGTCTATTTGTGAATTCTGCAATGATACCTGTTTAATTATTACAAATTGGAATAATGTGGAATGCAAGTGAAAATGTACACGTGCTTTAAACCCTTTAGACCAGCATGAGGATATTTTAAATGTCTGGTTGGATATTTCATAAAAATTTAATTAGCGTTTTAGAGTCAGAACATCGTGCTTCTTGCATTAAATACACTGACTCAGGATCCTGGAAGGGCAGGGCAGGCAACACCACGGGCGGCGACCAGAAAAAGATCCGGCTTTCTTTCGGGTGCAGCTTCCGTTTTGAATCATGTCAAAGGCAGAGGTCGTGCCCAGCTGCATTATTTTTTCAAATTTCTGCACAAATTAAAGCAGCACAGCAAGCTATTGAAATGTTTGACAATAATGTTTGAACATGTAATTGAGTAGGTACTTCTAATGTTAGGTTATCCTTCATTGAGAGAGGGTTTTCTAGTTCACCTAACAGAACAAAGTGTGTTACATTTTATGTCAAATACATCGTGGCATGAGGTAGTATGTGTTTTGTATTTTAAGAACTTTTGTACAATTAATGGTAGATCTAATGGCAGATCTTTCAGACTTTGCAAGATTATGGAAAAGCCTTTAAATGTAGTCAAACTCCATGGGCTGTTAGTTATCGTGGGCTAAGTCATGTAATAGCAGAGATGAAAGGCCTTAACTTCGAGGCTGAACTGGCGTGGGCAAAACCACCAGTAAGTTATCTAGTCCATATTTTTATTTCTAGTTCTATTTCCCCCCCCCCCCCCCCACAATTCCCATGCACTTGGGCTCTAGTGTGTGCAGGCAAACAGGCTAGTAAACACAGAAGCTACAGAACCTGACCTAGAGAAATAATGACACACGCAACAGACATGAAACCACATGTCAAGTATACATTTTCAGCAGTTTTAAACAAGTCAAAATGTAACATAACTCTCTACCAATTGAAGCTCTAAGGGCTGAAATAACGAGTCGAGATAGAATAATCAGGATGAGGAAAGTCTGATTTCTGAGCTGCTGAAGAGCGGCTGGACTCTCGCTCGGAGCTGGAATGTCCATAGCTGCCCCTGACACCCACTCGCTCTGACAGATCTGTACCTCGTCAACGTAATCACACGGAATTGCACTTCCTCGTCTTCCTCTGCAGGTCTGATGTGGCCACAGGAGACAGAGGCTGGCGTGAGACCTGCAAGGCAACAGTGAAACCACAGCCACTCTGCTCTGAAGGTCAGGGGCAGGGCCCCCACCACGGTAGCTCACGCGTGGTCACTGAAGAGCGTTGGCTTCTCTAGCACATCACCGCATCGTGAGATGGGACGCAGTGATAGACACAGGTGGGTTCAAGTTCATCTTCATGGTTTACAGTTGCCCCAGCTCTCACCCCAGCTTCACACCTCGCTTCTCTGCTTGACTGCTGTCCCCCCAATCTAAGTGGCTTCATGCCCTCGTCAGACACCAAGTCAACAACTTTTCTTAAAGTCCACAAATTGCATATGATATATTCCCTGTAATTGTTTCTTCATTATATTACTTCCTATTGTTGTTCTTTCCTGACTGAACTTTAAATTAGACAGAAACTCATACCAGAAAGAGCTCTAGGGGAACAGAATCTTATGAAAGGGATCTTTGAAATGGCTCTGGGCTATTTTGAATTGGTTATTTGATCTAATTGCATTTCAAGAAATTAATGACCCCCTGGACAATGGTAAGGCAGACATGGCTAATCCATGACAAATGGATTAAAATATCAGCTGCAGACACGTGTAATCAAGTGTCTATAGAAGGAATGGTTCTGAGTGACCATGTAATTATTGCTACAAAATATTGTATAAAAATAAGGAGCATAAAAGGTTTAATTGGTTGCATGTGTCTGGTGTGCCAGAGGAATTGGAGAAAGCACAGAGTGAGTTCAGAGTTTTAACTTTGCAGTCAAGGATAAGAGAGGAGAACACTTCTAAGTCCGCCCTAAAATAAACCCATATCTCCTGAGGCTTCTGAAAACCGAGCCCAAAGTCTAAGACATTTTATGGCTACATTAGACATCAATTAAATTTTTGACTTCACAGGATCGCTTGCATTAAAATGAGGACATTCATTAGGAAGGAGTTGTTTACTGCAAACACAAGAGGGATTACATGGGACAGATTCTAATGAAGCTCGGAATGTGGTTCCTAAATACTCTGAGCCTCCTTTGCCTGGAGAAACCACCTTTTCCCCCTTGTTTGAAAAAGTTAGACTTTTCCTACCTAAGGAAACTATAATGCCCTCTCTTGAAGTAGTTTAATTCCAAAGACTTCTAATTCTCTTTAAAACATACCCCATAATCTTTCATTGTTTCTATACCTATTCTCAGACCCTAGCCTATGAGGGTAAGGCAAAAAAGGTGGCCTAATTTCTCTTTCTGATAAGTTGTTATTGGTGTATAAAAATGTAACCAATTTCTGAATATTAACTTTGTATTCTGCTACTTTACTGTATTCCTTTATTAGTTCTAATATCTTGGTACAATCTTTAGGGTTCTTTATATATAGTATCATTAGGTCATCTGCCAATGATAGTGTTACTTCTTCCTTTCCAATCTGGATGCCTTTTGCTCCTTTTCCTTGTCAGCTTGCTATGTCCAGGACTTCTAATATTACAGTAAATAAAAGTGGCGAAGGTGGACGTCCTTGTCTTGTTCCTGATCTCAAAGAAAAAGGCTTTCAACCTTGCCATGGAGTATGATGTTAGCTGCAGGTCTGCCATTTGTAAGAGCATGGATGGATCTAGAGAGTATTATGCTAAATAGAATAAGTCAGAAGGAGGAAGACACATACCATATGATTGCACTTGGATGTGGAATCTAAAAAAAACAAATGAACACACAAAACAGAAACACAGTCACTGATGTGGAGAACAATTGATGGTTGCCGAATGGGAGGGAAGCTCGGGCTGGGTGTAAAGGTGAAGGGATTAATAAGGACAAACTGCCAGCTGTAAAAAGTCACGTGGTTGCAAAGGGGAAACAGTCCATAATATAATAATAACTATGTGTGGTGTCACACGGGTAGTGGACTAATCAGGATGACCACTTCATAAGATTTATAAATGTCCAATCACTATGTTGTATGCACCTGCAAGAAATGTAACATTGTAGGCCAACTGCAATGGAAATATTTTTAAAAATGTGGCCTATATGAAAGAATAAATCGTACTGAAGTGATTGCAAATTTTGCTCACTGTTGTTTTCGGAAACCTGGGCTGCATGCAAGGGAGTGGGACTTTGTGGAGGCTGGATCAGGTTCAAAGTGAAATAATGTCGGACTTAGTTAGATTTGTTGACGGGGATGCTCTAAAGCAGAGATTTTAGATTCAGTTTGAAGTCTCCCATGACTAAGAGTGGCAGATAGGTGAAGAAAGCCATCCCGAGTTGCAAAACAAATACGTAATGTACCCAGGATCGGGGCCCGGGAGTCTGGCTCCAGAGTCCGTGGTCTTAAGGGCGATATGGTAAGAGACGAAAGGCTAGGTCTTCAGACACATTAGAGACTGTAAATTTGAAAAGGCTGTTGTAACAAATGAGATAAGAAAGAAAGCGGAGGATTTAGTTAATCAACCTTAAATTATAGTTATATTTTTTTGCTAAAATCTTCTCAGCACTTCTCCTCTCTTGGATATATATTTAGACAAATGCTGTCCTTTCTAAAGAACATGTTATATTTATTAGTGACAGGAAAAAAATATAGCTTGAATCTGCATTAGATCTTGTTAAGGAGAGGATCTGCAATAGACCAATAATGGGGTATAAATCTTCTGGTGGATGGCTGTGAAGCAGATGTAATGCTCAATCAGGAGATAGAGATAGAATGAACAAGCATAAACTTTCTTAGGTATGGCCGTGCACTTGAAATACATTTTACATTTTCATCAGTGAGACTGATGTATGTGTGTGTAAGTGTACGTGTGTATGGACACATCATGCTGGTCCTCTGCCCTATCCCTACATTAAACTCTCTGAGATATGGAAAAGCAAGAACACATTGAAAATAACTGTCTGATTGGCCAAACCCAGACCAACCTACACAGTGCTCCAAGAGTGAGAGCTCCTACCGTGTCCCGCCTTCTAGGCTGACAGCGATGGTGAGTAGAACACACAAGATGATGGAAAGATACCGCTGTAAGATGCTTCCTCTAACCCGACCTCAATAGGAGTCACAATTCTTAGGGTATACCTGGGTGTTCCAATGAGCGTATCAGTGAAGTTGACCCTTGTACATAAAAGCAAAGTTATTTCTCTTTATGCAGCATTTTGTCACATCACCCTTGTCTAAATTTGTCCTTGGATCTTCTTCTAAACAGAGACAAATGACACAAGTGGGCCACCTCTAATTATATTTTACTTGATTGGGATAGAGTTTTATGACTATATGTTTCTGTTGCTGCATACAAATTGCCGCCAACCTGACAAATTAATATAACGAATATATGCTACATATGAAACACCCACAGGGAATGTCACAGTCTATGGTTAGCAAAAGGCTGTGCTTTCTTTTCCTCTAAGGCCAGAAACAGGGCAAGGTTGTCCTTCTGCCTCCTCTGCTGAACACAGGACTGAAGGTCCCAGCCACAGTAATGAGTTAAGAAAAATAAAGGCATTGAAATTTAAAACAAAGAAGTAAAATGATCTCTTTGCATAGAACAGGATCTCACCTGTAGAACACCCAGAAGACAACACCAGAAACGGCTAGAACTGATAAGCAGGTTAAGCAAGCTGTAGGATAGCAAACCAGCACAAGAAACCAGCTGCATTTCTCCATGTTAACAATGCACAAACTGAAAAGGCAATAAAGAAAAGTATCTTATTTGCAATAGCACCCACCCCACAATAAAATACTTAAGGCAAAACACTGACACTGATAACTACCATATATTGCCAAAAGAAATGAAAGAACATTTAAAAAATGGAAAGATATTCCATGCACACGTATTAGAACATCTATTCCACGTACTAGAACACGTATTCCATGCACACGTATTAAGCATTAACTTAATACTGTTAAGATATTGATACTCCTCAAAGTTATCTACAGATTCTATGCAATACCTAGCAAAACCACAGTGATGTTTTTTGCAGGAATAGAAAAAAATCCACCCTGAAATTCATATGGAGTCCCAAGGGGGCCCCAAAAGCCACGACAACACTGAAAAAGAACAAAGGTGAGGTCTCATCCTTCCTAATTTCAAGTGCATTCACCTCGGGCACTTTTTCAAGGCTTGGTGAATGAAGTCCAGTCCATTCAAGGAGACTTCCTTTTGATAATGCAGATTTACCTCATTAGGAACCTTAATTATATGTGGAAAATACCTTTTGCCAAAAGAAACATAATTTAATCTTCTCAGTGATATCCCCTAATATGCAAAGGTCCTGCCCACACTCAAGGAAAGGCTATTATTTGGGCCACTTACACAGCATCCTGGCAGCCATCGCAGGATTTTGCCCACCCTACCCGCCGTGCCCATTCCTGCAGGAGGGAGAGCCGCTCTTAATCCTGAGAGCCACAATTCACAGTATGTCTGTGCTAAATACTAAAAAAGAACTATTTTATAAGGGAAAAATCTAAAGACATTCAAGAAGACAGAAGCATGGTAATAAAAATGGATGCACGTTTACAGCAACGACAACGCTTTCTATTGACGGTGTTGTGGGGAACGAGTCACTATCCTATAATTTTTGGTGGCCGTGCAAACTCATGCAAACTTTGGGGAGAAGAATTTAAAGGTCCACGCTCATATCCACCAATTGATCAACCAACCAACCAATGAAAAGAAGTAAATGGGAGCAGGAGAGATTTTGCGTACAACAGAATGGCAACTGATAAACGCATATGTGTACACGTTTAGTGGTTTAGTGTCTGTCGGGGGCGGGAGGAGGGGTGAGAAGAGGCGAGGGAGGGAGAAGAGGAGACATGGGGGACAGGCACAGAGGACACAAACCTGGGTTGTATCAAATATCCTTCCGTGTAGCTGGTCAATTTCCAAAGAAAAATTGATGAGGAAGGAGCCACTAGTTTTAGGAACCACTGCAAACAATCACCTATAACAAGATTTTTAAAAAGTGTGAACTAGAAATGTTCAGTAAAAATGGGTGGGGGCAACAAGGCCGAATCTTTTCAAATTACTAACAAGAAAATGCGGATGCTACCGATGAATATTTGGAATAGGAGGGATGGGACCAATGATTTGAAAAGGACAGAGATCTGCTAAACTAATTTTGTAAGCCCTGGGTGGCATAGCTCAGTGGATTGAGCTCGGGCTGTGAACCAAAGTGTCGCAGGTTCTATTCCCAGTCAGGGTGCATGCCTGGGTTGCAGGCCATGACCCCCAGCAACTGCACATTGATTCTCTCTCTCTCTCCCCCTCCCTTCCCTCTCTAAAAATAAATAAATAAAATAAGGCTTTTAAAAAAGAACCTTATTTTAAAAAAAGTAAATAAAATAAAAATTTTAAACAAAACTAACTTTGTGAAAGTTATTTAGTGAGACCAACTTTTACCTTTGAACACTTCTCCAAATAGGGAGATCTGAAACTCAATACAAATTTCTAGAGATGTTTTAAAGGCTTTTTTTTCTAGGAGGAATTTATATAAATAGGAGAGTAACTCAACATAAAAACTTTTTAAAACTTGCCATAGTTTATATCTTTAGGACAAAGCTATTCATTCAGCAAACTCTGGAAATCTAGGTTTTAGTATACATAAAAGCAAATAAAGTATACTTTATTTTATATATATGGTTATTTTATCCATGGCCCTACTGCCCAACTGCTGTAGTAGAAGGGAACTTATCTTTTAAATCTATATAAATGTTTTTATGCAACTCTGAGATTTAATCACTTCATTTTATACCTGTATAACTACGAAAAAATCACATACATCAATGGGGGTTTTCCATCCTAAAGTACGGTGATAACTTCTTGGTTATGCCCCATTACTGAATCTATGTTTATATTTAAGCAGAACGGTTTAAAAGTTATGGGAATATCAATGTAGCAGATAATTAAATGTGTACAGATCTATTAATTTATATAATTAAGATAGACCATCATTGGAATTTATTATGAAATTGTAATATCCTGTCATGTTGCATTGCTTAATTATAACCAAGGAGTTCGTATAACTTGCAGTGCACAGTGATTAAAACAATTAGTACAGAGTCAGGCCAAGTTATAAAAGTTGCAATAAAAATATTAACAAATCTACATGTCGGTATAAGAACTAGATTTTAATGTGCAACATTTCTTTGGAAATGGATTCAATGTATTCCATCGCACTCTTCTCAATTAGCAAGAGATGGCTGCGCTCCATCCCACTTAGTGGTCATCAGTGCGTGATATTGAAAATACTTTCATGTACTTAGGAGCTGCTAAATCCAAACCGAGACAGGAGAGGAAACACGTCAATAAATAATGGCTCTTCCTGGCTACACAATCCCCATGCCTCAGTGACTTGATGTGCAAAATGGTCATAACCCACCAAAGGTTTCATCAGGAAGGTAAATTATATATACTTGTATATATAATTATTTGTATAATAATGTATTAATATATTTAATATCTCTCTAGGTATCTGACATCATAAACAGTGAGTGTAAGCTAATCTTATTGTTGTTATTACTATTGCTATTAGTACTGATTTATTATCCTACTTTATTCTTTTACACATTTCCTTCGACCGTCTGTGTGCCTAGAACCCAGAAAATGACTTTTTACTGCCTTCCTGATTCAGTGCATCAGGAAGGCATTCCTTCCTTTTCCCGAGTGCAGTGACTTCTGGAAAAGGGAACTGAATTGTCCTTGAAGTGGGGTCTACACGTGGTGTGTGAACTAAGTGACCGCTAAAATAGTCGTTCTTCATCTGTGTCATGGTCCATTTTATACAAAGTGGGGGGGAGCTCGCCTACACCCCTGCTTGTCTTCACAGAGACTTCTACCTAAGCTAGCAGCGGATGCTTAGAAGAGATGCCTCCTCTCTCTGCTGTGTCCTCAGTCCCCCTCTTCCGCTGGTCGCCTTGCCAGGGTGACGCCAGTGGAGAGGCAGCAGTGAAACCGTGCTTGGAGCGGGTTGGTGGGAAAAGGGAAAACTGAATTCAGCATGCGTGAGCATCGGTTTTGAGAAAATTTGTTCTGCAGTGAAGGAGAGAATGGGGAGGTAGAGAAAGGCATAGAATAGAGAGTTCTGTTGGTTTGTCTGTTTTCTTGTACGTTTGTCTGCACTGTGAGCCTGGAAGAGACACACTCTTTGGTTTGGAAGGGTCTGCAGAGAAACTGGGGGGCAGAGGAGGCCCCAGGAATGAACAGAAAGGGAGATCAGGAGGCCCGGCTCTCCTGACCCGTGTCCCACGGGTCAGTGTGTGCCCAAGCCCCAGCGTCTGGGGATCATGCCAACCATCCCTCTGAGCGGTTGCTCTGGAGCCTAGCTCCACGGGAGAGAAGTGACACATTAGTGAGCAGGAAAGGTCAAAGGAGCCTCGGAAGTTTACGGCCCCAAGGGTCCCTCCCATTCAGAAATACCTAACTCTCTCTCCTGGTATTATTTTCCCCTTAGCACATACTGATTTGCTTGTTGTCTACTAACCCCTCCGAGAACCTGAGCTCCACCGGCCAGGTGGGAATTGTTCATTTTTATGTCTTCGCTACTCTGTGTTCCGTTCCTGTTACACAGCAGGTGCTCAGGAAGTACTTGCTGAAAGAATGAAGCACTCTAGGAGATGCATTCAAACATATCCATCTTAAAAAGGAGCATCAACGTCCTGGCTGGCATAGCTCAGTGGATTGAACGTGGGCTGTGAACCAAAGTGTCACAGGTTCGATTCCCAGTCAGGGCACATGCCTGGGTTGCAGGCCATGGCCCCCAGCAACCACACATTGATGTTTCTCTCTCTCTCTCTTTCTCCCTCCCTTCCCTCTCTAAAAAATTAAATAAATAAAATCTTAAGAAAAAAAAGAAAAGAAACTCTTTAAAGAAAAGAAAAAGGAGCATCAAAGCATCAAATTTCATGCCAAATGTACTAGAGCCAGAGCAACGATAGGAGGTGACCAACCCAGAACATCCCCCTCCCCCCATCTGCAAATTAAACATCCACTCACCCACTGACCCTGACAACGCTCAAGATTCATCCATCATAAATCATTGGAAAAGAAAAATCATGACAACCAGTTTTTTCCTTCTTGGTTTTGGTCTGAAAGATCTGGAAAGTATCTTGAGTGTATCTTACATCTGGGGGCTTAAAGAAAGCACCACACTTACAGGGGGGATTTCACTTTGGCAAGTTTCTGAAACCTCAAATAAATGCTTCGAATGCACTCAAATGTGGTAAAAAGCAATCCCTACCTGAACATGAAACAAAATAAGAATTTCCTCTGGTTTTTGCCCAGGCGAATTGGTCAGAACTGGAAAGTCATGTCCGTGCCCTGGCTGTGTTTTGACTTTGAAGTTGAACTATTCAACAAGGAAAGCTACCCGTCACCGGCGTGTGTGAGGCAGCTGCGGCAGGAAATATCCACCCCTGTTGGCCGGACGTCGCCTATTACGGAGCAGAGCATTTTCTCGCATTCGACAGTGTACAGTGGTGACAGGAACTATGGGAGTTCTTCCAAACTGATTATTTTCATAGGCCTCTGCATCCCAACTTGGAAGCCAATGGGAAGATATATTCACTTTAATGAGAACATGTTTTCCTGGAGCGTGTTTTCGCAGCGAGGAAATGGAGATGTCATTGCCGGCGGGGGAAAAGAAAGACCTGGGAGGCCTCGGCTCATCCAGCTCCCGTGATCGGAGATGCCATTAACCACTCAATTAATGCAAACACGGCTTAATGAAATGTTTCTCATACTGTGATCACAAAGTATCCCTGCAAAGTACCACTCCGCTCTTAATAAATACGAGAGCCAAGCCAGAATCCCCCCGCATATTGATTTTTTTTAAAAAAACATACTAATATATCCCACAGACTCCTCAGACATGCAGGAGATCATCAGCACAAGCCTCAAAGGTCAGCCTAATGAGGAGATGAATTTGCATTGATTTGATATCGCCCGGGTCAGATGGAGAGCAACCAATTCAATGAGGATGGTCTGGGTTACAGTGAGATCATAGGACACGCTGCCAGATGAAAGCTATGTTAGAGGCAGGGGTGGCTACGTGACATGGGTCACAGGGCCCTTGTTCAAGTCACATTTCTCCCCACTCCTTTGGACCGTCTTCTGTGGGCACGTGATGCTCAGGGAGTGCTGCTCGGTGTACGTGTTACGGACCCACGCAGGCCTGGCACGTCGCTTACAGCGGGCACTGGAGACCTCACAGAGCACTCTGAAATGGTTACACTGCCTGCCAGCGTGGCATTTTTCTGCTAATTAATTTCCCCAGATTTTATCAAAGCATTGCAATGCAATGGATTGGAGACTAAAAAGTAACCTTTTTTTTATTGTTCAAGTGAAGTTGTCTCCATTCTTACCCCACCCCACCCTCCTGCCCTACCCACCCCCACCCTTGAACCTACCCCCTTTGGCTTTGTCCACACGTCCTTTATACACGCTCCTTGGTGGTCCTTCCCCTATTACCCCTCTCCCCACTCCTCTCTGTTAACTGTCCGTTTGTTCTTTATTTCCCTGTCTCTGGTTCTATTTTGCTTGCTTGTTTGTTTTGTTGATTAGGTTCCACTTACAGGTGAGATCATATGGCAGTTGTCTTTCACCGCCTGGCTTGTTTCGCTTAGCATAATGCTTTCCAGCTCCATCCACGCTGTTGCAAAGGGTAGGAGCTCCTTCTTTCTTTCTGCTGCATAGAATTCCATGGTGTAAGTGGGGCACTGTCCAGAGTTTATGTTCACTCTGGGGGTGAACTGGAGACCACTTGCTGAACGGGAGCCTGGGACGGTGGCCTGGAATGCGGTGTGGATATGAGGCAGGAGAAGGGAAAAACCTAATCTCACCCACAGAGAGCATTAATAGGAATTAGTTGTAGACAGCTCTGAAGACGAAGCCAAAATGACGAGAGATAGCAATGTTTAAGGAACAGGCGCCAGGAAGTGAGTGTGCTTTTGATGTTACCAATATTTTCTTCGTGTGCATGTTTAGAATCAAGAGAGTGCTTCAGCTGAAAGAAGAAGAAAGTTATCATAGATTTTAATAATATAAATGTATTCTCAGAGTGGAGAAACTCCGTCACCTTCTGTGGGTGCAATGGATGGTATTAGCCAGCTGTTCAATGCACCAACCCATAAAAACGGAATCGAGTTGGGATTTCTGGAGCCCCGACAAAGCGTTTCAGGCATATGAAAAAGTATTATAAATGAAAAAAAAAGAATCTAACAAAATTCATTATAATCCCTATCGTAGGGATGATGTGCATACAGCACAAAGAGGGAACTTAGACTGTTTTAGCCACACACTGTGTTGGATGAGCACATAGCAAAGCAGGCGCTGCGTCTCCCTCTGCTTGTGTATCACGCGAACTCCTTTTATCCTTCACATTTCAAGCCAGACGTTGCCTTTGACGGGAAGCCTTCCCATCATATCCCAGGCGGGTATTCTGCCCTTTTCACATGCCTCCATTCTGTCTGTTATCTTATTATATAATAATAATTTATGTGATTAAAAAAACTTAGGCTGTAACCTGAACTTGGTTTCTGCTAAATACTTCCCAAGGGCATTCTAGGCCCGAGGACGTGGTGCGTGGGCCCGGGTAAGCAGCAACGGTGAAGATGATGATGATGGTCGATAACATATTGATCACTTCTGACGTGCTAGACACCGTGTTAAGCCTATTATGGCAGCAATTATTTCATCCTCCCGCTTGTGAGTGATAGACGCTCAGAGTAACTGTGGCTGAGACGAAAGAGAAGATTACTTCTCTCCCATACAAATGCTGAGGATGGGGCTCCTGCAACACGACGGGGGTGAGGTGAAAAGGTTGAGCCAACCTTCGGGTGATAACAGCTAAAGAAACAACTATTTAAAGACACGAGGACGCATCTGAAAGCACACAGAAGCCAGAACAGAGTTTTCCTCCCCCACCCTTGCCCCACCCCAGACAACAGAACCCGAGACAAGGATACTCTTCAAACAGTAGCCATAGAGCTCCGAGAGTTGTCTTAGGAGAGAGAGGGAGCTGGGTGGGCCGGCGATGAGAACGGTTGGGAGGCAAAGGGGTGAAGGCAGGAGGGGGCAGACACTGTGGCGAGCAGTGTGAGCCGAGAAAGGAGCTGTGGTTGCGGGTGGGGAGGCTCGTGCGTGGCACAGCGGCCTCGTCTGCCATGGACCATGTGCTTACCCTATTTTCTTTTTTCCTAGTGAGAGTCCTCTTTCATTCAGAAAGATGGAAAAGAGTTCTAGAATCTCCCATGGAAATAGGAGAGCAGCTGATGTGATACATTCATTTTCAGGGGGTGATGGGGGTTTAATGGACAGATTACCTCATTAGTGCTGGTCAGGTGATTCCTGATGGACAGGTTTCAGGTTCCATTTCTGGGACTGCGGACACTGTGATTAAGTTAACTCTGGGCTTACTGATGTGGGGCTTAGCGTAAGTGACTCCGTGTGGGGCCTGCTGTTCTGTCTTTAACAGTATTCTGTATTTTATCTTCTCCTAAAGGGCGTCATGCCCTGGAATCAAGCAGGGAGCCAAACATTAGGGTTTCACGACTCTGATTTTAACTGTCAGAGGCAGTTAATTTACTTTTCAAAAACTTAATGTGGTGGTGGGTTCGAGTAGGTGAGATCGGGTACAGACACTGTTCCAAGATGTTACAATGAATAACCTTTTCGAAATAAGTCTGGGGCTTTGTGAGTTTGACAGCTGGTATGTTTCCTGGAGAAAAATTTTTATTAATGACAATTAAGTCCCATGCAGTTCATTCGGTAGTCAACAGGAACTTGGTATTCCAATTTATACATAGATTTTTTAAAAACCACAATTCCCAAGGTGTTCTGTGTGGGAGGTAAGCATATTTTTCAGGTAGAAAGAATGGTCATCAATCAGTACGGGTGACACAGACATCTCGTGCATGAAGGGATGAAACGCTGCAAACCAGAACACAGGCGGGGCCATTTGAATCACGCAGCCATCTTCCCATGTCACTGTCATCGGACTGGGAAGATACATGAAGGGTCACATGACCTACGCGGCTCAGGCGGAGTTGTCCCACTGATGAGGTCAAGTGCAAGTCCGTTATTTCTGTGTCCATTTGGTGGCCCACTAAGTATAGTCTTCCAGATGAGGCAGCCACTACTTTGGTAAATATTTTTTTAAAGATTTTATTTATTTATTTTTAGAGAGGGAAGGGAGGGAGAAAGAGAGAAAGAGACATCAATGTGCGGTTGTTGGGGGCCATGGCCTGCAACCCAGGCATGTGCCCTGACTGGGAATCGAACCTGCGATGCTTTGGTTCGAAGCCCACGCTCAATCCACTGAGCTATGCCAGCCAGGGCGGTAAATATTTCTATGAGATGCCAGATAAAGGATCATGAGGGAATTGGACTATCCTCAATAATGGCTGAGGAAATGACTAGGGCAGTGGCATTTCAAATGCAAATGTAATGAACAGTTAATATAAGAAGGCATTTCCCAACTTTTAACAAGGCAGATATTGACGAAACAGGAGTAGGTGCCTGGCTGGGGTTCTTCTTTGGGGAAAGGCTTTTCTGGTCTGTCAATAGGATGGGTTCAAACCAGCCCAACCTCCCTGCTCCTTCCTGGCTGCGAGGGACACGTGTCGTGGAAACAACGTGGGTTCTGGCCCACGTGGTTCTGCAAGCTGGCTGCACTGTTCCTAGCTGTGTACCTCGGATACTGAGTTGACTCTTTGAACTTCAGTTTCCTTTCAAGAAAACTGGAATAATAACAATTTAATAATGCCTCCCCAGTATCGGGGAATGTTTTGTGAGGAGATTAACATAAAGAGTTTAACATCTTAACTGGCTCGGAGAAGTTTCCTGACCCTTGGAGGTAATTGGCCCTGTTTAAATGATCTATTATGTGACCCTTTTACAAAAGTTCAACATGTTTAAAAAAACATAAAAAACGATGTCTAGCACTCTACTTTCAAATTAAGGAAACTGAGGCCTTTTAATGTTTAACAAAATAATCATTGAATTCCCACAGATACGCAAGTCACCCATCCTTCCGTTCAGAGCCATTTGTCCTGAAATACATTGTTTTCTATCTTAATATTCAATTCAAAGATCCTCTTTAATGAATGAGGTCAAAAATAACCATCTTGTGGAGAACACAATTTCCATGCGTATTTGCAAACCAAATGAGAACCTGGTTTTATATAAATCCAGAAACTTTAACACAGCAATTGATAATGCAATTTTCCTTCATTTGTCGTTTGCCGTTCCTATTGCCACACCGAGGCATGGAATTTAGGGTCGCATCTGCCACCGATGGCACTCGGGACACACATTTACCTTCGGTTTCATCTGTGAAAGGGGGCAACTACTGCATCCTTACGGGGTTGTCTTTAGAATTCAGTGATGTATCATAGAGAAGACCCCAAACAGTCTACGTGAGATAGGGCTGTTTGAGATAGGGCGCGTGGTGAATCGGCTGAGATGGGTAAGGGCTACAGACGCCGTGGAGGAGACAGGAGGACCGACCCCTCAGGGATTCACGGCTTACAGCTGGCAGAGACCGGCTCCATCCAACATGGCAGCTATTTCACCTTCCGGCAACCCCTCGCCTCATTCCGCACACATTGTAGTACTTCACCATGCTCAAGGACACAGCCCCGCCTCCAGGATCAGAAACCAAGAGCCCATTCAAGGACGCAGCTCTTGGGAGGAGACTCCGCCCCTTATCCCCTGGGCATCCTGAGTGTCCGCCCCCCTCATGGAATGCCCTGACTCCTGATAAAATAAAACAGGTAGGTCCTCCTGCAGAGGGGCTGCTCTGTCCGTGGAATAGCCCCCTCTCTGTCTCACCACCTCACTGATCAACTCCTTTTCCCTTTAAACTCTGCTGGATCCTGTCTGAATTCTTTCCTGTGGGAAGCCGAGAACCTACAGTGGGACGTGGACCTGCAGGTCCCGAGACCCCAGAACACCTGCATCATCTTGACGTGACTTGTCATTGTAACATCTGTGACAGGCAAATAGGTAGCAAAAATGACAATTCTTACGTTTCCATAAAAGATTGTCTCCTACCTTCTCCGCTAACATTACATTGCTAGCACTAAATAGAAGAAGAGCATTTCAGTTCAGTACTCTGTGCTTCTAATGAGAAATCATTGGTTTCAAAGCTAAAGAATCTACGTGGACCTTGCATTAATACGATGACTATTGTCATTGTGAGTGGGATGCATATTAAAGAGTAAATGAGAATTAATAATAGTTAATATATAGGCTTGGTGGCACAGGGCATACTACGTGCCATTCTGCTTTAAGTGTTTTATTTCTATTAAGTCATTTAAGTATTTAGTACTCCAAATAACCCTCTGAGGAAGTTTTTATTAATGTGCTGGAGCTGGAGAGCACTATGCTAAGTGAAGGAAGCCAGGTGGTGAAAGACAAATACCATATGATCTCACCTATATGTGGAACCTAATCAACAAAACAAACGAGCAAACAAAATGTAGCCAGAGACATTGCAATAAAGAACAAACTGACAGTAAGCAGAGGGGAGGAGAGAGAGAGATTGGGGTGGGGGGAGGAAGGGAAAGGGTCATTAAGGAACACGTGCAAAGGACGTATGGACAAAGCCAAAGGGGTTAAGGACTGGGAGTGGGAGGTGGAGGTGGGTGGGGCAGGGGAAAGCGGTGGCGGGAAAACGGAGACAACTCTACTTGAACAAGGATGAAAAAAGAGATGATAAAAAATGGGATCTTAAATTTACATATCTAGCAATGGAAGCTCAAAGAATTTAAGATCTGGCCAAGGTCATGCAGCTGAGAGGAAGCACAGCCGGGATTCAGACGCAGTGTCCGACCCGGAGGCGGCCGCGCTGCCGACTGCGCCCGCTGCCGTTCCAAGGACAAGGCGCTGGGGCAGCGGCGGTCACTCACCGGACTCTCGGGGCGTGCGCTTACGTCACTGAAATGGCCGGACAGGGGGGCTTTCAACGTGCTCGCATCTGACTCTATTAACCTCTTCTTTGTTATCTCTTTTAATATCAGAAGTTACCCCTTTTGCTGACCGCCCCCCCACCCCCACCCCCGCCACTACTTGTATAATACAGAAGGGTGTTCTCTCAGTCTTTTGTACATAAACCATTTTCTGGAACGGACCATCCCAGGGAGCACCTTCATTCTTTCACTTGTGCTCTGAGAAACTCGCTGCCTAGAAGCCTCGGGAAAGGACAGGTAAGGCGGGCTCCCCAGGCCTTGTTACTAAGGGCCAGACCCCGCCCCCCCTCTGGCGGACTTCAACCCACTCCTCTCACCAACCCTGGAGGCGGTGGGAAGGAGTGGTTTAGGGCCTGGGAGGGAGAGCACCTAGGGCTGTCACTTGGGGCTGCAAGCATTTCCTTTCTTTTTTTTTTAAATTTTAAAATATTTTATTTATTTATTTTTAGAAAGGGAAGGGAGGGAGAAAGAAAGAGAGAGAGAAACATCAATATGCGGTTGCTGGGGGTCACGGCCTGCAACCCAGGCATGTACCCTGACTGGGAATCGAGCCTGTGCCACTTTGGTTTGCAGCCTGCACTCAATCCATTGAGCTATGCCAGCCAGGTAGCATTTCCTTTCGAGTAGAGTGTAATAATGAACTGAGGTTTCAAGCAGAATATGGTCTGTGGATATTGACTTGGACGATAACGTTAACAATTTAACTGCTGGAAGAGCCTGAGTGTGGCATGAAATGAATGATACAGGCCCCATCTGGCCTGCATTATTTTTTCTCCTTGTAGCTTATTTGTTAGGGAGAGAGCACGAGTTAATAGGAAAAATTGACCTCGTGAGCCTGGTACAGATAGCCTTATAAACATTTAACCAGGAACATGCTTCTGAGTTATTTTTTCTTGACCTTTACAATGGTTGTATTTGAGTCATTACCCAATTTGAATGCATTTTGTAACAGAGAGTGGCGAATGTAATACTTTGATTCTTCTTCTCTAGGCCTACAGTGCGGGCTGGATATCTCACGGGTCATTTCACAGACAACGTGTTCGAACAGGACTCGGACCTCCTCTCCCACTCAAAGTCTCTGCCCCCTCCTTCCCCATCACGATCAATGGCACCGTCGATCATTTGCTCAGTCATTCTTACCCCCAAACTACGGAGCCATCCTGATTCCGCTCTCTTTCTCCAGGGCCACCCCCAATCCCCCGCGTGGCTTTCTCATCTCGGTGTCTTTGAACTCTCCTTCCCACCATCTCCATCATCCACAGTCTGTATCACTAACCTGCCCCTGGTTATCGCCCTGGATTTCTGCACGGTCCCTGCTCTCACACTTATTCCTCTAGACAGTGCCCAGCTTGGCCCTTCGTGAAAATTTAGCCTCTGCCCGAGTCCCTCCTCCTGACATCCAGGTACACGTCCAGCCGTCTACCTGGCACCTCTACCTGAATGCCGAATAGGCATTTCAAACTGTTTAGGCTTCTGGTAAGCAGACTAATGCTCCCCAGCCCCAAAGGTGTCCTCATCCAATTTTGTGCACGCTACTCTACCTGCACCTGTGCAAATGTTACCTTGCACGGCAAAGGAGATTTTGCAAGTGTCATAAAGGGAAGGATCTTGAGCTGGGGAGATTGTCCTGGATTATCAGAGTGAGCCCACTATTGTCTAATCACAAGGGTCCTCATAATAAGGAAGCAAAGAGGGCCAAAGTCAGAGAAGGCAATGTGATGGTTGAAGAGGACCTTCATTTTGTAGATACTTTCAATTCTATTTCCAGCTATGGTTTATCTGTGTCTAAGTAATCCTTCTGGTGGGTTTTTGTTGTTTTTTTTCCAGTTCTAGAGCCTCCTTTCACTCTGCCAGGTTGTACTTCTCTCCTAGAATTATCAGTATTCCCTTTTATCTTCTTGAATACAGTAAACAAATACATGAGTCCATATCTGGAGTCCCTGCTGATTTACTTCTGCTGTCTGTTGTTTCTTCTAGTTTCTGGTGTAAGTACAATTCTTTCATGGGCACATTTTTGACTTTGATTTTCCTAGTTACCTTTCATTGTATCTTCACACTGGATTGGCAGAATTGTTTGTAGCACTAACTGGAGAGGATTTATGTTTGTTCCTACGAGGTACTTGGGGCCCAGGGTCATCCGGATCACCTGAGCAGAATTTCAGGGAGTCACTTCTGGAGCCGAGATGCTGCTCGTGCGAAGCTGGGTCTGCCTTTGGTTTGCTTTACTCTGAGATGCCTCTGTTCCAGGTCTCCGGCCCAGTGAAAAGGGTGCCAGCAGGATTGCACCTGTGCTCCCAGGCGCTGTAGGTTGTCCAGTTGCTGCTTAGCCTTTCCTCCTTTAAGTGGTCCTCTTGCAGATGCCTTATGGTGAAAAAAGGGTCCCCAAGCTGGACACACTGCCACGCCTGTCCTCTGCTGGAATCTGATCCATTTAGTCTTCATGATCCTGTTAGCTCTCTGAGTGCCTTCTCACGGATTTTTTTCCTTGATTTTTAAGTTGTCCTCATTGGCAAAGTTAGAAAAATTACTTAACCCGCCATCTTTAAAAGCTGAATCTATTCTTATGTTTTAAAAAATAATTTACATTGATATTTAGATTCCATTACATTCTAAACAGGGCTTAAGAGCAATCGGAGTGAAATGATGCAGGGAGGGTGATTTACATAAATTAATTTTAGAGAAAAGGCATTGGAAATATATTTTTGAATTGGCTCATCATAAACATGTTCCAAATATAGTCAAACATCTGTCTCTGGTGAGAAGTATAGGTGTAGAGGAAAACAAAATAAATAAAACAATTTAACACAATAAAAACAACAGGGAGGAAAGACTTGGCACAGAAGAGAATCACGAGAGCCTCCGGATTTTATTGTATTTGAGGACAGAGTGTCCTAGGCACAAACCTATGTTGGTCACGAACTAATTAAGGCCTCTAGCTGGCCCGAACATCAGCAGAAGCGGCCTGACATGCAGGTATCTGCAAGAGACACATCGGGGAGAGGCTGCAGAGCAGGGTGTGTTCAGGAGGCTGGTGGATTGCTCGTCGGTTGAGGTCTACTGTTGCCGGAGCTCAGGCAGAATTTGGAGACCTAGTAAAAAGAGTCACCCCTCAGGAGAGAGACAGTTCACAAAACCTAGGCAAGAACTGGGTCCTCATGCTTGCAGACAGGGTGAACCAATTGCAATTACAGCATGAATTGTGAAGGAAACCGTGCTGTAGGTAAAAGGAAAACACACGTGAAGGAAGGCAGGGAGCACACTTTGATAAACAAGCAGAGCACTTGGGGCGACAGCGTCTGGATTCCCCGGGTTCCAGACGGAAAAGCGGTGGTGCGCCTCTTTCGAGGCTCTGCCTGCATCCCGGATGGATGTCTGGGATGCTCTTTCAGGGTTTGTCAGGATTGGCTCAGGCACTGGGCGGGGCTACCTCTGCAGATCACGACCTTAATTAAAGATGAGCAAACATGGTGGGGGAGGGGTGGGGTATTGACTTATCTTCACTCCATAAATTTAAAACAAAAACAAAACAAAAACGAACCAAGATGATAGGGATTTACTTTAGAAGTGAGGTCCATCCTTCCACCGAATCTCTCAATACTCTTTTCAATTTTGCACTTGTCAACATTTCTAATTCTACATATTTACCCTCGTGTTCCATGAAATATATACAACACATGCTTTCTGTGGTACCAGAATCACCAAAAATGGAATCCCAACTAACTTAACTTTTCCTTTTTCAATAAGGAAATAGCAGAAAAGCCATCCTTCCAAGACAGAATAAACACTTCAAAACTAGATTGATTTTAATCTGACAAGGGATGTGTTGGCGCTTTCTTTTTAAAAGCTCCGCTGGAAGGCTTATAACTAGTGTGGCTGAAACACAAGTTGCAGTCCTGTGACTCCCTGCTGGAAAGGCGGTGGTGCAGAGTGAGCATTAAGGGTGAGTATTAAGGGTGAGCATTAAGGGTGGCTTTTTCAGGGGCAGAGCAATCTCACACGACCTACGACAGGAATCTTTACTCTCCGCTTATATAATGCCGGTATAAAATAAACTCTGCCTTTCAAAATGAAAAGTGAAATTAGGTAGCATTAAAGGTTATCCGTTAGCTGAAAGTTCACTTCTAGTACTTGCTTCTAGGTATTTAAGTTTGATTCCAGCCTTTAATCACCAAATTTCCCAGATTCTCTTTCCATTTCCCACCTGGTTTGAGCTCATGTAAAATTCTCTTAAGTTAGATATCCTTTTTAGCACGTTCCATAAATTCCCTGGGTAAATTTACTTTTGGCTGGAAGATACTCGGTCAGAGAGATCTTCGGTTTTACCTGGTTTTGTGCATATCTGATAAGTCAAAGCTTTGGCTTTCTTCTCTGACCTAAATCTTCTCTGACCTGAATCGTGCCTACTGTTCAGACGCCTGTATTTGGTGAGGGACGAGGGGAGAAAATTGAATTTGGGTCCCTATTAACTGTTTTTTTCTAATTCACTTCTTCCAAAGATACTTTTGGATTCTTGTTCCTTTCTAGTTCCCTGAACCTTGACATTAACTCCTATTAATTGGGAATTAATTCCTATAGTCAATGGAATAAAACAGGAACTAACGTTGATTGAAAATGCACTATATCAAGTGCCAGGTTCTGAGTTAAGTCCTAGGCAGAGATTCTTAACATGTCTTTATAATGCCCTTGTGAAATAGGTATAATTACCTCCACTTTTACATATGAAGAAGCTACTATGCTTCTGATTTATAAACCATTTAGAGTGAACTATATATATATATATATATATATATGCTTAATGAATGCAGAAATATGTAGAAAAAGTTTATAACTATGCCTGACAGTTACATTAGATTACTAATGCCAGCTTATTAATAAAGACGCAAGTTCACTTATTGTTCCCACAAAACCCCAGGCTGGCGCTCTCCAGGGTGCAGGCTCGGAGGGGAGAAGCCTGCCATTGCTTGAAGTTGCTAATTGATAATTATAACACCCAACATGACATTCATTCACTGTACACCAGACACTTTTCTAAGCATGTGTTTCAACTTATTTATTCCTCCCAACACCTCTTGGAGGCAAGTACTCTTGTTATCAAGGTCATTTTCTAGATTAGAAAACAGAACCACTGAGGGATTAAATAATTTGCTCAAGTTCATCCAGCTAGTACATTTTGGGTCTGGGTCTTCCATGCAAGCAGCCTACCTACAAAGTCTGTGTTCAACCATTAAGATCTCCTGCTTACTGTGGGCATGTTTACCATTCACTGTGATTTGTATTCCATCAAAATATATAACGTAAGGTATGGCTAAAACTCAAATACAGTCCAAGATCACACTTCAGCCTTTTAAAAATAAGATTTACTGAAATTCTCCTTTTCTAATAGCAATAAGGACAGGCAAACGTAGGGAGACACAGGGCAGATGGTCAAAGAGAAAGGGAGGAGAGGCAGGACAAAAGGAGAAATACTGAATGCTGGGTAATTACAAACTATTAAATTTTACTTTGCAGTGAGTTGAATTTAAAGGAAGGACAGGCTTGTTGATGCTTTGGTTCTCCGTCAAATGTTCAACATTATTAGACACACGGGTTGAATAAAATGGAAGATAAAGAGTTTTAGGCATTGTTCTGCTTTGGTTAGCTCCTTTTTCTCTGAAGAGGGGCATTTTAATGGCTTAGGAGTTGCTGAGAAGTAACTAAAACTTTGAGTAAGTTGCAATCACAGAGCAGAAAAGTGTCTAGGGCATCATTAAAGCTGGGGAGACTTAAATTCCTTTTCGATTTTGCCTCAGCGATCCTTTCCCTTTCCCTTCTTTTTCTTCTTTCCCTTCGCCCGATTGGCTTTGTAGACTGTGGCTTCTTCTCACTTGCTGAACACTTTCCATATCTTTCTGAGAGCCAATTAGCTTTTTCACAAGTCTATAAAATAACCTGTTATTTCTCACTCCTCACCCTCTTCCTTTGCAGAGAGACCCGGGGAGAGAGTTTGCTCCCCAAGGTCTGTGCTGGGTGGGTCAGATCCGGCTTCCGGTTCAACATCCACGTGGGGCTTCTCCATGGGAGGCCACTGGCCTAGAGCCTTGCTCCGACTCTGGCCTCAGTAGAATCACTGATTTGGGGGATTATATTCTTATGATTTGTCTTTGAATAAGAAGGAAGAGTACTTCCAAGTACTAGACTTACACATCATTGACAGGTGATTTTTTTTTTAAAAGCTACACAAGAAAGAAAAATCCCCCTGTTTACTTACTCCAATGCGATTCTTGCCTGGTAAAATACCTCTAACAGATAAAACCTTCAGCTGTTTCCCCAGAATGATCTGTTAAGCCTTTTTCTCCCAACGGCACGAGGGATAGATCATGACTTTATTTTTAACCACGACTCCTGCAAATGATAAACATTTCACGCAATACCTCCTTTCTCTGGGGAACTAGCCAGCCTATGGAAACGCACTTCGGGCAAGATGGAAGAGTCCTCGTCTGGCGCTCGGTTGCAAGCTTCCTTGCTTATTTACTTAGTCTGATGGGAATAAGCCTTTTCTTTGATGCTTCAGAGAGAGAAAACAGACTTGCAGTTTCCTTGGGAAGAAAGCAGTTTCGCTGCACTTTCGCGTGAGGCACGGGCCGCTAGAGGCTGCCCGTGGGGTCGCAGCCAAGTGGGGGCCTGGGAAGGGGAGGAGGGGCCTTACCAGGAAAATGGTTTGTCTGGGCGCAAGTTTGAGAAACCAAGTTATGAATTGGTTGCAGATAGAAGCTGGCAAGCAGGAAAAGCAGAACTAATGGGCTCTGACACTGCTGGTTAGGCAAATGGCACGCACCAGGTCCTTCGTATTCGCCCCTGACCCTGGCCGTGGCGGGGGAGGCGGGGTGCTGTCAGGCTGCAATTCTACTTAGGTTAATAATATTGATTTTTTTTGGTGTTCTTTAAGTAGGAGAGGAAGGGCAGATCACTCCTGTCACGGCTGTGTTCGCAGGCCACAGGAGTTCGGACAAGAAGTTGATTTCTACTTCTTGTTGGACTTGAACATCACCAGCGTTCCAAACCGGCCTCTCCTACGCCCCTGGCTTCCGTAACCTGACCTGGCTTTCATATCTTTCGTCCCGGCGGTTTTCTCACTTGTTGTGAGACGCGCACGGATTCATCGGATCTCTCTTTCAGCAAATGGTTATTGTGTACTCATTGGGTGTCCGCACTACGTTTGGCACTGGGGCTGCAAAAAAAAATCTGATTCAGCCCTTAAAGAATCTAAAAGGTACCTGGCTGGCATAGCTCAGTGGATTGAGAACAGGCTGTGAACCAAAGTGTCGCAGGTTCAATTCCCAGTCAGGACACATGCCTGGGTTGCAGGCCATGACCCCCAGCAACTGCACATTGATGTTTCTCTCTCTATCTCCCTCCCTTCCCTCTCTAAAAATAAAAATAAAATAAAATCTTAAACAAAAAGAATCGAAAAGGTAACAAGTGTTGGAATGAAGCGGGAGAACAGGCTGTGAGTGTGGTATGTTGCTGTGTACACAGTGCACTTCTTTGCCCCAATTTTTGAGGGAAAAATAAGGATGCACATTATGCACGGGTATAAGGATGGCATACCCTGGGTATAATAATCCTGGGTATGGGGCACACAAAAATGTGGGCGCACCTCATACACGGGAAAGCAACCATCACCTGCTTCCAGTCTGGCGCATGGGTGCCCTGTCTGAAAGAGGGAGGCACTGAGCCGCACCCAGGAGGTCAGTGAGATGCAGGGGAGATTGGTCACTGCTGTGACTTCTGCGTCCAGGTGGCCACACTTCTGAGGCCCAACAGCTACTGGTGCCACGTCCATGTCCGGGGTCCAGGGAGACCCTCTCATGCCCTTGACTTAGACATCCACCCGAGTGTTTCTTCTGCTCTCGCGGAACTGCCTGCCACGTTCCCAGTGTACCTGGGCCGCGCTCACAGTTCTTCCCTGCCCCAGCCTCTCCGCTCCCAGGACCGAGGGCGTCTATTATTACAGCAGTATCTTCCATTTATGTGCTGATGCCTCCTGGCCCTGAACTTGGAGAAACCGAATACCTCGGTTTTTGAATCTGAAACCCATTTCTTCAGTTTCCTGAAGCACTAAATGCACCTGAATAAATAATGGAAGTGTGGCAGCATGGAGAACTATGAGAATGGTGGTTAATATTTCAGGAAATTATCCCTCCCCAACATCTATCTGTGGGATGAGGGGAACTGAGAAAGGAGGCTGAGAGTGGCCCTGTGTGGCTGATACGAATTTCCCCACCGTTACCCTGGGTCAAGCAAAGGAAATGGGGGTAGAAGAAAAATCTGGGCAGGGAAGGGAGGGAGGGGGTGTCTCAGACATGACTCTCCAGAGGAGGTGACCCCCACTCCCCACCATGAGGACACCGAGCCCCAGAGAAGGACTCCCTGAGGACATCCATCACAAGGTCAAGGCTGTTTTATGACATGTTGAGACAGTGGTGGAACCTGATGGTTTCTAGTACAACACAGTTTCCAAGTTCTCACTCTGCACTCTCCGAGACAGAGATTTAGGGGCTGTCTGTGCTCAAATGCACGCAGACTCACATTCGCTGGTGCTGGACCCAACTGCTTTCCCCCCAGATACCCGTCGGCTGTTTTGGGGAAGAGGATCTTATTGAAATGCCGTGTGTTATTTATCCAAACAAAGATCATAACTCTGCCAAGCAGATATGAAAGCTCCATTGTTTCCAGAGGCCCCAAAGGAGAGCTTTCTGCAAGAAACTTCACTCTCTAATTACAGGTAATTTTATTATATTTTTGCTTAGATTACGGCGGTGTCAGACAAAGTTCAAATATTTGCTAAAATCAGTAATAAAAGCATGCCGAGCGGTGATGGCCTTGTAATGTATTTTCTTTTCCAAATCAGTGTTTGCTTTTCTGAGCTTATCTGCAGTAGTCACAGCTTTTATTCCACAAAACCATTAAAGCAGAGGCATTTCAAAGGGAAGGCACCTATAATAGCAGGGACCTAGATTTCGTTATTAGCATAATTCACAATGATTTTCCGGTTCTAAAAAAAAAAGGCGTTTTACAGTTACTTCAGCATCTCTGCCTCCATTATATGGTGTCCCGAGATCTATTATAACACCTACAAGGCTGTGCTCCGTTTATCCCATCTCGTGGTGCTCGCCAGGCTGGGAGTTTCAGATAGGCATGGACTGAATTGTGTTCTCTTGTTCAGCACCCCCAGGTGCCACACTGGGTGCTGACCACATTGTTGGGGCTCAAGAAAGAGGCTTTCAGACAAAATAATGGTGCACACATAAATTAAAGGAAATCAGGCATTTGTGTACCTCAACTGAAGCTCTGATTTGCTATTGTCTGGGTAGCCACCTAAATTTAAAATGTTGCTACATAGAAATCGGCATAAGGGTGCAAGATGAGAAAATAATCTCGCCATTTCATAAGAACGTTATTTGTATGTTTTCTGTGAATTGAAAGTTCACAGAAAATCAAAGACACCGAGATCCTGTATACAAGCCAATCTTCTAGTGTTTGATAATTTCAAAAATCACTTTTTTTAAAATACAAGGGCTTCTGCGAAAAACTGGATGACGCCGGTGATTTAAAAATAATGCTCTGCTCCCGTTTTCATGGACTCAGTGACCTCCTGTGCATTTCTGCTGTGCTGTGTATTTATAACCACACCAAGTACTTATGATAAAAAGATACATTCTCCCAGCCCTTAAAGATCTCATGGTCTAGTTTATGAACTTGGCCTACAATGAAGACGCATGGGTAGGCATTAAAACGGAAACATAAATACAGTTCTGTGGGCACAGGGCTCTGGTGAAGCGAGCAGTAGCAAAGGGCTCGGGACCAGAAAAGACTTCACAAGGAGCTAAAACTGAACCTTGTCATCTGGTCCCCAGAGGACTCACAACGCCAGTGGCCTCTGCGGTTAGCAGACGGTAGAGCTGATATTTGAGTGTAGGCAGGTTTGGGTGGAAGAGCCGCTCTCTTTACACTCTGCCTGGCCCACGGCGCCCCAGCCCCACAGTACAATGACGCTTCTGAAGCTAATTCAATTTCCTATGCAATTCACAGCGTGTGTGATTGTTTCTTTATGTGATGCGTTTTTGTGTGTGCTGGTTCCCATATTTTCCCTGTTTTGGCGATGAGTTAGCAGCTTCATGGGCACGGGGCACTACAGAGCGATGGAAATGGGATAGAGAATGATAATCACGATTTCCCCAAAAAAGATTTAACATATATATATGTTATAAAATTCAGGTGAATAATAGATGTCCTATTCATAATATATAACTTTATTATATTATACAAGAAGCCATACTGCTACCAAATGGGAATGTGTTACAGGAACCACAGTGTAGTTTACAAGATGAAGTTACATTGTGAGTGAAAGTTGCTTCCCAACTTTAGTGAAAAATGTTATGAAGGGACGATTCTCAGGCATATATACAATAGTGAGTTATTATTTAGAGAGCTAGACCAATACCAAGGAGAAGTATTGGGTTTTCCCTCTGAAAACATTAAAGGGAAAAATGTTAAATCCCACGGAATTCTGGAAACTCTCAGAGAACGTCTGTATTGCAAATTCATGGTCACCAACCCATTTCAACCTCTCCTCGCTCTCGTGGAAGGAAAATCTCCACTTCTTGTTTTTCCTCAGGCAAAGTTTCATTTTGAGATCTCGAAAATGCTGCACAGAAAGCCTTGGGTATTTTTTTACCAGTATGTAATGGAAAAATTGATCAAAATTGAATTCTTACTAACTTCCATTTCAATCATCTGCTTTTTAAAAAAAAATATAGGTTGTTTTCCCATTACTTGTTACTTGTTCCTGAATTGGTACGGACCTTAGGATGAGAGACGTTATGGTACCTGAAATGATAAGCTAGCCAGCCTTACTAGAATAAAGAAGTCTTTTGAAATGCCAGGCCCTCACACGAATGAGCGCTTTCATTCAAGAGTCGCCATTTGAACCAAGTGAGTGTTGTCGAGTGACAGCCGGATGTTTTATAGCATAGGTCTTATGTATGATCTTTCAAGGTGGTGTTTTCTGGATCTGCCTTTGTTCAAGTGCATTTGCTTTTTAAAATCTGCACAACCTGCATGTTTACGTCCTGCCCCAACACAGGTGGCCCTCTGCCCCGGCGTTAGGACGTGGGGCCTTTGAAAGGCGGAGACCAGAGGGCACAGCCCTCCGGTGGACACTGGTGCTCCTCTAAGTTATGGGATGGGGGGGGGAGCTTGTACCCCTCACTCTGCTGTTCACCACGTGAGGACACAGGGCAGCCCGGCAGCCTGCAACTCGGAACGGGGCTCTCACTAGAACGTGACCATGGACTCTGACCTTTGGGGAGGGTTTCCTGCACACGGCTTTCATGGGGCCCCCTCAGCCTGAGAAAAGGAACCACGATGTTAGCTGAGCCGTTCCCAGGGTTCACGGAGACACAAGGTGTCAACAGCTAGGACCGCTGCAGGAAAACAGGGCAGATACTGGTTTCTGGTTTCTACCCACCTCCCTGTGCCCCACTCCTCGTGTCCCTACAGGCGGTCCAGCAGGTCCCTAACTGTGGGTTATAGACACATATGCATGTGGCATTGAACTGCTGATTTCTCCCAATCCTTTTCCTTCTCATCTGGTGCTTGAAAAGGTTAAAAGTGGTTGCCATATGCTCTGCTTTCTCGGCAAACCGTAAAAATAGTAGCTACCGGTTTTTGTGTCTATCAGTGGAGCGATTCCTACATCACCGATGTATTCATCGGGAGGGGCTCACCCTCGCGTGGGAAGCAACGCGGCACAGGCTGCAGGGCAGGCTGGGCAGGCGGAGCGGAAGCTGGGACTGAGGGTGAGGGACGCCCCCTTAGGGCGGATGCTTGTGTCTTGTGGGCAATGCTCACACTTGGCCTCCATCCCACAATGGGAGGATCCTACCGTACACTTCGCACTTGAGACAGCAAATACCCAGCTTTCCCTGTGGCCACGGGCTTGTGTTTTCTGTTGCCATGAAATATGTTTGCTGCCATCCATCCGCATCGATACATTGTAAGTGGTGACGGTTAGCGTGAGAGCCCCAGGAGTCCCTGAGAACCTTAACTCACTTCAGAAAATGGACCATTAAAAGAAGCTTATTCATAAGAAAAAAACACAAAACCCCATGGCCTTTCTAGCACTGCTATAATGTGACTCCAGTCACTTACCACCCTTTCCAGATCATTCTTACAGGGGAGGCCAGATCAGCTCCCTCTGATCTGGGAGCACCCAGGTTTGGGGGCACCCACTCAGGGGCTATGGGACCCAGAGGAAATGACCGGAAGGTTCTGTCTCCAAGTTTTTCTCACGTCACAATGAGCTTCCTCTCTCAAATCTTATGTACGTGTATTTCATCAATTACTAAATATATGTATCATTAAAAACTGCAAGTAAGGGCAAATTACACATCAGAATTAAAAATTACAATTTAATGTTTTTAATCCTCACCTGAGGATATGTTTATTGATTTGAAAGAGAGAGAGAGAGAGGAAGGGATAAAGGGGGAGAGAGAGAGACATTGATAGGAGAGAGAAACATCAATCAGTTGCCTTAAGGATGTAACCTGACCAGGAATCGAACCCACAAAGCAGGTATGTGCCCTAACCTGGGGTGGAACCCACAAACTTTCGGTGTATAGGTCAACATTCCATTCAACTGAGCCACCAGGTTAGGGGAAAACATACAATTTAATTTAATAAACTCTCCTTGCCCCAAATCAGATCTGCTTATCCTAGTTTTGAAACTTACTGCTGGTATTACACATTTTGACACTTCACAGAGTTTTATTCATTGTGAGAATCTTTCCTTCTTTTTGTAGAAATGTAGGCTGAGCAGGTGCCAATGACTTAATTAAGTGCATCACCGTTCAAGTAGAATTAAAAACCAAGTTGTTTTTAACTCCATCCTTTCTAAGCCATTCCTCCACATGACATTGTCTTTTTTCGGAAAAAAATCATAACCAGCAAGTTCCTTGCCTTTGCACACCGGATAATAATGCTGTTCTATAACCCCTTCTATTCTAATCTTATGCTATACAATGAGCAGCTTCCTCTGGGGGCTTATTCCGCCACACGGCTGCAGTTCAGGGCACAGTTATCCCACCAGTAGACAGATACTGTGGAGTACACACTTGGGGCGTCACCAGTGACGGGGCACTTCCGGAAGAGGGCACGCTTCACTTCCCATTGGGACAGAGTCACCTCCTGTCTTCCTCATCCTAAAGCCTTAGCGTCTCAGCACAAGCAGAAACCTAAGGAATGAAAGGAGCTACAAGCTCCTCTGCTAGATTCCAAGTGCTTTATGCAAAACAGAAATGCCTTGTCTTTGTTTATTTATTTAAAACCCAAACATCGCATATAAAAGGCCCGACACAAAGCGCAGACTTCACAAGTCTTTGAGTCAATAATTGATGAATGAGCCCCGTCCTCCTGGTGCAACCCAAAGAAATAACTTCAGAGGAGACAACCCGAATAAGCTGGAAGAGGATGCATTGCCATTAGCATGCCCCGGACTTGCATCTGCATTACAGTGGCCGAAATAATTGATGAATTCCCATGATTTGATGATACCGGCCTTTGTGGCTGCTGATATACGTCTTTTCAACCAGCAGCAAGAAAATCCATTGGTTAGCATCTAATTTTATCTAAATCAGCTTCCCAGGATCATGTAGCAGCAGAAAGTATGCAGGAATTGATTTATGCGAAACTTGGAGGTAATTCCCTTGTTGCAATCTTTACATAAAGGGGACCCCAAAATGTCTGGGTGTGGGATTTCTATCAGGACAATGGAAATACTTTAAATCAGCACTGAAAGTATAAACTTAACAGATTGACTACTTGTGGCAAAACAAAAGCTACTTGCCACTCTATGAGACACATTTGTATTCAACAACTGAAAAATGTTTTAAATTCTCTCTTTTATTATCAAGATACTCATACAAATGTATGTGTGGCAAAAGTAGGTTTACAGCTGTTCATATGAAAAACAACGTAATGATTAATAAACAACAACATAAGAGCAAACTTGAGTAAGCTGTGTGTTTTGCACACTCACGACTGTAAACCTACTTTTACCACCCCATACACACACACACACACACACACACACGCACGATATCCTCTAACCCGTCCCATGATTGCTGCTAAGATGCTAAGCGTAGATTTTCAATATTGGCTTCCCACTGGAATCGCCTGAGAAGCTTGAAAACCATTGAAGACCGGATCCCAAGCCAAGACATGCTGATGCGGCACATCAGGGGCACCCCTCAGCCCCCGCCCCCCCCCCCCCCCCCCAGCGGAGGCCAGTGCGTAGGTGGGACTGCGCGCCGCCGGCTCCGGTGCACCGCACCTGGGAACCGAGGCCTACGTCACGAGCAGGCGCTGCTTGGAATGGTTCCAGCAGCCGCATCCCACAGGAAAACAGCAGGATTCACAGGGATGCCGATGAAAGGCACTTTGGTCCACGTTTCACTCCTGGGAAGAGTCCCCAGGGACAAGGACGTGACACCCTGGCGCTTCGGGCTCTGACAACGTAACCGCAATTCCAGACATGCGTGTGGCTATCCAAACAATACAGGGAGCCAGTTACTTCCAGCGTCAAACGACCCCGATGGTTTTCCTAACACTGTTTGTTGTCTCCGTGTGGTCAGCAGTAATGAGTGTGTTGGTGAGAAGTGAGAGTTCACGTGACCGAGACGCTCCCCACAGGCTGGCTTCTGAGCGAGGTGACCTCTGGCAGCTCGAGCCCTGAATTCTGTTCCAAGGAGACTGGGAAATGGTTAAGGCCGCCCCAGCCAGGTAGCATGTGGAGGGGGCGCATCAGGACGGCAAGTCCCTGGGGGTCCAGGTCCTGGAGGGGCTACTTGGTGTTTGACCCCAGCCCCGGATTACAGCAGGCCCAGGAAAGGGCTGTCCCCAGCTGGAGCGCTCAGGGGACCCCAGAGATCTGCCCACGTACAGGCTTAGGCTCCAGCCCTGACCCTGCCAGGGAGGGGCCGAGCTTTCCTCCAGCAGGCCGACTAGACCCCCACACGCCAGGGACTGCGGTCCCTCTGCTGGAGACCGACTTCTGGCTACATGTTGGTGGCGGAGACTCTGCTGAGGGTGCAACAGTGAACAAGTGCTATCTACGCTCTCCTACGGTGTAGTGGGTGTGGGGTGTGTGTGTGTGGTGTGTAGTGTGTGTGGGGGATGTGCGAGTGTGTGTTTTCATGAGAAAACTCCTCCAGGCTGGCTTGTGTTTGGCTGTTTGTTTGAGAGAGAGCATTTGGCTGAGGGTCCAAAAACCCGAGATTAGAATATAAATCTGCACTGTCCCACAGACGATTCATATAAGCTCTCGGGTCCTCAGTTTCCTCCAGTGTCAATTACCAGTTCGTTTCCACTTCCTGGTGGAACTCGGGCTGTTACATGACCATCTGAGGCAGCCCAAGATTGGGGGCCACCCAGAGAGGCTCCGCTCTTCTCCCTACAGGACTTGAACACTTGTCTGAAAGAGGCTGTTCTGACCTGGCTGACTGCAGCTCTGCTGTTTCATCTTCCTATTTCTTTCTTTCTTTTTTTTTTTAAATGATGGATCTTTTTTTAAAGATTTTATTTATTTATGTTTTTAGAGAGGGAAGGGAGGGGGGAGAGACAGAGAGAGTGTGAGAGAGAGAGAACTATCAATGTGTGGTTGCTGGGGGTCATGGCCTGCAACCCAGGCATGTGCCCTGACTGGGAATCGAACCTGCTACACTTTGGTTCGCAGCCCGCGCTCAATCCACTGAGCTATGCCAGCCAGGGCTTCATCTTCCCATTTCTTTAGTCATTTTTATTCTGAGGTTTTGCCCACTAGGTGGTATTGCATCAATACGATCAATATTTATCAAGCGCCTATGATGTGCCAGGTACAAAGGTGTCATACTCACTTTCTATAGCTCGCACTATAGTATTATATACATTTTCAGAGCGGGGAGGGGACGAGAACACCCTTGAGTTTCCCTTCTGATGATTCATCTTTACACTATAATTATGTACTTTATATAGCAAAATGTAAGCAAAGATCAAGAAAGTCTCGAGAGCAATAACACATTATTCCGTTGCTTATTCCATTATCTCTTCAAAAAAAAGCTATCCTGGACTTAATTGTGTCATAAATGCTGGCAAGATGCCTTCCCAGGAACATGAAAGTCATGGAAACACTAACGTGAAATCTTACGAAGCCGGGGACTCCAAACATGAATTAAGGCCCGAAATCTTTTCAAGGCTTGCCCAAGGTCTACAGATGATAATCAATTTTCTTTTCACGACTTTTCCGACTGAAGTGCCTGAGGAAATCAATTAAACCCTTGAAGCGCATTTGGCATCATTTGGGGAATTCTGTGTATTACACAGACTTTCCTTCTGAACTCCTCCCTGAACATTTTCCTTGGTTATTTTTTTTAATTATGGGGGGAATGTGTTGCTGTTTTTATTGTTTAGTTAGGGGCTCGGAGTCATCAAAGCTGTTCAGTTCCTATCACTGACTACGCCGAGGCAGAGATTCGGTGGCACGCCAGTGATGCCGACGCAGGGCAAGTGGGAATCAGTGTTTGACTAGGGAACGGCCGGCGTGTCAGAGGGGCGTTCGTCCTGAGTAATAGGAGTAAATGTACCTTGAAGCTAATCTGAATTCTCCCTCACCCCTGTCATCACTCCGGAGATAGTCAGGAATAGCTCTTAGCAAAATTAAACTGCTCTGGAGCCGGAGAATAACTAGGGAGCTGAGCAGCTGCTGAAGACTAATGATTTATATACACAGTAAAATTACCTACCTGGAGCTAATAAGACAGAAAAGGAAAATGGAACATGACTGTTATCATTACTTTATTATTGGACATTTATATTTTTCAACTTGAGCATAAGAGGGCATAAAACCAAATCACCTGAACGGAATGCCCGCTCTTTCTACTACTAAGGGTAAAGGAAATTAGCTTTATTCGCTGCTAAATATTTAACGATCTTACGGAAGCTCTGAACACACACCTCAATCTCCCTAACGGGGCGGGAAATACATCGTAAGGCACACCATCGAGGTTTTGAGCATCTTCTTGCATCTAGCCATTTGAAGTTGTTTGTGTAGACAGATTAGATCATTGGTTGTTTGGGTTTGCTCGAAAGTGTTTAAAGCTTCATGTTCATGTTGCCTTTTTTTTGTTCGTCTGCTTTTGCTGTGCGCAATGATTGCTCTTCAGGCTACAGGGACCACGCTGGCCACAGTTTTCTCCACGAGCATGTTTCTTAGCCTCCGGTTCTTAGTTACCCAAGGAGAGGGAACCGCCAACCCGTCTTTGTAGGAGGGTAGCATTTCTTTGTTTAAAGTGTGTCAGTCCCTGGCTGCTGTGTCTCAGTGGACTGAGCACTGATCTGCCAACTGAAAGGCCAGTGGGTTGATTCCCAGTCAGGACCCACGCCTGGTTTCCTGGGCAGGTCCGCCGCTGCGGGCACGTGAGAGGTAACCAATGGATGGTTCTCTCACACATAAGTGTTTCCCTCTCTTTCTTCCTCCTTTCCCCTACCTCTAAAATAAATAAAATCTTTTAAAAGATAAAAAAAACATCTCTTTACAGGTTAGTGGACACAAAAATAGGACACGAATTAGCAGTTGACCACGCATGCCCAGTGGGTGCAGAGTTCATGAATAGAGGGAGCCAATGAAGACACCTGGGCTGAAATGCACGCAGGGCGTACAGGCCTAGAGGTCACGAAGCTCCGCCTCCCTGGCCTTGGAGGTGGGCAGAGCAGCTCTTGCCTGCAACGTCAACACGGCGGAGGGGCAAGTGCACGCACACATCATGCTTACTGGTAAACAGTAGATAAAGCGACTGGTGGATTTGGAAATGTGTAATAATGTGCGATAATTCTTATATGGAAAAAAAACGAGGACTGTGGTTGAAGGGAAGTAACAGGGGGTGAGCATGCAGGGGCCCTGGAGTCCCGGCCCCGCCCTGCCCTTCCTCTGTGGCCTCACGACTCTGAGCCACAGTCTCTAAAGGCGCACAGGGTCTGGCAGAAGTAGCACCTGCGTGAGTGTGGCGGGTAGGGTAATAATAGGGGTGTAATAATTTATAGTATTAATGCGAACATTTCATCTAAAATGTCATGGGGTGTGCTTGAGCGTGATATTGTTATGTTACAGAATGACATGCTTATAATTTTGTAATAAAAGATCTCCTAATAAAAAGGGGGCATTATTTGTGCTGGACCCTGAGTATCATCTGGAAAAGAAGACAAAGAGTGCCTCTCTTAGAGGCTTTATAGAATTATTTGGAGGAAAAATATTTTCTGTGGCTAAAAAGCCTCCCTGTTGTTGTGCGACTTTAACTTTCTTTCCCCCCAGTTCTGTGTTAACTCGAGAGTAACAGGGTTCCACCAGGGAAAAACCAGCCTCTCACACTGCTTTCATTCATGTCACCGGGAAGCCCATCGTGGGTGATGTTTAAGTGGCGACATTTACGTTCTCATTTTTTGACGTGATGCGAAGATGTTCTATAGATAGAAGGAAGACTGTTTTATATATTTGAAGAAGTTAGCATCTTATGTCATGAGGATAAACATTCATTTTCTTCTGCCTTTTCACGGATGTGTTGTGAGAAGCGAGACAGCCACCGACGGCCCATTCTAAGGTCCCCATAGATTTACAAATTTTCAATCCAACAGCCACCTGCCAACACTGATCATTCATCCCTCATCCTAGTTTCACTATGATTTTAAAAGGTGGTTTAAGAAAAATCTTTTAAAAGTCTTTTGAGCAAACCCAAATGAATGCATACTTTCTGGTATTTCAGATGGCTTCAGTACCGCGCACGTGTGGGGCCAGAGGCAGAGTGTAGGGGAGAGAGGGAGGGCCTGGGAGAAAGCAGACACTGGGGGGAGATGGGGAGAGCCTTTTGGGAAATTCAGCCAGCAAAGGGGGTCAGCCACAGCACAGGCGAAGACACAGGCTGGGGGCACGTTTGCTCACTTTCTCGCGTTTTAACTGAGCGGTGGGTATCTGCAATGTGGTCTAATCTGTGGCTTTTAATGGAGACTTTTAGGATGACCGGTGGCATCTCTCATTGGAAATAAACATTTAGAGTTGAAGACTGCTCAAAATTCCTCGAGTTCATGTGGATGTTGGCCAGGGACCATGGAGGCTGGGGAGTCTATTATTTTATGCATCTGCTTTGTCTTTGAAGAGAAGAAAATTGTAAACATAGGCACCCAAGTAATGTCTGAAGTGCAGCCTCCATTCACCTCGAGTGGGACGTGGGATTCGGCGGTGGTCCTTAAGGGGGGCCTGTTGGAACGCTCTCCGCATGGGGAGGTTTTAAAAGGTGTAATTGTTTGCCTTATTATGAAAGGCATAACATTCACTTACTTTACACTTTAATTTTCTCTTTTCCTTTTCTTTCATATCTGAAGCCCTAAACAAGTCATTCTTCAGTGGGTTTTTAAAAATTTCCTTTGGAGAAGGTTGCTTTTATGTCTTTCATCAGAAGACGTTTGACAGAAAGCAAGCCATTAGCGACTCTTTTCTAAGGGACACCTTCAACTGGCACAGATTCTCTGCTCTCCTGTTGCCATTATTAGTGCGAATGAGGCGAGAATAGAAGCATGGTTTATTTTCTAATCTGTTTGATTCTCATTGCGTTTGGGGCCTTTCAATCTGTCTCTGTATATACATATGAAAGCTACGCAGGAGAAGATCAAAAGACATTTTTTACTTTTTTGTTTACACTTCAATTTTCTCTTCTAAAAATGCGGGTAATAATATCTATGGCAAAATATTGTTGTTAAACATATTACTATGACCACCTGTTACACGGTACCTGGAAACTCTAAGAATGTAAAATACATGTTAGTCATAACATAATCTTATTTCTAAATACACTGTTGGGATTAGACTATATACTATACTATACGAAATTAGTCAACTTATTAGCACATACTAACACACTGTTATTATTTCTCTAAATGAGGCGTGATCCTCCTTCCCTCACTCCACCCGCTCCAGCGTGCTGTGATACACGGGCCCAGCCTTCCCTATGGCTTGTGCTGTACGCGGTGCAGCGTTACGACACCTAGCGGTCGGCTTTCGGAACTGTGCTACCGCGGCCACTTCCCATAGCTGAGTCCATCCGCGCTGCTCAGACCACGACTTCAGTGTTTCTCTCTCCACGCAATCCTCGTTCTGCGCCAATGAAACCAGGGGGGTCAGGTTTGTTTTACGATGTCAGAGCAAAGACTTACTTAAGGAATCAGGGAAGTATGTTACATGTGAAAGGTGTCGAAGAGCAAGGAGTGTTCAACGAAATGATTATCTGAAGATGTGAATGATGTGAAAGATACCACATGTTGATAAATGATGACATACAGTGGAGATTAAAAACTCTACAGTGAGCCCTGGCTGGCGCAGCTCAGTGGATTGAGCACGGGCTTTGAACCAAAGCATCGCAGGTTCGATTCCCAGTCAGGGCACATGCCTGGGTTGCAGGCCATGGCCCCCAGCAACGGCACATTGATGTTTCTCTCTCTCTCTCTTTCTCCCTTCCTTCCCTCTCTAAAAATAAATAAATAAAATCTTAAAAAAGAGAATACAACTTAAAAAAAAAACCTCTACAGTGACTCTAAAATGACACATTGGATTCCCCAATGGCCTGAAGGAATTACACTTATTTCCAAAGAGCCAAAGTTCACTGGTCGTCCTTCCTTGGTCAACAGAGAAAGTGCTAGCAAAGAAGAAAGCCAATGGTACGACTGTTGGTAAGACAGAACTCTCTGTCTCTCCAAAGACAACCTTCAGGAGATTTCTAAATGAGCTCAACTGTGTTCACCCTTACAAACCAGAGTGGAAGGATATTGTGATGAAATACGGCTCTGAGTGAAACTCCGCCCCTAGCACATCTGCTCTCAACCCAATGTCCACAGCTGCAGCCTGAAAGTCTAGGCATTTCTATTACTTGGCTCCACGTGGATAACACAGCACCTTCATACAGCTCCAGGAAATAAGCTATACCTCGGCTTTGTAAAGCATAAACCCCAGCGATGGCATCAAACACTCACGTTTGCATTTCTGTCTCTTCTGGACGTTGGAATCGGGCTGGCCCGGGGGGGGGGGGGGGTTATGCTCTTAAACTCATGTCCCTCAGGGGAAATCAGGATGCAAGCCTCACTTCTTACGGTGCTTGGGGAAACACGCATGTGTGATATGTGGGCAAATTACTTGTGGTTTGGTGTCCGTCAGATTTTACTGCACTATCTTCCCTTGTTTCTTTCTGAATTGTCATTGCTGTTGTTTAACCTGAAGAAATGTCAAGCTGTTGCACATTTCTGCCAAAATCCTGATGGTGAGGTCTCCCCTGGTTGACGACGTCCCTTTCACGGACTGCTGGCATCGGGAACAGGGCCTCGTGGGCCAGGAGGTGACACGTTAGATGCTCTTCCAACAGTGTTTTTCCAGGGCCGCTTCTGATAGGCTCTTCCAAGTTTTGGTCACATCAATGTCAATTTTTATTATTATAATAAGAACACATTCAATTTATCTGTAGGTAGTATTTTTCTACACACTTTTCTAGAGAAAAAGAATTATTGAAAAATCAATGGAACTATGAGAGGGAAATTACTGAAAATTTCGGGGAACATTGAAGTTTACTAATGAAATATTAGTAATTCCTTCTGGGACACCCTTGCATACTACATGTGTATTTTATGTATTATGGGTTCACATGTACCCCCTAAATTCATGTGTTGAAGGTGAAAGCCCCAGTACATCACAATGTGACTGTATTTGTTTTTTTTTTTTTTTTTTTTTTTTTTTTTACCAGACAAGAAATGCCAGAAGTTTCCAGCAAAATACCAGAATCTAGGGGAAAGACATGGGACGGATTCTTTGTCTCAGCTGTCAGAAGGTACCAACACCTGCTGACACCTTGATCTTGGACTTCCAGCCTCCAGAACTCTGAGACAATGAATTTCTGCTGCGTAAGCCACACTTACAGCAGCCCTGGCACACAAACACATCACCCACCCAACCGGCACATTCCAGCAGATGCATCGTCCGTCGTTTGTAGGAAGCGACGGTTCTCACTAGCCCATCGCTAACGCTGTCTGCTGGTGCCCCTGCTCCACCAGGTCCTGAATTGGTGGACACCACCACTGCCACCTCCCGCTCGGGAATAATCTTCACGCAAGACACGGGACTACAGTGAGGGCCAGATACTGGCCTCCTGTTTCCACATTTAAAATGAAGACATTAGACTAAACAGCCTTTACGCTGCCACGGAATTCTGAGATTCTCGGAATGTGATCAATCTAGGCATGGAAAGCACAAGTATTCCCAGGTCATCCATAAGAAAACCTGAGACTGGAAGCAATGGAGAGGCTGAGGACAGATGGCCTGGGCAGGTTGGGAGGGCGGCTCAATTCCAGACAGATGACTCCAGCGGGCTTTCCAGTTTGCTTGTGTCCCCGAAACAGCGGTCCGTCACACAGACGGTGGTGACTCTGCAGAATGTGACAGCGACATGAAGTCAAGCCGGGTCAAGGGGTTTATGAGTTTACCGTCCAGAAAGTGTTATTACTGTTTTTATGTTTAAAGAATAGGTGTTTCCCCAATTCCCTGCAACCGCAGGCTTTATTATAAGGCGGCCGTGTGGTGGGAGTCCCTGGAAATCAGCAAACGGTATTTAAGGGTTACTCCTCCCGCTGTAAAGAGACTTTTGGAGTTCACATTTTATTTGTGTGCTTTTAAAGCAATCGATAGGACGCCATCTACAGCACTGAGGGGTCCCCATGCTGATTACGGTCACAGCTCCTGAATCACCGCTAGGAAAGTCCACGTGGCACCAGGTCATGCTGGCTGGCCGCCCGTGTCGCCTGGCTGGCTGCCCGCCCACGTCGCCCGAATGGAACAGGAAACAGGAGAGGGTCGGCACAGACTGAAAACACAAGAGAATACCATGACGGGGAATGCAGGAGAGACAGAGGCAGCTCCTATGTCTTCCCTAAAGGACTGGGACTCTGCCCTGATCCTGGTACTTAAAACGATGTAAAAAATGTTCATTGGCCACAACGCCAAATCTGTTCAGTGCCAGGTGCGCTGCCAGATCAAAAACACGATGACTGCAGGAGAGCGCTTGCCGGGACTTTGCCTGGGTAGTCTTTGTGGTTTTGGTGGTGGGAAGGGCAGAAGGTTGGCCCCGTCACGTGCCCACATGTGGGCCTCGGCACGTGAAAGCTCTCTGGAGCGGGTTAGTGCATTTCCTTCGTAACAAGATATTTTTCTTTATTCGCACAAATCATAGTCCCTGTAAGACCTCTCCAGATGAAATATCAGAATATCGTGGAAGAAATTACACAGAGATTTGCTGGTTTCTTGAACGGAACTTGAGGAAGTATTCTCTAAGAGGGTTAGAATCTAAACTACCAAGGAATTTTTATTTCAAGTCAATATCTTGGAAGCTCTGACAGGCAACCTGAGCATGTTTATGCCATCGGATGCCACGGCCTGTCCCCAGGTGACAGAGCAGCCCCCCTGGAACCAAATTCACGGTGGAGGGGTCCTCAAAGACACTTCCCAGGGATAAAAGCTGCAGTGCAATTCATCTGAAAGGAGTAAAGAAAAGCTGAGACATAGTTTGAAATTCTTAATCAGAACATCACAAGATAGTAGAAACATTTTTAAGTTGATTTTTAAATGACTGAGAAAAATGAAAATAAAAGTTAAAGAAATTAAAGAGAAGTTAAAACTTGTACAAATGCAATTGATTGTATGCTTGCAGATTTGTTAATTTACCATTTATCTGAAAACCACCCTAAAACAATCATGGTGAAAACACTTATATATTCAGGGTTTTAAAAAATAAACGGAGAGCTGCAGAAGAGATCTAGGCTGGTACGTTCTGAGCAGCACACTGCTTATCTGAAGCATGAATCTCTATTGCCTGTACAGAATAACAAGGTGGGACAATGTAACTATATTTTTTATTTTTTGTCTTAAATGCTCTACTCATTTGCTTTGTTTTTCATTGAATGTACTGGAATGGCACCGGTTCACAAAACCACACGGGTTTCAAGTGTGCAACTCACCAGACGTAATCCGCTCACTGCGTGGCACACCCATCACCAAAAGCAAAGTCCCTTCCGGTCCCCATTTATCCCCCTTTGTCCTCTCCCGGCTGCCCCACCCCCTTTCCCTCTGTTGTCTGTATCTACGTGTCATGCACATATGTGTGTATATACATGCTCACACACAGACATAGGTCTTCTTTCTTAGTCCCTTCACCTTCTTTCATCCAGCCTCCCCAAACCCCTCCCCTCTGACAGCTGTCCGTCTGTTCTCCGTGTCTACGCGTCTGTTTCTCTCTCGTTTGTTAGTTTATTTTGTTTTTTAGATCCCACATGTACGTGAGATCACATGGTATTTGTCTTTTTCTGATTGACTTATTTCACTTACTTTACAGCAGGCAGATAGGCAATATAATGTAAAATGTTTATTCAAACACAGATTTATGAGAGCTTTCTAATGCAACGCATCTGATTATCAGAAAAAACTCTTCTAAACATGATTTCATTGATGGTTTTCTGATTCTCTTGTAGAAATATAAACATCTTTGCCTTTTGCTTTTGTAAAAAGGGAGGTGACTTATGTACGTCCGGTATGAAAAGCACTTCAATGTTGTGAAACTAAGGGAAGAAATAGATCATTTAATTTATACAAAGAACCAGCGTCACAGGTTGGATTCCCAGTCAGGGCACATGCCTGGGTTGCAGGCCACAGCCCCCAGCAACCGCACATTGATGTTTCTCTCTCTCTCTCTTTCTCCCTCCCTTCCTTCTCTAAAAATAAATAAATAAAATCTTTAAAAAATTAAAATTAAAAAAAATTATACAAAGAACAAATGGAGGCTATTAAAATCTCTTTATGCATTTTTACATCTATTCCATTAATTGTGGTATTATACCTTTATTTTCCTATTTGAATTACCTATATTCAAGTTATGAATAAAAATCTATCACTAGTCCACATGTGCCAATATTAAATTATTGAGTTGCTAGTGTGAAGTATCGTTACAATCTTAACTTTCTCAAGTTGTTAATTCTGGGCATGTCTTTACACAGACGGAGGAAACAGCGAGAAAAAGGAAAGCTGCACAAAAACTTAGAAATAAAATGTATTAGTACACATAGAATATCACATAATGGTATTTTCTAGATGATAGATCCTTTGGTAATGTTCTAGAAAGAGCTGTGAGCTGAATTTCCATCATTTTTAAAAACAGGGTATTAGGTACTCTGATCCCATTTGATTATGGGTTTGAATTTCAGCAGACCTTGAGGAAAAAAATGTTTCATCAGCAGAATTGTTGCATCTTAAGGCAATATTTAATTTTTAATTTTATGAGGCTTCTATTTTGATTTCTTTTGCTGCCTTAGTAAAGCAAATACTAGAGGGTAAAATAATACCACCTAGAAAATGCATCCATTGATCTAAAAAAAAAATGCCAGGTTGGCGTTTTAAAATACGTTGGTCTTTGGAAAAGCCAGGACTCTCCCCTGAATCAGTGCATTTTAACAAAGCTTGAAAGGAGAAATTCTTTTTTTCCCTGTCATTTGAAAAATTTTACTACAGACTATTGCCATTAAAAGTTTGCTTTTGATATGAGACTAAAAAGTAGCAGAGAACCTTGAAATAATTTTCTGGAATGTTAAGAGTATCCTAAAACTTGGAGGCATGTTAGGGGGTGCTTTATTGTTATTATTTTGTCTGTTTTAGTACCAACACCACACTGCTTTTCTTCTTTACAAATTCCCATGCTCCCATCCCCCACCTCTGGCAACCATCAGTCTGTTCTCTGAATGTGTAAGCTTGGGTGTTTTTTTTTGTTTTTTTGTTTGTTTGTTTGTTCTGTTTTTTACATTCCACACATAAAGGAGATCATATGGTGTTTGCCTTATTTCTCTGACTGGCTTGTTTTACTAAGCATACCCTCTAGGTCCATCTGTGTTGTTGCAAATGGTGTGGTTTCAGTCTTTTTAAAAAATGTTTAATAATATTCTATTGCATCTGTGTGCCACATCCGCCTTATCTATTCATCTATTGACTGGCATCTAATAGATGATGGACACCTACTAGTTGCTTCCGTATCTTAGCTCTTCCTAGTGGCTGTGCAGTGAATATAGGGGTGCATATTCTCCTTTCAAATCAGTGCTTTGTTTTCCTCAAGTGTATCCCCAGAGGTGAGAATACTGGATCATATGGCAGCCCTATTTTTAACTTTTTGAGGCATCTCTATGCTGTTTTCCATAGTGGCTGCACTAATTTACAATTAGGCAGTATGTTAAAATGCTTAAATGTTCATTTTTAAAGTTATCTTTTTGCCCATTAAGCATAAGCAAGCCTACTTATTAATATTTTTACATATTTGATCTGTAATTGTATTTGAGATTTTAGTGGTTGGGAATTCATGTGTGTGACATTTATGATGATTTGAGTAACTCTTAATTATAGTAACATCAGCGACCACTAATTACCTGGTGGAGAGAAAGCTGGAATTGGATTGAAGAAGGTGAAAACCACCCTCCATTTCTACTCTTTTTTTGTGACATGTATCTCTGTGAGACATTTAATGCGGGAGTTCCTTCTGTTTCTAAAATCCCAACGTAAACTGATCTTCCAAATGCTCTGACTGTCTAATCACATTCAAATGGTGATTTACAAACATCTGTTTTATAGCCCAGACAGTTATTTGATCTGCTCCAAAATCCAGTTACGTTTTTGTATCCAAAAATACACAGTGTGATTTGACTTAAGTTGTCAAAGAACATGAAATTGAAGGTGACACCAGGGCATTTTCCTCCCGCCAGAGGGAAAGCACGTGGACAACGGGGCTGAGGGGACCCATGCAAGAGCAGTGAGTTTCCTCTGGTCTAGCATTCGCTGCATTCAGACAAAGAGAAAGGAGTGTGTTAGAAGACACATCTTCATGGTCAGGGATAAAGCATACGAAAGATCTTCCCTCTTGCACTTGGATGTGGGATTATTTGGGTCAGGAAAGAAAAATCTCAGACAGGCAATGGCAGGTTGATTTCCAGGGGGAAACGGGGGTAGGGGAGGTCGGAGAGGGCAGAGGGGGGTAAATGCCGATGGAAGGAGTGTTGAGCCCAGAACACAATATAGAGATGATGCATCACAGAACTGTACCCCTGAAACCTATTTTATTAACCGATGTCACCCCACTAAATTCAATTAAAAAAAAAAGAATATCAAGCTGAGTGAGAAAGACATTAAGTTTGGAATGTGGTCCCTTCTCTGCCCTTGGATTTCACATTCAACAGTCCTTTTTAAAAGCTCCACAAGAGACCATTTCCACATCATCCTTCTTTATGATCAACTTGATAGTCAGATATGACTATTTGAAGTCGGATCTTCAAATACAAGAACCCAACCTGGAATTTCAAATACAATCATACAATAATCTCCGGGCAGAAGAGAATGCAGCAAACTCCCAGTGAACTGAAACACGTGCTTTACAGACACCCCGTGGAGGACGAGACACCCACACGTGGACCACTCCCCAAACCTAACGAGACCTAACGAGACTGGAAACTGTAACTTAATGCTCAATCCCCACGAAGGAGACGTAGTGTTGACTGGTAAGGACCACCCTCACCCACACTCAGAGAGCCCCTGGCAGGGCAGTGGGGACACTCGTCCTTCCACAGAAGGTGCCCAGCTCACGCTATCTAAGATCGAAGCCGTTGTCCCTCCTGTAGGAGCAACGAATAAAGATTCCAGGGTTCAAGCCATCTTAAAGACAAAACCCCATTCTACAAGGTGTGATGATGTTTAAAATCAAATTCCACAGCTCCAAGGTCAAGGCTAATCAGTGCCTTATAACGTGTGCTGCCTGCCGGGCAGGAGCAGGTCCGCCGTGGTCCACACACCCCTCGGCGGTTCCCCGCCCGCACGCCCAGTTACAGGCGAGGGTACGTTTTCCCGTGCGCGGCTCAGTCACAGAACAGCCCGTTTTCTCGCAGTGGTTTCCTTCGTTCACAGCACAGCGACGTGTCTGAGCGTCCTCCCTCTGACACTATTGCTTCGGTGTATGCGATTTGCGTGGGATTTTAGATGAAGATACTGGTCGTACTGAACATTAATTACGTAACTGACCATGGCTGGGTAAGCTGGAGACCAAGCCAACTATTTGAATATTGACTTTTAATACTTGATCATAAAGGGCAATCAAAATCAATAAAATTGTCCTTCTGTGCAACTATTCAGTTCAAAGTTTTCCTTATAAGTAAACCTTAAACTTTTACTTATCTTTACTTATAATAGTATTGTCTTTAGAAATAAAATGGAGACAGCCATACATAAACAACAATAATTTTTTTAATCTAGAAAAGGAAATTAAATAGCTACATCTGCTTTTATATTTTTGGGTGACCAGTAGTTTTAGGTGACGTCCAATGTATAAAATTTTTCTTCTGTCTATGGTCTCGCCTGTCCTGAGAAAAATGTGCCTAAGGGAAGCCATGAAAGTCTCATATGCTTTCTTGTAGAAACATTCTGACTGCTGCTTTTCCATGAAACTTTGACCTGAATTCTTACCCATGTTTATGTCTGGCTGCCCCAACTCCAAAGCCTTTATCTCGGGTGTCCTACCACCTTGGGCTCCATTTCTTCTGGGAAGCTCCTGACTTGCTCTCGAGTTTGGATTATTTTACTTGTGACGTCAGTTCTCTGACAGGTTCAAGAGAGAGCCATGGTTTTATAGGTCATCTGGTGTGTTGAGCATCAGCCGCATTCTCCCCAGCTTTCTGCATCCCGGGCAGGGAGCCGTCCCTGCTCTGCTTTTCAAAAGCTTCCTCTGACTTCTCAGCCTCTTGTTCCGGGTAGCTTCTGAATTTTATAAATGTCTTAATGAGAAAACGCATCAGATATCAATTTCAATTTTCTGCTCCTCTATTTTCAGAGTTTCTGGCTGCTCAGGTCTCTAATTTTTAAGGACTTTTACGAACACAATTGCCGAAAACTCTACTGGTTTTCAAAATCAGATATTGATCTTTTTCATGAGTGACTCAGATCCCCAGTCCGGCTCCCAGGAGCGTCCGACACTCTGAATGAGACGGTTCTCCAACTGTGAGGTCCTGACCTTGTCCTTCCAAGTTCGGCTGGCCTCTCCAGTTCTCAAGTGCCTCCCTCATTCATTCATTCATTCATTCATTCTCCAGATGTTCAGTTTATCTGTGCAAGCTTTAGTCTGCAATAAGACATGTTGTTTTACTAGGGAGCCCATGTTCTTTTTTCACTTTTACTTTTTTAAAAAAGATTTTATTTGCCCTGGCTGGCATAGCTCAGTGGATTGAGCATGGGCTGTGAACCAAAATGTCGCAGGTTCAATTCCCAGTCAGGGCACATGCCTGGGTTGCAGGCCACAGCCCCCAGCAAGTGAACATTGATGTTCCTGTCCCTCTCTCTCTCTCTCTCTCTCTCTCTCTCTCTCTCCCTTCCCTCTCTAAAAATAAATAAATAAAATCTTTAAAATAATTAAAACAGATTTTACTTATTTATTTTTAGAGAGAGGAGAAGGGAAGGAGAAAGAGAGGGAGAGAAACATCAATGTGTAGTTGCCTCTCGTGTGCCCCCTACTGGGGACCTGGCCTGCACCCAGGCTTGTGCGTTGACTGGGAATCAAACCAACGAGCGCAGCTTTGGTTCACAGGTTGGCGCTCACACCAGCCATACCAGCCAGACCAGATGTCTTTTCTTTCTCTGTTTTAATTAATTACTATTCTCCCCTTTTTCCTTCATCAGTCTACCCACTTAATAATGGACATAGCATTGTAAACAGATTATTTAATAAAATCTGGCAGTTTCATTTTGCACTTTTAGGGTTCATGATATTTTGGCTTAGACGAGAGCGTTTCTTTTTCCTCCCATGAAACAATACAGATGCGGTCCCCAGTGTAAAGTGACTCGGTACCTAGGTGCATCAGCCTATTCTGGGCCCTTCTGTCTTGTTCTCCTGACAGACTATTGTTCTAGTCTTCACGATCAAAGGTGACTCAGCAGAACCATCATTCTCCAGTCTGCCTTCTTTGGGTAGAGCTGCGGAGGCGGGGATTGTTGGAGGCAGAGAGATCCACGGCTTTGGGGAGGCGGGGCTCATAATTCTTTTGACAATAAGATTCCCTAAAAGTCACTTTCTGTTTTTTTTTTCCTTTCTCCAAATCTGCAAATAATGACAGTCAAGCTTCTCATGTTATCCTAACTCCTGAGACTGGAAAAGACTGTACTTACCGGTCTCTATGCTTCCCCCCTCTCTCCTCCTCAACTTCAGGATGACCGATTCGTGGCCAAATGAAGAAAGAAACCAGCTGCGGGCAAAGAGTGTCCCTCCCCTGGGCTGCTCCCCCTCCCACCCACCTCTCTCTAGGAATTCTCCCATGAAGCAATTCTCGTCTGACCGGATCCGCCCTTGCAGAGTTTTACTATGACAGTGAACCCGTTTTCACTGTCACCTTCACTGACAGGTTCCCCTAAAGTATCCCCTGGGGGTGGTGGGAACAGGGTCCAGGTTCTGTGTTAATAAAGGCCACTCTTTTATCACACCCCCTGCCCAACCTCAGACACCTCCACGCGTGCCACGTGAGCGCTAGCACTCCGACTCCGGGAAAATTTCCCGTACCTGTCAGTTTACGACATGTTGTCAACACACATACCTTCCCTCCCACACACCCATGAAACCACCGTGTTAAAAATGAAATGCGGAAAAGAACTATAAGGGATGCCTCCTTTACAACTTTTACTGGGTAAGGAACTTTGGAACGACCCTCTTGTTAGAATAATAATGTCAGCAGTAAGTAATAAAAAATATTTTGTAGGCATGAGTGGCCTTCAGAAGTCAGGAAAAATAGCTGCAGGAGACACAGTGTATTTCCAATTACAGGGGAAACGGCTCTTGTTTCTCTCTTGTTTAACTGCTCTGCATGTGGAATCATTTCTAAGTTCCTTCCATGTCAGTGACCAAAGAATTGGCTTGTTGACACTATTCACTTGCACGAGTCAGCACTGAGAAAACAGTACATTTTCCTTGAAAACGATGACACTTTAAATTTGATTATTGATTATTTTGCTCTGATAGGCATTAGGTTTAACTTCACGCAAAACATGCACACAATTGCATTTACCTCTCTTCCAGGCATCATTTGAAATTTAATTGTAACAGCTAGAAGAGGTTTTTTTTTTTCCTTTTTGCATAAATGTGCAACTTCTTATTCAAATTGTTAAGCTGATCACCAGCGGGTTATAACGCGTCGGTTCTCAGGCTAATGAACCGCGCAGACATCCCCGTCAGTCTGGGGAGATGTTTTGACAGTCTTCGCGGCGGCGCCTGTGAGGTGCAAGCGGGCGCAGCGGCGCCGCGCGCCGCGGGAACGGGTCGGTCCCCGAGGACGTGGGAGGCCGTGGTTCCCGATCCCGCATTGTTTAACCACGCTGTAACATCTGATTGTCGCATCACAAAGCAATCGAGCTTTATGCTCTTCATTAAAATCCGTGTTCATTATAAAAGCCAAATGTGAATAAGTCATTAAAATATGTAAATACATGGCAAAATATGCACAATTAGAAATAAACAAAATATTTATAGCAAATGAGATAGCCTATACTTGTCCACAAACCTTGCCACAGTTGTGAAATCAAAAAACCTCTGAAGAGCAAACTTTTAGTGTTTGTTTTTTTTTTTTTAACCAGAGTTTTTTTTTAAGCCTCAAAATATCCCTATGAGGTAAGGATTATTCCTATTGTGATATTATTTTGTGTTCCAATCCATTTGATGGCAAAATTTGTTCTGGATTGAAAGGAGTCTATTCATTGACTTTATTTATTACACTCTGTGTATATTAAGTTTTTGTTAAAAATATTAATGTGCTTGATCATGGTGTGCATATATGTGTGTGTATCAATATATGTGTGTCTATATGTGTGTGTGTGTACAAACACACACACACACGCACACACACATTTCACAAATGTATTTGGCCCAAAAGTTATTAGGTAAGGGATTGTAAATCTGTAAATTTAGGCTGAACCACAAAATATTAGACAACAAAAAGTACACATTTGTAGTTTCGGATAGTTAACTGTGTAGTGCAATCTGTTTCTTGACTTTTTAAAAATAATGCAGTACATTATTTTATTATATGTGTACATAGGGAGAGCATTCAAACAACCATTGGTGAAGTTCTTGTTAAAGCTACCCTCTAAAAAAAAAGAACTCTTAATTCACAAGTAACTATGACCTGCACTTCTGTTCTGACTCCAGTCTTCCGTGTCAGTTTCCTCTAGTTGCTATGCAACTTGGTCATTGCTTCCTCGCTCCCTTGTAAGCCCACCGCTCCTGCTGACGGCATCACGCTGTCCTGGCCTGAAACCTCTGTCACACTTGACACCTGCCTCCCTCTTGCTCGCTTGTTACTCATGCACTTGTCATTCTTCTCTCGGTCTTGCTCACCTCGTATCTGCTGCTTCCATAGACATTAACGTAGTTCGTCACCTTTCAGGCTCACCCCTGGGCCACAGTAATCACTGTTCAAATTCGCCTTCTTGTGCCTAGTTCTTCCACACTCCACGATGCTCGAGGCACAGCTATTTGCTTAAAACCATTGAACAACTCTTTGTTTTCTCCTCAATGGATGTTCAAATCCCAGAATGTTATAGTCAATGCCCTCCACAGCCTGGTCATAATTTTATATCAAAACTTTATTTCCTTCAGCATACTCGTAACAGAGGGGACTTGCTCAACATCATAAAGCACATTAGCAAAACCCCACAAGTCACATCATACTTAATGGGAAATAATTGAATGTCTTTTGGGTCCTGGGGGCTCCCACAGTCTGGGACTCCCCTGCCCCAGGTATCCCCGCTGCTCACGCTCCCGTTTCCTCCAGGTCTTTGCGTACACGTCTCCTTGGTGATACCCGCTGTGACGAACCTGTGGGGCATTTCGACCCGTCCTCCCTCCCCTCACATCCCACCGCTCCCTGACTCTGCGTCACTTCTTAAAAAATGTCCGACAGCTCTTCTCGCCTTCTGATATACAATATAACAGACTTATTTATTAGGTTCATTGTGTTCTGTTGACTCTCTCTGCCCTTACTCTTACAGCACACACTGCTGGAACATAAATTTCTTGGGGAACCCGGGCCGAGAGTTTTGTCTGGTTTCTTTATTCATGTGTTCTGAGCATCTAGAATAATGCCTGACACTTCGTAATTTGCAGCCTGCACGAACAGAGGCACAACACCATGGTGTGCATCTACATTTAAGATAAAATGAATTCCAGATTCACACACACACACGCACACACAGGTAGTACCTAACACGTGCCCAGGCCAGCGCAAGTGCAGTAATCAGACATGATTCTGATGCTCAAAAACGTTTGCAGCTTTAAATTTTATTAAACCATTTATAATTATTAAACAAATAACTTGTAGATCTTAGCATAATGACAGACTGGTACTTCTTAATAAAAGCACCAGGAACAATTGCTCATGTTCAAATGTTTTCTGCAGTTCAATTGTACTTTTGTTAAAACAAACAAACAAACAAACAAACAGAAAACAACTCCTCTTCCCGTGACTCCTGATGGAAATGTGGTGTTCAAGATGTTTCTCATGTGTCAACTGTGCACACAACGTCAGGACACATTGCTACTGAGGCTCACAATTCTATTAACTATTAATAGCTGTATTTAACTGAGCTAAGCTAGGGCTGTTTAGAATTCTCTAGTAATTAATCAGGACATTTTGATTATACTAAGAAGTGGTTTGTATTTTACTAGAATATGCAGACTTCAGTTCATGTTGAAATTCTAAAGACAACTGTGCAACGTAATCTCTTTCTGAAATTGTATGCAAAGTACTTAAAAATTTTTATGTTTCCTAATGACTCCATACGTGGGTAGCCCTGAAAACACATTAAGAGCCATGAGGATGATGTCCCAGATACCCTTCTAGGTGCTCTGCACAGCCGTCCACTTGAAGGTAATCAAATGATAAGAGATAATGTATTTCAAAGCATTGCTCACGGTTCTCTGCCAATCCATCTATGAGACTTATGTGTGCCTTCCAAATTGGCTCCCTATTCCAGATTTCTTAGAAAAAATACACATCTGATGGTTAATAAAACTCATTCTACTTTCCATTTATTACAAGCCGTACTTGAAAAAAATTACGGAGCACCGAACTACATAGTTGATCTGCTGTAAGAGAGAGGTCCCCTTGGTTTGCCTGAAGAAGAGAATGTAGCGCTGGTTACATCATGAATTAATCCTTGGGGAAGAAGCACAGAGAAAAATAGGAAACTATTATGAATTTGCAGCGGTAATGATGCTTCTGTTCTGAAGAAAACCTCAGAAACTCTTAGTATTTTTTAAGGGAATAAAAGTGTTTAATTCTTCCCCAGGCGTTATCCCCATGAAGACCTCAACGGGAAACATCACACAGTAAGGCCTGCGCAAGGACTACAACTAGTCATGAGCTAGTTCAAGAAAGGGGGCTGGGGGCCAGAACTTGTGCGCTGTGTCCCTGCCCTTTCGCCACAGACGTAAACCAGTTTGGCCTTTTCCGGCATGGCATCAGCCTCCGTTGTTTGTTTGCTGCGTCACCTCTTACTTTCAATCCGTGTCAGATTCAGAGCAGGTCCAGAAACAGTTCGCACGGCTCACGTACACCCGTAGTCCCGTTGCTAAGGCCTAACAACAGTATGGCATTTATCACAAAACTAATGAGCCAATTTTTTCTTGTATTATTTTTTTAAATTTTTTAGAAAATTATTTTATGATTGTTCAATTACAGTTGTCTGCATTTACTCTCCACCGCTCCGCCCCCACCCCAGCCAAACCCACCTCCCTCCCTTGCTTCCACCCTCCTCCCCCTTGGTTTTGTCCTTGGGTCCTTTGTAGTTGTTTCAGAAAACCCTTCCCCCCCATTGTCCCCTCCCCACACCCCTCTGGTTACTGTCAGATTGTTCTTAATTTCAGTGTCTCTGGTTATAGTTTGCTTGCTTTTTTCTTTGTTGATTAGGTTCGAGTTAAAGGTGAGATCATAAGGTATTTGTCTTTCACACCTGCCTTGTTTCTCTCTCCAGTTCCATCCATGCTGTTGCAAAGGGTAGGAGCTCCTTTTTCTCTGCTGAATAGTATTCCATTGTCCACACATTATTACTGACTAAAGTCTGTACGTCTTGTGGAGGCCGTTGGTTCTCACCTCACAATGCCAGTGACCCATGTCATCTGAAGTGACCGACGCCATGACGTGAGATGCACGTGCTCTGCTGCAGTGCTCTCCAGGGCACGCCCCGAGTTCTGGCCCCTCACCCTTTCGATGGCGCCCTTGCAGTTTTTGTGAAGCGCCTTTGCTGTACGTTACAGGAAGACACCCGAGGCTTACTCTGCACCTTTCCCGACTCAGCCCTGCGACAGTCATTTCTCCAGAGAGTCTTGGTGCCTCCCAGGGAGAAGTGATCCCAAAGAGCGAAGTGGAGACTCTGGCAGCCTTCACGGCCCCAGGTTTGGTGTCAGTGGTTGGTCAGGCCCGTGGACAGCGCTCCGCAATAGATCATCAGCATTTTTTAAATTCATTTTATTTCAGTGTCTTCTCACATTGCGGTGTATGGATATCTTGAAAGGTTTTATTATTGCATTTGAGCTCTTACATGGAAAAGTCATACCCCTAAAAAAGCACAATTACTGACTTTCTATAAAGTATACTATAAAAAAGCTTCCCCAAATACAACGTTAATGCACAAACGAGGTGTCCACACCACTGTGGGCGCCCTTTAATTTCTCTCCCGCCGGCGACAGGGGCTCACGAGCGGCTGTTTGCTCCCATACAGTTTTAAAGAGACGGGTGCATTGGACAGCAGACTGTTGTTGAAACAGGGTGGCATTTATCACACGCTGGCCTCTTTCTCTTCCTTCGGTCTGCCACAGCGTGTGCATTTTTGGAATTCCCGTTCGAAGCCAGAGATAAACAAACTATCATCCACGACATACAGTGCTGCCCACAAACAGCACACACCTCCCTGTTCTCCCACAAGCATCCCCTGGTGGCTGGGTCTTGGGGCTTCCCAGAGCAAAATGGGCTCCCGGGCACTCACGCTCCTCCGTTAACAGCATTCATCAAATGAGGTTTCGAGGAACAAAACATCTATGATGCCCCTCGCTGTTTTTCTCTGGTAGATGGAGGGCGGGCTCTCATGGAGCTGCTAGATTGTTTCAAGAGTCCAGGGGAATTCCAGTCCCCTTCCTTCCTGTTCAACATGCCATACCCACCCCACCCCAAACTTTGAGCTGTTCCTGTAAGACTTCACACCAACAGGGGAAAAATGTCCAGTTCAAAACCACACTCTTCACATGCCCAGGGCGTCTCCGGCTGGGACCGAGTGCAGCGGGGGGCAAGGAGCCTTCCTGGGGGCAGCCCGGGGGGCGGTGGCCACCTCTGTTCGTGTCTGGGCCCGGAGCGGGGCCCCGACCCCACCCCACCTCTCTCTTGCATCGCTCACGAGCTGCGTGGGCTCGGACAGATGAAGCCGATCGCGTTTCGGCATTTCACATCTATACAGAAACGGGAAAATATTTACCCATTACCCAAAATTCTTTTAAAGCTCACATCACATTATCGATACGATGTTCTTAGCTTTGTGCGTAGCCTATAATCAGGGCCTCCAAACTTCAGTTTTCCCCATGGCCACAAACACGTCAGTGTGAATTCAGTTCAGCGCCGGCGTGGGTCTGGCCGACAGTGCCGTGATGCGGCTATGCGGCCACAAAACGTGCAGTGGAAGTGACGAGGAGATAAAACGTTGGGAAGGGGAGGAAAGCCAACTGTTGTGCAATGTGGACAATGCTGAGTTATGACTAATCATTCACTGAATTCATCTTAATCCCTCAAACTTCCTCTGTGTCGCACACATTTCTGAATGCATGAATAAGAATGCATGAATAAAATACAGTCGTTGTATTAAGCATAGAAAAATCAAGATAACCAAATAGGAACTCAAAGTAAAACACCTCCGAGTTAACTACCTAGGAGTGACAATAATAGACACTTTGGTGAAAAAGCTTCCAGTCCTATTAATAGTAAAATATATTTTATGTGAAAGTAGCAAGTTATTAAAATAGATCACACTATTCTCTACCCTGGGTTGGATCTATCATTTGAAATGCATAAAACTATTTCCATATCAATAAACTCAATACATGCACATCATAATATTTAATAATCGGAGGACATCAATATTAAGAATAGCACCAAAGTCATTGACCGGAGGGAACAAAATTGACCCAAGTCCCTCTGGCTGGACATTGAGTAGGTGATTTCCCGTTTTGTGTCATAACTCAAAATCACCCTTAATGTTAAGCAACATTAAGCTCCCCGCCAGGCTATGTCTAGGGCTGCTCATCAGACGGGTGCAGACAAGAAGCAGAGGGGAGGCGGCGGGGATCGAGGGGAACACGGCTGGTGTATGTAGCCGAGCCCCCGCCAGTGGGGGGAACCGCCAGCTCACAGGCCCCGCCCACTCCCTCTGCAGTGGGTCCTCCTTACGTAGAGGGTCCGTGTTTGCTGATTTGCCTGCTCCCCTCAGTTTTTTAACCTCAGCACCAGCATACACAGGACTTCCACAGTCACTGCTAGTCCCACACACAGTGGGCAAAGCGGCTTTCGCCTCCTGGGCAGTGCTCCGCCTTCCATCGCTTCCTTATGCTACAAACAAGTGTCTTTTCGTGGTCTTCTTGGCGCCGCGCTGCTTGCGTTCTTGTGCTCTTTGTTGGCGCTGTCGCTGCTTAAGTAGCACCCATCCCCCAGCATCGTGCTGAGGTGCCGCCTAGCGCGCCTACCTGTGGACAGGTGTGCTGTGCCTGGTGAAGGCAATGTGTCTCTCATAAGCTTCTTTCACCTGTGAGTTTTTGCAGTGCTGTTGACCCTGACTTAAAGTTAACAGATCCACAATGTGAGTAAATGGGGTGTCTTCCAAGGGAAACACACACAGGAGAGGAGCTGGTCCCGATCAGCCGGAGAGCTGATTAAGAGGCTGTGATCAGAGGCGTGCAGGGATCTCCCCCGAGGAGCACTGTCCCGCGGAGCCGTGGGCAGTGTGCGAGACACGCATGCAGAACCGACCACAGCGAATAGTTAGAATCGTCCACGTTATCCCCTAAACAGGCGTGTCCAACCTGCGGCCCGCGGGCTGCATGCAGTGAATGCAGCCCGACACAAAACCGTAAATTTACTTAACACGTTATGAGATTTTTTTTTGTGATTACGTGTCACAGTGTATTTAACGTGTGGCCCAAGACAACGCTTCTTCTTACGGTGTGGCCCAGAGACGCCAAAAGGTTGGACACCCCTGCAGACGGCTGCCCTCCTTACCATCTACCTGAAACATCCCTGACACACTCCTGAATGTCTGCTTCAAAATACAGTGTGTAAGGTGTTGCTTTGAATGGCTCAGGACCACTATTTAACTAATTAGTTTTTTATTCTAATGCCATTCGTAGGAAGACAGAGTCCTAGAGCCAGAGCCACGAGGGGTGCTGTCTACCCACGCGAGGGAAAACTTAGGGCACACAAACCTGCAGGCAGCTGACTCCAGGGAGTCTCGTCCGTGGTTCCCGAAACGCCAGAGCCCCTGAGTTCTTCAAAAGATGAGTGAAGGGGTGCATGAACCGTGAGGCATGTGCACCCTGGACTGTTCCTCACTGATACAAAGACCGCAGCTCTCATGCCATGAGAAGGTGTAGGGGAAACTTTCACGCGTTATTTATTACTGGGTGGAAAAAGCTGCTCTGCAAAGGCTGCGTATGGCATGACCCCGGGCGTGTGCCACTCTGGAGAAGGCACGGTTACAAGGAATGTAACAGAGCAGGGGCGCCAGCGTTACGGAGGAAGAAGGGGTAGACGGGCGGGGTGCAGAGGACTTTTAGAGCAGTGAGGACTCTCTGAGCGACGCTGGGATAAAGTGGACCTGTCATTGTGCATTGGTTCATTGCCACAAAGCGGACAACACGGAGGGTGAACTTCAGATGTCAGTTCATTGGGAAAAAAAGTGAGTTATGTAAGCACTAAAGTGGGGTACTTACTAAATAATTCTTTACTAGTAAGTAAAGACCCTTACTAAATAAGTCTTTAGAGACTCTTACTACTAAAGACCCTTCCCCTATAAGTGGCTGCCCTCAGAACAGGGGGAAGGGGACGGCCATGAGCCAGGGCAGGTGATGGACAGGAGAGGGCCAGAGATGTTGTGGGCTCGACCCCCCGTTTGTGTACCTGGTTCTCCCCGTCCTGGGGAGGACCCATCATTGACCCTGGAGAGTGAAAGGCCAGATGAAGAGGAGCCTGATCAGAGTGGTGGCGTTTTCTTGGCTTTGAGATGCCAGTCTGGCTAAGGTTGACCTGTGCCTTTCTGGTCATCCGCCATGACCCCGAGTGGCAGCTGCAGTGGGAGCCAATGGGGAGGGAGGGAGGCCTGGAAAAGTCAGAACTGACGCTGAGCCCTGCTCAGCCCCCAGGAACACCCGTGTTTGCACATCAGCCACGCAGGGCCTGGATTCCAGATTCTCTTTGTCCCACGTCACAGGCCCCGTTCGTCCATCAGGGGCTTTGCAGGAGCCAGGAAGAGGAGGGCCGTGGTGTAACTGAGTCGGGGGGAGTTGAATCTGTATGTGTCCCCCAAGTGATGAGTAGAGAAAACACCTCGGAAATGTGTGTATACATTTAATAGCACTATTGAAATTATACTATTTTTTAAAAACATCTTTGAGTGTTTTCCAAATCGATAGGAATTGAAAATACAAATTTTTGTTTGAATTTTTTTTTTAAAAAAGGATTCTCATGTTCAAACATTTCTGAAACCTTCGAACCAGACATCCTCCATAACTCTTCTGATCTGAAATTATAGGATTCCTTGACACTCAGTGAATGGATTGTTTTAGCCAAATTTATGAACGTCACCCTCGCCACCACTAAAACAAGTCGATTTTTATTCTAGCTCTCATCGTATTTTCAAAAACTGCATCCTTCTTTTCATTCCCTTTTCACCTCCGTGCAGTCAAGTACACAGGGAAAAGGGCTGCCCATGTATTAACCTTCTCTTTGTAAGGTTTCCTTTTGTGGAATCATCCAGAATTCGTTCTGACTCCGCTGGAAGCGGTTGTGCCCGCATAATGGCACTGAGCTGAGACCTAGGTGTCGGGCCCCTGAGGTCTGCGGGGTTCTGACATCTAAGCACTTGCCTTTTAAGCGAGTTCTACTGCAGGCCACGTGGGCTCCGTCCCCGGGGCAACGCGAGGCTCTCAGCGGCAGTTCCGTGAACGGTTCCGGCGGGGCATGCGGGTGGGTGCTGTGCCGCAGACAGAAGGGAGCCGGACCACACCGCTCGGGGCCTGGGGGCGGCGTGGGGGCAGAGCGCTTTGAAAAATCGCTTCTGAGAGAGGTGCCCTTGTTTGCGCATGCCCGGAAGGCGAGGCCGCACGCTGGCTCTCCCAGGCTCGGGTCGTCAGAGGGGTGCTTGCGAGCGAGTCTGGCCAAAAATTTAGAAGCAGAAGAGTCATCGCGAGATGTCGTCCCTCAGTCATTCATCTGCGTGCGTGCAGCAAACAGGCAAACGTGCGCAGGGTGAGGCAAAGGGAGGTTCACAGTTGTTTGCACGGAAAATGATGCAATAATGAATAAATAATAGGACACGAATAAACTGTGCTGCGCATACTCACAGCCGTAAACCTACTTGGGCCCCGCTGTACTTTCTGCTCTTCTGTCCACGGTAACTGCCGCATTTACACACTCAGCACCGGTGCGTGTGTGTGTGCGCGTGTGCATGTGTGTGGGGCTACTGTACACGTATCACTACGCCAGCCTCGTCACGACACCTCATGCGATATCACGCCTCCGTGTCTTCCAGGAAGGTACAGCCTGCTTGGGAAAATGAGACTTGTCATGTCGCTACGAGCATCCGGGAGCCAGGAGACAACCGGAGAAGGCACGGAGGCGCCAAGCTCACTCTCCGGGACGGTGACGCGCGAGCCTGAGTGATGTGGCTCGCAGCCTGGCGCGGAGAGCACAACTCGCAGCCTGACTCCATCCTGCAGCCAGAAAAGTAGTAACTCCAAAATTCTCCTCCCGTTGACATTTTTATCTCTAATTTTTTATTGAAGAAAACTTCTTTGACTAGAGGTTTTTTTGTTTTGTTTTGTCTGTTTGTTTTTGTCTTTAACTCGCAGAGCATTGGCGCAACAATTTCTTGGAGAGAAGAGCAAGAGAGGAATCAAAGCTGTGGGTGTGTTGGCGTCCCTGTCCCAAGCGAGGCCTCTTAAATAACCAATCAGCAACTGTTTCCTTTAAAGATGAGGATGCTTAATTCTAGTCAATAATCACTGCATGTTTTGGACCCTAGGATGCACCCAGGTTTCAGAGGAGGAAAATTTTTGAAGCAAAAAAATGTGGTAAAATAGTTAATAACATAAATAACACATTTCACCAATGTAAATGTAAACAGAACTCATTAGCAGCATTAACAACCATTGTTCCTCCAAAATTTGGGTGGGGAGTGTGTCGTATAGTCTGAAAAATACGGTAATTCGCTGCTCTTAGGTGTGGACTGAGGTATCTCACAGCATATGCCTCGTGTCTGTCTGCCCATCCATCTATCTATCCACCTATCCATCATCTGTCACTCAGAATGGGCTATGAACAGAAAAATGGATGCACTGTGAAGAGAAAAGTAATCAGTTAAAATTGTTGATATTCTTAAACTAATGAGACAAAATATTCTTTGTAAATGACATCTTGAAAGGCCTTTAGTCTTCGGGGCCCTGGCTGACAAGAAGAGAAGTGACCGTAAGCGAGCTGCTGACGCACAAGTGGTGACAGAGAGGAGGGCTGCTTTGGCAGGGGGCCTGGGCTGGAAACCCAAACACGGGGGCGTTTCTGAAGCGGGAGAATAGTTCGGCCTGAGATGAAGCAAGCGAACAGACACATAGATGACTGGGAATGCTGTCAGAAGAGGCGGCCCACGAGCCGGAGCTCCCCTGCTTGCGCCAGGCTGCTGGCCCCTGACAGCGTCAGCCCCCGGGGGGAAGTGGCCCCTTCTCAGAACCTGCTCTTGAGGCCCCAGGCCCCTGGCCAAGGGCGAGAGGCTCTGGGCACGCCCAGGCCAGAGCGGACCTGGACCCCAGACCGGCTTCTGTGAGGCTTGCACAGAAAGGAAAAGGGAGCCACCCCCCATGTGTCCCCGAGGGCACCAGATGGGACGGTTCTCCGGGAGGACCCACAGAACACAGCCTGGAGTCACACTCACGGGCACGGCTGATTAAAGCAAAAAGAACACGGAGGGAAGGCGGCCGGGTGCCAGGCACGTGGGTGACTCTGGGGAAAGCCAGGTGCACCCCTCAGAGTTCTCTCCCCATGGGGGAGTCATGCCCGATGCGCTTGGTTCCCAAGGCCGCCAGCTGCCACAGCACAGTCAAAGGTTATCTCTCGAGAAAGCCTCTTGGACACTCAGTGCTCAGGGCTTTTCCTGGGGCCCATCACGTAGCTGCCCTCTGCCCAGCACACACCACATCCTCCCGTCCCACAGGGAAATCAGACGCTCAGCGGAAACCATGTCGTGCACACAGACATTTCAGGTGCAGGGAGCCACTCCCGTCCGTTCTGGCAATGGCCAATCTTCCCTGCAATCCTACTTCCCAGGGGCCGGGAAGGAGCCACCCCAATAAACATGCCTCTCCAATGACAACAGTCAGGTATGCTGCGGTAACTGCCCCCACACCGATCCCTGGAAGCTCTGTGGAAAATGCACAAAGTGAAGACCCACTCGAGATGTCAATCTGGTTGTTCTAGGGGGCCGCAGGCCTGGGCTCCCTCCCTCTGCGCCCAGCTGCTCAGAGGACAGAGGGTCTGGGCTGGGTGGCATAGCCACACCCATCAGTGTCACACCACCAGGAAGATTCTCTGCCTGAGAGAAAAGGGTGGATTCGGGCACAAGGACACTGTGGAGGAAGTTCTTGGCAACCTCGTTTTTAATATTGAAAAACCGGAGCGACTAGCAAGTCTCTAAACAGCAGAATGAGTTAATACACTGCACTACGGCAGTGCATTGTAGCATATTTCCGGAATGAAAATAAATGACCAGGGGGCCCAGGTATGGACACGGATAACTTGTACCGAGAGGAAGAAGAGTGGAAACGATGACGCTGGGCCTGTTACTGTTTAGATACAGCGATCTGCTTGCAAAGGTACCAAAGACGGAGTTGAGCTCGTAGGTAATACCACGCTAAAAAGATGCCTGGGGGAAAATAAGCACCAAATCAAGGTCATTTCTATGTCTGGGCTGGGCGAGGAGTGAGCTCTGGGCAGGGAGCTCAGAGATCCCCACTGGGTCTGTATTTTATGCCTTCAAGCATTTGAGAGTGATTATAGAAAAACGCTAATAGTTGATGAGGTGGGGTGGGCAGGGCACGCATATCTATGATTTTGTCTTCAAGGCCTTTATCTGTGTCAGGGATGTCTCCTCCCAAAATTCAACACACAGTTTAATTAACGCCCACATCTCTGCTTATGCTGAAAGTCCTTCAGCCTCTCTCACGAAAGATTGTTTGGATGGAAACCGCTGCAGTGGTCTTTGGCACAGAATGATTCACATTAGTACAAGCACCATGGACAACAGTAGAGGATTCTAGGTGAGTTAGGAAGTACAGGGTGGGGCAAAGGCAGGTTTACAGTTGTAAGTACACACAGCAGAGCTTATTCTCATATCGTTACTCATTAGTTATTGTATTATTTTCCATACGAACAACTATAAACCTCCTTTTGTTCCACCCCCTATATTCTATTAGGCCTAAAGATAGTTTTGACTATACAGGGAGAAAAAAAACATTAGATGGTTATAAACTATAGAACTTCATCAAAATGTGTGGTTCTACTTTCCTCTGAGCAATTACTTAAAAATAAAGATAACGTTTATGGATCTAATCTTGTCCACCCTGAGGCCTGTGAAGAATTGACCGGGGAGTGTCCGAGCCCCCCAGTTCCATGCCTCCGGCCTTTTCAGTAAGTGCTCACCCTGCAGACACCAGATGCTGCAGCCTCCACGGGGGATTCAGCCCCAATTAGCATCAGCTCCCTGAGCTGCAGCCCTGCCCTCCCCGGGAGCCTTTAACCTTGATCTTTGGAGCACACTCACCTCCTCTGCCCACGGTACGGCAGGTCACGGGGCACAGACGGTAACAGAAACAACGGCCGTTCTTCTGACTGCGCCCCAAATGCGGTTTGGAGACTTTAGCAATGATCGGAATTTCCTGAAATTCTGCCCTTTGATGCCAAGAAGCATCTCAAACAGAACTCTCTTCCCTCTCTCGACATTGTCATTCGGCCAAAGAGAAATCTCCCCCTTCACACTTGCATGCAGTCTGTCCATGAGACAATCCACTCGTGCTGCCCTCCAGGGAGAGCTGTGATTCATCTCTTTCTTCCCCAGTCCTCATACATCCCTGCCCCTGCCCCTGCCCAAGCCATCGCCATCGGCCATTCCGCTCTCACCCCTCCCGGTGTTTCCGTGCACCCACTCTTCCTTGTGGCCAAACTGGGAGTCACATCCTGTCACTTTCTGCTCAAGGGCACGCACCTTTTCTTCACGCAGAGAAGAAAAGCTGACGTCTTTCCATGGCCCCAAAGGCCACTGTGTTACCAGTGTCCTGGTCTTTTCTGACCACCCCTCTTGCCGCTCTCCCCTTGCTCCCTGATGTCAACAACACAGGACATTCTGCAAGGCCTCACGCAAGCCCGACACACACCATCTCCAGACAGTGGGCCCCGTATTTTCCTCCTGCCAGAGACAAATTCCCCTCCGGTATTCCCATAGCTTCGACTTCAGAGATGCCTTTCTTGCCGGACTCTTTACCTTTTATTATTTTCCTTAACAGTCCTGGAACGGACACGTGTATCTATGTGCTTGCTGCTGCTTCCCGCCGGCACACGGGCCGAGCGAACACTCCCGCTGCCTCCAGGGAGAAACCCATGGAGGGAAGAATGTGTTCTGCCTGGGGCCCAGGATCCTGAGGGCTCAAACACTCAGCAATCAGTCTCTTGAAGCACCAAGTCACGGGGTAGCTTCTGCCGATTAATACGGGCTCTTGTCGTCTAAGTTCTGTGTGGGCCTCTTGATGCATCTCCTCGTCTTTCCTTCCCCCTGTTCACTGGCGGAGGCCGAGTCTCCGCTCACTGAAATGAACAGACAAGTTCTGGAGCCTAACTCCACCCAGGACTCTCCCCAGAGTGCCAAGAGATCCCCCTAAACCAGGGGTGTCAAACTCACTTTCACCGGGGGCCACATCAGCCTCACGGTTGCTGAATGTAACTTTAGGACTGTATACCTGTAACTACCCCTTAACAGTTAAGCGACAGCTCAGCACTGCCACTGGGTAGAAACAAGGTGCCAGGCCGGATAAGACAAGGTGGAGGGCTGGATTTGGCCCATGGGCCTGTGTCTGCCGCCTGTGCCCCAAACCTATTTCCAGATCCCAGTCCTCGAAAAATTACTACTCCAGGGAGAATTGAAGACTAAAGGAGAATAAAGGGGGGAAATGTTGTTTTTTTCGTCTCCTCAATGGGTAGAACAGAACTAGATGATCCACCCATATTAGGCTTTTTCAGAGATGGGCCTCTTCTTATTCAAATTGGCCATATTTTACCCCATTAGCTCCTAGTTACCTGGGAGACTAGGGCTCCTGGGTGATAAATCTCAAGGGAGGCTGCAGTGGGAGAATAGAGGAACCCTCAGGTAGGGAGAGAGAGAAACGCACTCGGGTCACCTGGGCACCTGGCGTCTCCCCTCCCCTTTGCTGTGTCCCACCCCAAGGGAATGAATAAAGGGAAGAGGGGATCTTGGGCTCCGCCTAGTGGTCAGCATCTGCCTTTAACTAGTCATCCTCAATTTTTTGAGAAAGAGAAAATCGAGTAAAGGGCTTAATTTTTTAAAAAACTGAGATAACTATGCTTTGGAGAAGTCCAACCATTCACACCATAAAATGAAAATCAAAACAGTCTTATCAACCAGGTACGATCTCAGTGGTATTTATAGTTTGAGCATCTAGCACAATATAATGCTCTCAGGAAATCTAGACGTCCCCAGCCAAATCTGTAATTAGCACTGGCTCTGCCACTCATACTGTCTCCCTACTCACATGCATCTCGTCCAAGCCACACCTTAGTCAGGTAATTTGGATCCACTGTCCTACAGAGGAGGGACTGAGAATGAATGAGAACTGCTCAAGGTCACAGGACAGTAACCGTCAAAAACAGGCTTTAAACCAAGGTCGAGCTGATTTCAAAGCCCTGTATGCAGCTTGCATCAACTTAGGACAGGTGTACCAATGTGGAAAAATTAAAAATATATCCCTGGTGTTTCCAGCCTCAGTGTTGTTATTCTGGCTGTGCTGCTGCTGTGCATGTGAGGGTGGCTGGAAGTGGAGGGGGGGGGGACATGAGTCGCTGTCTGTGTGGCTCTGCACAAAGCAAGCCCGTCCACGTCTGACGGCTCAGCTCCCAAGTTCGCGGGTGGCTCTGGCGGGTCACCACCAGCAGCCATGCCTCACTGAGCTCGTTTCCCAGAGTGCATTGCAGAGACTCCGTTTTGCAAACCCAGAGCTGCTCTCCAGGCCACCTTTGCGTGCACGGGAGCAGCCACCTCAGCGGCAGGACCCAGGCCACCTCAGAGATTTAACGCTCTGCCAAAGGGGCCCAACGTAATTTGCTGGGAACGTTTGGCTTGTTCTGTAAGGCATCAGTGCGTGTATTAAGATACAGACACAGGCAGTTTGGATATTTAAAACCATTCCTTTCATCCTTAAAATGCACCTTCCCTCAGAATGAGTTGAGTGAAGATTCCAGGAACCACATGTGCTGAATGCATGATGTGACAATTTGACACTGCCTGTGTCCCTGGCTTTGGTGAATAGACTTTGTCAGGACCCAAGTTTCTGTGCACAGTTCTCCTGGGGCGAGAGGGTGGGTGGGTGGGTAACCGGTGGCAGTAACAGGGCCAGGAAGACCCTTTTTCCCCCAGTGACCCAGCTCCGTGAAGTCTTGAAACGAAAAAAGCAGACACCGGAACCCTGGTTCATTTGCACCACTGCACAGCGTTTCGATGGACGCCACGCTTGCTGGCTTTCTCCTGCTGTGGGTCACGTGTCATGCACCTCCCCATGCACTTCACACTCAGGTAGCCCAGGGAGCAGCTGGGCAGGGAGGCTTCGAGAGCCCGGCAGGACATGCCATGCACACCTGCGTGCCTCCGGGGCAGCAGGTGTCCTCCTGAGCACCAGAGCTGCAAGGGACTTAAAGGCTCAGGGCCGCTGAGACCGGGCCCCTTGGAATCCTGGCCAGGGGCTCCCCCTGCAGAGTGCGCAGCCTGCCTCCTGCCTGCCTTACCGAGATAATCACACGGAGCCTTGTAGCATGCGGACAGATGCGGATTGGTAAGCGTTATAATCTTGTCAGTCTGTCCCACAGTGTGCCTGGGACCCGCTTTGCACACTGCTGGCTGGAAAGGTTTGGAGATCCGCGTGGGCTCTCATGGAAATGAGCCGTGCTGTTTGGTTTACGTGCTGATTGTCGACCTGGAATCCGGCGCTAATGGTGTGTCAGGCCTTTTTGACAGCGTGCATACGGCGCGGCTCACGCGGAGCTCAGCAGCGCTGTGCAGAGAAGACGGGGAGGTGTGAACTGGCAGACCGGGCTGCACAGGTGACAGCTGATGCCTTCCAGATCAGCCCCGCCTCGGAGTGAGCAGGCCGCGACTTCGCCGCCTCGCCGCCCCTAACAACGCGATAATTGTATCAGCGTTGCTAGTGTGTGGATAGTAAACATTTTCCCACCAGAGTGGTTTTGAAATCCGTATAAGAGGAAATGCAACATCTTGTAGACCTTGTAGAAAAGATTCAATGGAAGAAAACATTAGTGCTACATTTCAACTTAATTATCTTAATGCCTTTTGTGACTGCAATTAATTTGTGTGGATCCTGAATTTTTTTTCAGGCCAGAACATACAGGTAAACACAAATTCACAAAGTATATTTGTTTAGATGTGACAAATAATTTCATATTAATAGACTTTAATTTTGTCTCTCAAGTAAATTTCTATTATTCCTTAATTTGAATATTTTAATACTTCAGAAACAATGAATTAAAATATATTTTTAGCTTTATTAATATTAGAAATATATTTTAATTCAATGCTTACTTTATATTACTGAGACAAAATTATATGAAACAATTCAGAAAAATATATAGTTATTTCTGATTTCTGTATTTCTTGTTTTTTTTCACATCTAACCACAAATTTCCAAGCAATCTATGTCTGAAGGGACAAACTCTTCCATATACTAATTTGTAATACATGTTAGCATTTGAAAGATTCCTTTGTGTCATTGGGGGAAGATGACTTGCTTTAGCACTTCAGTAATTAACCTTCCCTTACAGAAGATACAGAGTCCTATCCCTAAAGTAAACAATTATCTTTTGTAAGAGTTTAGTAAAAGTATATGCACATACGTAAAGTATTTTAGGAACTCTGTGATCACTTTCTAAAAGGTTTTATTTCATCATCACATGTACTTTTATTTACATTAATCCACCAATTTCCTATATATTTTGAATTACTGGAGATAGACCTAATTCCACAAATTATATTTACCGGACTAGATCAGACAATATAATTCTATAGACATAAAGGGACAAAGTAGCATTTACACTGAAGTCACTTAAGTGGTATTTCAGACCAGCAGGGACGGCAATAGAACTAGAGATGATTGACATCCTTTCCTAACCTCTCTGTCCTTTGCTCATGAAAATGCTTAGCTGCTCCCGAGCTGCACAGCTGCCGGACAAAGCCCGGGGTCTAAGAGGCAGCGCCTTTGGGAGGGCTCACAGAGAAACGCAGCCAATGGGAGGGCGGGCTGGAAAATGTCAGATCAGATATGCCAATCACCACAGAAAAGGTGAGGACCCAGAGAGGTGAGAGGGCCGACTTGATGCTGAACTCAATCTAAGAAGCACAATCCTCTAGCTGCTGATTTCACTTGTTTATTTATCTTTGGTATCAGTAGGAACGGCTGCAGAAAATAGAAGCTGATACATACAGTTAGCGCTTCAAAAATGGTGCGAAGAATTCTTTGTGCAAGTGAAAGTAAATTCTCTTGTGCCAAAAGACCTCAGCATATCATATAAGTAAAAAAGAAAAAATAAAAACCTTCTGAACACTAATATTTCCACAGACGAAAAAATTGTGCACATATCTCTGGCCCACTTTAATGCCCCAGGTGTTTAACAAACATTGTCAGATTTTTTAAAAAAAATATTGGGATCCTTTTTGCATAACAATATCAGCCATTTATTAGAATTAGAAATAGATATTATTGTATGATAAAGATGAAAAAAATCATAGTGTTGGATTTACGTGGTAGCTAGTCAATATCCAGTGTGGAAATAGGTTTTACTCTAAATTCTTAGTTAAATTTCTTTTATCTGGCTCTTCCACTTTGCTTTTTTTAAATTGAAAAATATTAGAACTCATTGCTACATATCAAAATTGCAACTATATTTACATTTCTATTCCATTTTAGCATTAGCTGCAAAACATCCTGAGCTGGGTAATGTTACCAATTATGTTGTTAGTAAGTTATATAATCTTCCAATTACAACTAAAAATAAATGCCAGGTGTTTAGATCCCAAGTCATTAAAATGCGCATCAGAGGCTGGGGCTGACCCTGGTGCTACCTTACTGGTGTTCAGTGTACAATTCAGGAGAGGAAGGAATAAAAAGCAAGCATATGGGCCAGGAAAAAAAAAGAGGGTAAGAAGTAAAATAAAGGTATCTCTTTTATGTTTCTGCTTTTCTGTTTCTCGGCACTTTGCTTGATTTCTGTTTGTAGCTGCACACTGACCAGTCTTAGAATATATTTGGCAAGCTACGTGATAACAAAAGTGTTGAAATGCCACCCACAAAGGAACAATGTGAATTGCATTTGAGGGGGAGGAAAAATCATTTTCCATCAACCCTTGTTCTAGGCGTTTGGCTGAAATACCCCTGTGATAAAAGGATGGATTAACACAAAATAAAAAGAAGTTTAATAATAATATGCATACCTCCTGTATACCTGGGATATCCAGGAATCCTAGTAACCCCCAACAGCCCATGTCATCACCTTAAATACCATTGCCAGCTAGACACAAAGGGATTTTGAGGTTGGGGGAGAGCTTGGGAGAGTTGGGGTTGTTACGCAGATTCGAGTCCTGTGTCTTCTCCATTGATCTGTGCCTGGAGCTTTAGTTATTCCCTCTCCCTGGCTCAGCCAAGGAGACATCCTTCCAGAGGGAGGCTTCCCTTTCAATGCAAACGTCTCACAAAGGGTAACTTGCACATGGATTTTGGACTCTTTGCTCAGTTACAAAACCTACATGCTTCTTAGGACAAATGTATCAATTCAAAATGTGAGAAAGCTGAAATGGTTCAAATTTACAGATGCATTTTCGGTACTTTCATATTAACCATAGATTTTTCTGTTCTTAAATACCATCCAAGAAATATAGACTCTGCAATTTTTATTTATATTATTTTTCTTTTTAAATTAAATTTATTGGGGTGATAATGGTTAATGAGATTATATAGTTTTCAAGTGTATGATTCTGTGATACATGATCTGAACATAGCATGGTGTGCCTACCAGCCGAAGTAAAATTTTCCATCACCATAATTTGGCCCCCGCACCCTTCACTGTCCCCAGCTCCCTTTCTGTGTAACCTACATATTGTTGTCAGTGTCTACGAGCTCTTGTTCATTTGTTTTTCTTGTCCGTTCATTTGTTGCTTTCATTTTATATCCCATATGAGTGGAATCATATGGTTCTTAGCTGGTTCTGTCTGACTTCCATCGCTTAGCATAATATTCTCAAGATCTGTTCATGTTGTCGAATAAAATGGGCAGAGGGCCTGAACAGACACGTCTCCCAAGAAGACGTACACATGGCCAACAGACACAGGAAGAGGTATCCCACCTCACGAGGTATTCGGGAAATCAGATCAAAATGACAATGAGATTCCACCACACAGCTGTTAGAATGGCTGTTAACAAGACAACAACAAGTGTTGGAGAGGTTGCAGAGAAAAAGGAACCTGAAGTTTTAGAATTCATGCAATCTTTAAATGTGGCGTCCTTGTCATTTACCTACACGAGGAAGCCAAGTTTAAAAATGCTCAGCCCCTCTCTTCCACGCTGCAATGTGATGGCGTTGATGAGCCCTATGACCACGGCCCCGTGCCGTCCCGGTGTTCTGAGTGATCCTCCCACTCCCTTCCCGTCCTGGATGCTGTTCTTACTTCACTGTGAAGTTCAGATGATTCTCCGACATTTCGGCAGTCTCTCTGTTCCTTGAAAAGAGTATTTTTTTAAGCTTTTATATATCTTATAGGCCATGGGTTTGGGAATTGCCACTTCAATATATCACTTATCTGAAAAATCCCTCCTTTGAATTTCCCCTTCAAAATATTTTTTGTTTACTTCTGTTTATATGTGTTTACTTTTGCATTAGCCTATGGTCGTCATTGTTTGCGTATACTGAAGTAAAAAAAATTAAAGTAGTTCTGTTTTGAGCTCATTTTTTGACCACGTGATTATTTTTGTCTCCAGGAAGAAAGATTTTGAACACATGTTGTATCCGTCTAGGGATGCTAAATTCAGGAAACATCCAGAGAAATTAAAATCATTACAGTGACGCTGATGACCATTTGACTGAGAAAATTCCTGTGACTGAGGATAACTGGGATTCCACATTAATTTAAGGAGAAATTCATAGACAGTGACTCTTAAGTTGATTGTTCATTATAACCAAGGGCTCTTCAAAACCTCCAGCTCATGCAATAATAGGATGCCCTGAGACACCAAATGCCGGGCAGTGGGCAAGGTGACTGAATTTTGCACAGGATATGTGGGTAGGATGAGCCTTCACTTCGCTTACTGCAGATTTACCACAAACGGCATTAAATCATTTGCCCATTAAATAATTACGAGTGTTCCAATTCCCAGAGGAAGACCAATTACATCTTTCTAATTCAGGAAATTAAGTAAAATAGCTTTTCTTAGATCTTTCCACAACCTTTGAAACCGACCAATTTTTATTCTAACAACGGAGCAAGAATTTCAGATATTGACCCCTTGTCATTCTCATTTTAAATTTCTGCTCTACACACAAAAATTAAACTACAAGGGGCGGCGGAGAACTACAAGGAAAGGATTTTGTTAACTTAAAGGCAGGGCTGGTGCAAGGATGCCGTGCTCAGATGAATGGCAGGAGAACCGACAAACCAATGAAACTACAAAGTCCTGAGAAAGGACCCAAAGGGCAGAGTGTCGCTGTGATGTCACTTACCTGTACACTCGCATACATTAGTGAATCACTGAGCCCGCACAGACAACACACATGTTAGTTCAATTTTGAATGTATTTTTACAACAGAACCAACACTTCGCTTTATTTCAGGACAGTTCCTCTAAGATGATTCGTGCCAATGATTGTCAATCATCTCTAAATGTAAATTATATATACGCACACACAAATATCTCATCTCTTTCCTCTCTCTCTGTACCCATATATATCTGTTGCTCTTTTCTCTGTCTACATGCTCTTAGGTGTATTTAACTTAGGAAAAACACACAGTCGACCTGGAACAACATAGGTTTGAACTGTGAAGTCCACCTATACACAGATTTTATTTCACTAAATATATTCAAAAACATTTTAGATATTTTCTTATTACCATAAAGCCATCACAGAGATTACATTGGACTCCCATAATATTTATAGAAGGTATAGGGGCTTTCACCCAATCAGATTGCTGTTTTATCGTTATCAATGCCTGTTCACTATTGATGCCTAGTGTCCGCGATTCGTCTTCCATACACACAGTGTTCTTCTGCATCACACACAACAATATTGATGTAGCTGCTAACAGACAGATGACGTGTCCTGCAGGCAGACAACATAAATTTGTGTTGGCAATAAGTGCAGCACAGTACTGTGAATGTGTTTCTCTTCCTTACAAATTTCTTCATAATGTTTTCTTTTGTCTTACTTATTTCATCCCAAGAATACAGTATATAACACACATCACCCGTAAAATATGCGTTAATCAACTGTTTATGTTATCAGTAAGGCTTCTCTGGTCAACAATAGGTAATTAGTAGTTAAGGTTTGAGGGGGACTCAAAAGTTACACAGGGGGATTTTTGAGTGTGTTGGGGCGGGGGCCAGCACCCCAACACCATGCTGTTGAAGGGTCAACTATAAACAGGTATTTCGCACCATTTATTCATGGATACTGTTTCACATTATTAGTCCTTCTGCATTCCACCACAAACATCTCACTGGACTTTGGGAAATGTGACTGGGAATGGTCCCTGTAAAAGCATCCAAAGAACCACTTTCATTAGTCAACCCTTATTTTTTCAGTTGGGATATTTAAAATGCATTGAAAAATCACATGCAAATGTTAGTTAAATATTTGTATGAGGTCTTTAAGCTCATTTATTTCACATATATTTTCCACCTACGACTATATAAGGCATTTCCCAAACAGGGCGGGGGAGGGGCTATATGAAGTGGCCCATTTTCCCCCAGGAAGAGAGCATTCACCGATTCTGTTGTTTATATCATGGTCTTAACGTCGTATTGAAGAACCACTCGCCTAACTCCAGGTCAGAAAGGGTGTCTGCTAAAATATATGTTATGTCACTCAGGTCACTTTCTTTTAGAATTTGTTTCTTTTTAGAGAGGGAAGGGAGGGAGAGAGAGAGAGAGAGAGAAAGAGAAACATCAGTGTGTGGTTGCTGGGGGTTATGGCCTACAACCCAGGCATGTGCCTTGACTGGGAATCGAACTTGCGATGCTTTGGTTCGAAGCCCGCACTCAATCCACTGAGCTACGCCAGCCAGGGCTTCAGGCCACTTTTCAAACACTGCACCAGACTTTCACCTTTCATTCCCAAGAGTAACTCCACAGCTCTGCTCAGTTTGGTGACATTTTGTGGACGGTTTTTGTGTCTGTGTTCATGAGGAGTATTGGTCTGGTGTTCGCATCCTCTCTCTCTCTCTCTCTCTCTCTCTCTCTCTCTCTCTCTCTCTCTCTCTCTCTTTGTTACGACATAATCCAGGCCTAAACAAACAGATTGGGAAGTATTTCCTTCTTTTCTGTTTCCTGGAGGAGATTGTGAAAAATCGGTGTTATTTCTTTGTTAAATGTGTGACAGAATTTTCCAGTGAAACCATCAGGGCCTACAGAATTATTTTCTCCAGGGGGTTTCAAAATATGAGTATAATTCTTCTAATCACTCTATGTATTATTTTTCATGTTAGCTATGCCATCTTTTGGGAAATTTGGTACGCTGTGGCATTTGAAGTATTAGTTCATTTTATCTAAGTTGTTGCACATTTATAGAATTTTTATAGCATGGAAATTTGCAGAATTCCTCATTGTCTTTTTAAAGTTTCTGGTACCTTTATTTAATTAAATTATTCTTCTTATTTTGTGTGTGTGTGTGTGTATGTGAAAGAATACTTAAGGTGATTAATTAAAAGCAAAACAGCAAGTCTCATTTCTCTGGTGCACCCCACTATTCATAGCTAGGGGTCAGGTGGAATTTATGAATTAACCTAGTCAGGTAACACAACAGCTCCATCAAAAACGAGACTCAGGGGTCGACCTAACTCAGTGCCCTCAGAAGTCGAGGTAAAATCTAGTTTCTGATTCACAGCTTCTGAAGATACTCACATCTCTCCAGGGTGAAGGGCTCACAGTTTGCCGTAAACGTCTGTGTCTGAGTCGAGTCCTACAAGGTTTCTCTCCCAGAATGATGACGATCACAGTAATACTCTCACAGCACTGCCTGACTTCCCCACGTATGTTTAGAACCGTCGCTGCATCACGTCAAAGTTTGAGGAGTTACAACGAAAAGGAAAATTTGTCTTGGCGTCACACTTTGAAGAGCAAGTGCCCTTTTGATAGACTTCCCCCTTGGTCAACATCCGTTCCCATGGCTCGGCAGTGTAATCAGAACATAGATCTAACTGAGATGATGTTACATGCAAAGAAGTTCATCCACATAACACAACAGTACAATAAGAGTCATTCTACCCCTGGCTGGCGTAGCTCAGTGGATTGAGCGTGGGCTGAGAACCAAAGCATCGCAGGTTCGATTCCCAGTCAGGGCATATGCCTGGGTTGCAGGCCACGGCCCCCAGCAACCACAAATTGATGTTTCTCTCTCTCTCTTCCTCCCTCCCTTCCCTCTCTAAAAATAAATAAATAAATAAAAATCTTAAAAAAAAAGAGTCATTCTAAACACTCTCGCATCCCTTGAAGAACATTAACCGGAACAGATTTTCCTTACAGCCTCTTCCTGCCCAATACTTTCTGGTGAAAGTAAGCCACCACAGCACACAGCAGGCGCATCGCATGGAGAATGTGAGCTCCCCCCACCCCCCCCCCGTCTGCTGTGACTTCGATCTTCAACAGTCTGATCTCTCAGAAACATGCATGAGCTAACTGGAATATTTCTGAAGAAGTTACCAATGGGATGGTTCTTCCTCTGGACCCCTTTTCTTTTGGTATATGACATGCCAACACTAAGAAATGTATGTAACTAAAAATTATTGCTTTACCTCTTTTGAAAACTGATCTTACCAAGGGTCAATGTGCCTATGTGACTATCTTTTCTGTTCATTGGTAAAATGAGATTTGGAAATAATGCTCCTTTCTCATTTGATGGCAATGATGAAGAAAATTATGTAATTAGTCCTTTTGAGATTTTACAGGGAATGGACAATTTCTCCTAACCAGCTACTATTCTTCTTACTAACAAATAACAAAATGTTTGTAATTAATTATACTTGCAACTCTGGGAAATACAGAATTAACTTTTATGCTTAATAGCAGTGATTATGCTTAACCTACTTTTTCTTAATACTACTGTCTACCCTCACTTTTAAAAATGTGACACCTTTTATGGGGTAATTTAATTAATGAATTATAAGATTATCCATGTGTGTGTCCTGGAAATGGGTGGTAACAATGAGCAAATTAGTTAATTAAATTGTTATATTAAAGCAGGTCTAGAAAATTTTGTTCAAGTTGTTGGCTATGTTCTACTTAGTAAAGTTCTTCTTACTTTTGGCAATTTTTCTCCCAATCCTTCACTGGAAAACACAATGACAATGAAATGATAGGATTTTTATGTTAAATTGTATCATCTTTCGGGAAATTTTTCATATACCTCAATTTATAACTAAACCTTAGTACGTCACTTAATTGCTGCAAGTCGTATTGTCGCATCTCAGCAAACTACTGGGACAGGTGATGTTTGAAATATTAAGGATTTGGCCCTGGCTGGTGTGGCTCAGTGGTCTGAGTGCTGGCCTGAGAGCCAAAGGGTCACTGGTTCGAATCTCAGTCCGGGCACATGCCTGGGTTGCTGGCCAGGTCCTCAGCTGGGGGTGTGCGAGAGGCAAATGGTGGATGTTTCTCTCACACATCAACATTCCTCTCCCTCTCCTTCTCCTTTCCTTCCCCTCTTTCTAAAAATAAAATAAGTAAAATCTAAAAATAATTTAAAAAAATAAAATAGTAAGGATTCGAAGAAAACACTTAAGACTCTTTGGGGCTGGGGCTGGGTGAAGAGTTCTGACACAGGACACTTAAATGATCAAAACCAAACGGAGACCAGCCGTCAAGGTTCCCCGTGCACGCCAAACCAGCGTGGCTCCCTGGCAGAGCTGCGTTTCGCTTATTTTGCAAGACCAGCTCGACCCTGGCTCCTCCTTGGCTTGTGCCTCCGGGAAGCATAAGCAGACCGTGAACTGCTTCCCAGGGTGGGCAGGAGGGAACCGGTGAGAACCGCAGCAGCGCAGCCAGTCCCAGTGCAGGCCACGCCGGCACTGCTTTCTTGCCGGGCAGCCTGTGTGACGGGAGGAACCCGTTTTATTCTGCTTCCCTTCGCTGCACCGCTCTTCACGGATGTTGCGTTTTTTATAAATTGAAAGAAAGACCCTCCATCAGCAAAGAGATCCCTACTCGCTTTATTGGGACACATGCTTTATGGCGACACATGCTTCATTGTGTCAGTCTGGAACGGAATCCGTGGTATCTCCAAGGTCCGCCTGTACCAGAACACACCCCTGAGCTATATTGCATGTTTTGGTTAAATGCTCCCGGTTTGCAAACTGTCCTTCTGGGGTGTGCGTGAAAATTTTTACTAATTACTACTTCGATGACTCATTTGGTTTACTTTGGCTATTTATACGAACCTTTCACAACACCAAAAGTGTGGTTAGTTTAGAGAAAGGATACATTGAACTTCATTAGAATTAAAAAAATATCATGTAGTGAATGGCCCTAGGAAGAGTATGGCAAGAAGAGCTATATATTAGGACAAATATTTGCAAACCATACCCAACAAAGTTCTCATATATTGAGTATCAAGAAACCCTCTCAAGACTCAATAGTAAAAATAAGTAAATCTAACTATAATCTGGGGTGGGGGGAACAGGAATGGATATTTCCCCACAGTGGAAAACCGACGGCCAGGACATAACGAGATGCTCAACATCATTAGCTACTAGGGAAATGCAAATTAACTATATTCGCTTTTCAATGTCAGTTAGAATGGCAGAAATTGTGATGATACCAGGTTCTGGGGAGGATAGGTAGAAACTGGGTCTCACATGCATGCTGGTAGGAGTGTGAAATGGTACAGCTACTCTAGAAAAGAGTTTGGCAGGTTTTTTAAAAACTAAATATGTATCTTCCATACAATCCAGCCATCGTAGTCTCTGACATTTATCCTAGAGAAGCAAAAACTATTTTTGCACAAAAAACCCTATGCCCAAATGCCTATAGCAGCTTTATTTATAATAACCTAAAACTGGAGACAGCCCATATGTCCTTCAATAGGCGAATTGTTGAGCCCGCTCTGGTGCAGTGGAATGTAATACAATGGAAAACTACTTGGCAATAAAAAATAGCGAACTATTGATACATGCCAGATCTTGGACAGATCTCCAATGCATTATGCTTAGTGACAAAGTTCTCCAAAAGTTACATATTGTATGATTCAATATTTTCATGTTCTCAAAAATGAAAAAGCTATAAAGACGGAGAAAAGATGACTGTTTGCAAGGGACATCTGTGGAGAGGCTGGAAACAGAGAAACGAGGAAGAGGGGGGTTTCTTTGCGATTATCACAGTTGATTTTATGTGGCAGCTTGACTGACCCATGGGGGGCCCAGACAGTTGGTCGGTCATTTCTCTAGATGCTTTGGAGGTGGCTAACACTTCAGCTGGTAGGCTGAGTCACATAGATGGATTTCCCGAATGTAGGTGGGTCTCATCCAGTCGGTGGAAGCCATGAAGAGAACAAAGAGGTTGACTACTGAGAGAGAACTCTTTCCTGCCCAACCTTCTCGGAGCTGGGGCATCAGCCTGTTTCCTGCCTTCAGACTTGAAGTGAGTCCCCAGCTCCCCCTGGGTCGCAAGCCGCCTGCCCTTCTGATGGAGGCGCCTCAGGGGCTGCCCGGGGTCTTAGGCCATTGCACTCAAGACTAAAGCTAGACTGTCAGCTCTCCTGGTCTCTGGTTTGCTGCTTTATTCTGCAGATCTTGGGGCTCGCTTGCCTCTGCAGTCACTTGAGCTAAATGTTTTTTTTTCTGTTTTAATAATAAATCTCTTTATATACACCACTCTGTGTCCTTTTTTAAGGGGATATTGTTTAGTAAACGTAGCTTTGGGGGGTTTACAAAGCTCCATTGGCTCTATGTTTACCTGTGCTGGGTTTATCTTAAACCATTTAAGGATTTTTGTATGGAATAAAATCTCCTAATAAAACTGGTGAATTATCCATTCCTAGTACATGTTCAGCAATAGGTGCGGTACATCCTCTTAGTTCTAAAGATTCTAAATTATAGGTAAGAATGAAGAACTTAATAGTAAAACACAGTATAATCGGTCCACCTAATCTTCTCCCTTAATAGTCATGCCTCTTTCTAGTTTAAAGTCTTCTTTTACTAGAGTTATTTGGGATCCCAACCTAGAAGGAACTCAACTACTCTTTCCTGAGTATTTATAAGTATTTTAAGTTTGATATAAGGTGTGTGTTGTCTATCGCCCTAGTTGAAAGCCGATGGGGGGAGGGGTTCCTGTTCTCTGAGAAGAAGTTTTGTGCAATCTCCTAACTTGTCCTTGCGTTTGTTTTATGCTGCTCTGTCTAGACTTAAAATTCTGCCCTGTGCTGCTATTCCCTTCTGGGATAGGTCTGTTCTTCCCTTTATTAGGTATCCAATTTCTCCCCGGGGGTTGCCAGTTTCTATCTTTGTTGCAAATCTCTATTTTGGGGTGGCTTCCAATTTCTCTTGTTATTCCCCCCCCCAATGTAATTTACTTTCGGGGTGTTATTTAATCTCTGAGGCATTGATTTGCTTTTTTGTCTTATTTTGGCATTGCATGTAAATTCAGGTTGGCCGTTTAGTCCAGATGATAATTTGAACGAGTTCACTGTGTTCGCAGCCGAGCGGGCCAGGGCCTGCACATCTGGAGCTTGGAAGGCAGGTGGCGCTTCTCCGAGGATCCTCGTTTTCGCACCTGGCACCGCAGATGCCCGGAAGGCTGCGTGTGTGCGCCTGTCCCATCACAGACCAGGGACAAGGCGGCCAGCTTTCTGGTGATGTTAATCGCCTGTTTCAAATCTGCCACCCTCCGAGGACGCCCATATGTTGTCGCGCCCCCTGTCGGGCCTGCTGCTCCGAGTCCTTGCTAATCAACCCCGCAGTGTGAGAATTTAATTTGGTCCTCTCTGTGTGAGCGCTGGCCATGCCGGACTCGCTGCATTCTGTTCCGAGATTCCTGAAATGTGTCTCATGTCCATTCTCATGGGTAATAATATAATGCTAGCGCTTTCGGCCCGGACCATGGCCGCCAGTCTAGGCCGGCCACGTCCTTTTGTTGGAAACCCGCTCTCCTACGTTGCGCTCCCTGTCTGGTGTGTTCCCCTCCTTCCTCTGAGCACCGTGGGGTCCACGGCCCGAGACCACAATCCGCTGCCCGCTTTCCTAGCACTGCTGGGCCAACGGCACACACGTCTCCCCACAGGTCACCACCCGTGGGGTCTCCTGGGTCCTCCAGCGAGGGTTCCCTGGGTCAATGTCACCGTCATCGCTGAAAGTGACCCTGCCATCATCTGCAGACTTGCTTCTCGGTGTAACTCTGCACGCTGCATGCTCACCGTTGCGCCCACCGGCGTCCGCCTGGGGTAACGTGCTCAGAAGGAGCGCCGGTGCTTCTTTTCTGCCCACTCTGGGCTGCGGGGCTCCACCTTCCGTGGAACAGTGAGGTCTGTTCCTACGTCCTCGACGTCTTTTCGGGCAGTTGCTTACAAACCTGCGCCTCAGTCTCACCCCAGAGGGCTCCCACCGGCAGGCGGGTACTGGCTTTCTCTTTAACGGTCTGGCCCTTCTTTCATCCGCTCCTTTCCCAGGGCTAACATTTGTACACACTTTTGGTGGCTACCTTATGCGAGTTATTAATATCATTCAATCTGCCGCCTTCAGCAGCTGTACCGATGAGTGTTTTCCAGCAACCTGGCTTCCTTTCTTTCAGTCTTACAATGAACCAGCTTCGCCAACTCTTCACACATTCACCAGCCAGTTGCACGGGCGTGGTTAGCAAAGTGAGCCCGGGACGAGCCTGGGCGCTGGTGCCCTGCCTTAGCCTCGGACTAAGATCAGCCGTGGCCGTCCGGCCTATAACACATGCCTGCCCCAACATACCACGGTAGCAGGCACCGTATGTCAAAACAGACATACACCGCAAACCAGGATCTGGTTTGTTTTCAGGATTTCAGAGCCAATTAAAAATTAACACTCACTATTCTAGACTTAAAATTCAGGAGTTTAACATTTCACATGTAATAAGTGCCTATGTCCTTGCTTGTTGTCATGAATAAAATTTAACTAATTTATGTTGTGAAAATGCCAGCTACACTGGTGGTCATGAGTGAATGTTTCACCATCTTTTCCTGTAAGTCAGCCCTCGCCCCCGACTTGGGTCGTTTGACCTGGGCCTGAGCAACCAAAAGCACCTGGCCACCTGTGGGACCACCAGCCCTACAGGTAATGCCGGCACTGAGGACCAACGGGGCATCAACGCAGGTACTAGGCTCTTCACTCAGCTTTTCTTCACTCAGCTTTTCTTTTTTTTTTTAAGATTTTATTTATTTATTTTTAGAGAGGGGAAGGGAGGAAGAAAGAGAGAGAGAAACGTCAATGTGTGGTTGCCTCTCATATGGCCCCCACTGGGGACCTGGCCCGCAACCCAGGCATGTGCCCTGACTGGGAATCGAACTTGTAATGCTTTGATTCGCAGCCCACACTCAATCTACTGAGCTACACGAGCCAGGGCTCACTCAGCTTTTCTTAATGCAGATTCAGTCCAAATCTATAATAACCGAAGGACGATAACAATCACCCAGAAACCATCAGCAACAAATACATCACACCCGAGAACTGGGAGGTAACAAACCCGAGGCCCCAGGGTCCTGATCAGAGTCCCATCCGGGAGGCAGTCGCTTAGCATCTTGCAAGGCCGAGTCTGCAGCCAAGTTGACCTGGGCAGCGCTGACCTGGGCAGCGCGACGTGGCTCTCTCCCTCTGGGCCATCTCAGCTGCCTGTCCGAAGGCTCCTGCTTTCCTGCTGCTCCTGGTTTCAAAGTCATGTTGTTTCTGCAGAGTCTCTCTGCAGAATATTTTTTCTCAGTCTCCATCAGCACAGGTTGCTCTCCTCAGTCCCAATAGGTACCCGTTGTTCGCCACGTTGTACTGCGCATGCTTGGGCGGTTGCGTCCCACCCCCTACATCATTGCTCTCAAGTTCGTGCTTGGGCGATTGCATCACCTGCTCTACATCATCGCTCTACTGCGCATGCTCCAAACATGGCTTCAGCCCCACGCTCCACGGCTTCAGTAGGCGCATGTATACTATTAGGTTGGGTGTCTTTCCTTCCCATTGCCAGGTGCTGAAATATTGCACGGAAAGATGTGTTAGAGAGAAGAGACACGTTTCTGAGATGACCCCTTGATGGAGAGGAGGAGATCCCTTACTCCACTTCTTCGTGAATTCTCATCATGCTTCCTCGCCTGGCTTCACAGGGGTCAGGATGTCCCAGTCTTCTGCCTAAGGTTTCTCACATCTGTGAGACTTTGAAGGTCACCATTTGTACATGGGACAAATGCCAAACTGTTACTTGGGTCCCCGTGGTGGGGAATCTTGCTCTAGGTTTGGGAGACATTGGAAAACGGACCTCATTATTTCACAAAATTTGGGTCATGGGTGCACATTGAAGATTAACTTTCAAAATGTATGCTGCGAGTCGATGACGATTCAGATACTGTCTTAGAAATTACTGATACCAACATCATTAGGGCATAACCCTCCTATCAGAGGTCTACACTTAAAGGTAGACCCAAAGAAGTAGATGAATACTCTTTAATAAGTAATATCATTTTCAGTGACAGTACTACCGTTGAAGCAATGGGCAGAGCAGGGGGGAAAAAACCAAGAATGATAGCCAAAACCAAGGGAAAACGTTCCCTTTTTTTCCCAGCGTGCACATATGCCATCTCTGACATCTGGAACAACAAAGCAGAGAGATATTTCTTAAATGCCTTTAAAATATCAGCAGGTATACCGTGTATTTTCAGCAGCCTGATGTGACCTTGTTCACCCTGAAGGATTACCAAAAGCCATTTTCCCAACAGCGCGTGTGGAAGAACACAAAACGTCTGTGTCTCCCAGTCAGAATTACGGATGTGTATATATTTTATAAGCTTGGAGAAATGGCCAAGATAACTCTGGCTCCTTGTCTGCACTCGTCTGAATACACTGTAAATTCTGAACCCTGATTTATTACGATGCAAGCAGAACAGTCAAAAGGCAGAGATTTGTTTGAGTTTCTCTCCCTTCCCAGGAACCCAAGTCTTCCGATTTTTTATAAGACTGAAACTTCGACAAGACAGCGGACATGAAGAGGGGCATCATTAGCTCTCCGATTGCAGAAAACACTTGCTAAATATATTCCTTTAAATAGCTTCGGAGCAAGAGTGTCAGAGTACAGCTTTTGTGTATAGAACTTAAAGTAAGAAGCCAGAAAGCTGAAGTTTAGGGGCTTAACTAAAAAAAAAATTAAGTTACAACAAAATAATAAAAAAAAGTATGTCAACCATGTTTTAACCCTAGACTAACATTTCCACAGAACAAGGAGAAATGAAGCATGTTACAACTTGTTTTTTGGCCTCTTTTAAACTTATAAGGCGACAAAAACCCTTAACTCTGCCTTGTCTTGATAGTCGTGAAATCTGGAAATTCTCATTTTTTACACAATATCTTCATTTTTTTCTCATTTTTCTCTCACCATCTTTTTTTCCTCCCTCTTTCTCTTAGAACCGGTCCTTGGTGTCATCAATATCTTTAAACCTTCTCTTCTTCAACTCATCTATTTTTTCCCCATTTTATCCCCCTAGACCCACCTTTTCCTTCCCTGGAAATTTGTATTGCATTTTTAACACAGTTCATATAACCTGTCATGGTCACCACCTTCTTGTCATTTCTGGCTGCCCACTTTGCTCAGTCGCCATGGGCGCACCTCCAAAATGCACATTAGAAGCTGAACTTCCCGCCAGGTCGCACATGCCAGGGGCTGTCCTTCTCCATCAGCGGGCTGTCTGCACCCTGCCCCTGGGACAGCGGGCCCACACACCGGCACCAGCAGCCCCCTTGCCCCGTTCACGAGCTCCCAACAAGAGACGTCCTCCTGACCGCTGGACAGCCTGACTCCCGTCTCGTCTCCCCCAACTTCCATCTTGAAACTCTCTCCACCTACAGCTTCAGCGACTCCCTGCCACTCTGTTCATTTTTTTACGATGTGCTTCATTGTTTCTTTTTCCTCTCCCGGACTCATTGGTACCTTCCAGGTTCAAGTCTAAATTGTTTTCTTACTCAAATATCCCTTCATTAGTTACTCCACGTACCTGCCACCGTTGACTCTGCCCTTCCTCTACAGGACAAGCGGGCAAGTCCAGGAGGAGAACATCAGCACCGCTCCGGAGGATAATTAATTTATTCCCCCGACTGGAAGGGTTAATTGTTTGAACAGCTCATCCTAAAACAGGACAACCATTCTCTCCTTTGGGCTCTATAGCTCTCGGATCTTTATCTCGTTTCCTAATTGTTTTTTTTTTCTGAGATATTATCCTGTACCCCAGCTACCTTTTGTGTACTTTTCTAGCTAGTTTCACTTTGGCACCCCTCAATTAAGATCGACATCATCCCAACCTTCCCCTAAAATCAGCCTCTCTTTCTGACTTTTCTGTACTGTTTTTTTGTTTTTGTTTTTGCTTCCTCTCCTAGTCATCCTAGTCCAATGAAATGTGGACTCATTTTTCTTTTCAGATTTTATTTATTTATTTTTAGAGAGAGGGGAAGAAAGGGAGACAGAGAGGGAGAGAGAAACATCCATTGGCTGCCTCTTATACACGCCCCGGCCCAACTGGGGACCGAACCTGCAACCCAGCCCCACGCCCTGACCAGGAACTGAGCCAGCAACCTTTCACTTTGTGGACGACGCCCCAGTGAGCCGCAGGCTCAGGGCTGGAGTCATTTGTGACGCCACTCTCCTGTTTGTCTCTTTAGTTCACTGCCATTGGTCAAGTCATACAGATGGATTTTACTTCACACTACATATCGTAAAATTTTCATTAGTTTTTATTCCCAACTGTTAGGCTATTGCAAACTCTTGTCTATGATTTGAGTGCCTTTCCATTGTCTTTCCCTCCCGACCCCCCATCCTCCGGGCCATCTCAGATATTCTGCCCTAGACCCGTTTCCTTAGGAAAACTTCCCATCGTTTACTCCAACACTGACAGACAGTGACTGACCAACGCAGGGCCTTGGGGCACGTGCCCTGCGAAGGCCCGTGGGGACCCACACTGGTCTGATGCCCCGATGTAGCTGTCTTGGAATTCCGAACCACATTTAAACACGGGGCTGTGCACGTTCCTGCTGCACCGGGCCCTGAAAACCATGCAGCCTGTCTGGCTGGCTCCCAGTGACAATGAATGGATGCGACACCCGAAACCCCGGGCATTGGCCAGTGTCCTCCAGCCCCTGAGGGCCGGCCGCCGCCCGCCTCGGAGAACCTGCTCCGTGTCCCAGGCAGTGGGTGCATGCGCTCCGTCTCCAACGCTGAGGTTTGCCGCCACCTGACCACCTGCAGTGCGGCCCCTCAACGCATTACTCAAATGGTCTTTCCATGTCTTTTTCCCCACATTTTTATTGAGTCCTCACAGAGTTGAGCTACGCCTCTGAAATCTATACTGCTGTGTTTTTCTTTTTCACAAAGAAAATATTTATCATGTTTCTCTTAATTTTTCTTTACATAAATGTCTTGTTATAATAGAAAACAAATACCATGGAGATAAGAATAGACTCTCTTATTTATGAGTCATATGCAGCGCTTAATATATACAGTATATGCAACAAGTAATGAAAGTAACTAATCTAGCCTATTTAGCTGTTTTATGACAAAAAATAAAAATACCCTCCAGTTTGGCTCGCATGACTAATACTCACGTTATAAATTAAAAGTGTACACGGATGTGTTTAGCTCGGCTGATCCCCACATACGGCGCTCTTGCTTCTGAATGGAACGGGGAAGGGCAGATAAATCCAGGGCACGGCACATCCAGTGACGGGCAAACTTGGAATCCAAAGAGGAGCGAGCGAGATAAGAAGAGCAGAGAGGAAACCTGGGGCTGCAGACACACACGTACCCATCCTGCTGGGAACACGTTCCCCAGCTGTAATCACCGCCCTCCCTGACGCTGCAGGAGGCGACACCTCATTTCACGCGCTCGGCCCGGAACGGGACGAAGAGAGTTTAGGAAGTAGAGCTGGGGCTGAGGTAGCTGGCCTCCAGCATCGTGTTCAGGAGAGCATCCGTTCCCGTCTGCTCGGGCTCGCTGGATAATGCCCATCCTGTCCTGGAGGCACAGATCAAACGGGGGCATTTTGTTGTGTGAGAACTTACAGGTGTTCCGCTGGTTCCAGAATACCTGGAGACCTCTTAGTGTTGGGTGGTTACATGCATTCAATCGTGTTGAGTATATCAGTGATTCTATCATATTAACTTAAAAGACTTTTTTTTTGGCAATGTCAGATAATGATTCCATAATGGAGGAAAAAAGAGAAGAGTGAAAAATTAGGACAAGAAGAAGGAAACATCAAAGTGAGAAAGCACATTTTCTAGCTAGAGTGCCAGTCAAATATCCTCTGTACCAGCCCAATCATGTAACCCCCAGTTGTCCTCACCCCCCTTCCACGACGCTCTCATACCACCATCGCTGAAATGAAGGCACATTTAACTGTTGGAGGGGAAACCATGGGAGGCAAGCTGCAGCTTTTATTCTGATGTGTATAAACTATTCCTGTGAAGTGAGTGCCCTCCTTGCTGGTGTGTGCAGAGAACGCGGCATCAAACGTAAAAGGCAAAACAGATTATTTGGGAGGAGGGTTAAGGTGGGTGCAGCTAAAGATCCCCTGTAATCAACAGTGCTTTTATTTGGTTCTCCCGGTCCAAAACCACACGGCCTTGGAGGTACACTAACCCTGGCCCTTTTGCAGGTCCTGGGCATTCTGTTCACTCCAGAAGTGACCACGGAAATTGCTTAAATTTTCCTCCCAGTTTAGCAGTAAGTGATGAAATAGGAATGTGTGCTGTTTTGCCTTCTACTTTCTGACACTGTATCTCATTTCTGTTTCTTTTTTTCTCATCGCCTCAGTTAGAATATTCAAGGCAAAACTGAGAGATAATGGTGACAGTACACATAAATGGGTTTATACACGTGATAAAATAGATGCATACATCTATTTTTCAAATTTATTAGTAATGCTACCAAATGCCACTTTAACATCCATTAAGTCGTTTTTCTCCTTTGTCTGTGAACATTACACTAACTGCTTAGCATTGATTTAGTAGAGTTTCTAAGTCCTATTCCTCTTTTTCTTATGTGACGTTTCAGAAGCCAACAACTGAGGTGGCCCGTCTGCCCTTACTTTCATCCCTGCACAGCTGCGAACATTATCTCATGTCAAAACTCATGAAGATGAGTCAACCATCTACTGAAGGTCCTGGACCCTTGAGCTCCCTCGTTTCAGTAACACATTTATCCATCACTCTTCAGCCATAAGTTCTGACATTATCACCAGCAACAGAACCTCATTCCAAGTCTTGATGTACACCCTCTGATTGTTTTACCACCTTCTATTACCCTTCCAACTCAATATTCCATTCCAGCATTTCTTCAGCCTCCCTGAGAGTCCCTGCTCCTTGACCTTTTATTACCTGGAACTATTCAGCCTTTCCCCAGTCCCTAACAACTCAGGTTCGGTGTTTCCCTGACTCAACTGAGATGCCACGATCTGTTACTGTAACAAGTATCCTATGAATGCCATCACAGCCTATATCCACCATAATATTTGCCTGGGGGGACGCCAGCTCTAACCGTCCCAAGTGCTCAATTGTTGCATGTCTTTCAAAGAGCAGTTAACACGTTGGGTGGACACCATGTTGACCGATGACACTTAAAATTCAGGACCACGCCTTTCAAGTAAGACCCCACACAGTCCAACAACTCCAGTAGATATATATACCCCAAAATGTTTACCCTCCCAAATAGCAATTCAATATTTCTCTTCTATACAATTTTATAACCCACCTCCTCCTCCTCACTCTCAGGTGATGGTCTGGCTTCTTACCTCCCTGTAAGAAGTAGAGCAAGAAGAAACCATCCCATCTCTAAGAAGCCCCCCTGCTTTGCAGATTCACCACCTGCAGACAATGTGAGGAAACTCCCTCTCTCAAATGTGCCCTGGATTGCATCCACCCTGCTGCTGAAGTGATCTGTCCTGAGACGTCCCCCTTCCCACATCATTAATGCACCCCCTCTCCTGCATTATTCTCACCAGTGGACATGCGTGCTGCCGCAGTCCCCTTGTAGAACAAACAGCTGATCAGAACTCCAAACAACAAAAACCTGTCACCCTCATATCCCTCTTCAGTCTTCCCTTCCTCGTTTTCTTTTTCTCTGTCTGTTTATTACAAAAGCTTTTGAAAGATTTCTCTGAACCCATTGAGTCTGTTTCCTCACATCTCATCTTCACCTGAACCCACTTTCCTCCCAACGACTCACTGAAACGACTCTGGCTCATGTCAACATCTCCCGCCTTCTCAGTCCAGGTACACGGTCTTGGAGGGATGATCTCCCTGTGAATCACTGACACTTGACCGACCTCTCCTTCTTGACCCACTTCCTTAGGTTCCTTTTTTTCTCATTGCCTCAGTAATCTAAGCAATCTCAGCAATCTAAGATGCTGTCTCCTAATTATCTTCCTTTCCTCCTCAGTCTTTTGTTGTTGCTGCTGACACTGTTATCCGTACAGTCTTTTCCTAATTTCTAAAAACAGCATCCCCCCCCTGCCGGCCCCGATCAGGTCCTCGGTGCTTTTGCCCTCCCCTTTCTTCCAAGGGAATCCACCTTAGTTCTGTGGGCGTAGATTCTGACTATTTGTTGGCGACACCAAAACACAAATACCTAGATTTCCTTTTCCCTGAGCTCCAGCTTCAGCTGCCCATCTGACAGCCCACAATGAACAAATTTAACGTGGGATACTCGGTTCCTAACTTCTAAGAGTTACTCCTTCTACAGTGTGCCCAGACTCGATGAATTCGCCTTCCCATTGGAGTCATTTAACTTTCCTCCTTGGCAAATGGTAAGAAAGAAAAAGATACAAAAAGCTCATGTTTCATGGACCCTGAATAGCTCTTCCTTCAGACTTCTCTGTCACTGACCTTGGATACAATCAACGTGCATCACTGAGTAGTGGGGACTGTCTCCAGTAGTGACGCGACCAACACGGGTCTCTTAGTTTAATTTTTACGGAGTAATTTTTGTACCTGGCTAACAAAACCTCTGACAATGCACTCTAAACATTAACAAATATAAAACTTAATGAACATTTATATATATATACATATATATATATATATACATATATATATATATATTTTTTACTTTAAAAAGTTACCAAGATTGTAAACACAATTGTGCCACAGGAAATGTCCCAATGAGGAGACGATAACCTGCAAGTAGTGTGCTGAATGAATTACGGCAGAGAATACTGGAGAGAGAGGATGATGGCTATAAAGCCGTTGGATCCAGTAGTAAGACCGCAAAGGTCTCTTCCAGGATGTGGTGTTGACGACTCCCTTTCCTCTGCTCACGCCCCTCACTGGGTTTCTACTGTTTGTGTCAGAGCGTGCTACTCCAGCTGTGCCTCTGAGGGCTGTGTGTGATGTTTGCCAAAAATGACATATAGCGTGGGCTGAGAACCAAAGTATCGCAGGTTCGATTCCCAGCCAGGGCACGTGCCTGGGTTGCAGGCCACAGCTCCCCACAACCGCACATTGATGTTTCTCTCTCTCTTTTTCTCCCTCCCTTCCCTCTCTAAAAATAAATAAATTTTTTAAAAAATGACATATAGGTTCCAAGGAATTAGCTGACTAAAATATGTTAGATGTATCCTTCTGTAAGAACTAGAGGGCGTCGTCCAGCTGGGGGGAAGGGGAGCTCATCGTGCAAAGAGCGAGCTTTCTGTTTCCCCAGTTTCCTAAATGGAGACGTGATGGGCTTGGTCATGATGATGAAATTCTCCCTCCCAGGTAAGATCTCTCCAGACTCCCAGAGGCAGGAATCTGGGGCTTAGCCAACACACTCTCTTATTCCCCATTAGTCATCCTGAAATGCCAGCAGAATTACATTGCTTGTTTGCAAAACTTGTATTTTCCAGCCCGAATGGCTGGATCTAATGTCAGACTCTTAAATACAATTTATTATGCCATCAGCATCCTCCAGCTCCATCGCTCAGCGGTTACATAACAGTGACTCAGCACCCCGTATGCGCAGTTGCATCGGGATGCTGTAAAGATGGTCTGTCTGTAGGCTTACATAAGCAGGTGCTCCCAAGGCCTGCAAGCGACTGATCGCGGCTTTCCTTGGCAGGGCACCCCTTAGCTCAGCATTTCAGAAATGTACAAACAAACAATTAGAACACTGGTAACTAAATTAATGCTCAGCAATGCCAAGATAGCAACATATGTATAAGAAATTGAAAACTGCTTTTTTTTTTTCATTCAAAGCATGGTTATTTTCCTAATGTGTATTAAGGGGTTCAGAAGCAGGCTATTTGTATAACAGGAAAAGGAATTTTAATCTCTTGAAAGATTAGCAATGCGAGTGTGGAGACCAGTGCTGCTTGTTTAGATTTCGACATATTTTATGTCTACTGTATCTGCAAGTCTGAATTAGAAACTTTCACTGAGCCTTGATTGCATGACTATAAAACTGATTTATTAATAGACACACTAATCAATAACTGCTTCTCACATAAGAACAAATAATATGTGTGAATAGCTTAGTGCTATACTTTATGTTTTGAGGATCTCACTGCAAACTGCCATACATCCGGGCAGTGTTTTTAAGTGCTGGGATTTGCCATTCAGTTTCGGAGTTAGTTGATACTGGGAAAGATCAAAAAAGGAAGAGATTCTCAGTTGGGAAAAATCTAGTTGCTTTTGCATTTTCATTCAATAAACTATCTGAAGTACCCAAAACTTTCCAAAATATTTAGCTTTTCTCTTTTTATTTTTGAATGGTACAAAAAAATAGTAATAAATTTGATTGGTACCATCAATATCCAGGATACTTATTAGCTTTGTAAATAAAATTCCAGATGTTTCCACGTATTCCATGTACACACAAAGCCTCTGCCTGCTCTCTCTCTCTCTCTCCCTCTCTCTCTCAGACACACACTTGCACACACATACACACACACAGCGCAGGAGGAGGCCAGAGATCCCGGCATTCATGTTTTGGAGGTCTGGTCCCATGGCCGCCTTATGTATCATGCTGGATTAGCACTCTGTGGGTTTCCGAGTTGGAAAGCATCCTCAGATCTAACTAAAGACTGAAACATTTTGAGGTGTGCTAGCTTTTCAATGGTAAGTCCACCTATTTCTAACACCATGTCTTTAAATAGAAACATCTATGTTGAATTCATTCAAGTGTCCTTTCATCAACTAAAAACAGTAACAATAGTTTTCCTACTTTGACACATCTATATAATAAAGATAGAAAAAGTCCTTCTATAAATTCCTTTAAGTGTATAAAGTGAACTTTACTTGGACTCAGAGCTTTACTGTTGGTGTGCCTTTCGAGATTTAGTTTGGTTGTGTTCCAGATAACAATACTTTCATCAACTAAATGTGTTTGGTCTGTGGTTTTCCGCCTGTGAGCGTATTACCCTGTTTGGATACTGGCATTGTGGTACCTTCGCAAAACTGAAATTCTCATACGTAGTTAGTAAATAACCATTGCATTACCTGTCCCGCCTATAACTTCCTCCATGGAACCACTGTGACTTTAGCTATGGGTATCAAAAACCACGTTTGTTTCACTTCACTTATCTTGGTTCAACTTTTGGGATCAAGAATAATCCATTTAGATCTCTTTCATGGAAATTCAGACTCAAGATTCAAAGAGATTAGTCAGTTTCCCTGATTTCTGGAAATTGAGACAAATAAGTTCAGGAGCTGAGACTGACTTCGAGGGCCGCAGATAATACGGCAGAAAACACTAATGCACACGGCTGCCTGAATCAGACAATGTTTTCCAAAGTCCCTGGTACCAGCTGTGGCCCCAGACTAAATTCTCAGCATTAAAACGTTTTTCCTCGATTTTAAGACATTACATGACATATGTCCCCATGACTCCTGAAATGTTGAAGCATAAAAAGAAATTTATCATCCAGCCTGAAGAGAAGACAGGATGAGAGGTTATACAGAAATCAGAATTTAGCAACAACCTGGGTCTTTGAGCAATCGCCAACTTGGGCTGCTCACTTTGGGACTTTTATATCTGAGAGAGAAAAAAATCCTCTTTTTTTCTAAGCTCCTTTACTTTGGGCCCCTTTTATTTTTTAAATAGCAGCTTAGCCTTTCTCCTAAGTAGGCCAAGATTAGGAAGCAGCAAACAGTATTAGGCAGGAAGAGAAAGGGAAATCAAGAGAGCTGAGAGAGACACAGAGGCCAGAAAGCACATGATTTCCAAAGGCCACCGTCAAAGAGATGAGTACCAACTGCCATTGTTCCTATTTCTTCTTTAATTTTTGCATCTGGAGCTGAGTGTTTTCTGCCAGAACTGTTTGGTTAGGCTCTGTAGGTTAGTATACGTTCCTCGTTCTCATTTAAGCCAGATTGAGTTTTCCTCCCAACAAAGTCTTTCCTAACTAAGCATTTGATCAGAGCTTGAGGTGTTAGGTAAGGTACCACCCGCAACATGCCGGGCTGGGGCGCTGGGAGGGCAGGGGCAGCGAGGTCCGGCCTGGGAGGCAGGCTCTCCGTGCGCTTCAGCGGAAGGATTTCCTCCTGTCTTTGGCACCCAAGTGACACGCCCTTATAAAATAGCATCTTAGGAGACTCGGAAGCCTAATGTATAACCTATTTGTATTAGATTCCTACATAGCAGAAAAGAGTACAATTAAAATCCAAAGGCTGGAAGCAGAGAGGAAAGCAGATCAGTGTTCTGAAATTATTGAGATGTAAGTTAATTTGACCGATAATAATTATAATAATAGAGGTAGTTTACATGCATGATTATTGGGGGCCAAGTAATTTATATGTAAATGCCTTATCTAATTTTCACAAAAATGCAAGAAGGTAGAATAGTTTACCATTCTTCGCATACCTCTGAGTGCACTGAGGTCTGGAGTATGAAGAAATTCACCCAGTAAGAGAGAGATGGCCTTCATTTCCAATCTGCTTTTACAACAGAGGTGACAATTTAAACTGCAGTCTACACTGGACATTAACAAGAAATTAAACACGTGCCTTGCTGAACTGAAATGACTAAATCCCCTCCTATCCGTGCCTATGGCCCAGGGTGATCCTTGACTAAAAATGAGTGAAATCCTAGGAAAATGCTTTGGAAGGTTCATGAGAAGTGGTAGAACCATGAAATAATAGACCCCGAAACACCTTTTGTAACTACGTTGAACTCTCCAGTGGAATGTGGAGATTAATCCCCTTGTGTAAACCCATTTCAAATGTCAGTTCTGGACTAGTTCATTGTGTTCCATATAGATCTTTAGACTAAAGTTATTAAGAAATGCTAAAAGAAGTTTCCAAGTACTGTGTGGTTTTTATCACATTACAACCCCCCCCCACAAATATTGAAAGTCGCTAAGAGAGTAGATCTTAAAAGTTCTCAATACAATAATAAATGTGGAATCATATGTGGTGGTTGATGTTTACTAAATATATTGTATTAATCATTTTATAGTATATAAATATCTGAAACCATATGCTATATACCTTGGCCTAATACAATATGCCAGTTACAGATGAACAAAACCGGAAGAAGTCCCAGCTGTTACTGAACATGAACCTTACCTGATTCACACCAAGACAATAGGGGACCTTGGCTACTCGGAGCCCCGCTAAGCTCATTCATCAGAACACAGCACGTCAATGCTAGCTGGAAGCTACTGTCACACACCCTTCTGTGTCACTGCCCCTCCACATTGACATTACGTGAACTAGGCAAGGGACATTTGTATCAGTTGTCAGAACCCAGAGCAACCAGGTTTGCTGACCAACAAACATCATCCCCGCCCCCCACAAACAGCTAGGTCAACACAGCGAGGCCCACGAGAGACGCCAGCCCCATCACTTTTCTCGATGTATCTCCCTGGAGGATACAAGGAAATCAACCGATGACCTATATGTGCTGCTGTTCTATCACTTTTCTCCTTTCCAGCCTTGGAAGTGGAAATTGTTGCTGCACTTTGGCTGCTTTCCCTTCTCCTGTACACGAGGCACAGCAAATATTTGGATGTTGGGGTATGGTTTATGGTTTGAAAGTCTAAAAATTTACTAGGCACAGAAAAAAACCATCTGATGGACTGGTATAAAACAGGTTCTGTTCCCTGACACACATGCTTTTATTCCTGATGCTTTTCAGTTCCCGCCTCTAGTTTCTCTTAACACCTGTCTGCATTTTTTTGGTGCTGTGCGGTGGTTCTGAGTAGTTCAGGACAGCCTCCTAAATTAAGCTAGCTCCTATGGATATTTGTCGCTTGGAATCAAAAGGCCCTAACTAAGGCCTCATAATAATTATGCTTAAAAAAAAAAGAAAAGAGGATGGTGCCCTGGCTGGTGTGACTGACTCAGTGGATTGAGCACCAGCCTGCCAAACCAAAGGGTCGCTGGTTCGATTCCCCTTCTGGGTACATGCCTGGGTTGCAGGCCAGGTGCTTACTATGGGGTGCGTGAGAGGCAACCACACATTTGATGTTTCTCTCCCTCTCTTTCTCCCTCCCTTCCCTTCTGTCTAAAAATAAATAAAATCTTTTTTAAAAAGAGGATGGAAATAGAGTTTTGCTCAGAGTGCTGACTTAATAAAACAGTGTTTGGAGAAGTCTGCGTGGGCAATGAGTGTGTGTGAATACCAGCTCCCAGAGTGACCCTGTTTACTACATACAGTCTCTCACCGGAAGAGGCTGGATGCTTTGGTGCCCAGGGACTCCCACCCCACCCTGCCCCACCCCGCCCCACCCCGCCCCACCCCTCACTTATCACTGCACTGCTGTCCCGGAGAATAAAAAAGCCAACAGAAACTTTCTCCATTTCCCACTGCTCTGATTAAAGTCTTCAAACGCAGTATGTGGAGACCCCCGCTTTTCCCAGAATGGTCCTTAACTGCAGTAGGTGACACGTGCCCAGCACAGTCCCTCACCCTCACCTCCACCACCCAGACGTCCTTGGCCAGGGCCACCGATGCGATTATAGACCCAGGTGTAGGAGGCAGAAGGGGGCCCCTGAGACGGCCCCGCCCTAGTCCCTGCGACCGGGAATACGCCGCCCCGCAGGGCACCCGGGACTGTGCGGATCTGATTCAGCATAAGGCGAGGAGGTGGGAAGGTTAGCTCGGATTAGCCAGGAGAGCCTGCCTAATGTCTAATCACATGGGGCCTTTCGTTTTTTCAGCTACAGTTTACACTCCATATTATTCTGCACTGGTTTCAGACGTGCAGCCAAGTGGTCAGAAAGCCGTGGACTCTCCAGAGTGGTTGCCCTGCGCTGCAAGTACCTGCTGGCCCCACACGTAGTTATCTCAATATCATTGACCGTATTGCCTGCGTGTAATCCACATCTCTGTGCCTGGTCTGCAGCTCCCATTCTGCACTGCTTCATCCCTCCCCTTCTTTCCCCGCGTTCCCCAGTCCCCCAAACCCGCTCCCCTCTGACGACCATGCAGGTTCTTAAATGCAAGACCCATCCCCAGCTGCCAAGACCCAGGGGGAAGGCGGTGGGTCTGGGTCTCCACCCACTGTTTCCGGGTGTGAAGAAGGAAGAAGGAGGACAGGGGCATGCACCGAGGGGTGCGCACAGTCCGGGGGTCAGAATTCTTTGAGTTTTGCCAAGCCAGGCCAGTGTCAGAATTCTCAGCTGCAGCACGGCGCGATGATCAAGTTGTGGTGGGGAAACCTCCAGGTTTGTGGTATTTGTTATGGCAGCACTAAGGAAACCAATAAAAGTGTTCTAGAATTTACTATAAATTATAGTACAACCGCGGAAGTTATACTGATGCCTGCATCCTTTCACTCATTCCCTACTTTACGTACCTGTTGTGTGCCGGACCCTCCCCATCTTTCACTGCTACAGAAAATCAGTGCGTGTGGGGAAAGCGAGATGAGCCCGCTCAGCGTGCGGACGAACGCAAGCACGCACTGTGGGGCGGAAAGCATGCGCTGGAACTTGGGCCTGGAAGTAATTAAATAACTCACATGATTGAACTTCAAATCGTAGAGCACATCATCAAGAGAGGGACAGAGAGAAAAACGCCCCGGATTCAACAACGGAACGGGCCCAGGTGGGATCGCAGGGAGGTTGCCTAGCTCCCTTAAAAGTGCAGACACAGATTGTTAACTGTGTGTGAGGGAGCCATTCAACAGAAACTCAAAAACGCAAAAAATAACAGTTTCAGCCCAATCCTCTGGTGAGCAGGAAATTGTTCTTTAAGTAACGAAAGTAACGTGAGCTTGGGGAAAGGAAAATTAATTTTGCAGCGGCATGTATAATGACTGTAACACTGAAAATACCCAAAACAAGGGCAGATGACTATAGTGGTGAGAGCGTAAGATTGAGTAATACCTACACAGTGACTTCTCTGTTAAAGCGTCATGCACGGATATATTAATTAGATGAAGCAGGTGAGAAAGATTAGCGAAGGATAAAAAATAAGGCTTCATTTTTTTTTGGTGAGAGTATTCAAATAAAGGAATTATTAGGTGTGATCGTGATGATGATGATAATGAAAATTACACTCTACCTCCTCAGACACAGCGGGATCCGTGTACACAAAATTAAGAAATCACAGACCTTAATTATTGCTGGAAAAGGAAGTGCAATTAATTAGTAAACTAAATATTTAATATATTTTCATGATACAAGCGGTTCATTTCCTGCTATGTTGCTTTAAACTCTAGTATATAATTTGAATGTATAACGGGGCTTGGAGCTGTCATTAAGCTACATCACTGTGTATGTTAATAGTTCCTAATACGTGTTTACTATTTCCTGACATATCACAGAGCTTCAGAAATGTATATCTTACAACTTCTCAGCCTTTTGAAATTCCAAGAAGCCAAACTCCTTATCTTTAGTAAACTCAAACTTTGCTTTTCTTTCTGTTGCCCATCTTTTCCGGTCTTTCTCGCTCACTTTATGCTCCCAGCCGCAGCCACGCCCTGTGTAACCACACTGGGCTTTTTTAGAACTGGGTCACCTGCTCTCTTCTCGTTCTTCTCCCTCCCTGCTTCTTCCTTTCCCTCCCTCCTCCTCCTCCTCCTCCTCCTCCGCACGTGAGCCTCTGCTACGCATTAGACTCTCCACGGAGCCTCGTGGATACGCAGATGAATAACAACCTCGGCGAACTAGCATTCTTTGCCAACATGTTATTAAAACCAAAAATTATAACGGCACGTTGAAAGTATTATAAGAGAAACTGTCTTGGGGGCACAGAGGAGAAACAGAATACGTGTGGGAGTCAGGTGAACTTTGCCAGAGGGAGGGACGCTTGGATTGGGTTTTAATCAACGAGAGAGTTGTCAGGTGACCAGGGACACCTGGTGCCCTTCTGGCACCTGGGGTGGGGGTGGGGGTGGGGGTTATCCTAGAACCCTGAAGGAACTAGATACCACCCCCCAAAAAAAATTGCTTTTGTCAAAATTTTGGTTTTAGCTCTGAACGTCATGGGCCAGGTAAAGAAATTTAAGAAAATATTCTGACAATTCTTTCTTTTTATTGCCGTTCTGCTGGTCTGCTTGCTCCAGCAGAAGGTGGACTTTGGATGCTGAATTCAAAGTTGGCAACTTTGATCACCTCTAGCTCTGTCTGAAAGCTTTGATTCTGACCTAATACTGTTTAATATTTCTGAATAAATTATGACAGCACAAAATCAGATAATACGTATAAAATACTCGGCATAGCACTTCATACATGTCAGCTCTTAATCAGGAAAATAATCTTTCTTAGAGGAAAAATTTAGAGGAAACAGTAGGGAAGAGGTAATAGTTTGAACATTTAATTTTGAATATAAAACTTCCCCATTGAACTGGTTTTACAGCAACAAACACTTCTCTGTTGTTACAAAACATATGATTATCCTTCTCCATTATGGTATAAGAATACAATGGCCCTTTTCTAGGAATTTGGTGCTAAAGGAAAGATGAGGGTGTAAAGTTGGGGTGAGATAAAAATTTAAGACTGAAACAATGATTAACAAAGAATGACCGTGGACTGAAGGGAGAAAAAGCCAAATTTCCAAGAGATTCAATCATTGGAAACCGAACAGATAATCGTTCCAGGAAGACCCAAGTGGAGACAATAGGGATGAGATCCAAGAAAAGCCTCTTATTAGAAAAGGGTTAATACTCATTCTTGGAGAGAAAGGAATTAACCTGTCTTATAACTTGGGGACTTGGCCCTGAAAGGTTTATTCCTCTCCGACTGCAAACAAGAAAACGAGATGCCCTGTCTGTCTGGGACCGGGTTCTGTGTTCAAGAGTTCACTCATTCACGCAGTGCCATTCCGAAGAGGTGCTGGGCTCCCGTGAAAACCCCAGCCGCTCCCACGCTCGGCTGTGAGTGATTTTGTTGGGGATGTTCTGCTTTACTGGAGGCTGCGAGTGTTTCTGACCATATTTCCTTTGAGATTAAGAACAGAGAACCATGCAGTCATTTTTGGCAATTAATTACTGACCTCTTCAGCTTTGCACATGCCAGAGCTGCTTTTGAAATTCTTTCCAAAATATTTTCCATTGCCATGATGCTTTTCATCTGTACAGGTGCAAGAGCACCTGCCCCTGACTTGGTCTGTGTTCCCGCCCCCTGAGCTGTTTCTCTCCTGCCAGTAACTTCCTTCTGATGCAGGGCAGCAGGCGGGCGTGGGGCCCTGCCCTGCAGGCTCACAGCTCCCGGCCTCCCCGGGAGGGCTGGGCACAGCGATGAGACTCCTCAGCCATGTCCCTCCGGGTTTTGCTCCGCTTCACCTCAGGGACTGTGGCGAGGCCTTTGACTCAATAATGCCGTGTTATGCCAACCGCGGCTCCAGCCCCACACTCCTGTTTTGGATGCCCTTCGTCTTCAGCTCCGACGTCTCGTTTCATGACATACGGAGGGAGATACTGTTTCGCAGAGCAGCACAGAAGTCACGGGAAATTAACCTATCGTTGCCTTTTTCTTGTTCTGGGCATGACATCAGTGTGAACACGGCTTCTTTTTAAAAATGAGTCTCTGTGAGTTCAGGATTCTTTGGCTTTTTAAAATATATTTATTGAAAGAATGTCCAAAAGATGGTTCAAGGGTAATATAGTAGCCTATTTGCCACACCTGAAGGCCTAGTCTTCTAAACTCTTGATAATCAGATGCAAGCTTCTCTGTAGTGGGAACTTCAAAGACCTTCGACCTCACTGGTGACATGATGTATCTGAACGTCTCCTCAGGGTCCCAGGGTAAGACACATTTGAGTCTGGCTCTCTCTGACTAAGCCACACGGTTCCCCCTCGTTAGTGGCGGCCGACTTTACTCTCAGGGGCTAAAAATGCTGAATATGCCTTTCCTTGGTCTTTGTCATTATTGATGGAGGCAATGGGCCCATTCCTGACCAGTGGAACCTTCCCGGGCAACTCTGGGGAAATGTCTTCCTATATAATAAAGGGACATTCACCGCGTGTCCCTCGCTCCTGCTCAGACAGAGCTGCTCCTACCTGTGAGGCACAGAACTGCGGGCAGCCGGCTGCCCGGCCCGGGCCGGGGAGGGGAGACCTCGGCAGTGCCCTGCAGGCCAGGGAGCAACTCCCTGCGGGCTTGATGGACGGCTGAGCCGCCGCTCACGGCGGCCGCTTCTCGGCCCTGTGCCTTCCCTTCCCGAATCCAGGACGCAACTCTTCTCGCGCCAGTTCTGTGGCCTCGATGACTCCCTGCCTGGCGTGCATGCTGAGGAAGATGAAGAACCATTTCGGTTTTCAGCACCTTCCAAAATGCATCATCGCCGGAACCCCAAATGTCCTGTTTGTCAGTTCCCGGGTTCACAATTTTGAGTTCTTCATTCTGCCATCAGAAATAGGGAGCTCATACATTTTACATACACATGCATATGGAATTCTACTATTAGAAAAATAGAAATTATTCATACATATGAATTCTAATACCAAAAAAGATAGAAATGTGTTTTTTTTTAAAGCGAGGGAAAGATGCCAATGTGTAATTATATCAGAGCTCACGTTCTCTTTAACTCCGATGTACTCTTCCTATTGTTTAGGGCTATCACGTTGGATAGTTACAGCCAGGGAAAATCCGAGTGAGCTATTGCACCGGAGGTTTTCCGGATGGCGACTGTCAGGCTTTCACGCACCTACGTGTAACAAACACTTGGGCCAGGCTGTGGCGCACGGTGGGCTGCAGAGTCCACTAGCAGTGTGCCAGGGAATGAGAAGCAGCCGAACGTTTTCACCCGGCACAAATTATACATATCCCTGAACCTTTCAAATAATATTGCTAGCATTCATATTATTAAACAGATGAGGAAACCCCTCATTTTTAGCCTATGAAAAAATGCTACTGGGAAAAAAAAGAGATGGTTACACCATTTGAGGCTAAGACAAAAAGGCAGCTTTGAAAAAAAACTCTGCTGTAAGAAGAAAGAATAAACGCTAGAATACATTGGTCTGGGCTTTCAATATAATTCAATACAACTTGGATGCTCCGTAACAAGAGATGAAATGTGGAATGATAAGACAAAAGACGTATGACAAGAGCTCTGGCTGAGAGTCAGATTGGAATACAACAGAGATGGATGAGATAGGGAAATATTAAAATTAAATTAAATGCAGCAGCAGGGACCAAAAAAAGATCCCTGATTCTTCGGGAAAAGGAAATAGCAGAGTTGCTACTATAAAGAGTGAGGTGAAGAAAAAATAGGGCGCCCAGGATGAGGAGGATGGGGCAAAAGAACGAAAATAACAAGCGGAGAGGGGATGTCGGGGCACGGAGAGCAGAATTAAACGTTGATATATGGAGATAATTGGTGCTCCCTGGGGAGACCTCCTAGCACAATGGAATGGAAGCTGCGGTAACAAATACAATAGAAGAAAGTCAAAGAAAGTCACATGCCTACAGATTGAAAGGGCTCATCAGGGGTCCAAGAAAGACTGAAGGAAGCGTGCCAATGTCCGTATCAATTATGGTGATTTTCTTTAAGATGCGTGGCTTGAAAGAAATCATTTCATACAAATCTAGGCAGACGGTTAAAAGGCTGAAGACCTGGAATCAATGTTGAGCAGAAAAATGGGAAACGTGTTTGATGTGAATACATATATTTTTAAAAGCAAGATAATAATACATTAAAAAATCCAGAAGACGGCCCTGGCTAGTGTAGCTCAGTGGATTGAGCTCCGGCTGTGAACCAAAGCCTCGCAGGTTCGATTCCCAGTCAGGGCACATGCCTGGGTTGCAGGCCATGGCCCCCAGCAACTGCACATTGATGTTTCTCTCTCTCTCTCTTTCTCCCTCCCTCCCCTCTCTAAAAAAATAAAAAAATAAATAAAAATCTTTAAAAAAAAAACCCAGAAGACGTTTCCCTCTAGAGGGTATGAGGATGAAATAGGAAAGGAAGACACGAGTTTACTCAATGAGTGATGTTTTGTATTTCTTCTGCTGAGTTTTGGGATTCCTGGGTTCATTGTACTAGCACGCTTCATGACTTGCACATACAGACACTCGTTCTGTTCTGTGCTTCAAGACTCCATTCCTTGGTTATAACCTCTTACCCTCCCCCCATTTTTTAACTTATTCTTCCATGGGCTTGAAATCCTGTATGAGTCATCACTTTCCAGGCCCTTTACGCTTTCCTCTTCAGCTGCCTTCCTTCTCTCTTCAGCTTCTTTGTTGAGTATATTACATTATTCTTCATTTCACCCCACTTTTACCATTATGGTCGGGGTTTTTCTTTGTCTGATTTTCCTTCTGCAACAGCTGAAGTGACCATTGCATGGTGACTTCCTTCAGACAACAACGATCTAACGCCTCTTCCTGTGTTCCCAGTCAACACCAGGCGGCACTGTCCCCTACCCAGGTGCCCACACGGTTCTTTCTCCCTCTCAGTCTTTCTATTTTCCCTTCAGTCTTCGCTTGCACGATGCTGGTTTCGCTCCCCAGCATCCGCGGTCGAGACCACCCACACTGCTCTGACACCACGTGCACTCCTCAGACAAACGCCCCGCTCTAAGGCACACGGTGCTCTTTCAAAAGCGCACTTGTCCCTTTTCTTGCATCTTCCAGTGGCACCTATTGTTATAAGATAAAATATGTGTGATGGAATACTATACAATCACTAAGAATGTTTTACAAAACTATGATTTTGTAAATGATTTTGGAGAACATTTAGGATATACTTACAGTTCATTCATGCCACGAAGTGTTTTATAATTTGATTTTAGTTTTATAAAAATGGTTATGCATATATGTAAATCTATCTATCTTCTGTCCATCTATCTACCTGGGTCTCTTTTAATTTCTTTTAACATTATCATCTATCTATCCAAACACATTAAACAAAACTACTATAAATAAATACATTTAAATTTTAAGTATTTCTCCTGGAACTAAGAGTTATAAGCAATTTTACTTTCTTTCCACATTATCTACAATCCATGTCTGTGCTTTCAGTGTTCTCACAACATGTATCTATTGACATAATAAGAAAAATAAGTTAAAAAGATAAATAATATATGCTTTCCCCTTTTAACCTCATAGTTGATAATACATTTTCCTACTTTTCTTCAAAGACAACTAAAAAAACCAAGAGAAAAATACCAATATTAGACCCTGTGAGACTCTCTCTGACTTAATCCCTGCTCCTTTGTACCAAGTAAATGTCAGCTAACTTCACTTGGCCAGATGGGAGGCATTTATCCATGAATGTTTGCTCATTTGACAATATTAGCTCTGGCTTAAGTCAAATGTTACTTATAGGGGGAGAGAAAAACTTTGATATTTAAAGCATCCTCACCTACATATGCCATCATTACACAGACACATGCACACTCAAATTACACACACACACACACACACACACACACAATTTTCTTTGTATCTGTTAAGACCACATCCTCCCTGCTTTGTCTCCAAATAAAATATCAGGGGTCGTCTGCACAAATCATTGTATAAACCTCCTACTGCCTAATTAGTCGTGATGTGTCACCACAGTATGGTGTGTGGCCAGACACCAGATTCCTAGAATAGAATTTAAGGATCACCACTCAGAGATTAGGACGCTGGATTTGAGTGTTTTCCCTCCCCCATCTCTCTGCCACCCCCACCTGGCCCCACCCAACAAAGTTACAAAAGCATCCCAAGAACAAATGGAGCTTCTGGCATCCTTTTAATGGGGACGCTTAACAAGCAATGTGGTTCCCCTGTTTCCACGTGGTTTGGCCACACCCAGGCTGCGCCCTCTCCGTCGGCATGTGGCCAGTGTGAGTACACACTGCGTGACAGCCGTGATTATGGATCCAGTGCACACCGTGCTCACGAGGAGAGAACCCCAGCCCTCAGGAAGTTCCCCTTCAGCTGAGAAATGGCCTTAGAGACATGCCTATAAATTCATTATTTAATTAAGCCTCGCATTGCATGTGACTCATGAAGAAAATTTATTTCTCTCTCTGTCTTGAAGATTGCAAAAGGAGATTTAAGATGGTCACTCCAAGCTGGTTTTCATGAGAAGAAAGAAAATCTACATTCTCGTTGTGCCTGCTCTCCTCCGAGCTTTAACATAAATTTCCAAAATAATACTTGGAGATACATAGTACAAATCATATTTTCATTTGAGAGAGATGTGTGCCTATAAAGCCCAAAGATTTCCAACCACCATAAGGAGAAGGTGGGTATTCATCATTTTCACTTGTGTTCCTACACCCAGCTCTGACGTCCTGGGGAGGCCGGCACGAAACTGAAGATGAAACAGACTTTGTGGGGGCAATAGTGTTCTGTCCAGGCCCTGAAGGGCCGAGCAGACACGCACTTGGAGGTCAGAGACCTGGATTTGAATCTGTCCTCGGGCAATGACTAGGGTTACTGCCTCTGATAAGTTACTTTATTTTAATTGCACTGGGAGAATTGTAATCACCTGATACGACTACGAGGTGTATTAAATGACAACATGTAGACAAAGCCACTGCCAAGTGACAATGAGACAACTCAGTAACTGACGTCTCTCTCTGCTTCTTTTTTTTCTTATTGAGAAAGGATCTTTTAAAAATCTTTTATTGTTCAGCTACAGTTGTCCCCATTTCCCCCGATTCCTCTCACCTGCCCTACCCCCTCACACTCAGTCCCCCCCCCCCTCATTGTCCTTGCCCATGGGTCCTTTATACATACTCCTTGACTTGACCCTTCCCCTCCTTTGCCCCACGACCCCCCACCCCCTCCCCTCTGGTCCCTTTGCTTCTGTCAACAGTGAATCACTCCGCGCTGAAGAGCCTGGGAACGAGCGCTCCCTGGGCTCTAGTCACACCCCACTGAGCTACCTGCACCTCCTAACTTACAAACCCCGCCCACTCTTGGAGACGGTGAAGGACTGGACTACTTACCATGCAGAAAGAACAGTGTCTGCAGGGTAGCAAGTAGCTCTTATAATTGTATGTAATAAGCAATAGGAGCCTCCTGCACCCCGAGGCAACTTCTACAGCTGCTACGTCTGTGAAGTTGGTACACACGTGCCAGAAAACAAAACTCCCCCACTCCCTATGCTGGAGTAGATTAAGAAATCAATCAGCATCTGTACCGGATCAATTCCCTTTCCCCAGTCCTAGTCGTTATTTTCAGGCAGGGAGCTCATCTTGTAATTACACACCAGGGATTAATTTTTCCGGGACGAAAACGACAGCCTCTCCCCAAGCAGCAGAAACATCGCTTCTTTGCCTCCCGCGCCAACAAATCTTCTCCATCCTCGCGTTGCTACGAGACTGTCCAAGACACTCCGATTGCCTGGGCTTCAATGCACCACACTCGTTCAGTCGCCTCTCGCCCTGCTCTTGCCGTGACGTCTCTCCACCCCCTTCACTCTCAGAAGGGGTCCACCTCCCAAGGATGTTTGAGTGCCCTTTCTTCCTTCCGTGCTGCATTTCAGTGTGCCCACTTCTGACAAGCAGCTGGAGAGCCTCTGAGAAATTGCAACCTCTAGTAGCCTTCTTAAGTTAAGACTTAAGTTCGACAATTTTGTCAGATAAGTTCTTTCTTTAAAAAAACCTTGGGGAAAAAAAGTCTTGATGTTATTATTTTACGTACCAGTGGGAAAATACCTTGGTAGTTTTTTAAAAAAATTTTTCCAGTTTTTATTAAATTTATCGGGGTGACATTGGTTAATAGGATCACATAAGTTTCAAGTGTACATTTCTACAACACATGATCTGTGTATTTCATTGTGCACCCACCACCCTATTTATTTCTTTTCTAGTCTCATTTTGAAAATAAGAATGACAAAAACACTGTGGAAATGATGATACGTGTGTCTGTTATGGGTACATAATGTAGGTGTACGTATGTGACATTGAACCAACGCGCATGCAATATCGAACCGATAATCCCTAAAAACGTTCTTCTTTCCCTTTTCAGGGCTGCCTTACTAGTAAAGTCTATTTTGTAAGTAGCAAGGCACCTTGCCAGGAATCGACACAGGTGATGGGCTTTGCCATGCCTTAAACATGGAGATGAGTGTGAACACTTACAGGTGCGCATGTGTAAACACCCCTCACACATCTTTTTATCGTGCACCCCTCACTCCAACCTAAGCTCCCTTGCACGGTGATGGACCCCTTGCCCGGGGAAAGCGAGAGGAAGGAGAGGGCTGGCGGAAGCCTTGGTGAGCGAGCAGGGCGCGCTGAGCAACCTGGGAAGCTTTTTCCTCAAGTCCCCTCCCTCGGGGGTTTACATTTTCTGTTTTATCTCTGGGATTGAGGTTGGTGACAAGCACACACTGGAAGGCTGCCAGAAATGCCATGGGAGCTGCTTAACAGCATTCACATGCAGAGATGGCATTTGAGCCTCGCGTCGCCCGCCTCTGCGGCGCGAGAAACCCTAACCAGGTGAGCCTGCGGGGCGGCTGCAAAAGAGACCATCATCTACGGGACAGCTTTCCCCGGCGCAAAACGCATCCCACTGTTGAATCAAATCCAAAGGTTAGATAGCTAAATATTTTTTTTTACTTGATTGGCATGCCGAAGGCATGGCTAGTTCTTTGAATTAAATGTCAAACTTCTATTTTGTACAATTGTTCTACTATGTGGATGCATTTTATAAATTATATGTTTGCTGCAGTCTTCTGCCCTGTGAATCTGGTCAATTTATTCTATGCTAAGTGGCCAGCAGGTTTCAGGTTATCTATTGTAGTATACTATCGTTTGACATTTTGAGAGAAAAACTAAGCACTCTACAGTGATCTGTAATCAACAGTCAAGCTTTATTGTAATTAATGATCTATGCTTGAAATGGGCATGCATTTGATTGGAAATTATATGTAATTTAATTGAAATGTTACAGTGATCCTTCCACCATTCAATATTCTTCGAATTCCAAGTCTTCCTGAGCTGCATAATATTAAAAACAATGCAGATATTTTGTCTTTAATTCAGTGATAAATACAATGTAATTCACCCAGTAGTGTGAAATGAAGAAAGGAATAAGAAATGAATGTAAAAGCAAATAACTGACTTGGAAAAGTAATAAAATGTAATCACTGAAGCCCTGGGGAAAGGTACTTTGCAAAGGTAGCACTCTGAATTATATTGTTAAACTACAAAAAAAACCCATTTTGCATATTTTTAAATTCACATAAAACATATGATTTCAATTTGAAGGGTTTGCAGTACAAAGAATTAACCTCACCCCCCAGAGAAGATGTTTAAGATGAAATATGATAGAAACCTAATTCTTCTGCAAGTGTTTTTAAAGGAGAGATAGCTATCGTATCTGAGTTAGATTTCTCTCCACCAAAAACTCTCCTTCTGAAATGCTAGCACTCTGACACGGTGACAAATTGCTGGGACAAATGCTAAATAGTTAAGTGGACAGGTGATGGATAGCCTCATAAGCCTCACAGGGCAGCCTGTGTAAGATACTAATTGGTTCTGTGGGACTGGTTTTAGTCAATAAATTCACTTGAGAGATGTTTTTTGGCTGCAGATATCGTTAAAGAAAGGAGCGCTGGAGGTGACAGACCAGTTGCCAGCACAGAGACCGCCAACAACTTTATTACCCCCACTGCGCGCATGACGTCTCTCTTCTTAGATCTAGCCTGTTCTCCGACGCCAAATATTCGCTGTGAAGCCCAACGGTGAGATATTTTTTATGGGTTCTCAATTTCAGCATTTGGCTTTTGAGGCTACCTAACCTATTTTTTCTCACTCCACAGGCTTCCGTAATGTTTGTGTCTTCCGGCAAGCCTCTCAACATGGACGTTTTCAGATGAAACTGGAGTGATTCAGTTTCCTTATTATCCTACAGGATCAAAATACAAAGAATAATATTTTCTTTCCATAGATGTAAAATATCAGCAGACCTGACATGATTTTAGCACAAGTGGATTCTCTTTGCTTCTTTTTTTTTTAAATAATGAAATTATTATTTTTCATTTTCTGTAAAATAAAAGAAACATTTTTCATTTCTTCCATTTTAAACCAACACTTTCACCAACAACTTTATTGATTTGGATACTTTGAGTATATCTGCTATCTCTTGCATGGTATAATGTTGGTTGTTCTCAATTAATGTCTCAATTTGATCACCATCAACTTCAACTGGTCTAACCCACTATGGAGCATCATCCAGCGAGAAATGTGCAGCAGGAAACTTCGAGAACCACTTTTGACACATTCACTCAGTCACAGCACCTTCTCCATACACTGCACAGATCTCTTTTTTTTGCATTTCAGTTGCATTTTCTCTCTTCTTGAAATAAGAAAGCATAATACGCTGAGAATATTGCATCTTTTCTTCCATCTTAATATTAAAATGGCTACACAAAAATTCACCAATTTTGATTTTTTTTAAATGCACGCTGATATGACAGCTGTCACAATACAATCTGACAAAGTTATTTCAAATGAAGTTAGAGACAACAATGCACAACTAGGATTATCTTATGGAACAAAATGAACTTTTGGGTCAGCCCAATGCAACCAGAAAGGTAAGGGGGAAAATGCCTATATAAATATCTCATTTTTTTTTGTTGAACAATGCAGTTTTGCCTCTACATGCAATTAACACATAGTAGCTTACATAACAAATTTTGCATAAATGTAGCAAATTAATCTGACTATCGTAATGTTAATTTTTTCTAAAGAGGATTATTTTAAACTTAAAAGCATGCTCTGCTTCACTGGGGACATCCAAAAAACGAAGAAGCGGAGATAACACGGCAGCACACCAAAACGGAGAGCAACAACATTGAAAACCCGGCAACAAGGAAGTGCTAAGAAACACGACTCCAGCAGGAGCTGAAGGCTGTGTTTTAACATATGAGATTCAGCTATTATACAACCATCCCAAAGTCCAGGTCTTCGTGGCTTTATATAATTATATAATTAGACTCTTGTCTCTGTATTAGAACCCTATGAAACACCCATTCTTTCTTTTAAACTGCTCCACTGTAGTGTAATTGACATATGCATATTTTTTACAGGAAGTGCTTTTTTTGCTTATGTGTGAATACATCTGTGAAACCATCACCCAAATCAAGACGGTCCCATCTTCAACACCCTCCCTGTGGCTCTCTCCTGCGTCACCTGCCCCTGCTTCCCCAGGCCACCACTGACCTGCTTTGTCGCCAGAAGATTAGTTTGCGCTGTCTAGAGTTTCATACAAATAGAATCATTATGTATTTACTCATTTCCCCCTGACTTCCTTCACTCAGCATAATCATTATGAGATTTAGCTTGTTGTGTATATCAATAGTTCAGTTCATTCTGGTTCATTGCAGGTAGCAGTCCGTGGTAGGAAATACAGCAAATCCTTCATTCTTCATGGTAGTTACCATTCTATAAATTTCCAGAAAAGACTGAATGAGCAAATACTGAGTCACTGCCCCTGTCAGCCTCCGGTCCCAGCGTTTTCACCACCCAATCAATACGTAAGCCTGCTCTATGAGTGCTTCTGTTTAAGAGCACCTTATTTATTTGACTCATGAACATTGAATTTATGGTCAACTGGACTGCACCTCATGCCTGAAGAAGCTTATCTGACACACGTGTCTTCTCTAAAAGGCATGGCATTCGATGTCACTTTAGCAATGTATTTGGATGCCATTTTAAACAGCAAAATCAGCCCCCAAAAAACCTCCATAAAAATGCAAAAAACCATGGTACTAAACAGACAGCAAAAAAGCCTGTTTCTGGTACGAGCGCTGAAACGAGGTGGTCACGGAGTGTCCCCTTGTCTGACCTCCAATGTCTCACGGCTCTGCACTCACACGCGTCCCCACAAGTACTGATTTGGGGGTTACTCGCCAGTTTTAGCCAGTAACAGAATTCACAGATAATGAGGACGGGCTGTTCCACAGTGTGTTTGTCCGTCCCTCCACGACACATGTTTGTGCTGTTTTTCAGCTTTTAGCTATTACAAATAATGCTGCCATAAATATTTGTGCACACTTGTTGGTATGGACATACGCTTTTCTCCCCTCATAGGTAAATACGCAAGAGTAGACTGGCCAAGTCATACAGAATGTATAGGATTCACTTCTAGGAAACGGTTCAACTGTTTTTCCCGGTAGTTGTAGCATTTTATCTTCTCGCCAGCAGGGTGAGTTCCCCATTGTCCAGAGGGGTCCCCCTACTGGGTGCAGTTTTTAATTTCATTCATCCACGTACGTGCGAAGATACATCTCATTGAGGTCTGAATTTGCTTTTTTCCTGACCACACTGAGCATCTTTTCCTATGGATTTTGCTATCTGTGATCTTATTTAGTGAGGTGTCTTTTCAAATTTTCTGCCTATGTTAATTTAAAAAATTGTTTGCTCATTGAGTTGAGAGTTTGCTTACAGATTCTGGATATGAGAAACACGCTTAGTGAGTATGCTCTCTGTCTCTGGCTGGTCTTTTTATTTCCTTTTAAAAGCATAAGTTTGTATTTTTAGAAAGTGCATTTCATCAAAAATTTTCTATAATGAATTAATCTCTTGGTGCTGTAGCTAAAGAATCTTAGCATAAGCCAAGGTAAGAAAAAAAAATGTTCCACATTTTATTTTAGCATTTTTATAGTTTAGGTTTGGCATTTGCATCTATGATCTATTTAGAGTTCATTTTTGTGTGTAGCGCAAGATACTAATTGAAGTTGTTTTTTGTTGTGGTACTAATTTTGTTGGTACAGTTTTTCAATGGTTACAGTACCATTTGTTGAGAATCATTATCTTTTCATCCTGAATTGCCTTTACATTTCCAAAACTAAGCTGCTCATATATATGTGGATTTATTTCTAGAGCATCTATTTTTCTTTGATCTATTTGACTACATTTAAGGCAAAAACCACAACTTTTTTATTACTGTTGCTTTATTCTGGTCCTCCACTTCTCAAAGTTATTTCAACTGTTCAAGATCCTCGGATTTTCCATTTGAATTTGAGAAAAAAAATAATGTTGATTTCTACAAAAGATCCTGCTGAGATTTCTACCAGCAGATCTGTGTGGAATTTACAGAGCAGTCTGGGGACAATTGTGTCGTACACGGAGTTCGCCGAACCAGGGACATGGCGACACGTCCCTGCACACTGGGGTCTTCTCTGAATGACCCCCCAGTGTTTTCAACGTGCGTTCCGTGTCTTGTCAGGCTGGTCCAGAGCCGTCAGACTGGATGCGACTGAAAATACCACTGTTCAGTTCAGTTTCTGACTGCTCACTGCTACCATAAAGATGGGGCAGAACTTCCACATATTTGATGTTCTACCCGGCCACTTCGCTAACTAAACTCATTCTAGTACCTTTCCTTGAATGTTGACAATAACGCCCTATGCAAATAACATTTCGTCACTTCTTTTTAAAGTTTTGTAGCGCGTGTTTTGTTGATACCTGATTTCAGTGATGAGAGAGTTCAGTACAATGTCGAACAGGGGCGTTGAGAACAGACATCCTTGTCTCGTTGCTAATTTTCGAGGGAAAGCATCCGGTCTTTTGACATGAAGCATGATGTTAGCTCAATAGTATCAGTAGGTGTCCGTTACGAGACAGAAGTTCTTTTTTATTGTTAGTTTCCCAACAGGTTTTTTTTTGTTTATTGATGTAAAAAATAGAATGGGGATTGGATATGTCCCACCTAGTCATAATGTTTTATTCTATTTACATATTGTTGGACTGAATTAGCTAGAATTTTCTTTAGAAGTTTTGCATCCAGGTTTATGATGGTCATTGTTGGTAGTTTCCTTCACTTGTGGCACTTTATATGGTTTGATATCAGAGTGAGGAGGATCTCATGAAATGAGCTGGGAGTACTCTGGCTCTTGCATTTTTGGAAGCATTGTTTAGAATTGGTATCCCTTCCTTTTCCATGTGGGTCTTGAATTTTCTTTATGGGAAGATGTTCAACGTAATTATTTAATGGATATTTGGGGCTATTTACTGTATGCATTTCTTCCTGAGTAAGCTTTGACTGCATTGTTCGAGCAATTGACCACTTTAAGTTAATAAATATATTGTTATAAATTGTTCATAACAGTCCCTGATTATCCTTTTAATGTCTGTAGAACCTGGCGTGATAATGCCACTGTTATTCCTGATATTGATATATTTTTCCCTAATCAGTCTGGTTAAGTTTTTTATCAATTTTATTAATCTCAGAGAAACAAACAGCTTTGGCTTTATTTATTTTAATTATTGTTTTTCTATTTTCTGTTCATATGATTTTTGCTCCGTCTGACCTTTCTCGTTTTCTTTGTATTGCTTACTTTGAAATGAATTCTCTTGAATTTTTCTATATTTTAAGGTGGTAGATGAGGCCATTGATTTGTGACCTGGCTTCCTTTCTAAGCCAGGCACTTAGGGCTGTAAATTCCCCTCTGCCTGGCAGGTTATGTTTTCATTGCCATTCACTACGAAATGCTTCCCACCAGGCTGTTTAGGGTTCTATCTTTGTTTTCCAAATTTCTGAAGGGGGATCTCCAGACATCTGTTTGCCACTGATTACTAATTCAGAGAACATCCTAAGTATAAGTTGAATATTTTTAATTTATTGAAAGACAATGTATGGGCCAAATTTTGGTCTCTTCTGTACCACGGCTTTTGAGCGGAATGTGTATTTCCCTGCTGTTGGGTAGAATGTGCTGAGAACGCCACACGGGTCAGGTTGTCCAATAATGCTGTTCAGGTCTTCTCTGTCCTCCCTGGTTACCTGTGCGCTGTTCTGCTAGTTTTGAGAAAGGGCTATTAAAAGCTTCCAGGATACTTGCAGATTTATTTCTCTTGCATTGTATCAGGTTTTTTAAAAATTAATTTTGAAGCTGTAAGATGCAACATTGCAGACTGAAAGAAAATAATTTCAAATCACTAATCTGATGAGGGCCTTATGTACAGAGTGTACAGGGAACTGTCAAACCAAATTAGCATAAAAACAAACAACCTAATACAGAGATGGGCAGAGAATTGGAACAGACATTTCATCTAAGAAGCCAACGAGATGATAAATCATTACATAAAGGGATCTGAGGCACTCTCACCATGACTCATTGGAAAAGGCAAAATAAAACATCATGAGGCATTATTACACACTTATAAGAGCAGACAGAATTTAAAAGATTTATCAAAGTGAGCGTTGGCAAGTCTGTGGAGCCCCTGCCAGTGAGAGTGTAAAATGCAATTCTGGAACACGGTTCCTCAAAGAGTAAATCAGAAAATCATCCAATGACCCAGCGTTTCCACTGCCGGCTACTTACCTATCAGGAGTGACCATGCATGTCCACACAGAGACTTACATATGAATTTGCACAACATACTTATTTAGAATATCCAAAAATTCAAAACAATCTAAAGGTCTACCAACAGCTGCAGAAGTAAACAAGACGTATCCGTACAATGGAATGGTACCCAGGGACAAAATAATGAACTGTTAAAAACAGCATGAATAAATCTCACAATACTTATGCCGACTATAAGAAGACATAAAAAGTACAGTTTTAATGACTGTATTTATTTGAGTTCTAGCAAATACAAAGGAATCCACAGTGACGGAAAGCAGATGAGCGGTCGCCTGGAGTGGGGGAGAGGGAATTAGGAGGCATTGTCAAGGAGCATGAAGCACCTTGCAGGGGCGATGGGTATATTCGCTGCTTTGATTGCAATAATGGTGTCAAGGGTGCATCTGCATCTTCAAACATATCAGATTTGTATGCTTCAATTTTGTGTCGACTATACCACAATAAAAATGTTCAGCAGTAACTAGACTTTTTGGTTTGATAACTTTGTGGTATTTACAGATGTTGAACTATAATGTGGTACCACTGAAACTTACATGATAAAAAAAACTATTAAAAGCAAAATTAAGCCAAGTGAAGAACATAGGACTTAAAATTTCCACTTCCATAAATATCAGCAACCCGAAGAATAGGCGTTTAAGCTTTGAAATGTATGTAAAAACACAGTGAGATGAACAGAGATGGGTTATAGACATGAAGAGTCCAATGAGGTGAATTCGACCTCATTTAGAGAATTAACTACACATACACACTTTCACGAGTAGCCATTCCATTATTATTTCAGTTTTATTTTGCCAAGTAGCTTAACACTAATGATAGATTTTTCTTAGCTATTTCTGCTCCCTCAGTTTATGCGGCGATAGTGCTTCCCCAGTCACCTGCTCTGCACCGCTCCATTTCCTCCCACCGCGAGCTCATGCGCACAGAGAAGGATCGGCTTCCTCGCTCCATGGATTTTCTCCTCGTGTCTCTCCCCTTCCTTCCTCTCCTGCTCTCCCCGTAGGCGCCCAGGCAATGTAAGGGCACAGGGACCGCTAGTCAGACCTGACGGATCCCGAGATATGCTTGAACCTGTTTGGCTGTTGGGCATGGCTCGTGATCACTGTGCATCAAAGCGCATTCTTTGACATGCAGTCAGGTTTCCGGTCCCAGCGAGGAGACGGTCAGCTCGGCAGTGACAAGAACATAATTGCTCATCTTTGTAAGTCTTGTTTAGCACGGGACCTGACCCATTGTAGGCACTGTTAAATATTCATTAAGTGAATGAATGAAAAGAATGTTAGCGTTCAGTACTGGAGACATTTTGACAGAAGAGATAGTTCCATAAAAGGAGAAGAGCAATCGAAGGATAAGCAGAATGTGAAGGTAAACGAACGGCGGGAAAGGTGTTCACACTCATCTCCCTTTTAGTTACTGGTTGAGAAACAGACTCGTCCCTGTTAACTGGGTGCCGCCACTGAGAACCGCCACTGCAGGAGATTTGATATGCCCTGTGGCTGATCCTTGCCCTGGTTTACAAGGTAGATTTTGTTTATATCACAGCCTTGGGATACATGACTCTTGGAGAAGACCAAATATGGGTGCTTTAAGTATGGGCCCTTTCCACACACTTTATCTTTGAATGAAAATACAAAAAGGTAATAAACCTCATATCATGTACCTTTACTGAGTGATCAGGTGATTCGGAGCCTGTGGTCACTTTTTGTGCTGCATGCTTTGGACGGATCCACGTTTAAATATAGTTACGTTGTAAAAATGGGTTGCGGCCGGTTTATTAGAGCAGAATATCGCCCTCTCTGAAATTGTCTTCCTTTCCTGATCCACTCTTTTACATCGGGTGCTTGTGCCCACGTCTTAGAACTTCAGTTTCACAGGTCAAGGGCAAATGTTTCAGGCTCTGCCCCCGGCACTCTGGGAAACATCTCTGAGCAAGTACAATCCTTTCCAAGTACCGTGAGGGGGCTTGGGCGAGCGTGCCTAACCCCCGGCTGAGGCGTCTCATCCACAATCTATCAATCCTGGCTGCCTCACCCCTCGCAGCGCCTCAGATGTGACAACTGCTCGCACCCAGAGCACTTTCTCCTGGGGACAAACTGTGGTGACAATATGTCTCCCCGCTAAAGAGCTAACTAACCTTAAATACATGGGCTTCGTGTTCTTCTCGCTAGACTCGAAGGTAAGAACAGTATCTCTTTCTTTGAAAGCATGCGTAGAATATATAGTTTGATAAAAATACATTTTTCAACTGAGCAGTTTTATGCACGCTCAAGATGTATAGGAATGAAATTTCAGATGGCGGATTACATTAACGTGACTCAGAATTGCAAATAGTAAAAGTCAATAAAAGCAATCTATTTCCATCAAAAGTCTCTTGAATTTCAAATTTCCTATCCTGGAATTATTATCCAGTTAAATATCCGTATAATTTTATTTGGAGTCAAAGTAAAAGCACACTGCTGACTTTGCGTATGTGTTTTATATAAACAGGAGCTTCATCCCGAGTTTAGCGGCTAAAGACATACAGTAAATTGAATTGATCTGTGGCTGAGTGTTCAGATATGCGTCTCTCGTTTCAGAGCTGTGATCAAATAGGGGGCACATTACCGGAGCTAAGAGCCAAGCTGTTAGGGAAGATGAGCTGGCTGGCCAGCCGTCGGAGACCCCGCGATCATGCTACACCCTTTCTCTGGTTTCATCAGACTTTGTGGCTCCGAAATCCGGGCCCCGGGTCTCTTAGGAGCTGATCTATAACAAACGTTTTATTTCATTAATATGGAGAGTTGTGACCAGACACCAAACCGAACAAACTACTGTGACGTGACTTCCAGTGCGTTTGCTCTATGTCCCTGCGCCGTAAACGCCAAGGGGAGGCTTCTCCAGAATACTGAACTGCGGAGCCTGACGGCTGTGCCGAACACGGCCGACAGACAGAGATGGCCCCAGTAAGTACAGTGATGCTGTGGGAACAGTTGCTGCCGTGTTTGTTATTTCTATACACCCTGATCTACGTTCTAAACACAATTTTCAAATTCACACGTTCTAACATATACCACAATCTATCCATGCCCGATCTTGGCAAGAAGCGCATGTTACTATCACAGTGAGGGATGATGTGTCACTTCTAATTAGCTTTTATAACATCAGAAGACTGAGATCCGATAGTGCTATTTTTAATAGTCATAGCATAGAGGCTTTCTTCTTTAGAAATTTGTAACAATTTAGCTAGCACATTCCCTGTGAAATAGTTGAGTTCAATTAATATAAAATTAAACGCAATCAAGTTTGGGGATTCTGAAAAGTTATGATTTTAATATAAAAATGTGGCAGATAAAGTTAGACAGTATGCAGTGGCTTTCTTTAGAACAACGTTGTGGGTTTTTCTTGAGATGAAGTTTACATGGAAAATTAATCAAACTCTCTAATTAATGTGAGCCACTGCTAAAAATAAAAATAAAAGTTACCTAGAGTTGATCTTTTTCCTTTCCACAAATGCCTGTGCCTTAACAGCTATAATCCTATTAATTAAGAAAAACCATGGTATGCTTACATTCATGTCAGTAATTTTTAAAGGAGATTTAAGTTAACACAAATGAGTGCACATAGCTAAAAATGATGATTTTGAAATTGAGAAAATTAATAAGCTAATACTGCTACTACAGTCACAGTTATTTATTTTCTCTCTCTCTTTTATTGTGGTCATTATAATGCTTAAAGAAAAGGTAAACTTTTGTGTTTCTTTTTATTTTGCTTATGGATAGCATTTTACTTTTTATTGAAAACCATATACAGAATTATAGTTCATACTGAAAAGTATTCTCTAAAAGGTAGTCCGTGACAGGTTTAATATTTTTAAAGTCTATAAAAACACTTGTACATCGTGTGTCTGCTGTGGAGTAGAACAGTCATGCCCAAATCCAGTAAATTGTTCACACCTTCTTGGTCTCAGTTTCCAGCTAATACATTTAAGGCATAATCAAAGGAATTCAATGAAGAGGGGGAGCAGTGAGAGGATAAATGGGGGTGATAGGCTTTGGAAGCAAAAGGCAATCAAGAGATGATTTCTTTGTGCCGGTCCTAAGCCCTGGCCTTAATCCCCATCCAATTTACTAATTTTTCCCTCCGTCATACTACATCAGAATCTGAAAGCAACGAAATTAGTTGGTGTCATGGTTACTCTTCTTGAACACTTCACTCATTATAACCCGAGTGTCTCCCCAGAATGACAACTGGGTTTACTGGGGGACGCGTCTTAAGGGGGCACTGCAGAGGTCAGTCAGAGACGGCAAACACCGCTGCTAACCCGAGTGTCTCACAGTCACGGTGAGGAGAGGGAGTGCATCTCCCCGCCAGACTGCGGGGGGAGTTAAGGCTAAAAACAGTGTCTCCATCCCAGTGAGCTCTCTCCCCTCCATCCCAGTACCCGGAATGTGCCCGGGGCACATGCTGGTTGTATTGACTTTAAGCCCTGGGTGAAGAGGCGAAGTCGCAGAACAGAGAGTGAGCGAGCGAGCAGCGCACAGTGTAACAGCTGGAGGCAGGGCTAATACGCCAAGCAGCTGGTGGGATGCGAAGGCACTGGCACTGGGGCAAGGTGTGAACGCACAGGATTCAGAATGAACTTGGCATTCTCGCGGCAGCCATTCCTGCTCTAGGTGGTGATGGGGAGTTTCAGGGAAGAGCTGATGATTCTGCTTTGTCTGTGCCATGATTACCAGTAAGGACATGGTTTCTCCGTGTTTTCCTCATCATGCACAATGTCCAAAAATGTCCCTGTCAAGTTAGGATTGTTCTCCAACCCAGCGTATCACCCCGGTCCTTCCCACTGCGTCTCTTCCCTTAGAGAGGAGGCCGGTTGGGTCCCCCCCCACACACCTTGTCTCGTGGGTCTGTGCTGCAGACCGTGGTGGGGGCACCAGGCAGAAAAGGGGGTGAAGGCCCTGTGAAATTATTTGAGTGTTTCCGTGACAGTTGGGGCAGTGGAAGACAGAGAGAGAGAGAGAGAAGACGGGACAGGCAGTTGCTGAGTGACCAGCACACAGACAGAGAGAGACAAAGGGGTGGGGTGGGGAGAAAGAAAACCAGAGAAAAGTCTGTGAGAGGAAAGGAGTAAGAGAAGGAGGGAGAGCGATCTTTGGGGACAGTTAGAAAGCCTGAGAAGATTTTTCTTTTTAATTTGCTTCACGAAGTGTAATTCACAATTAAGTCACCACCATTAAGTGGATCATTCCATGACATTCGACAATACGTGAAGTTATGTGACTACCATACAGAATATTTCCACCAGCCCAAAATGGTCCCTCAAAATGTGGCTCTTCTCCTCCGAACCCTTTCCCTGACCCCTGTCTTTTTTGGCTGTTAGTAATCCTTTATGATGAAATGATTTCCACGTCCAAAAATACATAAAAAACAATGAAGAAAACGTGCCCACACAGCTACCGCCTGGCTTCGTCAGCCACAGCACTGGCCGTATCTGCTTATTTCCTAAAAATGAAACATCATGATAAAACTCCACGCCCCCCCCCGTGGAAAGTCCTCCTTCCCTGGCCTGCTCTGGCCTTTATTGTTGTTGTGCGTGTTTTAACTACTCGCTGTACACCTACACGAGCAGAAGTTCTGCGTGGTTGCTTTCCACGTTTCCAGTCGAGTGTAGAAGCATCCTCGGAGCCCGCTCTGCTGTTCGGGCTCCGTATTTTGCTTCGAGGCGTATTAACGGTACCTCCTTTTCCAGATCATCCGCTTTATCCACTTTAGAGTATTCCATGCTGCTGTCACTTATTTATTCTTTCCACACATAAATAATGTAGAGTGCTTCTGATATTCCGCAACTATAATCTGTGAAACCATAAACGTTCTTGGATGGATATTTCTTTTACACAAACACAGTGCTTTCTCTGAAATGAGCGTCTGGTAATATATTGCTGACCCAAGAAGATACGGTTCTTCGATTCTCCCAGATATTGACTAACTGCTCTTCAAAGATGCTAAAGATGTTTAAGCCAACTCAGAACATATGAGTCCCTGCAGTTCCAGATACTTAACCAATTTTGACACTGTAGGTTTGTCAGTGTTTTGACATTCTAATGGGGATGAACAAGTATGTGTTATGCTATATATACATTAAATACATACTACACCTATCTAATTTCCTCCTGTTTGAAAGGCCTTCACATGTTTTGCCCTTGGTTGTATCATCTTTTTCCTATTTGTAGCAGTTTTTTAAAATACAGCCTCCATATTAATTATTGTCTGCTGTCCATGCATTGCCTCTATTTACTTTCGGTCCTTGTCACTTAGACCCTCCCCCCAGCCATATGGAATCCAGGGCACACAGACAATCGCCCCGGGAGGGGGTGGCACCAAGCGTTAAGTAAAATAAAGAACGACATAAAAAGGTCAAGAAAAATGCCTCCTCCGTGGCTGGCACCGACGCCGTCCTGCTGGAGAGCTGTAGGTGGGGGGACACAATAGGTGTGTAAGGACGTGTACATTCAGACCAGAGCTCTTCTCCTGGACTCCCCGGAGGGTGAGACATGAGACCCCGGGCTCGCATTGTGTTTTGCTGTTGGAAACTCTGCGGCAGTGAGTAGCCTCGCGAGCCTGTCATTTCACACGTGTGCAGCGATAAGAACCCTCTATTTATTTATTTGTACTTTCTTACCTCCCTCACGTATTATTTAGTACACACTTTAAAAAATCCTTTATTTATGAGCAATCATAAGTATATCATATTTTCTTGATTTAAAAAGATTTTAAAAATTTCAGTTTGCATATTTTGGTGTTTATTTTAATGGCAGTGCAACTAGATGTATAGAAAAGCATGGGAACTCATGTTTATTTTTTCTCCATGCAAATAAAATAATTGCCCAGGTGCTACTGATGGAATCCCGAAAGCCTGTCTTTCCTCCCTGAATTGCAATGCGCCCGTGTCGTGTGCGTGGATTCCGGCACGCACGCACAGGTCTGGTGTGCGGCCGCCATTCCCAGCATGTGGACCTGTTTGTCGAGAGCTAATTACCGTAGAGTTAGGGTGACTCCTATGTCTGGTAGCATAGATCTACATCTCGTTCTCCAGAATTCTCCAAGGTATCCCCCCCTCACACATTTATATTAGATGTATTATTGGGACTTAAAAATGTTTGGTTGCTTATACATCTGTGTGTGCCTGTACAATTTCTAATGTTTTAAAAAGCTGATTTGTAGAATGAACTTTACTATTCATTACTGATTTTGTTTCAGAAACCTTGCTAACCTTTTTTTATTGGTTCTAATAGTTTGTGGTTCTATGGGACTGTTTATATGGAAAATCATCTTATATGCAAATAATGGCGATTGCTTTCCTTTCTTTCCAGTCATTGCATAACCTTATTTCTTTTTTTTTTAGTTGAATGTGTCTTTTAAAACATGCAGGGCAATATTGAAAAAAAAACGATAGAATTAGTGTTGCTAGTCATCTCATTCTTGATTTTTAAAGGAAATGATTCCCATGCATCTTTGAAAACACATTTGCTGAGATATAATAGTCTATTTTACCCAGTTAAGGAAATTCCCATTTATTACTAGTTTTATCGGAGGATTTAAAAATATCCTGTTATTGTTGAAATTTGTTGATGTCTCTTGTATTGACCAGGATGATGATATATATAGTCAATATTTTTAAGTTTGTAAAATGTGTGATGTAGGTTGCTTAAAATGATGAACACACATACATATGTATGCCTCTCTGTTGACATGTGCAGACATGCTACATATGTGTCTATTCACACATGGATGCATTTGGTTTTCTATTTGTTCATAATTTTGCATCCATATTTATAAGTGACATTGCCCATTATTTTCTTTTCTTGTATCTCTGCTAACTTTTCACATCAAAGTTTTACTGTCCACATAAAGTGATCTGAGGATTTCATTCTCTGAATGAGTTTATAGAAGGCACAAATTGTACGTTTCATTAATATTCCTGGTACTTTGCCTACAATATGGATGCAGATGGAAATAAATATATCTGATTTATGTAAAAGAAAGGACGGCGTTGGCCCAACCCCAGGATCTGAGCTGCCCTCACCCTCTAGCCAGGGAGACCCCTCCCCCTCCAACGTTCTCAGCAGACAGCGAGCCCACCTGTCGCTTTGCTTGCGAGGCGCCCTCTGCCATTTGCACGGTGAGATTTTACATTTCCGGTATCTTCTGACTGTACTGGAGTGCATTTCTGCCCCAGGTCCAGGTGACTGGTACCGACCCCAAACATCTGTGAGCGCTCACTCCAAGTATGCATCACAGGCCGATTTTAATGGGCTCAGTTATTCCGTGGACCAGGCGCACGGTTGAGTCCTTTATAAATACCATTTCACTGAAGTCTGTAAAGGTTTTGTGAGGACAGGCAAAGGACCCGGGGCACAGGGAGGTGACGTACGTCCTCGGGTCACGCAGCCACTAAGAGACAGAAACAGGGTTTTGGCCCCGGCGTTGCATATCCCGAACCCCTGCTGCGGCTCACAGATGACGACGTCACTGCCCCCCCCCCCCCCCCCCCGCCACAGTTTCCCAGGTACCGGGTTCCCCTGGCAGACCTTCCCAAGGTCGAATTTTTTTATACATCAAGAATATCAGATGTGATACCGCTGTTTTCCAAATATTAACAATGACTCCTAGAATTTCATACATGTATGAGGAGCAAGACACTACATGTTTATAGGCATTTGGATTTTGGTTGAACTAAAAATCAAAACGTTGGGCAAAGCCAGTGCACTTACTTGACTTCGGAAAGCTAATGCACTCAGGATACTCTGGGCTGAGAGACACTGTTATGCAGACAGGGAAGGGTATTGAGGAAATTAAGAAACCAGATTCTTTAGGATGCATGGCGCAGGTTTGTGCTTTTGGGAATGCTTACGACTGTGAATGCGAGCAGAGTCGCGAGGCCTCAGCAGCTGGTTATCAACAGTCACACGTCCGAGCAAGCGTGGGAGGGAAGACCCTCGTGGCGGGTCCCCCTTCCGCGTGGCCCCGCCCAGCGCGTCCTGCTCGGGGCGAACGCACTACCGGAAAGCGAACGGTTTGGAGGAGCATCCTATACCGCGGGTCCTTCGGTGCCCCAGCCAGGGCCTCCCGACAGCCCCAGCCAGGACAGGCTCCTGGTGTCCCTGAGGCTGGGACGAAAGAATCCTTCTCAGTTCATACACAAGCCAGCCTGAGATGCAGAGAGAGGAACACTCCTGAGAGTAGGCTGGTCAGGAATGGAGGTTGGAGTTCAAGTGTCGCAGCTTCCGTGTCCCTTGAGATGGGGGCTGGGGCAACTCGAGAGCATTCTGTCCTGTGTCCTGCAAGCCCAAGTCCTTCCATGTCGTCCACGGCCCCCTCTGCCTCTTGCACGTGAGCCATCCCACAGTCTCCTATCATTGTGATAAGCTTGTCACCCCGTGCCCAGCCCGATAAGAAAGATAACATCGAAACTGGCTATTGCAAATGATAAATTAAGCTGTGATCTATTAGGCAAAAAATTTGAAGTTCATCCCACCTATGGGAAGAAAATGAAATTTAAAATGATTTTACATTATTTTAAAATATTGAATAATATAACTTTGATTTATAGACTTTGAGCACATTATTTGGGGCATCTCTTACCAAAGACATAGTACTGAAATCTAATCGATTGGCTTTTTTTAACCCCAGCTTTTCTTACAAGAAATTCTTTATTAATGCCCAAGTATATACATGACAACAATTACTGAAACACTAAATTATAACCAACAGGATGCTTTTGCACGATCTCTTTATACTTTAAGTGACATATTAGAAGAAAAATATTTTCCTACGCACATCCCACTCTTCATGTGGAGTATGTCTGGCTATTGCGCAACAAGAGAAACAGGGTGTTTGCATGTAACTATTCTGATTATCGAAAGCGTATGGGAAGCGTCTGGGAAAACGCTTCTCTCTCATCTGTCTTCACTCCCTGAAGTGCAACACTGGAGGTGAGAAAAAGAAGCGAGAGAAACTCGGCGAAGCTCACAATTTTTCACCTTCATGTTCTAGCACTTTCAGCCTGAACTGTTAATTGTCCTTGCGGCTGAACTCCTCAGTTCCAACGATAAAAAAGGTAATCTATTCCCACAGAAAATAAGTATCATTTTATAGGGTAGGGAAAGTAATACAGGATGGGCAAAAGAATACCATTATAGGCAGTAGGGCAAAATAATAAACTCCGTGTTTCGCGTATTCACAGCTGTAAACCTATTTCTGCCCACCCCTGTATTTATAGAGCAAGCAGGGTTTTCAGTTGAAACATTTCCCTCAGATTTTGTTAATGAAAATAAATGCGAATATTCACATACTCCCTTTTGCCAACCTAGTAGTCTGAGAAACGTCTGGAAGTGACTTAAATATTTTTCCCTAAAATGCCTTGGAGAAAGATGAGAAACACGCCTGTCTCTCTCCTTGAAGTTAATTCCGTGCAAACTAGAAATATAACTTCTTTTTTTGTATAAACAACTTTTTCAATCTTGGAAATCGCATTTAGAAAGCTGAAAACTTTTCTTTGCATAGGGAACAGAGTTCCTCAAAAAACAGCTTCGATTCTGTCGGTTGGTGCTTCTTCGTCTTGTTCTCCCCTCCCACTGCCCTCCCTCCCCCGACGTCCCTCCCTCCTCCGAGGACAGCAGTTAGGTCCCCTGGAGGCCGTGTCTTCAGAACCACAGCTTCACCCGGGGCCCGAGTTAAGGGCCCTCCAGATGGCCGACTGAAGTGCTTTTGAGGATAGACTGGGGGGAAAAGAAATTAAGGGCAGTGCTGCGAATTATATAATAGAAGCCTAGAATGTAAGCATACACATTTTCATACCAGGCACCTCTTGAAAGGAGACTTCTATAACGGAACGGCTTCCTATTTAGATCTGTTTCAGCCCTGGCTGCCTCCTCTGGCCCCAGCCCTCCGAGGTCGCTCTGCAGGTTTCTGTGGCACGAAAGCCCCCGCGCCTTTTGCCCAGGTAGCTAGGTGTCCTGTGGATGCAAAGATGGGGCTGCCGCCGGCCCATCCTTTTTTGGAAACGTCGCTGTGCCTTTTAAAAACGTGTCCTTGCCTTGTGACTTTTGGAATGGAGAGCAAAGGAAAAGAGATGAAAATGATTTCTGGAAGAGTAAAATGGATGAGGCCTGCTCATTCCTTCCACAGGCGGCACATACAAGGCCCGTGTGTGGGCCGAACCCGGCCCTCCACCTTGTTTCCACCCGGCAGCAGCGCCGAGCTCCTGGCCCCTAGTTAAGGAGCAGTTACATGTACACAGTCCTAACATGACATTCGGCCCTTTGAAGGCAATGGAGAGGCTGACGTGGGCCCCGGTGACAATGAATTTGAGGCCCTTGGGACTGTCTGGCCCACGGCAGGTGGTCGATAAATGTGTGCTGAAGCAACAGGGGCGCTGTGCTCTGACCAGGTCAAGCTCATGGTCTTCTTGGCAGAGTATTTAGGTACTTAGGTTTAAAAATGAACGTTCCACATTCCCCATTTTTTTTACCCTGTCTTATTATTATTCGTGTTCTTAAGGACCCCCAAGAAACATAATACATTTCTGCTTTCCATTGCTATATAAACCCCTGAGCCATCAACTTACTGACTGCTCTCACAGACTTACTTAGAATGTGCTAGATAAAATGCTAAGGATCACAGCCCAGCCCTCAAAGAGCTCCCAGTCTGGAGAGGAAGCTGTGGATTAAACCATCCCCTGATATACGTTGGCCATAACAGGTTTCCTGTGAGAAGCTCATGTCCCGGGGAGGAGCCGCCTCTCTGGCCCAGATCCCAGAAAGAGGACGATGTCTGCAGCCACGTCGCACGCCCTGCAGAGCCAGCGGAGAAGCGAGCAAGGCACCACACTCGGCTGCGGCAGCAGCTCGCTAAGGTCTGCAGGGTGTTGGCCACCGCGGCGCCACCGCGGCGCCACCGGCTGATGGCTGCTACATGCACCGTTTACCGGTTCTGGTCACTAGTCTAATAAACGTCCTGCCCCTGGTGAGACTGGCCCCAGAGCCCCGTGGTTAGCAGCAAGGGAAGTGCCAGCAGAGGCTGGGGAGAGGGGGACTCGCTCATGCACTTGGGGAGCTTTGATACAGTCGTTCCTGCCCTGCCCCATGGAAGGAAGACAATGCACTGAGCAGGTCAGCCACTTCAGGCAGTGCTGCCGTGACACGGGACGGTGACTCATGCGTGCCGGTGACTCTTGGCCATACCAGACCAGGTACAATGGGGAAAGATGACCCTGGAGGAGAATTATTCTACAACTGGGGAATAGAGAGAAGCCAGAGATTCTGGCATTTGCAGGGTAAAAGAGGCAACGGTTCCTAAAAAATAACTGGAGAAAGATGAAGTTGAGAATTGCTTTAACTATAAAAAGCAGTTTAAAATAGCTTTGAGGCAGCTCTTTGCCTGGGATAACATCTCTGAATGTTTTAAGGTACCATCTAGTGAACCACTGAGGGCTGTAAGCTCCTGGTGTAGACAAGACGGCCAGAGAGATGAGCAAATATGGAAGAGAATTAGGATGTGCCCATGCACATGCTGCCGACTGAAGGCAGAGAGATTAAAACAAACTTCTGAGAGAATCCTATTCCCAAAGCACTGATCTGCCCAGACAACACAGGATGTCATCACTTGGGCCTTCACATGTGTTCCTGGCCCCTTCTGCGGGCAGGAAGGGGGATGAGAAGACGGCTCAGCACCCACGGCTGGCATCGTCACTAATACTCCCTTCATGCGTGGCCAGGCACGACAGTGGGGAGGGAAGGGGTGCTCTCAGAACAGACAACGAGCTGGGACAGCAATGCATGGAGGAGCCAGCCCACGGAGCAGGTCGGCCAGCCCAAGGGAGAAGTTCACACCCGTGACTGGATGTGGCCCGCTGCCCGGCAACACTTGCCCACATAGGCTGTGGAACTGCTACGGATCAGAGCAGACATTATTGTGGGGTTCTGGGGTTCCCGCTCCTGCCGTGATTGGGTGGGACTTTGGGGAGGGGTGAGTGGGTGGTGGCGGAGGAAGGGAGGAGAAACATCTATTGGTGACGACAAGAATGACTCCTTGGTGACCAGGATCGCTGGGTTGTGCCCCATGACTTGCCGCTCCCCTATTCATAGGATTCTCTTTCTCCAGCGCGTTTTCACCAGGCTCGGCTCTGGCCTTGACCCGGCTAAGGAAATGGGAGGGGACGAGGCAAATGCCACTTTGGAGCCGGAGCTCTCTCGGCTGTCCCGCGGGCACAGCGATGCCCTTTTCCTCGGCCGTGAGCCTGGCACGGAGCTCCTCTGGCCTTTCTCCAGAAATGAACAGAGCCCGACGCTGCCGTCACTGCTGAGCAAGGGCCAGAGGCCTGGGCGGCAACATCTCCCTGGGCATTGCCCTGTGCATACACCTAACAGTGCGGACCTTACGAAAGACATCGGTCAAATCAAACAAACTCCGCTAGCTCTAGTCTTCCGGGAAATTTGGGTTGGTTTTCCATTTTGTTTTTTTTGTTTTTTGCATACCTAATACACACGGTATGATCTGCTTACCCAAGTCCTGCAAAACGGGGTCCTACGAAAAGAGGTGATAATGTTACCAAAGAAATGTTACCATGTTACCAAAGAAATCACTGATTCAGGCCCAATTCCAAAAATCTTAAGTGACAAATAAATTTTTCAACAGAAATTACCTTTTGGGAAAAAAGAATGTATTCTTTTTGCATGTTTGTGGATGATTACTAAGAGAAGAAAGGTGTGTTTGTTTTCTCTTTCTTTTTCATTGAGATCCAGACTGCCTAAAAAGACAATCGCCTTTTTTTCCCCTTTATGTAATTGCTGCAAGTTAAAGCTGCTTTATGAATTTAAATTATTGAATAATTAAACCTATTTAGAGCGCTAAGGGAAGGTGATGCTGACTAGTTAATTGGTGTGTTCTCCTTCTATTTAAAGCCTTGCCAGCCTTCCCCCTTAAATACCTCCGTTTAAATGACTCTGAAGCTGTACAAACCTTGTTGTTGTTTTTAATAATTGAAGAAACATATTTTTAGCGTGCACGCAGAGAGATAAAGCCTGGAAAACTTAATCTGGGCAGCTGCATACACAGCATTGCTTGCACAGTTTGCTTTTTTTTCATACAGTTTTAGATCGGAAGGTACACCACAGCCCTTAAGTAATGATAAGCTAACAGAAATATCAATATTACTTTTTATAAATCTGGAATGCCAGCATTGGGGTGGCTTTTCCCGAAGTCAGCAGTGAATCTGAGACGGGGCATCTCTTGGCCTGGGCTATCGGTTGACTTTCTGTTTGTTCATAGCCTAACAAGGGCAGTCAACTTTATTTTATTTTTTTAAGATTATATTTATTTATTTTTAGATAGAGGGGAAAGGAAGGAGAATAAGAGGGAGAGAAACATTGATCAGCTGCCTCTTGCATGCCCCCTACTGGGGACTTGGCCCACAACCCAGGCATGTGCCCTGACTGGGAATCGAACCGAAGACCTTTTGGTTAGCAGGCCCGCGCTCCATCCGCTGAGCCACACCAGCTGGGAGGATGGTCAACTTTATTTATAGATATGTCTCCATCTTTGCAGTTGCATGATCTACTTTTCATTCTCTTCTGTTATCCTTAGCTCTTTTTCTGCCAGTTAATACTTTGCTAATGTAGCATATTTTTAGTCGCTAGGTTTAAAATCTGATCAAACTGGACATTGAACAATGGAGCCATATTTGAGAGGCTTTTTTTTTTCAGGGTTTGTGCCAGGGAACTCCTATAAATAGATCCTTCTAGAACTTCTGGTAGCTGTTTTGTTTTGTGCTGAATTCGAACTTCTTCCAGGGTGAAAAGCAGCTATTGAGGACACCTTTGTTTACTTTCATTGTAAAGTCTGATATATGTTTACTGACTTCCCGTCTGCCTTTTGTGTCAGGTTCTTGTCTCTGTACCCTCTCCTTTTAAGAACGATCATACTGTTATTATTATTCTCATTATAGAGTGGGCAGGGTAACCTCCATTGCTTTTCCTCGCTCATTGCCAGGTGGCAGGCTAAAGTGAGAATTAAAAAAAAATAGCACGGATTTGATTTATTTTGGGGGGGGCATCATCAATAATTCAGAATTAAATGTCAACTTCAGGAAACCGTTTCTGAGACGCCTGCTAGGTTATAAAGCACATAAAACTAAGAAGCAATACTTATTGCCGCTGTGTACCAAGTGGTATTACAGTAAAGGCTGAGTACGTATATTTTAGATGACGCTTTAAGTGAGAACCCCGAACCTTTCGGGGGGAGCAACAAGTGGAAGGGGGTAAAGGAGACGCAGACCGAGAGGCAGTGGGAAGCGGGGCTTCTGCCACGCGGAGGGGCGGGCTCAGCACCGTGGAGGGGCGGCAGGTGGTCGCAGAAGTGTCCTTTCCGGCTATCACAGGGTCCTCACCTCACGGCCTTGTTTTCAGTGAACGTGTCAAGGTTGGTAAATCTTGGGAGTAGACGTGTGTTCTACAAGACTGGGAAGTATTTCTCCTCACCTTCCAGAAATACCCGTAGGGTTTTATTTTCCCATAAAGGCAAAATCCAATTTTTCCATGGGAAGGGAAAACAAAACAAAAACGAAGTTTAAAGAGTTATGAAGCTGCCCTGAATGTATGAAGAATAGAGCCATTATAAGCGCTTATTCTGAAGATTCGCACCTCTGAGGGGTTACTCAACATAACCGTGAACAATACAGTAAAATCTCATAGCAAATGGGGAAAAAATGGCAAAACCCTGATTAAAGTTTACTGCTTCTAAATTTGATATCAAAATGTACTGAAAGTTATTGTTATTTAAAATAATGCCTGACCTACCATATTTTTTTTTTGTTTTCAGTTAGAATTGCCAAGGAATCCTCAATCAAAATATTGTAAATCCAAGTCTATTAATAATGAAATGTTTATTCGGTATCTGAGTTATGTAGCTTCAATGAAGGACAAAGTCATTCACAAACTGCTATTTGTGGCCACTTATTTTCAAAGGTAGATAGATAAGATAGGAAGGATTCTGGCATTTACATGCAGATGGTAAGCCCCAATAAACCAAAACAATTTTCTCTCCCTATGCATTACCTGATATACCAGCCCTGTGTATAGCTGCTATTAAAACTTAAAGAAAATGCCAGTTTACCTCGAACTAACTTGTACAAATAAACCTGAGATTACAGAAATGAGAGCCCCCAGCCCTCATTAAGATTTTTTAACAACTTATGCACACTTATTTTAGAGAAAATTAGTGAATCGCTAAAAAAAAATAAAAGAACAAAAATACCCCAAAAACCACCGTGCTTCTCTGCACTCAGAGGGCAGGAGGGGGGATGGAAACCGGTGGAGAGGGGCGCCCCGGCGGGACCATCAGAACGGGGCCGCCTGCCCGGCAGAGGTGGGTGCACGGGAGCCCACAGCCCCGGGGGGAGCAGAAGCCTACGGCTCGGAGCTGCAGGGACTCGGAGGCCTTCACAGAGGGCACCGATGTCCGAGCTTCCTCTCCTGAACTTGGGCATAATGTGCGGACTCAAGTTCGGTTGCTTCTAATTTCTCTCTCTCCGGAGAACGAGTGAGAACGGGCCCCTCACTTAAATCTCTACCAGGCTGTCCCCACCCACGCTTCCCTGTCCTTTCTGCTAAACATCAGTCCTCGCAGGTGGGGGAAGGTCACTGAACATGCAGCCTATGGATTCTCACGTTATTTGTAATGAAATGATGAAACTAATAACTGGAATGTGGAAGCGCAGCCTGTGCCGCTGCCTCAGTTCCCTTTGTACCCTTTATCAGCATACGCTGAAGGGCAGTGTAGGAAGGCTCTAATTTTTGGCTGTGTTGGCATAAACCTGGGGCTTAGAAGCACCAGAAGTCTGTGAATTGCTAGTTCCTAGGGATATGATTAGCTGTTTCCAAAATAACGTGAAATAAAATTTTAAATCTTCACTGTTCAAGGAGGGTTGGCAATGTTGCCTACGGGTTTCCCTTGCAGGAAAACCACAATGATAGTAATATTTTAAAGGCTTGGAGAGGTCTCCATGCAAATAAGCGTGAGAGTCTCCCAAGCAAGCATTGCCACGGCCTCCCTGAGTTTGGAGCGCCAGTTACAACCTGGTGTTCTCCACGCCGTGATTTGGGTAAGGCTACTCCAGAACAACATAAACTAGGAGCTAAATCAGCTCTCTGGAGACCTTCGGGCAGGATCGATATTCAACACCGTCTGGATCGTAACTATGTCTTCAGCTTCGTTTACTTTATGTTATGGACCTGACCTTTTGACACGCATATAAATCTCGAAACCTCTTTGAAAACCGCACCACCAAACTCAGCCGACCACCTGTCTTATACACGCATGCTTTGGTCAAAGCGGGGAGTGAGGTGGGGAGAGGGGGAACGGGCTCCAGGTGGCAGATTCGATCGATAGAAACTCCTCGTTATACAGTAACTTATGGGGGTGTGATGTACAGCACAGCACAGGTAACAAACGTGGGTGGCGGCAGGAGGTAGAGTCTTGTGTGGGGTCCCTTTGTAAGTCACGTAAACACTGAAGCACTGAGGTGTTGTACCCTGGACACTAATATCATATGCTACACAATTATAATTAAAAATAAACTGAAATAAACTTGTTATTAAATAAATGATAAACTTTGAAGGCCTCCCCACCCCCTCCCAACCTGGACCCCCTATGTCTGCAATAGCTATGAAAATTATACTGCTTGTCAAACTCTATTGCAGCAAAATGGCAGTAGCAGCCACAAATCCCTCTTCGTGCGGGAGTCTATCTTCTAGTAAAGGAGACACAGATGAAACAAACACAGGACTAAATGCACCTGTCACGCTGGGGTGACGCTGATGAGAGGAGATAGGTCCACCTCAAGTGGCTGGGCCGGGATGGGGAGCGGTAGGGAGCATGGGGGGTGCTGGATGAATACCGGTGATTTCTTCCCCAGAAGAATGACTTTTACATGGAGATCAGAAGGAATGACTGCTTTTGTTTTCTTAGCACCCACTTCAGAATGAGGCAAAAATACAGATTAAACGTAGTGAAAACGGCTTTCTTTTTTTATGCCCTGCACGAGTTATTGTTAACTAGGTAATCAGTAATTTGTGAGTGGATGCAGCCATGAGCTCAGCACCAGGTGATCAAGACTCGGAGTCCAGCAGCCTGCAAATTCCCGAAGGCGGTAAAATGCATGTACATGTACCTGCGTGTTCCCAGACACATTTGGGAATGCCTCTGAACGAACTCGTAAAGCCTTAGAAAAAAAATGCATGATCTCCTCTCGGAGTATGATTTCACGCGTCCTCTTAGAAAAACTTCAGCTACATTGAGATTAAATGAATAGTGGAATTCCTAAGATGATGCAAGGTGACCCACGAAGTTCGGCAACCATAAAGCGCTTCACTCAATTTTGTGCGGAGCCCGCTTGCCACCCGCAGTTTCTTGGCTCTCCCTGAGGGCCGGCCACTGCTTCCTCTGGACGGGGTTCGCTGAGCTCGCCGCATCTGTGAAATCCTTCCTCAGAGAACGCATCCCTACGCGGCCTCCCTGACGGTGCCGGCTGAACGCCTTCCTCCCTGTGACACGCGCTTGTGTCCAGTTAAAACTCAGCACAGTATTCCTAGCTCCGACGAAGGTGGGCACTCCGCACGGAAGATTCATCCTTTTCCAAGATTTAAACTTGGCTGAGTCATGATTGACTTTCCTTCCTGGATGATTGTCCACAACTGCTCCTCCTCTTTCCTCTGCTATGTTATCCTGAAGGAGTTTCCAGATTCTAAATTACCTTTTTCTTTTTACAATGATGAACACATTGAGAAAGGCAGTGCAATACTCTCTTTGGTCTTCACTCTGCTTGATTTCGTTTTTTTTTAAATTTTGACTGGATCTAATCACTCCTTAATAATTTGTGTATTCCTTACAGTTCAGAAAAAATGTATAGGGCAACAGATCAGGGCTTTGGTTGGCAGGATGGGTCAAGTAACGAGTCAGTTTCGTAAAAGGCACGTTGCCAAAGGGAAGGATGCAGCTGCGTCTCATGAACCAGAGCCAGTCCGTGTGACCGTGGGCAGCTGCAGAGCGGGACAGGGGCCCGTGGACACAGGTAAGCGGTTTTCCTAATGATCACGTCAGTGCAGTAATGTGATAGTCAGTCTCCGTGCTTCTGACGCAATGCCCTTCATTAAAATGTCAAATATTTCAGAACCTAGTTACGGTGGTGCATATAGAAATGTATTTTTAGTCCACTATCACAAGCTTTTCCCTGTCGTCCGCACACAGTGGCTGACTTAAGTATAAACTGAGTGATGTTCATCAGCTCCTCATGAACACATGTGCTGCCCTTTGTTTTATTTCGTTTTGCTTTTTGCAAGCTACCTTGTTTTCTAGCTTAGTGCTGCCTGTTCAGCTATTAATGTTTCACACAGGGAATTCTCTGGAAGTGTGCCTCCTCCTTGTGTGAACAGGCCCTGAAATCCATCAGCAGAATGCCTGTAAAATAAGTTTTGTTTCTTCTAGTTTTAAGTACAGGACCTCACCCAGTGGCTGCACTAATGACTCCTTACGAAGGTGTCTAAAGGGAAGGGTGAGCAATACGTGCCAACGCGGGGTCCGGCACAAATACTGCCCCTGTTTTATTACAAAATATTTTATTACAAAATCACCAGCATGTCGTTCTGCAACACAACACTATCACACTCAAGCACGCCGTGTGACATTTTCAGGGAAATGTTCAAATTAAAACCATACATTATTACACCCCTATCATGACCCTGCCGACCACACTGAGGTAGGTGTGACTTCGGCCAGACTGGGTACTACCCAGCTGTTTCTGCTACATGTAGAATAAAATGTGAGCACACCGCAGTTCTAAGGTGTTTTACTGCTACTGGGAGGCTGGTGCCTGGCTGCACCTCCATATCCCAGCTCTATTTCTCCATCCACCCCGGAAAACCCAGTCAGAAGAGCAAAGTGAGGGCGCTCAGGAACACTGAGAAACGAGACAGCACGAAACAGTTGGGCCACAGCATGCGCCGGGCCATTGACAGACCTGCTGGAAACTGGCCGCGGGAAACGGGGACCGCTCTATCCATCTCAATGAAGAATGTGTAAACACGGGGAATCTGTTTCCTGAAAAATCAGCTGGAGGACAGCAAGAGGCCTCCTGGGCTGACTTTCCAGAAATTACTCCGGAGTTCCATTCACAAGGCCCAGTAGGAGAGCTGAGACTATGCCTCTTCAAGATTGGGGAGTGGGGGGCGCAGGGGGCTTCTGCTGTGGGCTGAGTCAAAGAGCTTCCTTCTGTCCCCGAATATGGCAGCTGCCACACACACACGTGCCACATCCTTTACAAACCTGATGACAGTCACAGCGAACGGAGATCTAATATTTCAGTGCTTGTGCATAGCACCATTAATGCCAGAGCCTTATAGTCCCTGTTTCTGCTTCGGGGTCCCACGGAAGAGCGTGGGGTCGGAGGAGTCCAGGGCACAGACAGAACGGGCCTGCTGGGAGCTGGAGGTTGCGGTCCCTGAGCGCTGCCCCGTGGGGAGGCGCCATGAAAGGGGCTGTGGCGACTGAGAACACCCACCGCCAGCTGACGCTTTGCCTCCCTCTTTCACGTCTGGATGTCCCACTCAGAACCTTTTAACCCTTTATCACTGCCCCACTCAACTAGACTCTTTTGAGCGTGGCCTTTCTTATAATGCAAATACAGATCTATTTCTACAGACAACAGTGAAGCAAAGCAGTCTTCTGTCCAACGGAAAAGATCAAGATTTGTTTTTCTTTTTTAACCCTCACCCAAGGATATGTCTATTGATTTAGAGAGAGAGGAAGGGAGAGAGATACATCGGTAGATGGCCTCTCACACGCACCCCAGCGGGGACTGAACCCGCAGTCAAGGCGTGTGCCCTGGCCGGGGCTCAAACCTGCAGCCTTTCCGTGTGCAGGACACGCTCCGACCAACCGAGCCACAGGCCAGGCTGCAGGTCAGGGTTCTGAAGTAGCTGACTTTGGGCCCTGCTGCCACGAGTAGACTTGCTTTGTTGATCTCATGTGTGAAGTCTCTTTACTTGATGCTAATACTAGGAAAGGTCTCACGTGTTTGCGTGTCCTCCATGTGCAGGGGACATGCTAATCTTACTCTGTGTCATCCCGATTTCAGTGTGTGTGCTGCTGAAGGCAGCGCTGGAGCTGGAGTTTTGAGGCTGACCGTATGGTCTGCTACGAGGCTAATTGGGTGTTCTTCTGAATTTCAAAGCCACGGGGGACTGGCCGTGTTCACCGGGGACTGGACGTCAGCACTCACATAGCAGCGTGAGTTTCCTTAGCAAAATCTGCAAGTTACTTGGATCCTTTCCCAGGTTACATAATGGCCGTGTTTCAGATGATCTTATATCCATTTCACTTGGTTCATAAAATTTCTAGTGCAGTCACAATTTATGCAGGGGAAACATTTTCATTTATCGAGGTCCTGTTCTCTTGATTGTTCCCATATATTTTTTATTTTCTCTCTCTCTCTCTAAATTCAAGCCAAATAACGAGAGAGCAATCGAGGACAAATTCAGAAGACAAACATTCATTTAACTAATCTGTTATATAGTGCTTTCAGACGCACAAATTTATATCCTAGTTCGTCTCCTTACCACAAAGTTCATCTCCTACCGCAAAGTCGGAGTTTAGTGGAAATTTTAAAATGTAATAGCACTTTAATGTAAAATATACAGCGATGTGTATAAATTAGAATTTTATTTCTCCATTTTACTCTCTGCACCACCTGCTTCATGATCTTTACCTCTTTTCTGTTTTAAGATCTTGCTTCTGAACTTAAAAAGCTGGCCATCTACCATGGCAGTCGGGACAAGTACATGCAGCCGTAAATAATAAAACAGAATTGTTTACACAGTGCCACAGCAGGGCTGCAGATGACCAAGTTGTTTGCAGACACACCTTACGATTCTCCTTACCGGCGGTCAGACACGTTGAACTCGGTTAAATCGGTATTTTCCTCTTAGGGGCTGGACACCACGTGCGTGGACTCGACGGCTCCCTCGGCTGCTCTCTCCACAGCGTGTGGCGTCCACAGACACGGACGCAGCTGCGCCTGTTTCCCTCTGTGCGTCTCTGATGCCCCCTCCCTCTCTGGTCCATGGTGCAGACCCCTGTCAAAAATAATCTTAGTCCCGTATCACCCTGCCCGACACCTCCCATGCTTCATACTTGTTAGTGCTTTATCGGTCACCATGGGATCAAAATACCAACTCGTGAAAGGGGTATGTTAAAATTCTTTCTCCTGTCCTCTGACTTTGCACATGAAGAGAAAAAGCCTCAGAGAGAGGGAGTGATTTCTCCACCCACGGCAACTTTAACACTTGGTGCCCTCGAGAGATCCGCTTGTTCAGCATTCATCAAACATTTATGCAGTGCCAGAGTGACTCAGCAGAGAACCGCACTTTTATCCCGATCTCCTCAGTGCCTCACGGTGGGCCTGGCCCTCCCGTGTGTGCGAGCGATGCTGACCGGATGGCTCTGTGGGCACGTGACCGAGGCGTGTTCAACCCTCTGGGAGTCCAAAAACGGTACCACTCTTGCATTACGTAACCCAGCGATAGTGGCTCCTCCCAAATCTCAGAACAGAAGACACTAAAGGTTGGGAGCTGGCTTGGCAAGGTATGCTCGATTCCAGATTCAAACCTGCATGTATGTGGCATTTATATGCCTTTCCACCTTCCGGGCTGGTTTGCAGAACTGAAGAGAAGGGAAGGGGGTCGTGCTCCGAGCCAGCCCTAGTGCAACCACTGCCCGTGGCGGACCCCGCGTCAGCCTGCAGAGATGCGTCTCCAGCAAACGTTGCAGGAGTTCATTCATACAGCACATGCTCACGAGTGTGTATGTTTGTGGGGGGACGATCCCCAGCCTGTGGGGCCCAGAGCTCTAGTTTCCTGGGCCGGTCCGCCTGGTTTGAAGCGTCAACTTCACAATTTACCGCTGATGTAACCTTGGCGTGCTATTCAGCTGCTCTGTGCCTCTGTCTCCTAATTGGTAAAATGTGGATAATTGTCGCACCTACCTCACTGGGCTTTTGTGAAAAGAAAACGAGTAAATGCTTATGAAGTGCTTAAATAGTATGATTCTGTATTGATAAGAATGATGTCTGTGATATGTATACATGACCATAATGCTCTCACTATGCAAGGGGTTCAGAGATCCCTTAAGAAATAGTCCCAGCGTCGTGAGATTTTAACCCGTTACCTTATTTTAGGTTGTCTTATGTATGATCTAAACATCTGTATGCAGACTCCATTTTCTTAAAAGATATAGATTTATTTATAAGTATTTATATTACTATTTATAGATTATATTCTTACCTATATTATGTATTTGGTAGAATATATACATTTTTGTAATATGCTAGATTTTATTCCTTTGGCTGCTTTATTGCTTTGAAGATCGTGGTGATTCATTCTTGAGCTCAGTCTTATTTTCACTCCTGAGTATCCCTGTGCAACCCTGAGAGAGACGCTCCAGGTATCAGAAATGGAAACCAAACAGTAGTTTCCAAATTAAGTCTCCGGTTTCTTAGAAACGCTGTTATTTTTCTTACAGACTCCTTGCTCTGTCAGGGTTCTTGCCCTTGGAATTAATCATAAGATCTCAAGCAGACATTTTATTATTCATTGTCTTGAAACACTTAATGGTGAATTTCCTGGCGATTTCTAGCAGCAATGTTTCCTCATCTGGGCTCTGTATTCTACAATTATATAATTTCTTTGCCAGCCTCTTCCCAGCGGAGTTAATGACCTCCCCTGCTTTCCAAGGGCTATAGCCTTCAGGGATGTAACTGCACAGGTACAGGTACATATATGTCTTGACATTCCCATGTTGATAAATGTATTCTCCTACTTTCTCTTGATCAGATCCAGAGAACTGTAATTTATCCATCTTGGATCACAGGCAATGGCATGATAACTATCACCATTCTGCCACAGTGTGGGCCTGGTGTGTTGCAATATTTAATAACTCTTCTGGCCCAACCACATTATGGAAGCACTACAAACAGACACTGGCCAAGGAGGTGGCAGTATGTGTGACATGGCTGTGGCAGCGACACTGACGGCCGTGCCCAGTGGCGGATGGGCCACTCCTAGAGCCTCTGAATGGCCCGCAGGTTCTCAGTCACCGCCCATCCGAGTCGTTGCTGGATTTCACTGGGAAGGCATGGAGTTTAAGCGTCTCTACAACCTGATCAACACCTCAACTCTGTGTTACAATAGCGGGTTTCTTAAGGAAATTTAGGCTCAGTGTAAACTCTATCCTTTCAATGCCTCTGAATAGTAACAGTCAATACAGCAAAGACAAATCTAATAGGGCAGGTGTCGTTTTAAACACTTGCTCAAAGTGGGGAGTCTGATGCCACACCTTACATTTTATGAAAAAGACCCTGTGTTGTCTGGATGGAAGGAGCATAAGGCACTACCTGGTCAAAGGCAGCAGCGCTTGGGAGAGCACCTTTGCACGGGGTATAAACACTCTGCAGGCTGGCGGACTCTGGTGCTGAATATGCCCCCCTCCTGTCCCATGTGACTAATGTACGCGTGATGTTTGTTCTTACCCTGCAAACGTTATGACCCCAGGACTGACTTACTGTTTGTAAACCATTTTCTATGTAAACATTTTTCTTATTTCACAAAAATTATTTTATAAGTATGTCCTTGTAAGCATTTGCTACTTTATTTAACAAATATTTACTGAGCACCTACTATGGGCCAGGTACTGGACTTCCGTCCGAAGTCTTTGCCCTTCGGTAGCTTATGATGTTGTGACGCAAACACACAGCAACGTCACAGGCGGGAAGTGTTAGGAGCGACTCATTGTGCGGGGCGATGGCAGTATGTGGGGCAGCCAATCATAATGTCTGGGAGGGGAGACTATAAAGACTTTGTGAAGGAAATGGCAAAAAGCTAAGATGCAATAGACGAGGAGGGAGTCCAGTGTGCGCTCTGGCTCTCAGCTCCGGGGCCAGGGGTGGATAGCCGGTGCCTGGAAATGAACCTCGGGCTTGCTTGTTTGCCTGCTTAGTTCTCCAGCCGCAGTCTGCTTCCTGGTGTTACTGGTCCAAGGTCCGTGTGCCCGAGGCTTCCAAAAGTCAGAACTCACAATGTCAGAGTTTGGAATAAAGGATGATTTATTGACGGAGAAGGCACCAGTGGGGAAGATGGTGGATCTAGGCCTTAAATCCATCAGAAGGAAATACAGAGTTCAGGTCTTGTAGGTCAAGGGGAGGGGGAATTGGGGGCGGGGGCTGCCTTTGAAACGCTCAGGCCACGGGCAGAGTCCCAATACTGATTAGTGTGCGCACGTGCAGGACCAGGCAGGAGCCGGCAGCCCAAAGGCTATGAGAACAACATGAGTCATAGAGACTAGCACTTTCCCTCCAGTACACCCGCACACCTGCAGTGATGCCTAGGAGGAAAGGGGACTGAGGAGGATGCAGGCAGGGGGACACAGCACACATGAAGGCCCAAAGGCCAAAACCTCCCCATTGTCCTGGGGAGAACGTTCAATTTCGATGTGGCTGAAGACTGGTGTTGGGCGTGGACTGTGTTGGAGAAGTAGAAACCAGATCACAGAATACCCAGTAAACCACCTCGTTACTATGCGCACTACAGGAGATACATTTGAAATATTTGGGGGGGGGGTCAAGAACATCATAATTTTGTGTGTGCGAAAAATACTAACTCGTGTAATGGAGGGTGAATTTCCTGTAGCTTTCCTAGGCACGTGGCTCCATTTTTCCCCTGGCACGACCTCTCTCACCTCTCGGGATGACAGGCTGTTGCCCTTCGAACCCTGTCTCTCTTGCTTCTTATGAGAGTTTCCCTGGTGGCATTTGTTTAGCTTTCTGAATATAACAATCATTGTTAAATTCTAATTGTCTCTTTGTGCTTCAGAGGCTGCCCTTCTGTCGCCTGCTGCCAGGAGCAACGCACTGTTTCTGCATAAACCGTGCGCTGCTGGCCCTGCTCCCCCGCCTTCCCCATGCAGATGGCAAACAGTGACGGGGCTACTTAATTTTCTCATTGTCATGGCAGAGTCTGGAGCCAGAGCTGCCTGCACAGAGAAAGCTGTGCCTGGAAAAATGTTCTTTTCTGTAATTTATTGTAGGCATTCCCAGAAAGTCAGAAGCTGTTTACTACATGAATGGAGCATCATAGACTAGGGCAGATTGTCTGGGGAGGGAGGGTAATTTCTCTTCCTTCTGATCTGACTAGGAGGCATTCCAGCCAGAGCCTCTACCATGCATGGGACCAATTACCCTTTGATTTCTAATTTCCATTCTCCAGCGATTAACCTACAGCTGAACAGTTCTTTCTATTAATGGAAGGGAGCAACATCCTATTGTTCAGGAAAAACTGTTTCCCTGCATTTGCCTTTCACTTAGGGGTTTCCTGCCCTTGATTCCAATATTTTGGAGGTAATTTTGTTTTGTTTGTATGTGTTATTGGAGTTATTTTTGTCTGTTGTGCTGGGTATTGGAATTTCTCATTATTCTTATTTGTTCTTATTTATTTTGTTGGTAAGTCACAGTATTTCCCGATTTTAATATTTTTGTGATGGTTTACACATTTTTTGCGATTTCATTCAGTGGTATAGAGATCGCATGGCCTCATTAGCATCCTCCCTTGCCCCCACACACAATCTTAGTGAGGCTCGAAGGCACAATGAAGACGACACTCCCACGCCCCTCTAGTAGTTAAGGGTGGACGTGAGTCTATCCTTGGGCCAGTAGAGGGATCTTGGAAATCATGGGCCATTTCTGCATGCCCATTGCCCATTCTTTGTTAATCTCTCCATCTTATTGTTGAAATGTAACGACTCCTTAGATATTAAGATTTTAAGGGATGGGGGAGTGGCAGATTTCAGGACTACATTTTTCTAGAATAAGCTTCTAGTATGTTTAATTGTGCTTACACATGGCTACCTAGATAATTCAGGATATGCTTATGTTCAGGTCAGATGATTAACAACCTTAAGCCCATCTGAAACCTTAATTTCTCACCCCTGCCACATGCAGGGGTAAATGGTGGCCCCCCCACATAGGTCCAGCTGGGACCTGTGAATGGGACTTAATCTGGAAAAGGGACCTTTGCAGGTATAACTAAGTGAAGGATCTTGAGGTGGGATCATTCTGGATTAGAATAAGACCTAGTTCCATGGCAAGTATTGTAGAGAGACGAAAAAGGGAGAAGATGCAGGAGAAGCCCATGTGCAGAGAGAGAAAACCCTCCCAGAGACAGGAAGCCTGGAGCCACGCAGGCTGGAGCTAAGAAGCACACAGAACCGTGAGGAACTGCAGGAGGCGAGGGAAGATTCTCGCCTAGGTCCTTCAGCGCGCGGTCCCCTAGTAACACCATGACTTCGGACTTCCAGCCTCCAGACTTTGGGACAGCAAGTTTCCGTTGTTCTAAATACCAGGTTTGTGGTGATTTGTTATATAACAGCCCTAGGAGATGCACCATATAAAGCAGCACATTCCCAGGTTCTGGGAATTAGGACATGGCATTTATGAAAGCCATTATTTTGGCTACCACGTTATATAACCCTATTAAGAATCAGTGGCTATACAAAGTAATGCCATCCTGCAGAATTAACTTTTAATTTTAGAGGCCCAACGTACACCTCGAGCAACTGCTGTGAAATACAGATTGGCTGCTTTAAACCAGAGAGAACAACGGTAAGGTAATACCACCTGACTTTATTAACGTTAATGATAAATTGTGTGGATGAGAATATCCAAATACTATCTCTTTCATTATGTATTGCTCTACAACAAACTTCTCCGTGACATAATGGCTTAACACAATAATTCTTTCACTTCCTCATTGTTCTGTGGGTCCGGAATATGGGCAGCACGTGGCTGGGATCCTTCAATGGGCTGCGTTCATTTAGTGGCTTCGCTGGGCTCAAAACTGTCAAACTTCACCCACAGCCTCAAGGACAGCAGAAGCGCGACACCCAGCATTTCTCTCTCACATTCTGTAAGTCGGTGACAGTCCCAGGGCCAGCCCAGTGTCCAGGGAAGCAGCATCTCAGATGAGGCTTAGGTGAGTGGCTGCGACCATATTCACCCATCACACACAGGGGACACTGCACAGGAACTCCACACTCACCAGGGCACTCACTACCCTGAGTGCACCCACATTTCTAATTATTTCTAACAGTGGGTACCACAAATTATGCAGCCAGTTCTGAACACAGGTACTAACCAGAAGGTAAAATAAAAAAGTATTAAACTTATTCTTCAGGTGATAAAAAGGATTTATAGATGTTGAGTAATTTGTGTAGATTTCTATATATAGCAAGGGGTGGGGTCTCTAAGTCCAGATCTTGTATTCTTTCTACTAATCTTTTCTACTTGACCTGCATTCTTTTTCAAGTGTAAAATAAAAAAAAAATCAAAATTTGACTATGTGCCTGTTACTTGCCAAGCGAAGAGCTTTAAAGCCTTTTAGGAATAATTAATCACATTATTCTTTACCACTGTTTTGTCACAAGGAGGAAACCCTCTCTTCAGAAGCCATAGCAGTCTCCCCAGAAGGACCCGGGTTGGCTCACTCTGGTCACGTGCCCATCACTGTACTGAACTAGGTTACCCATGGAGTAGAGCATTCCAACTGACCCGGCTAGAGTCTCTGAAACAGCCCCTAAACTGGAAGTCGCGTTAAGTACCACTCAGATCTTACTGTTACCAAACAAAGGGGGGGGGGGGTCTGGGATGATATACTATTACCCAAAAGGAACCCCCAAGGTTTGTTATGTCCACCACCAAAGGAAAGACATCTCTCAATGCCAGAGATTGGTGAAAAGGAAAGGAAATGTTTATTTAATGCTATACAGACTTAAAGTAGTGACCAAATGTCCTAATCAAAATCCCAAAGTCCCTTAAAACACCCACAAACACACACAGTCCTTCTTTCCCCCCTTTGCCCAGTCTGGGGTACCGTATCTCAGGAAAGGAAATAGAAGTCTGTGGCTCAGGCAGCCCCCAGTTCTTCCCAGTAATCCGTCTTGGCTGGTAGGTCTCCCTCTGTTCCTGGCACCATCAGCTGTGTCCCCAGGATCTCTAGCTAAAGCCGGGTGGTGGTTCCCCCTTCTAAAGCTGTGGGGATCCCCACTCTGGCAAAGACGCAAGGTTCTCTCTCCACCACTGCAACTGCGTGGTCCTCTCTCCCCCAGGGCCACGGGAGTCCCCACTCAGCCAAAACCGTGTGGTTCTATCTACAAAGCTGCCATGTCTGGGTTTAAATCCCCGTTCCAATCTTCCTTTGCAGCCCCATTTCCGACTCCTCCCACACTCAGCCTCACATGCCAGAACTCACATCCTTCCAGCTTTACTGGGCTGCCATCATGAGTCTGGGCAGGTGTGGCCCCATGTTATGGAGCCAATCACCTCCAAGTTCCCACGGGGGCGCTGTAACTCGGGGGACCTGCCCCCCAATTACATCTTGGTGGGGAAGTTACTTCCATTCCCCTGGCTCAGGGCATGGCCACAGCTATTTAACATATCTATGCAACCAGCCAAAGGCTATAGGTATGTTAAATGACCATGCCATGGATTAGCTGCAAGGCTGTTGTACAAAACGGCCCTGCATGTTCTTGCTCTGTGTGTCCCTTCCCCCAACTCACACCTGTGGGGGAAGGGGTGAAGACACCTTAAAATCTCCTGGACACCTTGAGTTCTAGACCCCATTTCAAATGCCCATTTGGGCTCCCCCCTCTTGGCTGCACCCTGTAACATTATGAACTAAAGTGGAAGAGGACTAGTCCCTGAAAACCATGGTTGACAGGCAAACACAGCATTCCTGTTAACGCTAAGTAGTTGAGCTGCGATATTAAACCATCATATTCATATTATAAGACCCATGATCTTTTTCAAAGCACAGTGTTCATTTCTGGGCTAACTCTGTGTTATTACTACTATCTCAGGGCTCAATTCATTCTCAGTGACACTATAGGCAGTGACCTCCTGGTGTTAGAAAAACATCTATGTACATATTCATTACTTAAATGCGCCGTCTCATCAGGCATTTAGAGAAGCAGCTATTGTTAGTAAATGGGCTGTCCTAGTATCTTATGAGTTTATGTGATTCGAGGCTAGCCATTTGTAGATTGTATATATGATGGTATTGTTACATGGACAGTCTATGATTGTGGCCACAAGGCACAGGTTATTGCAAAGTGATTGCAGGAAAATTAACTGCTATCATTCCTGCCCTGCTTTTGCCAGCCTGTATCCTAGATAATTTTTGCAATAATTCATTGCAGTTCTGTTATTCTGCATTGCATATGGAAGCTAGAAGCCTTCTTTCATCCTAAAATATTTTGGTTCAAAGTCGACCTGTGGGTTTTTCTTTCTACAGTGTAATCTTATTTCTTGCCATTTTTCGTGAAATATATAACCTATATAGTCATTTCCTGGGTAGAGATAGATAGATACAGACTGTAGGCGTTTAAAATGAAGCCTTACTTTTTAAATATGATCCACTTGCACTGGAAATAAGCAACAAAAATATGTTGATAAAATATCAAGAACAAAGTTATTTTAAATTGAATTTGAAGCATAAGCAGTAAATGCATTTTTAGATCCATCACAGCTGAACTAGTCCTGAGTCGGCCATGGTGAACTTCTGAGAAATTATGCTTTTCAGTCTTTCTTATCAGGGAGACAAGTCTTGGCTACCCTTTCCACGTATATCGTTCCACAAAGAGGAAAATCACTATCTTGTAGATTAAATAAATTTTGAAGATTAAATAATTTTTTTCATCTTGTAATGGAGTTTACTGCCTGTGAATCTAATATACTTGCTTATCTCACTTTCCTGATTTTATTTAAATAGAGAAATGCAATGAGCTTTAAAAAAAACAAACAAACAAATGAAGAAAAATTCTCCAAGCCATCCTTCCACGTGGGTTGGGCAATGGGATGGAACTGAAATTTCTGAAAGAGCTCTTTAAAGGGGTTTTTCTCCTCTAGGAAGGACCCCTGTGGGCTCTCTGTACCTTGTAGTGGCCGGAGAGCCAGTTGGCATCTCGTGTCCTTGCGGGCGGAAACAAGGGTGAACCAATAGATGGAAAGAGAGAAGACTTCCGGTCCCTCCAGCGACCATGCAATCGCTGCCCCAGCCACAGACTGGCTACCTCTGTGACCTCCTGCATGAGACAATAAACCAACTTATTTAAGGAACTGAAGGCTTTGCCTGTTTACTGCCTTATTCCTTGTTGAATGCAATACCCACGTGATAAATTTGTTCCCTTTGTGTAGCTGAGATCCTGTTTCCTTTTTTCAATATTCAAATCACTTCTCCCCACTAACATCAATAGAATTAATTACTGGGCTTCAGTTCTACTCAGATTTGCATCATCTTCTTGGATATAGTTTATGTAAATAGATCAGAGAATGTAAATTGCTTATCCAATGGATTCCACGACACTAGTTAATTGATGTTTCTAGTAATATAGTTTTAGGAGCAGACAGTTGTTTCACATATCCCTGTGGGTTAAATAAAGCATGTTTTAAAAATCCATGTGTTCAGGAATCATACAGAAAATCTAAGTTCTAGTTGCCGGGGATAAAGGAGAAAGCGACAGGCAGACCCAGACACGCAGGTGAGACAATAACGCCAGCCCGCCGACAATCGCTCTGCCCCCTAAAGCGGTCAGAGCCTCCATGGTGCTCACCCACGGCGCTTCAAAAGATTTTTGATCCTTAAAGAATCTGTTAATACTTTAAAGTTTCAATCTTAAGATCTATAAAGACTTTTCCACTTCTGAGTCTGATGTGTGACAGCTGTACTGAAGCAAGAAAACCCCGACACTATCCACACCAGCAGTGCACCCCAGGAATTTTGGGGAAACTGTCACTGCGGTGAAAAGAAATAAAGGAGATATTCGAAAAAAACCCTAGATAAAGATAGAATTCGACGAAGGAAAAGAAATGGCCCGAAGAAGGCACTTTGCGAGCTCCTATGGAAAGAGATGTCATTCTGTTTCCTGTCTTAAATATTTCAGTGGTCGCCCCCTCACAGTCTTGCCTAACTCAGGGTATAAGTTTAATATCATGTTCCTCATACAAGAGGTTCTTGATATCTTTCAATCACAATGCATTTTAATTTTTTTCCCTTGTCTATCTTGTTGCATTTTGGTGTTGCCTTTTTTCTGAACCTATGTCATTTTTTTATCCTCACCTGAGGGCAATTTTTCATTGCTTTTAGAGAGAGAGGAAGGGAGAGAGGGAGGGAGGGAGAAAGAGAGAGAGAGAGAAACATTGATTGGTTGCCTTGTCATACACATCCCAAGCGTGGATCAATACCACAACCTGGGTATGTGCCCTAACTTGGAATCGAACCCACAACCTCTTGGTTTATGGGAAGACACTGCAACCAGCAGAGCTGCACCAGCCAGGGCTGAACCTATATCGTTTTAACTTACATCATTGTTGTCTGTGGTTTTTCTTTTCTTTTCTATTGAGTTTTATGTTTTCAGAACCCACCTACATTTTCTTTTTTTGTAATCCTCACTATTCAGGGTTTTTCCATTGTAGCTGCTCAATTAATGTCTGAACACGTCCATGAATGGCTAAAAACACCCTGGACTGTAATTGCACCCGAGAGGAAATGACTCTCACAGCACGTGAGGCTGAGAGGTATCAAGCTCACAGACTCAAGCCCTCAAGCTAGTGTTTGTGGCTCCGGCTCTGATTTCTCTTTGCAGTGGGGCCTCGATGCCCTGAGGGACATGAGTAGTGAACAGTCATCGTTTTTGTCTGATCCTTCTTCTTTAAGCCTGTGAAGATATTTCTTTAAAATGAATATTCCTCAGAATACCCACCCCCAATTCTGATTGAACTATTACGAAGTTCAAATCCTGGGATCTTTCACCACTTGGCTTATTTCACTTAGCATAATGCTTTCCAGTTCCATCCATGCTGTGGTAAAAGGTAGGAGCTCCTTCTTTCTTTCTGCTGCATAGAATTCCATTGTGTAAATGTACCACAGTTTTTTGATCCACTCATTTACTGATGGGCACCTAGGTTCCTTCCAACACTTGGCTATTGTAAAGTGTGCTGCTATGAACATTGGGGTGCATAGGTTCTTTTGTATTGGTATTTCAGGGTTCTTAGGATATAGTCCCAGCAGTGGGATTGCTGGGTCAAAAGGCAGATCCATTTTTAGTTTTCTGAGGAAATTCCATACTGTTTTTCATAGTGGTTGTAGCAGTCTGCAATCCTGCCAACAGTGCACTAGGGTTACCTTTTATCCACAACCTCTCCAACACTTGTTTGTGCTTTGTTTATGATGGCCATTCTGACTGGTGTAAAGTGGTATCTCACTGTGGTTTTAATTTGGATCTCTCCGATAGCTAGAGATACTGACCATCTTTTCATGCATCTCTGGATCCTCTGTATGTCCTCCTTGGAGAAGTGTCTGTTCAAGTCCCTTGCCCATTTTTTAATTGGGTTGCTTGTCTTCTTAGAGTGGAGTCATGTAAGTTTTTTGTATATTTTGGAGATTAAACCCTTGTCTGAGGTATCATTGGCAAATATGTTTTCCCATACCATATGATCTCACCTTTAACAGGAACTAATCAACAAAACAAAGAAACAGGCAAAATATAACCAAAGACACTGAAATAGAGAACAGACTGACAGTGTTCAGAGAGGAGAGGGGAGGGAATTTCAGGGGAAAGGGGAAGGGTTTATAGGAACAAGTATAAAGGACACATGGACAAAAACTAGGAGTGGGTAGAAATGGGAGGGAGGTGGGGAGGGCTGGGTGGGTGGGCTGGGATAGGAGTAAAAGATAGGAAATTATACTTGAACAATAATTAAAATAAAGTTAAAAAAACCCTGGGATCTGAACTTTTAAAAACACCTTAAGCAATGTTGATTTAGATGGCCCAGACGTTCTGTCGGGGGGGCAGGGAGAGGGAGACAGTGCTTTCAAATGGATGTTCAGTCCTGACCAAATCCCAGAATGCCTTTACATCACCTAAGAAAACAGGGGAAATACGGAGGAAGGACGTACCTGGGCAAAGCTCCAACTGTAATGGTAGAGGAGTCCCTTGACAAGAACTAAACCGGAAGTGATAATTTCGCACTGCCAATCCAGCCGGAAGTGGGTTCCACCTGTGAACGAGGGCGCGCATCTCTGCGTCTCCAGCTCTCTTGGCAGCTTAGCGCTGCCGCCAGCGAAGGGTTGCACAAACTGAAGGGCGAGTCTAACTTTCAGTGCCCCTCCCCCAAAAAGCTCTTTCAGAATATTTCTCCCTGTTATTACAGGCAAAGTAGATGACTCTGTGGGTTCCTACTAGAAAACATGCATAGAATCATCATTACTGGTTACATTGTCTGGTTTCATTTTCGACAGTGTCTCATATCACACAACTCAGCCTCTCTGGGTAGAACCTAAGTAAGAAGCTTCCCTGCATGTTGGTGCTTCACGCTTTTGTGAATATGCAGAGTGGTACCAGTGAGGAGACACGAATACACTGTCAATGTTTGTCTTTAACTACTGAATAATTGGCAAACATTGGTTTTGTTTCATGAACAATTTTGAATTTGAATTAACAACATACTAAATCTTAGTAAGACTCTACAACTCAACCGGTGGGCACGGGTAATAAACACAATATCAGTAAATGCACTGTTTATCATTTCTTTCAATAATTCCAAAAAACTGGGTTTTTTTCATAGCTTTTGCATGTATAATTTTAACAACTATTCCTTGACCTTTTTATACTTTTTACTTCAGAAAAATTGAGCACAAACATTTTAGTATGTATCATATAAAGCAATAAATCAATAAGGTAAACACTAGTCTAGTCTTTTAAAATTCTAAGAAATCTGAAATACAGTCTTTAATCTGGCAGTAATTTTTCTTTGACAGATGTGAATGTAAATTTGAAAAAAAAAACCCTAAATTTTAATTGGTCAAGTGTCTCTTAGACTAAAACATTCCATCTGCATCTAAAATATGCAAATTTTAAAATTTTGAGTCAATTGCTAATTGGAATTATTAGAAAGATCTTGTATAAAGTGAATAATTATTTGGTGACTTAATTGCAAACTTTCACTTTGTGTAAAATATATATTTTTATTTCACTCAATTTTAAACAAATTTCCATAACTAAAATAATAATTTACTTTTGCCATCTCTCTACATACTCATAATAACCTCTTTTCCTTTCAATGGGTTCTGAAGATCAACCATTTAAAAAAAATTAAATAACTGGGCCAGCACATAGGGAAGTTGTTGCTGGAGACACCTGGCCCACTGTTACAAAGAGGTCTCATAATTCAGATTATCTATCTTAGCCTATAGTCCACCCTATCTAAGCTTTCTTATTACCTAAGATTACGTAGCCCACCATCTGCCTCTCAGTGTAAGAAACTCAATCACCATGGTCCGTCTGAAACAGACCCATATTAGGTATCCCCAAGGGACTGATGATACATTAAAGTAAAATTCTTATGCATGTCTGTGTAGTCTTAAATGAATTTGTCACACGGGTAAAAATTCTGATTTCATTCAGTGTGGAAATGTAATTGATAATAAGAAGGTCTTTTTTGGTGAGGATATAGCAGAATAAAGTAAATTAAATAAAGCAACCTTATGAATGATTTCGCTTCGGATTGATCTAATCAACCAAATTGCACACACTCCACATCCCGCATCTCTGTCAGTGTGTCCAGGATTCAGAAAGTCACACCTCTCGCCGGAACCCTAGTTCATGCTCTCCATCAGCCTCGGTTCCCTTCCCGTCAGGACGTGGGGCAGAACTTTGGACTTCATTCATTCACTTTCCCTCTTCTATGGGTCTAAGGTGGATCAGCTTATTCCATACCCCAGCCTTTTCTTTTCTCCTTTCTCTCCCCCCCCTCCCATTAGTTATGTAAATTCAACAAGGACAGCCGATTCTCAGGCACCGGGGGAGTCAGGTTCCTTGGGATGCCTTTCTTGGGCATTCATGTCTTAGATCCAACTTTCAGAGGACGTTCTTACATCCACACGTCCAATTTTTGGAGAGAAGCCTTGCTGTGATTCCCCAAGGACTGACAAGAGGCCCCCAGAGGAGAATGTAACAGGAAATCTGACGTTTCACAAATGCTGAGTCTACAGAATGAGTGCGCGGGATCTGAGAAGTGTTGGAAGCCGTCTGTCAACTTGACCTGTTGTCTTGACCGGCAAATAAGCCTCTTTTACCTGTAAGATGTTTTCAGACTGAGATGCCTTTTGAGTAGTCAGTCCCAGGATTTGGGTTGCAGATACGTGCATGTGGACAGATGGTCAGAAACCGTCTCCCAGGATTTTTATGTAGATTTAAAGAAAACTAACACAAAACAAAACAGATTTTGTTCTGAAGTGTTTCCATGTTCTCTTTTGTTTTTCTTTTTGAGGATCATTTATAGTAGAAGCATAGGCCTGATGAAAATCAGTCTTCAGGAGGAGTGGAAGCACGCCAGATTTTCATCCACTGAATTTACAGCCTTTTAATAACAACAAATCCTTAAGACCAGCCTCGTTTTTATGCTACCTCTCTGTCCCACTACACCTGGTACCTTTAATAAGTGGTTATCATACTTGGAAAATAGAGTCATTTTTAAAACAAAAAAAATGTACGGTGTGATATTTCATTAAAGAACATGTATTAGATGCATCATGTATTGGGTTGCAAAGAACCACGAATGCTGTCTCCACATTCCTTTTTATGAAAGGATATTATGCTGGCGAAGTTCAACACCTCGGCTTCCTGGCCCATCAATTCTCAGGCTGTTTCCCACAGTGTCAGGGTTCCGTCTCCGAGGTGTTTTACTGCAGCGGGCAGGACATCTCGCTAGTGCACTGCCCCGCTGAAGCCGCCCAGACTTTAATTCTGCAGCAGTCCTGTCCCATTACCATCTTTCAGCAGGCCTGTCACCGGGCCCCGGCGAAGGGAAGAGGGGCAGGCGAGGAGCATTGATGAAGGCAGGTGCATCCCGGTGATTTCCCAGGAGAAGACAAACACCAATCTGCCAGAGGACCGCGGCCGCCGGCAGGTGAAATCAGGACACTGCCTCATTTCCAGCGGATCAGGGAGGTTTCAGTTCTGCTTCCTCAGCTCCAAGGAGAGCATGCTGACAGCCCCGACCTTTCAGCAGTGGGACCGGGAATCCGGGGTTATTCTAGGACGACCTCGCCGCGGATCCCGGCGCCTCACGGCGGCTGAGCCTTCAGGACGTGGCCTCCTCGTTCCGGGAACGTGGGAATCTGTTTGTGTCTGTTGTGACTTCGGGGAATAAAGGTAATATGTAGCTCGCAGTATTTGTTAGCTGTTTTTCTTTTTCCTTTTTCATTACATGGAGATGGTGAGTCTTACTTCAGAAGAAAGGTCCTCCTAGCTTCCCGGTGTTCGCTGGCCCATTTTACAGGAGGTAAGAATGCATAAATATCATCTATAACCTCAAGGGGCAAATGGGCTCTTTCTGGTTTGTGCAAATCAGCGAGGGAGGCTCGTCCCCCTCCAGCCGGCTCCTTGTCCTGCGGTTCCCCGTGCACACCTGCACCTACCCCGTGTGTCCACACCCGCACCATTCTAACCAAGCTGCTCCTGGCCTGGACCGTCTCCTCCAGCTGGGCATGCTCTGTGGGACCGCATGGCCAGTTCCCGAAGCCGTTCTTCAAATGCCGACATCGGGACGGTCAGCTGCCTCTCCGCTGCCCTCGCAGCACCCATGATATCAGGTCACCCCAGCACCTGGTACTCACGCGGAAGACTAGTTGTGCATTCCACACGAGGTGGAAAGGACTCGATTGTCTTCTCATCCCCGATGCATTAGCATGCCTGCTGAAATGCAGTGTGTTTTTGCGAATTACTTGAATAAATGCAATCACAGTGCTTTAATATTTAGTGTCTCTTAAAGCAGAGAATACATTTGTAACTTTTCTCCCTTAATTTTTAAAGTGGGCCTCATTTCACAGTTTTAATGGTGGATTTTTTTCTATGCAAAAAAGTTCATTAGAGAAAAGGGCTACATATTTTTATGCCCATATAAATCACATGCCATCTAAGCTTTAGATATATGTATCCCTACCACCGTTAAAATCTTCAATTACATAAAAATACTTCAATCAAGATAAAGTTGTGTGCTATGTCATTATTCACGGACTCAACCACTTTTTCACTGTCCTATTTCCTGTTACATCTTTTCAAGAACACGCCCTGAAATCCCCTGGGTCTTTTCTCCAATAACGGTCACTGGCAAAAGGCCAACCTTTGTTAAATCCAGCACTGCTAACTCAATCCCATCCAATTAACCGAGAGGTCCATGCCTCGATTTGCAGTTTCTCCCTCTCCCTGTGCCCCCTCTGTCTCTGCCTCTGTCTCCTGTTTTCTGTATTCCTCTCCTCTTACCCCTCCTCGTTGAACTTGTTGGATGACTTCCCTGATCATGGAAACATACTCTATCTCTAAAAGTATTTTTCCACTCCCTACCGTCTCTTGCCATTAATTAATTTCTTTTCTCCCCTGTAGGCAGAGCAAGGGCTCGTCAGTAGCTGTCTATGCTTGGGAATCCAATTCTGTTCTACATGTTCTAGGATACATTCTCAGTTGTCAAAAGCAATGGAAGTAAAAGACACAGTGGGAGACTTAAAAGCAAGTAAGTTTTTTTAAAGCAAATTTGGGTAATGGGAAATGGAGCTGACTCAGGGCAGATAAAAACACGCGGTCCTGAGGATCCATTTGAGACGGAAGAGCAGCAACACGCAGGTTGTGGTTTCCTGCTGTCACGCTTGCCCACGGGGGGCATTTGCATCGATCCAGGACCGCAGACACAGAGGGACAGAGGGTGGAAGGACTGGAAGAGGCTCGCACCCGAGTGATTAACAACACACCAGAAAGTTAGATCAGGAATACGTGGGACCAGCAGCGTACTTGTGAAGCAGAAGGAAACAGAAGCATATGAAGAGGTGGGTGGTTAGGATGAAATCAGAATGGTTGAAGCTGAAACCAGGGGAGGGGTACAGCAGGCAAGGCAAAAAAAAAAAAACTGTCCCCAAGAAGAGGAATTTAGTCTGCGATGGCAAACAATCCACATACGAAGCGATGCTCAGCAGTGGCCACAGCCCTCGCTTAATCATTAGGGAATGAAAATGTGTTGCCTTTAATAATCCTCACAATTCCGATACTATTTTAACACTGTGTGGTTCTCTGCAGGGGCCCGAGATGTGCCTGAGCTAAGAGCGTACGTGAGAAATGCTGTTTGTCGACCTGGGAAAACGTGGACCAGTCCCCGGCTGACCTTTTCCGGGAGAAGTGCTTCCCCTAAGCTACGAAGGAGAACAACTGTTTTCAGTGACATGAAGGTCATCCCAGGCGTCACTTTGACCCCGGGGTGCCCCGTCATTCCATTGTATTTTGTCCTGTGGGTACACTACTGATGTCTAAAGTATCCTTTTTTTTTTTTTTAATCTTAAAAGAGCAACATATCTGAACAAAGAACAACAAGAAACGACCTCAGGGTGAGGCCAGGACAACCTGACCTTCGTCGTTACATTTATTCTCTCTCTCAGTTTCTCTCTCAATCTGTTTCTCTCTCTCGCCCTTCCTCTCTCTTTCTCTCTCCTTGTTTTTATTAGTACATTAGCCTCTACCCAAGCTCCTTCTTCAGTCTAAAGATCCCCCAATTTCTCCTTCTTCTGCTTGCATTTTTCTCCTGATTCCTGAAGTGGTACCTCCAGTGCTCTTTTTGCTAAGCCTGTTTTCTGTAGAGCCACAGCACTGTCCCAGGCACGGGTCTCTCTCTCTCAGGAGTGTGTGCTTCCTAGAGACGAAGGACTCTTATTGGGTGGCACCTGTCAGAGGAGACCAATAAATGCTTTCGGAACTGAGCTAACCCCAGAGGTGCGGTGAGTAACCGGGGCGCAGGGAAGTGTCTGGGGAAATGAGGCTGCGACTTCGGAGACTCCCTCGGTCACCACCCTTTCATCATCTCCTGTGTGATCCCAGCCACCTGGCGGGTTATTTACCTGCACTGATGCCCTGTGATGACAATGGGGAGGAAGCCATCACGCTTTCAAGGCAGCGCAGGGCACTACACGTGGGGACAGGGTGCCAATTTCTCCATTCTTCTCGGAAGCTCTTAATTGCCCACACGATATTGTTTCTTGTCAGGCACTAGATAAACCAGTCTTCATAAATGCTGAGCATATCAGTCCATAAATGTGCAAACTGGATATGCTGCTTCATGCAGTGTTGCCGACGGGTCCCGACTGGGTGTATGACACACCCACCCCTTACTCCCTAATGGGGCTGGGAGGAGCCGGCGGGCGTGGCCTTGAGCCCTGTTACCGCCCTTGTGCTGGGACAGGGCCCCAGCCTCGATGAGGTTTCTTTCTTCAGGACAAAAGCTCAGTTTTCCAGCATTAAAAGGTAAAAGGAGACATCCTGACTTTTTTGTTTTACAAAAATGTTTACTGAATTTAAAATTCCTGTAGCTTTTTAATTGGAAAGTAAAAGAAATCTGGAAGATTGCTGTACGCCTTCATGAGCAGCTAGGTTATAATTAGTGATATTCCTATTTAACTGCATCTCGTGGGGCTGCTCACAGACTGCAGCTTAACTGTAAAACCCCGCCGGAAATGCCGGGAACGTTAAATAGCCCAGATAACATCCTGCCAATCAGGATGTTTCTACTCACATCATCATTATCACCGATGTCACTGAATATGTAGTCCTATGCATTTATAACACTGCTATTTTCCTAAGAAACTAAAGGCAAGAAATGTAAAGTCATGATAAGTGTTTTTAAACACAATGCCTAAAATCTAAGTTCTCTGGTAGGAGACCTGTGCCCAGAATAGCTTTATCCAGGCATCTGATATGCAATAAATATGCACCGCCTTGCAGACGGGCCGCGGCACTTGGGATAAATCTTAGGCATGTCTTGGAGCAGCTGGTCATAAAATACAGATAAATTATTGGAATGTCTGAAGGTTAAACTCATTTTCCAATAAAATGGGGAAAAAATGGAAAGGGCTCATATAAAAAGTAGGATAAGTGGTGATTTAAAGTCATTTCTTTGCTTTCCAAGAACTATGGAATTTCAATAAAGAAATTGGAGATGTAGTTCAGGTGGGAAATGAGGATGCTCCTGAGGCTTCTAAAAGAACGGATTTCTTCTTCAGGATGCCTTTCCTTTTGTTCGGAAGCACAGGGACTTGTCCGAGTCTCCTCGTTTAAAGGGTCCCCTCTGCCACTCCCTCTAAATGGCACCGAGGGGCCCCAGTGTTCAACCCGGTCTATGGGAATGGCCAGAAAGTATGGCCGTGATGAAAATAATTATTTCTGCTCCGCACCAAACTCACTGAACGCATGCCTTGTTTATTAATAAGGATGCTGCAGCTTCTTTAGGAATATAAATGCACTTAATGAGTGGATAAAATAGATGTTTCGATCTTGAGATAATACAGTACGTCACTGACAGTAGCAGGTGAAATAGTTTGAATGATAGAGCTACATACCATCTTGTGGAAAGGATTTTAATTTATAGCATGCTTAGGCCTAAGTCATAATCTGATAACAAGCACAATGTGGCATTGCAGATATTTATGGCTATTTCGGCATTTGTATCTATTTTGAACGAATGTAAGTCTGTGACAAATCATTTCTACTCCGCACTGATTGCCCCGGATAGAACTTCGGAGCTAGATGTGCAACAGGAAGAGGGGTTTGAGCAACACTAACTATCCAGGGGTAGGCTATTCCTTGGGATGTGCCAGCTGCCATTTCAAACAAAGTTGTGAGTCCATCAACTTGGGTTCGACCCAGTCGCTCCGACCCAGCCCTATCCAGAGCTCTGCGGCGAGAGCCTCGTGTCTACCAGCGGCGCTGCCATTCCAGCCGGCGCTCCGTGAGCTGGCAGGAACGCTGAAGTTCGCCACCAGGGCGTGTCTGCCATGGAGAGGAGAGAACAGGTGAGAAGCTGTGCTTCACCCCGCGGGACGCTAACGGGAAGACGCCTGGGGAAGTGGCAGAAGCACAAGGGGGGAGCCGGATCTCACGGGCCGGGTCGTGCTGCGCTACCACCGCTAACGTGGCCTCGGGAAATCCGCTGTTCCCCTTGGGGTTTCCGTTTCCCTGCGTTTATACAGGTGGGTGGGTATATTACCTCCGGTCTTTCTTATGACTTTTATAGTATGTTATGCAAGCAATCAAAATGTGGAATTCATTGACCGTAACATTATGTACTGCACACAGATACATAATTCCCTCAGTCTAAACTAGAGGCAGTAATGAATCGTTCGAAGTCCTGGACCTAACGATAGGGTTCAAGTCTAGGAAGGGCCACCATGACACCACCTTCCACAGCTTTCAACACATACGGCCTTTTACAGCTTCATGGCTAATCTGTCTTCCTCACCCTCCAAATTTTCAGTTTAGACATGACGAATGTTAATGGGGGGATGAGTGAACTTTTATCCAAATATTTTCAAACAGACTTCATGGGAAAACCTCGGGGTTTACGAGTCTGTCTCTCGGATCTCGGGCCACCTGCCAACCCCGGCCCCAGGAGGAGCCCGGCTGCTGAGCTGCAGCTGTGGGTTGTCAGTGACCATGTCGCCCAGAAAGGGCAACGGAGGTGTTTCAGCAAGAAGGAGCAAGAAGGAACTACTGGGAGAAAAAGTTTTAACTCTCATTTTCCTGGAAGGTCTTAGCCATTTATTTTCAAGGCTCATTCTAGTTAATAGAAGTGCCATGATAGATAAAAACTATTTTCATTTATAATCTAATTGTCTTGATTCTTTCCAGAACATCTATAACTATTTTTAACAACAACGACAAAAAACGGTTTTGATAATACGACAGTATATATTCTCTCACGGAGAACTGACCACGGGAAGGTGTTGCATGTAATGGAAGACAGAGTGACGTGTAACTAGGGCAGGAGTTCAAGGAGGTCGGACTGGCGAGTCCCGTGGAGAACGAAAGAAAGAAATACTCAGCGCCACCCACGCCCCCAGGTGAGCAGGCCCTCTTGGCCCAGGCGTCCCGTCTCAGTGGATGCTGCAGAAACGCCTCTATCTGGACCAAGGTTTGGGTCGATGAGGCCCAGAACCTTAGTTCATTTTTTATAAAGAGACACCAAAGGAGTTGATTTGTCCTCAAAGCATCGTTCAAACAAATAAGGCATCTGTTACAACCTCCCAAGCCCCTGGCTGAAAGGCCCTCTAACTCTAGAGGTCTCCCCCAAATCCCTTTTTCCGGAAACTGTTCAGCTGTCCGTGTCACAAAGTGCTGCTACACCAGAAGCAACCTGCACGTATGTACTTTAAAATTGACTCATGAAGTAGAGAATGGGTTGTTGTTACCTTTGTTGCTTTAATTTGCTCGATGAGAACACGACCGCTCACACTGAGCACCAGTGAATCCTAGTGTCAGTGATCACAGAGGTGTGACAGTGGTCTTTGTTTTCCTTACATACCTAGCTCATTGATAGGCCTCACTGTCTTTCCTGGTCTCTAAGAGCAGAGTGTTAATGAATCTTAACTGCATAGCCACTAAAGGAATACAAATACGATGTATAGCTTCTGAATTTGCATAGGAGAGCAAAACAGTTAACAGAAATCTATTAATCCAGCCTAACGCTAGAAGAAAAAAATAAACCAAGAAAAAAACCCTTACGATAAGATATTGCAAATACTAAATATATATATATATATATATATATATATGTATAAAGTCACCGATTACAATAAATGTGAATGGAACAAATCCAGTTAATAGTAAAAGCTGATGCTTACTAAGCACTAGTCATGTTCTGAAGGCTTCACCTACACTAAATGCTTTACTTCCCCAATAAGCCCATCGTTTAAGTACTATAAGTACTACGGTTATTCTCTCTCTCTCTCTCTCTCTCTCTCTCTCTCTCTCTGTTTTATCACAAGAGGGAACTACAGTTCAAATAACAAAATTAAATCCAGAGAACACTTTGCGGTCACTATTCTATTCTGTTAATTATTAAGAAAATAGACAATCGTGCTTTAGATAAAAATACCCATTGATGGACACTTGGATTGTTTCTGTGTCTCAGGTGTAGTGAGTACAACCGCATCAACCGTGGGAGTGTGGGGTATTTGTATAGCGAGAAGTGGCAGAAAGGGAATTCTGCCATTCACAATAACATGGACAGACCTGGAGAACAGGAAGTGAGATAAATCAGACAAGAACAAACACTGCATGATATCACTTGTAAGTGAAACCTGGAAAAGAACCAAAGCCTGAAAATGTAAAAGCAGAGTGTGAAATGGTCGTTCAGAGGTGGGGCGGGGGCTGGAGAGGTTGCTCACTTGCAGGCACACACTCACAACTCTGCATGAGTGAGTACTAAAGACCTAATGCAAGTGCGGTGGTCACAGAGAATAAAACCGTACTACAGTCATTCAACTTCCCAAGAGACTAGATTTTCACTGTTCCCAGCATTAAAAGAAATGATAATTACGTGACCGGATAGAATGTTAGCTAACGCTATGGCAGTAATTGTAATATAAAGGTATCAAATCAATATGTTGTAAAGGATACACATAAACAAAATTACTTAGAATATATAAAAATCAGAGAGAGACAGAAAGTACTCCTAGTAAATACTAACAGAAATAAGCTAGAGCAGATTTAACGGACTCTTACTAGCTTTCGGTACCAGACTGGTGAAACCCCAATGTGATGCCCTGCACACTTGCCTGCTCGCCAAGCCACGTCATTCCACGCTTCCCACTGAGCACTCTCGCTGAGCCAGCGGCTTTCCCGCAGGCTCCCTGCCCTGCCCTCCTGTGACCTCCCCCCAGAGCACGGGCCACCTGCAGCGGACACGCTCAGGATCCCATCCCAGAGTCACCTCCTCGGAGAGGTGGCTTCACTGTTCCTGAAAGCAGATGTCACGTTCTGATATTACAAAATACTCTGTTTTGTCCTGGCTGGTGTAGCTCAGTGGATTGAGCGCGGGCTGTGAACCAAAGTGTCACAGGTTCGATTCCCAGTCAGGGCACATGCCTGGGTTGCAGGCCATGGCCCCCAGCAAATGCACATTGATGTTTCTCTCCCTCTCTCTCTTTCTCCCTCCCTTCCCTCTCTAAAAAGAAATAAAGATAAAATCTTTAAAAAAATACTCTGTTTTAATTTTCACTGTGTGTTTACACCTCAGTAAAATGTAAGTTACCCCCCTCTTTTGAAGAAGAATATTTGCATATGCAGAGAAATAAAGAGAAATGTTTATAGTAACACAAATATACCAAGATGCTATTAAAATTACTACTAGGTATATTTTTAATGATGATCATAATTAAAGGGAGAAATGGAAAAATCCATAACCACAGTAGATTTCACACATTTGTCTCAGAGATTGATAGACGAAGCAGCTAAGCATGAGAGAGTAATTAAACATGAAATAAAAACGACTTTATAAAGCCTTAAATTGTTTGTGAGGCAATAGAAGAGTTGAGCAGGAAAAATTTAAAGTCTGATTTTACGTGTTGGTGTAGAAGTAGATGGACAGACAGACAGACAGACACATTAATCACGCTCCTGAAAACCAGGGTATATGTTCTCTTTTCTCTCATGTAATAGGGTACGAGTGATTTTCAAACAGAAACCCTCAAATGGATCAATTGATGTAAATTTCACCTTGGTCATGATTCAATACAATTATAAACCAACAAAAAATATCCAAATCTCTGCCTCATACACTTAAAAGTTAAAGGCACGCCTTTTGTAAGCCTATTTTTGGGTGCATGTTGTATGCTGCTAATTAGTCATCTTTCTAGACGTATTTCTACCACACGTGGGGTACGGCTTTCGGTACAGTAGAATTGTTTAACCAACATCAGTTTCTGTTCCATTTGAATGTTTTTTTTAAATACTAATTATGGTATTTATATCCTGGACATGGTCACAATTGCAGATGAAAAGCCCAATACACAAACGAATGAGACGATAATAAAAGACCTGATATATTCTGGAGGAAGAAAGGATGGCAGGAGGGATCAGATGCCAGCCTATTGCCTCGCAGTAACACTTCCAGTTCCTGGGAAACCTCCTAAGTGTGTTTATTTTCACACACCTCGGGAGATGGCGCAGAGCGAAATAAGTACGGGAGGAATAAAAATGACACCTCTATCAGAGAGCGGCTTTTCTGCTGTGGCCGCCCTCTGAACGCGAGCAGACGGATCAGCCACTGGGGTGTAACTTGATCATTTTCTAATCAATAGTTTCAGTTAGTAAAGTGGAACTGAGGACTAAAATGTAATTTTTAGGTGGGAACTGTATTTCACCTTAGATCCTCAACTGCCTTGCTAATTGGAAATCACAATAATCTGCTTTTTCTTCTTGTTTCTTTTAAAAGCTTAACATAATACCAGGTAGTGGGGTCTTTTGATCAATAATTAAAAGTTGCTGGACTGATTGCTCCTTCAGAATTCCTGCTGAATGGATAAAAATCATGATTTTGAAAAAAAAAGAGTAAAATTGGAAACTTATTAGTGATCTTTCATTTGCTAAAATAATTAAATGCAATAAAACATTTATGATTCTACAGAATATTCAGATTACACAGGACAGTTCCATGAAGTCCAAACTAACAATAATAAAGTGTGCCTGTACAAAGCAGGTCCTTATTCTGAAAATAAAAATATTTATTCCCTTAGTGAAAAGGATGGCATTTGTCAGTTCTCAGTCTCAAAAAATATTATCAGGTTCAGCATACTAATTAAGTGAAATTAAATCAGCTTCTACTTTAATGGCAGTGACTATGCTATGCTCTTTGATCATCCCGATCAGTTACAAACTATTATGAAAGTGGCCTTAACCACGGAACAAGCAGAGAAAAATTAAAATGCCCAGACCTCAAGCAACACTACCCAGAGATAACCTGCCACCCTAAAAAAATATCTAGTATATTCTCTCTGAAATGTTCTGTGCAGACACAGAATATATATAATTGTATTGTATAAATAACAGCATCCTCCTGATTAATCTAAATATCAGGTAAAAATTTAAAAACATTTTCCATATCATCCTAAAATTCAATTTTTTTCAATTAACAGATTATCTTGGAGGGTGTTCTACGTCTGTACATGGGGTCTGTACCCCGTGTTACTTTTATATTTTATACTCGCTGAGCATTGCATTGTTACTGTGTAATATATGTATTTGCTATTATATATTTATATTTATACATTTATTCTTTGATCAGAAAAGCATAAATTCCTACCAGTAGGCTCTCTAGACAAGAAGGTGTTTATGTTCAGATATTCATTGCTCTCCTCATCCTCCGCTCCAAAACTGCTGCGTCCACAGTTATTCTAGCAATTTTATGTGTGCTTCCTTGTACGTTGGGTAATGAGAGTCCCAGTATCCCAATCGGATAATCAGAAATAATAATATCATCTATGCTCTTTAAAATTGCTAAATAATTAATCACATTGACCATTACTATTAATATATACATGTTTTTTCCCCTTTGGTCAATATATTTTTAAATTCCTTCATGCCCAAGTCTTGGTAAGTCTATTTAAAACATTTGAACCTTACAGCAGAAATGTGAAAGTAGATCATTTTAAGTTTCTGAACATTTTTCCGATTAAAAGGAATTTAGAAAATGCAAAAATTGTAACAGAAAGAAAATCACTCCCCAGGATTCCAGAAAGCAAGTGCAACTCCCGTTAAAACACTGTGTATGTCCTGTAAGCCCTTCCTTCCGCACACGCAGCACGGCACTCTGTCTTTTTTGTTTTACGAAGGTACAAAAGTCACTTGGTTTTTGAGAATTTTGTGAAAAGTGTCGGTATATTTTGCAACAGAGGCTATGGACACGAGACTTTTGAGAAAAGCAAAAGGATTAGAACTTCTGGAGCCGGCCTCTGAGCTCGCTGATATAATGCCTGCTGACGTCACCCGCGCCTGTTCTGAAAGCTGCACCCGGTGTGTTCAAGGGGAGCCCCGCGGGAAGCTGCGCCCCTCTGTTCTCGCGGTTCAGCGAGACGAGTCAGACGCAGAAAGCTGAGAACCCCGTAATCTCACTCCTCTGTGGGGCATAAAACTAAGGTTCGTTGACACAGGCAGCAGTGTGGAGGTTACAGGAGGGAAGGGGGTGGGAGCAATAAAGGGGAAAGGGGGCCAAATACACGGTGACGGAAGACGATTTGACCGAGGCTGGTGGACACCCAATGGGGTACAGATGCTGTATCACAGAAACATACACTCAAAACCCATGTCGTCCTATTAACCAATGTCTCCCCGATAAATCTAACCAATAAAAAATATTATGATGCACTATGATCCTCCCCACCATCAAAAATCATCAAAACGATGCTAAACTATGAAATAAAGTGTCACTTTCCTAAAACAAAACAAAATTTACAAATATGCCAAAATAAAAATAGCTTCATCCGCCCCCCCCCCAAAAAAAAAAAGAAAACAAAACTGTGTCAGACTGCAGCCAGGGTATTGCCTTTATATGATCTCTAAAGATTTAAATAAATAAAAATGACTCATGAAATTAGTTATTTGTTTTACAGACAAGTCATATTTACTTTGTTAAAGTCCTTCATTGGTTGCTACTTTGTTCATTTCAGCCACAGACCCTTTGCAAAATCAGGTTCACCGCTGGAAACTTGCTTCCAGATTTGCTTGTGCTTTAATTCTACCTGAAAGATGTATAATAGGAGCTACACTCACTGGCCCTCAAGTTCATGATCACAAGTACTGAACACAATATCTTGAATATTTAGAATTAGCTGAGGTACTTAGAAATTAATTTTCTTATAAAAGAACAATCCAGTTCCTTTTCTGATAAAGATATTTATATGCATGCATGCTACATACACACTTCTGTAGCAATGTATAAAGGTAAAGGTCATTGGTAGTCATCTCTTATCATAAAACTATTAGAACGAAGAAACACAAAGCAACATGCAATTTAACTTAGTCAAGAACTGCTCATGAGAATAGGTACATATGCGGGAATTTAAAAAAAATAAACACGAATCGAAACATTTTATGGTAAATCATGCAATACGGTAAATAAATGGCTCTCCTTTCTTCTTTACTTTCAGCTTTTGTGAGAATTATTTTAACGAAATGCCTTCTGATTTAGAGAGCCACACTTCTAAAGCAATAGCCAAAGAGATGCTAGCTTCTTAATAATGGATAATGTTCCGAGATACTTCTCGGAAACCTATGTGCCTATAAATCCAAAGCGAGGCCGTCTGAAGGGACGTAGTGGGTGTTCAGTCCCTTCTAGCTCCATTCTGTGTGGGTCTCGCGGGGGAGGGCAGTGCATTTGCTCTGCCAGCCGTCTTGCTCCTGCCACCAAAGCTAAACATTGATATTTCGTCATTAGAAATGCTTCTCTTCTTTTTGAATGACTCATGCTTTTGAAAAATATATATGAGTTAGAGTTGCATTTCTAGAAGGTATTACAGGTTAGTATTAGGTTTATTCCATTTTTTTTTTACTTGGCAAGACACAAAGCAGATCAGGGAAGGTACCTTCTACTCATTTATTTTCCACATGATTATTGCCCAATTATTATCAAATCCACACAAGAGGTTAATTCACTTTTTTAAAAGATTTTATTTAGTTATTTTTAGAGAGGGAAGGGAGAGAGAAAAAGAGAGAGAGAGGGAGAGAGAAACATCAATGTGCGGTTGTTGGGGGCCGTGGCCTGCAACCCAGGCATGTGTCCTGACTGGGAATCGAACCTGGGATGCCTGGTTCACAGCCCTCGCTCAATCCACTGAGCTACACCAGCCAGGGTGTTAATTCACTTTTTAAAAAGGACATACGGGCAGTGGATCTAGGAGGGTGGACTGTGTATTTTCTGAGTTTTTACACTGTCTGGAACCTGGCATTAGTTTGTGTAAGATACGTAGATAAGAGGAGTACATGATCTCTGATCACAAGGTAGTACATTTTTAAAAATAAAATGTAATCCTTGGTAAAATAATACTCGCTGTGCCAGTTTTGGTCATTTGGTTCACATCTCCCAGAAGGTTGTGTTGAGGCTACTATTAGCAGTGACAATTCTTAAAAATGTTCTTCTCGACAGAAATACCACCTATGTGTGGTGTCCTTTCCGCTTATTTCATATTTAAGCAAAATTAACACAGTGCTTGATGATCAAAATAATAGTATGCAGGTAAAGAAACAAAGTGGACTTCCTTTCCCTGATCACATTCCTTTGCTGAATTGTCCCAACTTCCGAGCAAAAACGTCCAAGCTCCAGACAACTCAGCAGGTACTAATTGATGTTTCAGTTTATCCAATTATGCAAAAGCATTTGTTGATGGCTTCTCCGGGCCGAGCACTGGGCCCGGAACAGAGCCCTGAGATGGGGCGTTGCTGACGCGGCCCCAGGATTTATCCAGGGACCCAGCCTGTCATGCAATTACACTCAGAGAGCAGGGGTTTGTGGTTATAATAAAGGTCCATGCGAGCCACAGTGAAGTGATCCGGGAGGAAGTGCTATTTCTGCTAGGGGACTTCTAGGGGGTGATGGTCAGAGGACTAATAGATGCTGCCTCATATCCCTCCTAATAGGCAGCTGTCACCTGTCAGCCGGTGACAGGCGGAAGCATATTTACTGTCCCTGTGCTCACGGATGGTAAACTTAGAGAGAGGCTGGAGGCAGAGACTGAGAATGAAGATGAGAACACCACAGGGTGAAAACCAGAAAACTGCCCGTAAATTCAGTGATGGTGAGGTGGTCATCCACGGAGACCCCACACAGACCTGAGAGTGGGTCGCTGGAAGGGGCAGTGTAAACCGCCAAGGTCAACAGGCAGGCTGCGCGAGCAAAGGCGTGGCATAAGAGGTACAGGCAGTGCAAGCCCACCTCCAGGCCGACCCCCATTCGGACTGCCACGAGGGAATCTGTCAGTGATTTCTTCCGAGATGAATGTTTTGATGGGTGCTGTTTATAGGAGGCTGCTGCTGGGCCACTGAAATAGAAAGGAAGAAAAAAAAAACCAAAAAAACCCAACCGTGCTATTTGGAAGGAAAATAATATTTTATACAAAATTAACAAGTAATGAAACTAAAACCCTTTTGAAAACAACCAGAGGTTAAAGATTTCTGTAAGTCAAAATACAACTATTCCACATTCCAACTCTTCTTGTTGTTGTGTTGAGAAACCATTCTATTAGAAGTGTGTTCAAGCAAAAGAACCATTAACTGGAGGAGATTACCCAATTTAAGGATTTATTTAGGAAGTTTTATAGATTTAGATATGAAAATGATATTTTAATGAGTGCATTTTGTGTGTCTATACGGTAGAGAATGAAGATCAAGTATGCTGTCTTAATATGCATGAAATTAGGAAATTTGAAGGGTAAATAAAAGAATTCTTAACAAATCAAGAAGCATGCATTGGGTGATGATGGTAGGAGTACAAAATATGTTGTCAACCTCGATTATTTGTAACAGGCAGCTTATTTATAGAAAACATTTTTTTTTTGTTTCTCTGTATAGTTAGGCAAGTCTCGGTGCCCTTTCCAAAGGTCAGCGACTCCAGGAAGATGGATTGTGCACAGGTAGAACAATTGGGCATCTGCTCAGTTTAAATTCCTGCTCACACTAATGAGATTATCTCTGCCCTTTCCCACAGTTTCCAAATCGTTCTTAGAGACCTGGTTTTTTGAAAAGTGCTCCGGATAGCTTATATGCAGAGAGTATTCCCTCTTCTTATCATTCGGTAATGAGCTATGATATTTATAAAAAGTTTTAGAGAGCACAAAGCCTGTTTGGAAATGAAAGCATGGATGTGTGGAGGGCATTTCTCAGTTTGAACCTGGGCTTCCTTCCGTTTGTGTTGGAAGAGGGCTAGTGGAGTAGCCGCCGTAATCTTTCATTGTGTTTGGAATGGTACAAACGACCACACAGTAATCAGCCCCTTTTCAAACCAAAGAAGGCCCCTGGTCATTCCCGTGTGACTTCCGCAGCTGCTCCCCTGCCAGGTGGGCCCCGCGATCGACCACTGGCCTGGCTGTCGTCCTTTCTGATTTTCCAAGACCCTTTGCTTGTGAAACGCTTACCAATAATCACTGGCAAAAGCGACCTGCTCATTGAATGAAAGCTGAAGGGGTGACAATTTTCCGCCCACAGGAAGGCCTGCGTTAGCTACAACCATCATGAACAATTGGGTTACTAGGCAGACAAAATGTGGTACAATCTCGTTTCGGTTGAGTGTGTGCGGTTTGTAGTGGACTCGATGCTTGCTGCAGGGTACAGACCGCTACCTGGGAGCGTGAGGGCGGGTGTTACTGGGCACAGGAGGCGAATGATGATGCCGCGACAAAATACACAAAATGGGATGAGAAATAGCGACGATGGCACTGGACCCTAAGCTGTCTTTTTAAAGGACGTTAAGAATATGAGAGTGGCTGACACCCACTGGTTTGCTGGAAGCAGTCACTTGAAAACGAACAAAAGCACAACTGTGTTATTTATCAGTCGCTGAAGATAATAGTGAAATCGATGACGCTAGTAACTCAGGTAAAAAGTATTCTGAATCCTGATTCCTGGTTACATATTTTAAGAATAATGTCAGAGACAAATGTTGTCCACATTGGTATTATCTTTCTCTCAACTTTGTATGGTAGAATTGTATTTCCAAACTCCAATTTTTAATCACACTCGTGAAGTAATTAAAAATGAATGGTGATTTGACTTTCATGCCTTCAGTTTCTCCACAAATAGAAGTAGTACAATATAAGTTATTACGGCATTATAATTTTAAGTAATCAGACAAACTTTTATCATCAAAGTAATACACACTCTAGAGCAGGGGTCCCTAACCTCCAGGTAACAGACTGGGACTGGTCTGGGCCAGTTAGGGACCAGGATACACAGCAGGAGGTGAGCTGGAATGTGATGCATGTGAATCCTCCCCAAACCAGCCTCCCCACCCCAGTGCGTGGAAAAATGGTCTTCCGTGAAACCGGTCCCTGGTGCCGAAGAGGCTGCGGACCGCTGCCCTGGATAGAGCAAAGAAGAGGCAAATAAAACCCTACTGACCAGAGACTGAAACGGTTACCACTTAAACTATAAACCTGATCCAGACATTTTCATGTATCCCTAAAGCAGAAAACCAATCACTCAACAGATTTCTCTAATCTTCTTTCTTCTGCATTTTACAGTAGTGATATTTTGATACGTTCTAGGGGCCATCAGGTATTGAATCAATATTGTTATTCTTGTTTAAGTTATATGTCTGTTTCTATTGGCACATTCATCATTTTCTAATGAATTTGTAGGCGCCCTATATGTATATTAATAGATACTGACTTCTGTAAAATTTCCAATTCTGAGCTACGTGAGATACTCAATGCTGAAGTAATGAAATGTGCATTTTTTAGAGAATCAATCATACAACCGACTGACATAAATGTTACATGAAAACTGTTGTGATGGATCGTTAACATCAACCTTAAATGACCTAGTGGTCACCTGTACCCTATGGCGCATCATTTAGACAAATAAATGAATACATTAAAAATATAGATCCTGAAAACAGGAGGTGCTTGTGCCCTTGTAAAATAAGTTCAAAATTAAAACCAATCCTGTTTAAAAAGAAAAATAACATTACCAAATAATTTTAAAAGAATAACTAATGAGTAATATACTAAGGCAAGAAGTACAAATTGGAAGATTATAAAGTTTGGTGGCCTACTATTTTGGACTTAAAATAATCTTGGTGTCATAATGGACCATAACCTTGAAGGGTTTCAATGATAAGAAATAACCGGTGATGAAAAAGCGTGATATTCGATAGCATTAATGACTAAAGTAATAGGAAATTGATTTCCTAACACCTTCCCCTTCACGTGGTGTCTTTTTCCTTGGACTGGAAGAGAATCAATATGTGAATATATCTGAGTATATGAGAGGCAGCCAGGTGCAGAAAAAATGCCACTCAATGAACAATTAGAAGACTTTATTTTTTATTACATAATGTTTTACCTTTTAACTATTTTATTACATGTATTGTGGTAGTACTGGCTAATAAGATTATATGGGCTTCAAGTGCACATTTCTAGGATCCGGGGTCTGTATATTGCATCGTGTGCCCGCCGCCCAAACTCACACCATCTTCTGTCCCGATGTCTTAGCCTAATTGTGCCACAAAGAAATTGCGTGACCTTGGGCAAGTCATTTGGCCTTCTGCAAGTTTACTTTCTTTTTTGACAAACAAAAATGGTGTTGAGGGCCCAGCATTACTTTTTATGTAATTCTCTCTTGAGGTGCATTGAAATCATAAAGAAAGCACTAAAAAGCATTGTCCTTTGATGATGGTTCCTGACCCGCCCTCTAGAGAAGGCTGTTTGACTTTCCGAACAGCCTGTGCTTTGCAGGCATTTCATGGAGAGCCGGGGAGATGGTTCTGTTCTTCCTGAGTGCTCTCAGAACTCTGAGAGGTCGGGGCTGCCATTATTTCACTTTATAACAAAGAAGCTGACCTAAGGGGACGCAATCTGCCCTCCCAGGTTCAAAGCCAGGCAGCCTGACTCCCTCACTTCCGACTTCAAACACGATCCACACTGGCCCCAGTGCTAATTTTTGCTCAACCAAATTCGGGAAACGCTGGGTTCAACAGAACAAAATCAGTTGGAAAAATGAGACACTTCGAATATTTCAGGTTTATTTGGAATATCCGGGAGGGGCGTCATGCAGAGTGGCCCCCGTGGAGTTGGACCACAGAAGTCCCATGAAAAGCGATACTCGACGTGTCAAAGGCACTGCAGTTCTGCGAAACCCCGTTAGTGAAGGCTGAATCCTAGGGGACATTTCAGTGGGGTTTTGACCCAGCAAGATCTGTACAGCACACTATCAGGTCATTTGAAGGAGTGATGATCCTTTACTTTCCCGTAAGAGTAAACCCCATTTTCCCTTCTTCTTTTCTTTGTGCATTTTAATGCCATGAGTCATGCCCCTGTTTACTGGGAGACCTGGCTTCCGGATGGGATGGCCGGGCTCTGGGAAGGTGGGGGCATTCTCACACGGAGAGCGGTCATTCTTTCCCAGCAGGCGGGTTGGGACATTGGTGGAGAACATTGCTTACCAGCTCTTCGTAGCCTTAACTGTCAAACATATTGATTGTTTGAAAATATTTTCTATTCTACACTATAAAAGAATAAATGTAAACCTAACTCATAGCATGCTCCTGTAACCTCTATTTAACCTATATTTATAAAATAAACAAGCTCTAATAAAACAAAACACACAATTTCCCATATTAGATACTTTGTCATATTTGATCATCCATCATCAGAGATTTTCTAAATATCACTTTGAATGAAAAAAATCTACATAATATCATACAATCAAAAACAGAATTTAGACTTAATGACAGCGCCTCTGATGGCAATAGAATGGGTCAGTTTGTATTTTATATTCTTCACATTGGTTTTTCTCTGTATCCAGGGACTCATACGACAGATCCGATCTCCTAAAACAGCCCAGAATTAGAATGCAGGAACAGCACAGCCCAGCAGATCCGCATTAGTCACAGAGTCCGTGTTTGGACCCAGCTCACACACCGAAATGCACGTGAGGCCCCAAAAGCAGTAATCGCAGCTACTTCGAGGTCATTTACAGACGTGCCCAGAAGGGGGAGGAATTCTCCCTCAGGTCCCCTGCGGCCGGGTCCCGCGGAGCCTGGGCCTCACCTCCCTGTCTCGGCTCCCACCCTGTAATGAGGTGTTTTCCCCACGATGTACTTACTGCCCCCTGGTGGCTGGCTGCATTTTTGTACTTAATGCTGTTTAACCCTCCCCCACCCCCACGCCAAGCGGAGCCCTAAAGGGGGTCTAAAGCAGGAAGGCGCCTGATGGAGAAAATCCGGGCCTTAGATAAGCCTCACCCAGGCCTGAGCTACAGCGCTCTCGGCCGAGTTCAGTGTTGATGAGCGAGCAAAGAAGTACTTCCAGAAAAGGAAGGTCTGCCCAGAAAAGGCGCAGTGGATGACGCTGCTGTGAGGCTAAAAGCCAAAGCAATTTACAGTCCTGTTGCCCAGGATCAGGGAAAGGCTAGCTCCTCCCGGCTGGCTCTGGCTGGGTCCCAGTGCCAAAGGTGACGGGGGAGGGGAAACGTTCAGTTCCCCGCGAGGCAGGCCCTGCGGCTGCAGTGGCTACGGAATAAAACGGTTGCTGAGTGTCGTCAAGGTAAAGAGTTATGTGGAAGAGTGAATAGTGAAAATGAACTGCATATTTTTAAGTTTTCTTTCCCAGATGCTCCTCTGGCTTATGCCTAAAACGGATAGAAAAAAGTCTTGCACGTAAAAGCCGAAAAACGCTTTTCAAAGAGGAGCCACAACGTCGCTGCCGCGAAGGTTCTGGGTGGGGAGAAAGACGGCGTCACGTGTCCCAGTTCCAAAATGACCTGTTTACAGTGAGGACGGAGACGCCAGAATGCCACTTCGAGTCCTCGGAGGAGAGTTGAGAGAGAGAGAACCTGTGTGACAGGAAAACCAGAACCCTTAAAGCAGGGACGTGGCAGGAAGACCCCCCCACCCCGTCCCCGACTCCCACCCAACGCCTGCACCCCCTGGAAGAAGATTCTTGCACCAGAAGGAGCTGCAGTGTGAGAAGACAGCGTGATGGGTCTAGAGCAGGAATAAGATGCTCAGAGTCGCCAGACCTGCTTGGGAAATTTAGAAGGAGCTGAGTTTACTCTTTATGCAAATATCCGGTTCATATTATTCTTATTCATAGGATGCCGCCAGTCATTTCAGTGGGTACTATGATTTGGCAAAGCTCATAAAGTTTATTGTTACAGCCAGGGAGGACATATGAGATTTTATGTGGCGGATGGGCTGCTGTACGTATAAAATCTAGCACTGGGCATGTACAATTTAAAGGCAGTTATTTGGAAAAGCAGATTTTTGGTTCAAAAGGAAGGAGTATAAGACTCTATATGTGATTCCAGATACAGCTATAGAGCATTGTAGATACTAATATATATGCGCTAATGCATATTATTAAATATATGTACTTATTTATATTTATATTATACATGCGCACATTTATCCATGTAAATCACAATATATAGGTTCGGTGGTTAGCTGCAAGGGGGGCTTTTGAGCACGAAGTTGCAGGTGAAGCTCTCCAAAGCGAACTGTATAAGGAAGGGCGAGCAGGAGCAGTTGCTTGGGAAACGCCCGATTCTAGAGACTTCGCAGAAGAGAATGGATTAACGAAATGGAAGACGACACAAGGCTGCGAAGAAAGGGAGGCAGAGTATAATGATGTGACCCCTGGGACTGGATGTCGTTAGCGGTGTGATTTTCACATCGGCAGAGGTAACAAGTTTGAACAAGGTGTGTTACGTAAGGCGGTCGGTGCGCATCGCAGAGATAAAGTTGAAGAAGCGTTATGTGGAACATTCGCGATGGGCGCGGGGGTGTGGGGCGGAGAGAAACGGGGATCTAAGGCAAACTAAACTTCCGGAGTTTCCACAGCCCACCTTCTTCCAGCAAGTTTACTTTGCACAGGATGGTGTCGTGAGAGGTGAAACAGTACAAAGCTTCCTACGGTAGAAATGTTTAGTTTGCAAACCTCAAGTGGAATGTATGCTTTGATGTTCCTTTGGACTTTAAATAGATGGATGAATACTTAATATAAGGATGGTAAAACGTTAGAGTAGTGAACATTCAAATCTTCGAATTAAAATGCAAGTGTCATCAAAACACACGCTTATACTCCTGATGAAATATGAAACAAAAATCTCGAGAAACACCTTTTTAAGCTAACCCTGTCAAAATAAGTTTTACAATGAAAAGTATGAGAAAAGGACTTGGTTTTATGGATGTGTGCTCATTTTACATATCTTGTCAGAAAACTGGACATTCACAACCATGCCCTAGTTATAAAAATACGAGTGAAAATAAATGATCCACAACTGAAATAAGAATAAAAGTATACCTGACATGCTAAAACAGGAGAGAAAAATGCTCAGCTGAAACCACGAGAGGCAGAAAAGGAGTAGAAGACAGGAGTAGGAAGAAATAGTAAGGGGCATGAGTAGAAAACAAGGAAAAATATGACAGATATTAATTCTTTGCTACCAGTAACCACTGTGCCAATAACTTACATGCACCAATAAAAAGACACTTTGGATCAAGACAAAAGAATCACCTGTTAAGTGGCCCTCAGGAAACCCACTCAAACACAAGATACACGTGCCCTGCCGACATTCACCAAAGGAAAGCAGGACTAGCTACATTGATTTCGGAAAGAGTGGACCTCAGACCAAAAGAGGTAACCAGGAATAGTGACGGGTGAGAATTAACCAGAACTCACATAAAAAGAAATAACAGTTTGAATAGGCCTTTGTCTCTTAAAGGAATTCGATCAATAATTAATAACCGACTATCACAGAAAAGCCCAGGCCCAGATGGGTCCACCGGTGAAGTTTACTAGAATTTCGGGAAGAAATTGCACCAGCCCTCTGCAGTATCTCACAGAGCACAGGAGCACAGGGAATATTGCCTAGCTCCTTTTCTGAGGCCAACATTAACAAATCCAGACAAAAACATTACAAGAAAAGTGAGCTACAGACCGATCTCTCTCACGAACATAGATAAAAAAAATTCCATCAAAACACAAATTTCTGTCCATTGCAATAATTTCAGCTCCCCCTGGCAGGCTCCAGCTTTCCCTCGCTTCCCCCGCCTCTTCCCCAGTTTTCCTTCCAGACCACCTTGGCTGGCGGTTGTGCATCTTGGCTGAAACCTGACAGAAAACGCAGCCCCCAGCTGCGCCATATTTGTTGCCTCACTGGTACCCTGGCCCTCCCTCACCGCAGCATCACTTCCTTTGTCTCTCCCCTGCCCTGAGGGCAAGGTGCGGCGGGGGTTTTATCTTATTCTCTCTAGTTTTATCGCAATCGACCAGTTTGGTGCATTATGCATTGAAAACGTCCTATGCACGCTGAATTGAACGAGGCCGGTCCATGACAAATTACGTTTGTTCAAACATTTCCAAGAATTAATTTTTTAAAGTAGAGTACTTCAAGGAAGCCTAATGCCGTTACGGCTTTTATCCCCGAGGGCTCCTGTACATAATAGTAGTAAGGCGCGCAGGTGTTTAATTATAAGGAAGCCCAGAGGTCAATTGCTGATGTATCTAATAAAGACTGTTTTCACCCCAAACCATCTGTGAATCCTCGGTGTTATCATTCAAGGACTGGAGCTGTGTTCTTGATGACACTTGGGGATTGATGGTACAATAGGCTATAGCATCCTCTAAACCTTGACCCATATAACCCTTGCTTTTCTGTGGATGACCAAAAACGGTTACAAAGCCCATCCTGCATCCACATTCTGGTTCAGCCGCTCCTATTCTGTTATTCTGGGCAAGACACAACGTGTTGGGGATAATACCTGTGTTACAAACAGGGTTATAAGGGTAAAAGGGGCATATATGCAAGTGAAGCCATACACAGTCCTTAGCACATAATATTTGCACAATTAGTATCAGCTATTAGTATCATCAGGTTTATTTTAAGAAAATGGACACTAATAACTGAGCAGTTTATAGAGGCCTGTGTGGCATCACAGTGTAATTCAATGCCAGTATATGCAGTAGAGTGTAATTTTTAAAAAAGTTCATTGTTCCTTTGAAGTTATGAATTTTTCATATCTGTTACTAGATCCTACAAAATTAAGAAATCATTTCTGATTACAAATTAAGCAGCTTTTGAAATTGCTACCTCCTGTTGCTGACAGGGTGCCAGCAATATATTAAAATGCTAAGAATACAATTCTTAACAGTGGTCGGTGTAACTCATGATCCTATTTATGACAAGAACTTGACTCTCAATCTCTTTAATCACTATTCCTTGAAAAAGAAGTTCTCTGCAAGGTAGATTATGGAATGTCTTTTAAATTTAATATTTCTGTATGTGGCACTCCGAATAAGTTAATGAAAAAAATTTCCAAGGAGAAAAACACCCAGTTTTTAAATCATCATTGATGGTGATATTATATTGTTATTTATTTTAGTATTCATGGAATTCGAGTCTAATGTCGAGGATTATATCTTGTTCCGGATGACACAGATTCCCGATCGGCCAGTGTGCGGGGTCTGTTGTCGGGACACAGAGGCTGCGGCTCAGACTGAGAGCGAATTATTTTGGGGACTTCAGTGTGTCCCGTCTCAGGGGCCACCTTCCGTTACTACCATCCATGGGCAATACGCTGTCAAGTGGGAGAGGTAAATGGTGCTGAAAATCACCAGGAGGTTCCGAAGAACCCATATCATTCTTTTAAGAGTATATCATCAGGTATATGCCTTATCAGTCCGCACATGTGCACTATTACTACAATTAATACTAATTTTTAAGTCTGCGCTATGACACTTTATGGCACACGTAGGGTGATGTGATTAAAAGTGACCGACTAACTGACTCCCTGTCACCACCTCCCCGAGGGGACATGTCTTGCTGGGAGGATTTGTGGTTGAAATCCTTTGTAGAAAAGTCCCCCTCCATGCTTCACGGGTGAGGGTTCCAAGTTCAGGTCTTTCTTGTCGTGGCTCAGCGCCACCCTGAGAATCCACAGCCCCGCTGCTTGTCTCCTGATTCTAATTCTAGCTAATTAGTGTATTTAATTATGATCAATACACTAAAGAGAAGTCTGAGACAGCTGATATGATTTATGGCCAATTCTAAAGGCACTTGCCTCGCCTTTTGGCAGTGGCGCTATCTGCAGAAAGCCCCTCCCTGCCTGCTCAGCTGCCACCTGTCAGCGTCCCCGTGACCACAGGGACATTGGCTGACAGCTCTTCCTCCCTTCCCGGTAAACGTGCGCCTGCCTGGTAACCACACGCACCCGGTCACGCTGCGGCATTAGCCGGTAGCTTCATCGCATATGAGAATACACAGCATGCGTATGTATATATATATGTGTAAATATATATGTGTGTATATACACACACACACACATTGGCCACACCCGTCTATGAATCAAAGGCAGTATCAGATGTGCATGACCAGAGGTGGCCTCCTGACAGGTCCCGCTGCAGGAGGCCCTGCAAGTCCCTCTGTGGGGAGAAAAACGCCTCTCCTACTCCGTTGAGGACATGTGAGAGGTTCTTACAGATTGGGATAGTGGAAAATGATCTCGGAGGCCTGAGAGGATCTCCCCCAGGAGCGATATTTAAAAATCAGCGATTCTGAAATATCGCAGGCTTTGTGGCGGGGTGAGAATTTCCTGCATTAAGTTATTAATAAAGACCTGCACTGGATGAAGGCTTTCTGAGCATCCAAATATATAACTCTCCTCTGAAGCTGTGCTAGCATATACTTATATTTTAAAGCTCTGCATTGGGAACTTGACCCTGTTTTCATTGATAAATCTTTTATTCTCCCCTCATGAATTATTCAAGGAGCGTGCCAGGCTAGCTTATTCTTGGCGTGTGAAAAAGAGATCTTCAAATCATATGCTATCGTTTCTTTCTATAAAAGCCAAACTCTTTTTAAAGATCATGGTATTTCAATAATAATTGTAGGTGTTTGGGTCATTTCACAGAGTTGAAATACACACCGTCGTTTGAAAAGCATTCGATGCGTTGAATCCACCGAAATGGGTGAACCCGCCCGTGCGTCGGTCACCACCACGCAGATGTGGCTCCATTAGGAATGTGACAGCTGTCGCCTTGACAGGAGAGAGTGGGTGCAGCTGTGAGGGAATGACCGAGAACTCTGAAGCTGCTGGAGACAGAGTAATGGCAGGATAAGGAAGAGACAGAGAGATACTCACAGCAGATAAGGGCTGAGCACTGGCCTGAGACCCTGACCCCCACACCCCCGTGGCCTGCGTGCACATTAACATGAGAGATGAAAGTGATCAGATTGGATATATTATTTTTTTAAAAAGTGGAATTAGCTTGACACAGATAAAAGGCAACCTTATGAAGGGATTGACTTTGACTACGGTATGTATCTGATATTAAGCTAAATAAATGTGACTATTTTACCGCGCCACTAGAGGATGGAACATAGCGAACAAAAAAATTTGTTTTAAAGGAAACAGACTTTGTGTCTTAATTTCTATACTTGGTTTCAGTTTTCATGGTTTCGGACTCTCAGAAACGGAAGGAAATCTTAAAACGCTTCTCACGTTACAGGAGACGAACCTGGAGATGCTGAGTGATGCCCCCAAACCCATTTGTTTTTTCAGGGTCTAAACCGGGGAGCCGTCCAGATCGGACCCGTGTTCAACGTCCGCTACCTGCGCTTTCCTTTGTGAAATGACTTTTTCCTTAAATGTGTGTTATCTGTGCATCGTTTTAATAGTCAATATCCATGGATCTTAGACTTTGTATGTTACAGTGTTTCTTTACATTAAAGTCACTACATATTGTAATTTTTTAAATAAAATAATTTGGCATATGTGAAGAATCATGGAGCAAAATCTCATCTATGAAAACCTATTGCCCTGTCAACTCCCTTGAAATAGACACATCTACTTTATAGGTTGGCCAGAAGAAACATGGTGTCAGGCTCTGTTTTCTGTAACTCACGTTACAAGATCAGTCACATTGCAGATGGCATGAAACGCTTTCTACAGTCCAGGTCCCTCCTCCCCAGCCTTTCTCAGAGACACTGTAGCCTCCTTCAAGTCATGGACTTGCCCCTCCCAGTCCCTCTAACCGACACAGGTCACCCCACAGGGCACCAGGAGGAGGGGAGGGGACACGAGAAGGAAGCTACTTGGCGGTTGCTGGGACTACACTGTGGATGGTCTTATGCAACTGGCTTTGAAACCCTGAGCTGTGTTCCGGTGCTAAAGCCATTACCCATTCCCACCCCCCATATCAGCAGACTCTGTTTTAAGGGGTTGAGCACCCCCATACACAGGCATATTAGTAGCTGCTCCTAGGTCATGGAGCACATGCATGACCAGGAGGAGCACGTGGATGGAGGGCACTAGTTGTGATAAAGTCAATAGCCTTTGAATGACCCTTTGGGTTGATAGATGAAACTCGTATCCTTGATAATCCTGTTGAGTTCCTGGAGTCAGCCAGCTCTGGGGCACATAGCACATGACATCGGATTATGTGAAATAATAACTTCCTTATATTTTAAGACCACACACACATGCGCTTCCTGCTAAAAATATCTTAGTTGATTTAATTGATTCCAACCCTAGGGCATTTGAACTCTTCTGCAGGCAGGAGAGAGCAATCAGGTTTTACAGCTGGCAAAACAATCAAGCAAAGATAAATAACTTTCAGGAAGGTCAATCTGACAGAGACATGGGAAGGACTGGGGCCGAGATAGAACAGGACATGTGTCACTTGGGTAAGGGGACATTGTTGGAAGTCAGTGCAGTTTTTCAAATTAAAAAGTTTGTCATTTAATAAAAATGTCTTGGCATGTCAGAATACTAGACCACGTAGACAATAAGTTACAAAATTAGACTAGAATCATACCCAAGGGTAAACCAGCTACTTTAGTAAAATAACATGACCGTAAGGGACGGGCGAGTCCCCGAAAAATGGAACAGCACCTGTTACAGGTAATGTAATGTGCACTTGGGTCGGGAACCTTGAGGTTGAGAATAGTTCATGTATAAAACAAAACACTTTTTAATTTATCATTTTGGTTTTTGGTTTCCTATTTGTGTTCTCCCCCAGACACAGTCAAGTTCTCCCTCCCCCCAAATGTAGTGAAGTTCTACATGTACCGTGGGTAATACACATAATGTTCCACGAACCCCTCGGACAGCGGCTTGGAGGCAGGTGCTGACGGCTGGGTGTTGTGGGGGCTGGAGCTCTGTTTCTGGAATGTTTGCCGACCTTTGCTCTCCCACCTGGCTCTTCTCGTTGTTCCCCTATCGGGGGCCGTGGAGGGTTTTGAGGTTTGGGTTCCTCAACGTATATGCAAGACTAAGCATTCTCCTTTTTCCTCCCACAGCCTGTTCCCTCCCTCTTTTCTTCCCTCCCTTCCCTGCTTAATTTCACTCCACTATATTGGAATATATGTGGATTACATGGGACTATCCACCATGAAAGGCTTATCACACACTTTTATTTCCTTTATACATGTCTGTTGGTTCTCCTGAACTCTATGTTCCATCAGCCAATATTTTAGTTTCTTTGTTATTATTGGCTTACCTCATAGCAACCTCTCTGCTGCTAATGACTGTGGGGAACTGCCCTGCCTGGTTTTAGAAGCTGTAACCCTCTGTGGCTAAGGCTGAGTAAAAAGACCTTGGGACCATAAGCCATTAAGGAGACAAAGCTTATCTCCCTGGCAGGGGCACTGCCTCTGCCCTCTTATTTCACCCTGCTTGTTCCCATGTGGATGACTGGTTAGCCAATGATGGGTAAGATTCCTCAAGGGAGGGCCGACCTAAGACAGGCACAGTCACAAAGGGGCCCCTCAGGGAAGGACTTGGGGGGCTATAGAAAAAGAGGGGATGGACCCTCACCCCAGGGCTTTGACATAGCCTGAGTCCTCAGTCGGTCTGCAAGAAGTCTCCTAATCTCTTGACTGCCTTACTTCCCCTGACTGCCTTAAGCCTGAAACAATGCCGGAGGTGGATGCAGCCCTGTGCTGGAAAGGGCGGGTTTCTGGGCAATCAGGCCTAAGAAAGAATGCATAAAATCTTGTGAAACCTGCTTTACTAATACTCTCAATTTCAATGATAAGGGTCCAAGCTTGAAATGAGTTTGTTTCCCCAAAGTTTTATGGCCCTTTAGCTATCTGACCCTGACTCTAAATAAGCCCTCCTAGTTCTTTGAATGTTATCTGTTGTTTCATCATTACTGCCTGACAATGATTGATGAGCTTTATGTGTACACCCTGTATTCCTATGCAAATGAACCCAATAAAAGCCCACTGAGGAACAGGCTCCTGGCCCTTCTCTTTTGAGAGTTCGGCCACCTTTCCTCCCCAAGCAGATCACGTCTTGGCAAACTTATTCTCATCCACGGTGGCCAGGCGGGGGCGGGGGGAGCCTGTGGGTGGAGCCCCCCACAAACGACCATTTACAAAACATTTGTAACGTGGAAGAACGTCTGTGATGTGAATTAAGTGCATGAAAGGAGTGTCTTGCAGTAAGTGGGGTTCCACGTCTCATGAGTTGAAGTTACGGTCAGGCAACTGTGTTGCCCGTCACACTAAGTGCTGCTCCTCTCTCTGCACAGTTTCATTCTGGGGTTTCAGGTTAACCTGGAGGAGGCAGGACCCTTGCTCCGTTGAAGCTTTTCCCAGGAGGAAGTGAGCATAATCTTGGCTAGAACAGAAAGGACCACGTTGTTGTCATTAACAGATACCTTAGAAGCTCTGGTGGTGGGGGCGGGGAGGAGGTAAGAAACGAGATGTGCTATAAATTTCACACATCTTTCCAGGGAGCAATGAGTGTCAGCGGGGATGGCCGGGCCATGGAGCACAGGGAAATGGGGGGAGGGTAACCGATCGTGTCGCCCGTGTTTATGACACACGTCTGGAGTGCCCGCTGACAAATGCATAATTATGACAAACACCGGCCGCTGGAGAGGCACTCAGTGAGGGTAGCAGCCGGTCTTCGGAGAGTCGCACGCTGCTGACCCCCAGACTCCGGACGGCTCTCACTGCTCCTTCGGAATGTAAGTGGGGAAAGTAAGGCGGGCACAGACCAGGGCGCTGACCCAGAGAACCCAAGTGGCTCGTCAGGTCCTTTGTGTGTCTGGATGTCAGTCAGGTATCCCTAACAGTTTTCAGTGAACTGATGCTGTGAGAAAGGTTTTAAAAGATTTTACTGTTATTCAGAAATAGTCACGTTCTTGCCTTCAAGTCTTATTTTTATTATACCGCTTACATATGGTGACTGTTTCTCTTTTGTTTACTGGATGGGTTTTTTAAATAACAAAAACAAAAATATCAACTGACTAAGAGTTTAATAATGTCAAAAATTTTAGGAAAAGGAACACGAAATATCAATGCATAATAAGTTTCCAGGAAGTTTCCTTTTTTTTAACAATAAAACACTCACTAATTACCTATTCTCCATGTTGGCCATATTGATCTGACCACATGGTTTTTCTTTGTTCTTATCATTTGTGGTATTTGAGGCCAGGCCTAGAATGATATCTGCACCAATTGTACTTAATTTAGTAAACAAGAGAATTTGCATTTATTATCTACCATATGATCACTCTTTTGCCTATTCATTATTCCTAGGAGACAATGTGGCTTAAGCACATGGTTTTTAAAAAATATTAATCAATGTCTCGCACTGAAATGCCCCTATGTAGCTCACCCCACCAAGCTGTTTTTCCTAAAAGAACAGTCTTTGAGCTCTAGCGGGAAGATTAGAATATATCATATTAGAATAGTACTTGGCACTGGGTGATTGGTTCAATCTCCCTAAAGTATCTTTTTCACATCTATAAAATATTCATTCAAATTCTCATCTGACACACAAATGAACTATGAAACCAAAGAAGGATAAAGTGTGGGGGCTCTTTTTAAACTGACAGAAGTATCTTAAATTACATTAATGTTGTTATCTATACTATATAAAAAACGAAGACAAAAATATCTCCCCTTTATTACATAAGAAGTATATTAACTCCTAACCCCAACATATAAGACCTTGTAAAATCAGACTCTATCTTTACTTAATACTCAACAGGAAATTTCTGATATTTTCAATCATTTCAATATTTCATTCATTCATCCACTCATCATCTACCCATTCATAAAACAATTTCAAGTGCTATTTATTGTGACAGGGACTACAGTAGATCCTAGGGCTACAGTTGTAACCAATGCACTGTTTTTGTCCCAAAGGCATATGGGTCTTGAGCGAATGTATCAGTTATCTATGCCGGCAGCAACACTGCCTACCAACCAACCTTAAAACCTTTGGCGGCAAACTGCAGCAAATATTTATTTTGTTCCTTACTCTCTAGGTCAGCAGGACGGCTTGGCTGTTCCGAGTCACGGCCAGCGCATCCCAGCTGCTATGGCCTATGCATCCATGGTAACCAAGGGACCAGCAGCTCTACAATGACCTCAGGGAGGACAGCTTGTCTCTCCATCATGTCATCTCTCGTTCCCCAGAAAACTAGCCTGGGCTGATTATAGTGGTCTAGGCAGACACCCCAGAGGAGGCTCTCCTGGGTGTGTCCACATGGCAGAGGCTCAGGAGAAAGATGGAGAGAGGGAGTGTGCAAGGACTTTAAGGACAAGGCCAGCACCATCACACCTTCGTGAAGGGACAAGTCGTAAGCAAGCCAAAAGGTCAGCATCCAAAGGATGGGTTGGTAGACTCTACTTCTTGATGGAAGTGCTCTAAAACCATACTTACAGGGCGTGTGCACAGGGCGTGTGCACAGGGCGGACGGAGAACGGGCGGCATCTATACAATCAGTCTCCCATGGCGGCGATGCGAATGAATGGACTAAAATATACAGTGAATACTTCGTTTTCTCCCCAGCTCAGTACCCACCTCCTCTATCTTCTCTCTTTGTCCCAGTTGTTCTCAGTCTCAATGGTATTCTAAGCCGCTAGTTACGCTCCCTTCTGTCTTGCTTCTCTCTCTCTCTCTCTCTCTCTCTCTCTCTCTCTCTCTCTCTCACTGTTGGCAGCTCACTGGAAGACTTTTAAGTCTCTCCTTCCCCAAAACTATCAATAAGCAACTTCTGTTCCCCCACAGGATCTCCCTTTATACCGTTCCCTTTACTATCGGATTCTGGCAAACTGTTCTTGAGCATTTATTACAGCTCTGCTATTCTGAGTGCGCTATTTTAGATCTGCTTTTTCTGCTTCCAAACCACATGTTTCCTCCCCAACCTGTTCAGTGTGACTTCGGTCCCCGCGGCCCCGCTCACAGCGCCTGCAGGGAACGCCGCACCCTAGTCTCGGGCTGGTGGCCTCAGCGACTGGCAGCCCTGCTTTCCCTGAACCGCGTGTATGATTTTCTGCCGCCTCCTCTTATTCTGCGAACACTAACCCCCACCCTACGGCCTGGCTTTTCTCGTCCTCCAAGGGAAAACAAATAATGAAAGGCTGGAAGAAACGAGCACAGGAAATACCAGCGATATCTAAAATAGCTTGATAATTTACTGATTTTGAAATGGACATATTGACTTTGTTTTTCCAAGCCTTTGTTTACTTAAATACGCATAACATATATCTAAGGTTATTTTGACAAAAAATTGAACCAACTTTGTTAAGTTGTAAGTTGAAGTCTAGTAAACTAAAAATATTTGGAAAGAATATTTTCCCAAGAAAGAAAAAGTCCATTTTCTGATTTATAGATGCATTTTACCTTGGAGTATATATTTTCTGTACTTGGCTGAGCTGTTAATTTTTTTTTAAATGTCTACCATGTACCTGCTATTATGCATTATACATGTTCCCATACTCCAGGAATTTTACATCCATTGTCTCATTTTATCCACAGAAGAAACATACGAGAGAAATAATATCACCAACCCTCTGTTTTGGATGAGGCAGCTGAAGCTCAGAAAGGCAAAATATCAGTCAAGGTCAAAGAGATCTGGTATGTATTGACCCAGGCTTGAATGTGTCAGATCCCAAAGCTTCCCCCTCGGAGCCTCACTTGCCCTCCGGTGGGACACGGACTCCGTGTTTCTCAGACTGAAGGACACTGACTTTCGCACAGATGGCTGTATGATTAACAGTAAATTGGCTCTTAATTAGAAAGTTAAAAAATGATCTCTGAAATCCCATGTAGAAAAATCACTTAGTATCAGTCACATTGCTTTCTGGCAAGAGTTAATGAATTAATTATATTTGCATAAGCAAAACAATGAAGCAGAAAGTAGCTCTTCAAACTCAAAAAAAAGGTCAGCTTTTGAAATGTATCACCCAAGCAGAATCCCCAATGAGAGGGCGATCTCGAACACCCCGAAATCAGCAAGCAAAAGGGGGGGATCTGCTGCATTGCGCTCTCACACTTAACCTTTGCGCCCATTCCTTTCACTTATGCAAATTTGAGAAAGGAAAAAATCTCAAATTAAAAAAGAAACAAAATACTGGTGACCTTATCTGAGCATTCACATTTTTATCCAGACAAACATATTCATGCAGAGTAGAAAAATGGACACGGCTTATATAGAGAAAGTTATGCGTGCAACTTTATGCCTGCTAGTAGAAGCGAAACGATAAATAAATAAAATGCCAAGGAAAAAAGAGGTTTAAGAACAAGCCTTCTGTGGGAAGGGTTGTTGAATAATTGGCTTAGCTTAACAGCTATGTGGAGGCCTCTCTCAAATAAGGATCCGTGTGATGCGAACACGGCACATCAAAGCCTGATGTCCTTCCCGGAGGATCGCCTGCTTTGACCAGACAGCGTGGTGAACTGGATTACCGAGAGGGATTTAACCGAACACAAAGGCGAGTGAGATGGTAGTGTCCTGAGCTCCCCTTCCGCGGGAGGCCCACGTAATGTGTTTACCACAGCTGACTGAGCTCACTGGAGAGCCATTTGTGGTGTGTAATGCCCTGTGTCCGTTTGGGGGCTGTTGGATGACAGACTAATTGAATAGCGGTGGGGCAAGCGGTCAGGGTCAGGCAAGATGACTGGTGTCCGTGATCGCTAAAGACAGCACTTCATTATTAAAAAAGCTTTTATCCACGAGGACCATTTCCAACGTATGCCTTCCTCCTTTCCAAGGCATCCCGAGATTTATGAGGGACAACTTTCAACAGAAAAAAGTGTAAACAGTGAATCAGTACCACAGATCAGATCATTAATGAACACCCCCGAAAAATGATTTACTTGACTACTCAACATCAAAACCATGATGGTCCACTGTGGTGAACTAATTTGCTCTCTGTGATCAGTTGTATTCAAGTTGAAAGATTAACTCAGTGTGGGTTCCTTTTCTATGAAAAAAAAAAACAATCACTTCATCTTCATTTTAATATGTGTTCCCATATAGAGATAGTCACATAGGGTTAAAAATAGACACATGCAGGTGTATATTTTAGAGTTTAGGGAAAATAACTAAAATGGAAAAATAGTATGTAGCATTACTGGAGTTCACTAATCGTCCATACCTTCCGTTCCCAAGCAGTTACAAAATTCCTTTTTCCCTGGCACTTCAAATCACTGATTAGTCTCCAAACACCCACTTTATGACTTATTTTTGTATTCGTATTTACCATCTACCAGCATAAATTTAATTTTTCATTTCAAACATTTTCATGTCAATTTCACATGCCAGATATATTTTTCTTGTTTTCTGCTAAAATCCCTTTTCCTTTCTGAAATGCCACAGTAAGAACATCCCAAAGTCCACTCTTCCATAAAAAAAAGTGAGAATACTGTCAAAACCAGTCTATACTAACTTTTTTTGAACCCTGATCACGCACCAAGGATTGGTATCATCTGGGGAGTGTTTTCTCCTGGAAAGTACCAGAACCCTGGGAAGAACAGTGACCTGTGTGCCATTTCACACCCGCCCCTTCCCCCGGCGCAGGGTAGCCTTGGGAACCATCAACCACCGAACCACGCCAGGTTTGGAAACCAGCAATCTGGTCATGACCAGAAGATTCAAGGTCCTTGCAAAGCTCCACAGCTAGAGATAGCCACTATTTAACCTGTGCATTAGCTCTCTGGAGAAGGCCTACACAGTAAGAAAAGCCGTATTTCCAAGGTTTTGTTAAAAAAAAAATCAAGAGCAATGATTTCACAGAACAGCTGCCTACAAAGAAGAGACCAATTGGACAGGTAAGAACTTTGGCAGAAACACAGAAGGAAAATCTGTGATATGCAATATCCAAGGTGGCTTTGCAAAGCCATGACATATTCCTGGGGTCCTAGGCCAATGTTGTCACCTGCAGGACCGTGTGCCTACACAGGAAGGGCCCGAGAAGGCCCTGCCTCCTACCGCTGGGCAGTCGGGATGGGACAGGTGAGGCAAAGTGACCAACGGCTCGAGTTTTGAAGTTGGGTCCCAGCACAAGCTCACAGAAGCCTTAGCAAAGGGCAGGACCCTTAACTGGCTCAACGCACTTATGGACGTCTTTGCTCGGTCCCTGGCTGACCGCTGCTCTCACTGAGCACAGGCTTGTTCCCACACACGACGGAGAGTTTAGACTTCATAAAACGAGTTTAGGAAAGCAATTCAATCCACGTGCAGTGGCGGCAGCAGCAGTGACAACAAAACCATTGGAGGGGCAGAGGTAACGCTGTTTCCAGAGTAGCTACCTTGTATTGTTTAAAGTGTCTAGTTTCAACAAAAACACGAGACAGGCGAGCAAACAGGAAAGCATGACCAACATGAAAACATCAGTCTACACATCCAAGAAGCATAAGAAACTCCAAGCAGGATAAACTCTGTAGCAAAACCATCATCAGCAAACTGTCAGAAGCCATACTATGAACGACGAATCTTGAAAATGGCAAAGAAATAAATGACTTACCTTACCACGGGCAAGAGATCCATGATGACGTGATGATGTGACTCGCCTTCAGAAGCCACGTGGCTGCATCCGTGATGACGTGAATATGTGACCTACCTGCAGAAGCCACGGTGGCTGGATCCATGATGACATGAATATGTAACTCACTTTTAGAAGCCACTGTGGCAGGTCCACAATAACATAAATATATGACCAACCTTCAGAAGCCACTGTGGTCAGATCCATGATGACATAAACATGTCACTCACTTTTAGAAGCCACGGTGGCCGGATCCATGATGACATGAATATGTGACTCACTTTTAGAAGCCACTGTGGTCAGATCCATGATGACATAAATATGTGACTCACTTTTAGAAGCCACGGTGGCCGGACCCATGATGACATAAATATGTGACTCACTTTTAGAAGCCATGGTGGCCGGATCCATGATGACATGAATATGTGACTCAGTTTTAGAAGTCACAGTGGCCAGACCCATGATGACATGAATATGTGACTCACTTTTAGAAGTCACAGTGGCTGGATCCATGATGACATAAATATGTGACTCACTTTTAGAAGTCACAGTGGCCGGATCCATGATGACATAAATATGTCACTCACTTTTAGAAGTCACTGTGGTTAGATCCATGATAACATAAATATGTGACTCACTTTTAGAAGCCACGGTGGTGGGTCCACAATAACATGAATATATAACCAACCTTCAGAAGCCACTGTGGTCAGATCCATGATGACATAAATATGTGACTCAGTTTTAGAAGCCACTGTGGTCAGATCCATGATGACATAAACATGTGACTCACTTTTAGAAGCCATGGTGGCCGGATCCATGATGACATAAATATGTGACTCACTTTTAGAAGCCACTGTGGTCAGATCCATGATGACATGAATATGTGACTCACTTCCAGAAGCCATGGTGTCTGGGTGGTGGTGGAACAACATATTCAAAATGCTGAAAGAAAAAAAAAAGTCAAATGAGTATCCCACAATATATATTACAAAACTACCTTCTAAAATGAAGGAGAAATTAAGATATGTTCATACAAACAGAGGCTGAGACAAGTTGTTACTAGCAGGCATGCCCTATAAGAAGGAGTAAGAGAAGCTTTCAAATGAGAAGCTTTGAAATGAATTAACACTGTACATAACTCAAATACACACACACACACACACACTCATACACAGTAGAGTGTATCAGTAAATGTAGCTATAGCATTAATTACAAAATACAGCAATTGCATTTTTATTTGCAACTCTTTTCTTTGTCTATACAATTTATTTTTTTAAAGATTTTATTTATTTATTTTTAGAGAGGGAAGGGAGGGAGAAAGAGAGAGAGAGAAACATCAATGTGCGGTTGCTGGGGGCCGTGGCCTGCAACCCCGGCATGTGCCCTGACTGGGAATTGAACCTGCGATGCTTTGGTTCGCAGCCCGTGCTCAATCCACTGAGCTACGCCAGCCAGGGATTGTCTATACAATTTAAAAGGTAACTTCAGAGAGCCCTGGCCAGGTGCCTCAGCTGGTCAGAGCATCATCCCATACACCAAAAGGCTGCAGGCTCCATCCCCAGTAGGCGCACATACAAGGAGGCAACCAATCAATATTTCTCTCTCACATTGACCTCTCTCTCTCTCTCTCTCAATCTCTCTCTCCCTCCCCCTCTCCATTCTTCTTTAAGATCAATAAAAAACAAAACAAAACAAAAAAACACATATCCTTGGGTGAAAATTCAAAAAAGAAATAAAAGGCAACTGCACAGAAAAACAATCGTTAAACTATTTTGATGGTTTAACGTCCATGGATGTAACCTGTATGACAACATAGTACCAGGAGGGCGGAGGGGCCAGAGCTGCGTGGAGGGCAGTTTTTACACACTATGGAAATTAAGTCGGCATTAACGCAAATGCGATTGTTCCAGGTCAAGATGTTGTCTTATTCTTGTCAGGCTACCATAACAGAATACCAGGTCGGGTGGCTTAAACAACAGAAATGTATTTTTAGCAGTTCTCTGGGTTGGGAGGTCCACGTTAAGGTGCTGGCAACATAGGTCGGATCCTGCAGTCTCTTCTCTTGACCGGTAGGTGGCCACCTTCTTGCTACGTGGCTGTGTGACCTCTTCTTGGCTCTGTTCTCCTCCTCTTCTGTGTAAGGACACTGGTCCCACCAGGGGGCCTGCCATCACAGGCTCCTGTAAACCTAGTCGCCTCCCGAAGACCAGTCCCCAAATGTCATTGGGCTGAGGGGGAGGGCTCCCGTGTATGCAGTTGGGGTGATACAAACATTCGTCCACTACAAGTGTAAACGTAATCCCCAGGGCAAACAATTAAAAAACAATTCAAATAGTAGGAGAAACAAGGAGGAATTGAAAAGAACACTAAAATTATTTAATACCAGAAAACATTTAATACAAAGGAAGGTAGTGATAGAGAAAAGGAACAAGAATAATATAAGACATAAGAGAAACACACTGAAAAGAATAGCAGACTTTAATCCTACACGATCAGTCCTTACATTAAACTTCGAGTACAACACACTCCAAGCAAAATGAAGAGTTTTGCAGAATGCATTTTAAAAATGACCAAACTCTATGATGTCTACCAAAGAGACACTTTGGATTTGTATACACGGAAAGCTAGAAAGAAAAGGATAGGAAAGTAATACCGTGTAGATGGTACACAGAACAGAGCTGGAGAGGCTACAACTACACAGAAAAAGACATCCAGACAACATCGTTATTAGATACAAGCAGGCCCACTGCATAATGATGGAAAGAGCAATACTTTTGATATGCACAGCAAACTCAAACACATCGCCAACAACAGGGTCCCTGTTCAACACAACCTCGATCCGCATCCAAGCTGGCTTTGCTTTGTCCAGAAGTTGACAATTTGACCTCAAAGCTCACACGACAATGTGGTGACCAGGAATGGCCAAAAGAACAATCTTAAAAGAGGACACATTTGGAGGACTCAGACTTCTCACTTTCAAAACCTCCAAGGCAAGAGCAGTCATCAGGATAGCACGGTACCGGGATAAGAATAGACACGTAGATCAGAACAGAACAGCGAATGCAGAACTTAACCTTCTCTTTGTGGTGAACTGGTGTTGGGCAGGAGTGTCAGGAAATTCGACTGAGAAAGAATAGTTTTTTCAACAAATAATGGTTGGACTAAATATCCATTGTAAAAGAATAATATTTGGATTCCTACCTACTATACAAAAATTGACACCTAACGGAATCGTAGACCTAAGTCTAAAGACAATTACTAAAAGCTCTTAGAACAAAACATAAGAGTAAAGCTGTGACGTTGGCCCGGGCAATGATTTCTTAGGTGTGACATTGAAAGCAAAACTGACCCAAGAAAGGTAGTCAAACTGAACTTCGATTGAAAACATCAAAATAAAAAAAAATTAAAAATAGCTGTGCTATTGAGAAAGCTTAGAAAATATGGGAGACAATATTGGCAAATCATATATCTAATAAGGGTTTTGTCTTTGAAACATACAAATATAAAAATATAAAGACAAATAACCCAATTTAAAAATGGCACCTTAGAAGGCTGGTAGTAAACTTAATGCTGACTTCAGGCTTCTCAATAACTACTTATGGTCCATAACACTGTACCTGTGTTATTCATTCTGCAGATAACAATGCCTATGGCTACGTCTCACCCAAACCTACACCTTCGCTCACTCCTATTTTCACACCTGTATGCGTTCTCATACCTGTATCTATTCTCTCTACCTCTATCAGTGTCCAGTTCTGTTATCTACAACTAACTATCCATCTGTAGCCACGGGGGTGGGCAAAAGTAGTATGACAGTTGTAATACAAATAAACAACACAATAATCAATAGATAAGAGTATAGGAACAAACTGTTTTGCATACTCACAACTGTAAACTTACTTTTGCCCGCCCCTGAACAGCTGGATCTGTATCTGCAGCTGGATCTGAATCTAAACCTACATCTATTATCTGCATTACACGTACATCCGTGTCTATGGTATATGTCTATGTGTTGCTATCCGCATCTATTGTTGCCATTACCTTGACAATGTCTCTCTCTATTCCTAGACCCATAACATTATACCCACCTCTTTTGAGACGAAAATCACCTCAGTGGCCTGGCTGCGTTTTGACCTGCACGGAAGAGCTGACGCAGCAGAGCCAACGGGCGCACGTGAGAACAACAGAATGTTTTCCCTGCGGGTTGGCCCGCAGTTTTGCAGTGGCTAACGGATATTACATTTCTTATGTTAATTCTTAGTAAGTAAAATGTATCCTTCTCCAAATTTCCTTTGGCAAAGTTGATTATGTTTTACCTCTGGCTTTCACGCAAAATCTGGTGGCCCGTCGGAAGCGTCCTAAGGAACTCAAGGAGACTCAGCGGCCCAGCACACGGAGCGCACGTGTGCTGAAGGCTGGGGACATGCGTCGTATGGAACAACTAGTCTCCTGACACGGGGATATTTTCTTCTCCCTGATGCATGGGCATGATTTCCACACCAGCGGCTACATATGCACACGTGAGCATTTGTAGCCCATCAGGAGCAACAGGACCTTTGCCCAGTGGCCAATCAGGAGCAAGCAGACCTTTGCTCAGGGACTGTGAGGGTGGAAACAGGAGGCAGAACGTTCGATTTCCCCACCACTGCAAAGTCAGGTGGGTTGGCGCAAGTGGAAGATACTGTCCCACTGCCCAGGAGCCCCGAGCAAAAAGCCCCTGCCTGTTTATGCACCGTGGTAGAAGTGGAGGACAGGGGGCCGGGCCAGGGGCAGAAAGTTAGAGTCCTAGTGGAGAAGTGCGCTTCAGCCCGGGCCGTCATGAGGAAGCTTCTCAACGGAGGTGCCAGGACCAGGGATGCAGGGGCAGGTATGAGCGTGGCTGGCCCCGGCCACCTGCATCCTGGAATGCAACTCCCTCCAGAAAATTGCAGCACATGGCCTGTGCACCAAATTGGCTTGTTCCTTAATGATTGAGAATAACAATAGTCACACAGCTGACCTGCATACCCCTGAGTATATAGCATAGCTAGCGTGGTATTCTGATAATAAGTGAATGTTTTATTTGCCAAGGTTCAGTTTCTTCCCTATATTTTGTAACTTGATGCTGTTATCTGAAATCTAAAAATGCATATGTCTCTAAAGAATATAATCACCTTGTCTTTGCTTATGATGAGGTCAGACGTCGCCATTTTTACTGTTAAAAGCAAAACCTTGAACCAGATGTCTTATGAGTGAATTCTTCATGCACAATAGAAGTTTCTGGTAGCTAAAATGAAATATAGGGCTGTTTTTTTTGCTTAATTCCTTCACATATTTCACCTAGTCCCCCAATCTCCCTCCTCACTGACAGCTGCCAGTCTGTTCTCTGTATCTACGAGTCTGTTTTTGTTTACTTTGTTCACTAGGTTCCACATGTACGTGAAATCATATGGTATATGTCTTTCTCGGCCTGGCTTATTTCACTTAGCACAGTATTCTCCAGGGCCATCCATGCTGTCACAAAAGGTGAGATTTCCTCTTTTTAAATTTTTGGTTGAGTAGTATTCCGTAGGACACAGACAACATTACAGTGATGACCAGAGGGACAGGGAGGGGGAGGGGGGTAAAGGGGGATAAATGGTGATGGAGGGAGACTTGGGGTGGTGAACACACAACACAATTACACGTGACACGTTACAGAACTATACACCTAAAACCTATGTAATGTTACTAACCAGTGCCACCCCAATAAATTCAATAAAAAATTTAAAAAAGATATGTGCTGCCTTTGCTACTGCTTGTCCTGTCAGATTTCTAACCGCCAAGACAGAAAGCACAGAAAACACCTTGTATTTTGGTGTAACCTTGGGAATCAATCCTAACAGTTAAATGTCAAATTGCTGAATTACTTGCTCTTATTATCTTCCAACTATTCCACATTGTTATAATTGATTCAATGTTGAAAAGATAAAAGCCTTGGGTTACATATGGCATAGAACCCAGCACAACATAACACAATTTCATAAAGGAATTGCTTTATTCTGTAATTGCTTATCACACACAGCTGTGTGTGACAGAGAAGAGCAATAAAGGAATAAGTGGAAAATATTTAGGCCAAGCTTTATTATGAAAATTGTATTAGAATGATCTTAGAATCTTTTTCAATACACTTTTTCCAGATACGAGGCGTGAAATTGGCTTTCTCAGATATTCGTGGTTGTATACTGGCGATGGTGGGAGTAACAAAGGGACTTACCTTCTGAATAATTAGGACATATTGTAGGCATTTTAAGGAGGCAAACAACTGATGTACAGTACGAGCTGGCACCCGAGGAAGAGATCATTAAATTGCCTATAGACATGTGATTTCATGATAAGAGCAAAGGCTTGAAGTGCCCCTGCTCTTACTGTAAGTCCTGGCCAAACCTTCGCCATGAATAGGATGCCAGTCCTGCCCAATGCAGACACGTGCAGGCATCTTTGCATCATTTAGCCGGAACCAGAGTTTAATGAGGAAGGTGGCAGAACATTCCTTCGGGTTGATTTAAGAATGTACAGTTTTAAGAGAAGTAGGAATTCTGACATGTACCAATGTAACTACAAAAATCCTTTTGTGAAACCTCCTAGAACCATGCTGCCTTCCCCAAGTAGGAAAAGAACTGGAAAAAGAGGGTACAGGACCTTCCTGACCCGTCGGAAACGGACACTGCCTGGGAAAACGGAGCAGAGATGTTACCCCGACTTCACGGAGGAGGGTCAGGTGGGGGAAGCGTGGTCTCTTGGCACCAACGTGGAAACCCCTAGTCACACGGTATCCTTGATTTCTTCTCTTCCTTATTCTCTTTTGCTCCTGTCCACTGTGAAGTGATGTCATGCAATCTTCTAAATGTTTCTTTTAATTTCAATTAGATTTATGGGGGATGACACTGGCTAATAAAAGCGTATAGGTTTCAAGTACGTGCACAACTCCAGAATCATCGTCTGTATATTGCACTGTGTGCTGCCCACCCAAAGCCAAATCTCCTTCTGTGAATTCACCCGTCTGTCTGCAGCTCAGCTCACATGATCACCATCCGTTCCTGATCTCCTGTTCGGATCACTGTAACAAATCTCCACCCATATTGGTTAGGACAAGTCTAGCTGCAGAGAAGAAAGGGGGTGGGGAGGTTCCCATGTCCTCTTAGACTTATGTCCCAGAGGACAGTGACTCAAGCCCAGTAAAAGTATCGTATTCTTCATATACTCTTCCCAGAGCAGTGTTTCTGGGCTGCATGCCACCATTTCTTACGGAGAACTCAGGGACCCAGGGCCTTGCACCTCGTGCTCCAGGAAGGCACCTGCATCCAGCCAGCAAGAGGAAAAAAGATCTCAGAGGCGCTTCCAAAGCCTTGGCCAGGGATTGCTTGCACGCATAGCTTCTGCTTCCATTGAATATATTGGCAAGAATGTGGTCACCTGGGCCAGCCATGTGGGAGAAGCTGGGACATAAGCTGTGACTTTGGGTCCCGGAGGAAGATTCATTTTTTTGGTCATCAGCTGGCAAACTCCGCCACACTTGCCTCCAGCCTCGCTGTCATCCGAGTTGTCTTCCAAACTGTTACATAAATGATCTTTAAAAGAACTTAATCTATTTAAAATGTTTCTCAGTTTATAGTCTTCAAAGGTTCCCGCTGAATTTAGAACCAAGTTCAGTCCTTTTCACGGATGCCAATATGCAATATTTATTTCATCCCATTCTGAATTTCCAGCCTTATTTCTCGCCCAGCTCTCCCTTACTCATTATGCAGAAGGTCTGACCAAACTTCAGACATGCTGTGTTATCTCGCCTCTGGGCTCTGAAACTTGACCTTCCCTTTGCCAATTCACCCCCCTCACTCCCATACTTCCCCGAAGTCTCAGCTTAATTTTCACAGGCCCGCGGACCAGGTCGGGCGAGACGCAAAGCGGCTATTTGAAGCTTCGGCTCTGAGTGTAATGAACCTACTCGTTTAATCCCCAGGTAGAATGGTTTTTCCTTGGGCACTAGAACCTCTAGACCAGCAAAGCCCAAAGTTACATGGGCGGGAAGGAGACATTTTTACAGAAGGTGAGAATAAAAAGGGGCACTTAATTCCTGAACTTGTGTATCATAGCGATGATAAAAAATCAATACAAATCAGCCTCTGATTTAAAGCATACACTCTGCCCTGCATGGCTTTATCCACAGTGCAGCATCCTAAGCTGACTTCAATGATCCCGTTCCTTGTTGTGTCGGGCAAGCTGTTCCAAGACGATGGGTCAATGGGTAGCAGAGGTGCGTCCCATGAACACGATCACATCCGTGCCCTTCAGGTGCTGTCGAATGCTGCGGCATTACCATGAACGAGGCATTCTCTAAGCCCATGGATTTGGGCCAAAGTGAATCCAGACACTGAACGTCTATGACAATAAGGAAAACATGTCGCTCCTTCTCTGACAGAAGCAGTCCCTATAATCCACGTGACACGTGGCACTTGGCTAATTCCTTTCGAGAGTTGAATCATAAGGAGATCTAAGTGTTAGCATCTCCTTTCGGCCGGGTTGCCACTTAGCAATAGATAAAGTTGGATTGGCTTTAGCAAGTGGAAAACCACACTTACGTTGAGCTCACACTTAAGCTCCATCCCTGAAGCCAGGACCACTGTGTTTATGAACTCATTGAGAAACGACGGAGTTGGCTGGAGTAAAAGGCTGACCGATGTCCACAGAATGGGTCTTCTTGTTCGCCCAAATAGTAAAATCCTCCTCTCCGAAGAGATTGCTATTTGGCGAGCATTCCCATGCAGCACAAACATTCTCACGCTCTTCGAGCATTTAGAGGTGTACCCACGTGCGTATTCCCCAGGCAGCCACGCAATGCGGTCCCACGACCTTGCTACAATCTCTGACCATCCGGCCAAACCATATGTCAGTGCTCACGAATAGCCGTAGACCCCGAACTCTGGTCGTCTCTTCTTCCAGGGCAAAGGGATAACCGAGCACACCGCTGAGAGTGCCGTCTCCTGGAAAGGTTTGCCATCATCACACTTTCAGGGCCACCCCGACGCAGGGCGGCAGGGCTACAACCTCTGGTTTTGTTTCATACACAGTGGAAGTATCACCTGTACATCAAGACTCATTTTTGTCTTCCTCCGTCGACTGATCACACGGAACTCCCCAAGAGGCCACAGTGCAGGGTGACAGGAGAATGTCATGCGGCAGAGCTGTGGGCCTGCGTGAGAGGGACTTAAGCCCAAACTCTAGGTCCCTTTCCTGCATCTGTCCCACTGCGATCACAGTGACATTTTAGATCTTCAGGTGTGTCAGTTTAAAACATATGCTCGATAACCATTCTAAGTTACGATAATTTCTCTGCTTAAAGCCAAGACTCTAATAAATGGCTTCAGGTGAAACAGGACAAGGCCAAGAGGAAGATAATACGATTTTGGCGAAGTAGCACACCCTTTCCTCTAAAGCACCAAATCTCCTTCTCATTCCAGGAGTTCCAGTGTGAAATGGCCCAATCAGAGAACTGTTGGAGCTATTGTCTCTATTTGAGCTAACAGACGCAACTGAGAATCTCACATCACGAAATTCAGCCAGACCAAACCTTATATTCTCTCCACCTGAACCTGACACCCTCAAGACCCCTTTCCAGAACATTTTCCCCAGATCTCTGTCTACCTAAATTGAGAAAAGAATGCAATTGTGTTGGTGGGTAGTCCAGTGCCAATGGTTCTTACTGTGTTATCCATCCTCTGGGATCAGGTTGCACTCAAGTCCACCAGAAATCTGGAAGCTCTGGTTTTTCTGAGGAGGATCAGTGTTCCCTCACAGATATTGCAGATCCTTAGGCAAGGGAAGAGTCACCTCCTGAGACAAAGGGAAGGGCCACTAGGCAATGGGGCTCAGAGGAATTTAAGGGATTAAAGCTCCCACCCTCATGAAAACCTGTCTGCATGTTCCCACTGCAATTTCAGAAACTAAGTCCTTCCCCATCCGTGCTGTATGTGCGCCATAAGGAGTCCTGAGCGCAGGGGGATTTAATTTGCCTTGTGGTTCAGCTACTGCCAGGATGAGACTTCGGGTCTCTTTCAGAAATCTCAACCGTGTAGCTACAGGAGATAAGGGTTTCCGAAAAGGCAGTCAGAGAGGCGTGCTAATCCCTTAAACTTGAGCTGAGGATTTATAGCCCTGAGCTAATCACTTGCTTTCTACAAATTCTCCACTGTACCTATAGGCAACCCACCAACGCAGTTTGACTGCTTATCTTCACTCAAGTGTTCCGTGGTAGCAACTTCTTGTCACGCACCGACTCATTCTCCTTTCTCTGTCTGCGTGTGTGAACACAGGTTAGTCTACAGGTGGGCATCTCAAGCAGCCAAGACTCCCAGAGCCTACTTTACACATGGGAACAATGGAACGTGGGAACGGAAGCAGTTTGGAGAAAATCATATTTTACTGCCTGTACTCCCGCTGAGAAGTGGAGCGGGGGGATGGAGGGAGCCTTCTGCAGAGTAGAATCCCTTACTTATTAAGATAATTCATCCCCGTGGACGACTGATTTATTTCTTATGAGAACAGAACATCCAGATAGACTGCTGATTAGTTTAACTTGTTTCATCGGCCACAGAGATCAGCCTCTCAGCGCTTATTTTTACACCAAAATAAAAGGATCCTTTTCACGTGTTAATTTTTGTATTGGCTTGGTCTACATGCATGCAAAAAGTAAACCTGGCACCCTTGGACAATTAAGAATAATAATAATTAAAAAAAGCTTCGGTGTGGTTCCAGCTAAACCTACAAGAGAAAGGCTGATTCGGAAGTGCACAGGGTGCCCGCTGTTAAGGAAAACCACAGGCCTCCATTGCCTTGAGTCATAGAGTCGGTAAACACTTGCGTTTTCAAATGCAGCATTGAGAAAAAACACAGATTTTCAAACTTGGGTTTAGTCATATGTTAGAAAGAGAAGAAGAAAAACCATAATGAGGTTGACGGCGGTCGGCGAAGTCTTCAAGCAGACGGATCTTTTTCGTTCTGAAACAGACCGGGGTCTGTCGCTGAGGTGCCCGAGAAGCGCTCCGTCACCCCGGGAGTCCTGGTGAGCGATGGGACGACGCGCCTGCGCGGAATGACCGCGGGGCTGCGCTGGGCATCGCTGGGCATCGCTGGGTGTCCGTTTTACTGCTGGGGCAGAGAGAAGTGCCAGCCAGCCGATCTTGGCCATGGCCAGTACAACAGGGGGGGACTGTTTGGGACAGACGGACATCCTATGGCGCGTCGTTACTCTCAGCGGGTTGTGAACAGACATCAGTTGGAAGTCGCAGAGGGAAATTAAATACTAAATTTCACTTGGTTTCAAAGCTGGGAAAAGCAGAGAGGAAAAGCATACAGAATCCAAAGGGGTCACCAACTTAAAATTGGGGAGCTTCCTGGGGCCGATGGGGAGGAGGGCCACTAGGCACCGTGGAAAGGCTCTTTCATCCGACTGGGTGGGGGTGTAAAATTGGAAGGGCTCTCGGCTTGAACATCAGTTTAAGTTTTATTCGTAGGGAGTCAAATTAAGGGATTAGATAGAATTTTTGATTATGACACATTGCAAAGATTGTGTATAGCAGAAATCACTGAAGAAGCAGGTGGGTCCACGAACGAAACAGTTTCATGTTTTTTGACAGGTAGTGCGTAGGTGCTAAGGTCGCTGGCGTTAGCATCAGACTAGTCTGAGTCTGAGTCCTGGAACTGTGACTCGGACAGTAGCCTCAACTTCCCTACCCCTCCCATTTCCCCTGGGAAACACTGGCCGCTAATGCTTGCACTGTCCTTTCAAAGTTACGGTAAAGGGGAACCAAGCGCACACATGTAGAATCTTAATTCTGTTCACAAGTAAATACACCCCAACCCCCAACTCTGTTTGGACCTGGACTTCAGTACCTACATAGATATGGGTGATCTTGCTGCCCTCCCTTTGCTAAAAATGAGATGGTGTCTTGGTTCAATATTGTGGTAAATTATAGACAGATGTTATCCTGCATCCTAGTAACATTCAGATAAACTTTAGGAGGCACAGTCAGTGGACAAGCAACCCATTTCCAGAATCAGACTTTGTAGGCATCACTGCCCGGTAACCAGCTCTGAGGCTCCCTCCGCCTGCCGCTGCCTCGGAAGGATCCAACCCCCGCTCACCCAGAGGACGGGCATCCTCCCAATCGGGGTATCTGACCCTTCAACATAATCTCCTCGGTGTCAATCTTCTCTTCAGAGAGGTGATTACGCCCTATTATCTGTGCTGGGGTATACAATAATTTTCATTAATTTTTCAGAACACATGATTGCTATTGCCACAGTGACCGAGGCTCAGAGGAGGTGCCTGTGTAGGAAATGCCACCGAGACTCCCAGGGCTCCTGGCTATTTTCCGGATTGTGCAGCGAGGTGTCGAACATGTCAGACTAACAGTACTAACAGTTAGCTCCTGGGACACACGGGTTCAAACTGCACCCATCCACTTATATGTGGATTTTTTCAATAAATATGTACAGTACGGTAGGTGTATTTTCTCTTTCTTGGGATTTTTATAACTCCTTCTTTCCTCTAGCTTACTTGATTGTAAGAATACACAAAATACGTTAATAGACTGTTTGTGCTATTATGAGCATTCTGGTCAGCAGGCGGCTGTTAGCTAAGTTTTGGGGAAGTCAAAAGGCACACACACAGTTTCAACTATGCGACGATCAGCCCCCCTAACTCCCGTGTGGTTCTAGGGTCATCGGTAGGAGTGTCTGCATGGACTTCTTCGACCCAGACTTTAAATGTGGCAGAAAGGTTTAGCAACAAACGCTGCATCCGTCCTCAGTGAGAGGACGACGTGCTGGCCATGACATACATACATGCCGCAGAGCCGCACCGCCCAGGCTGGCGGCCCCGAGTCCAACGGGGCCACGGAGCTCTGCGGAAACGTGGCCGCTCCTGTGGAGGCGTGCTCTACGTGTAGAAGACACTTCGTGCTTTGAAGACTTATCCTAAGAAATCAGTGCAAAAGATCTCAATAATTTTTACTGTTATATGCCGAGATAATATTTTCATTATGTTTGGTCAAAATATGTTGTTAACATTAACTAGTTTTTTTTTTAATTTATGATGTGGCTACTATTACATTTAATATCCCATATAGAACTATCAATATATTTCCATTGGACAGAGCTGTCTTGGAGGATAAAAAGCAGATTCTGATAGCAGTTATAATTTCTCCTCCATTTAGGGATTTAAAACAACATTTAAGCTTTCTAGAAGCTTGCCTAAGAAGACAGTTTTGCTGTGTTAGTCTTCAATTCTGTCTCTCTAACCTGAAAAATCTTTTCTTCAGCCTTTTCTATATTTTTAGTATCTTTAAAAGGCATGTTTGTTTTCTGAAAGATGGGTAAGGAAGAAGCATTTTAAAACTTCCTACAGGACACACTATTTTGTACTCAAAGTGGGCACTGCAAGCCCCGCCCCCTATTCCAGAATACTGCGGTGTTTCTGCAAAGCAGTGACCATCGCTGGCTGGTGTGGCTCAGTGGACTGAGCACCAGCCTGCGAACCAAAGGGTCGCTGGTTCTATTCCCACTCAGGGCACATACCTGGGTTGCAGGCTAGGTCCCCAGTGGGCCGTGCATGACAGTCAACCACACACTGCTGTTCCTCTCCCTCTTTCCCCATCCCTCCCCCTCTGTCTAAAAGGCACAAAAAACAAACAAAACAGTGACTGTCCCTTTTGTTACACACAACTTTAGTCTTCACTATTCCCACCACCACCCATATCATATCACCATCATTCAAAACCGTACTTGTCACGTATTAAATACATGAGAATGTACTGGGATGAGCACCTTAGATGCGTCATCATACAGCGATGCAATGAGGTGCTAACCCTGTTTTACAAGAGCATAAAAACAAGCGAGTAATTTGATCAAGGTCACAAACTGGTACAAGAGACAAGATTGGCCCATAAAACTTGTGCCTGTACCAACCTGGATTTACTGTCCAGTATTATCATGGCAATAAAAGCGCTATCTGAGATACTAAACTTTAACTTTGAGGCTGAAAAATCATATTAACAATTGTAATTATGTGTCTGTTTAAATGCCTAAGTGTTCTTACAAGGTTCTATTACATTTCTATTGTGCTCCAAAAAATAACTCCAATTGTCTAAAATATATTTATGCACGTCTCCCACATAATTCGCTTATTCACGCAGCCAGTGTACTTTAAAGGTAGCACTGTAGCGTTTTGGGTACACAGTTTGCTCACCAAGAAGGACGTTTGTCGTTAGACTCCCTACTCACTATATTCTCATCGTTCTTCCCCATTCATAGTGACAACCAGAGACGGTCCCGGGCATTTCCACGTGTCCTGGCGGAGGGTGAGCCAGGGGGCATGGCTTGTCTACAGTTGGTCGTCATTGATTGTCTGATTCAGATGTGTACCCTTACATTCTGCAGTTCCCTGTGAAGAGCCATCTACCCCCACCTGTCGCTCGTACGCGGGGATATGTCAGCGGGCTTTCCCCATTTCAGTTTTACAAAGTAGTCTCTCTTAAAGTTGTTTCTAGCCCTGGCTGGTGTAGCTCAGTGGATTGAGCGTGGGCTGTGAACCAGGCATCGCGGGTTCGATTCCCAGTCAGGGCACATGCCTAGGTTGCAGGCCATGGTCCCCAGCAACTGCACACTGATGTTTCTCTCTTTCTCTTTCTCTTCCCTCCCTAAAAATAAATAAATAAAATCTTTTAAAAAAAAAGTTGTTTCTGCTTGGTTACAGAATTTTCTTGATTTCAATGAAAGCATGCATCCGAAGAAAGGAAAAATATCTGGAACTCTCCTGGACATCCCCATTTATATTTTTAGATGTTTGTTTGCTTTATTTTGTATTGAAACAATGAAAAAGTTATAGGAACTGTGTCTACACAGAACCTTTCCATGAAATATTTGTCTTGAACCATTTGTGGGTTCATTGTCAATGGCACGCCTCGTGGCTCCTGAATGTTTACTACGATTTTTTATCTATAACGTGACGGCCTTATACAGCCACAGTGTAGCCATCAAAGTCAATTCATTACCATTCTACATGAGACAGATTTCATTTTCTAGAGAGGACTGAAACCCAGTATCTCTTCCATCTGACAGCCTCATCTTACAGACTGAGTTTCACGTTCCTCCCATCAGATATGCGGTTTTGGTCCAGGGGAGGAGGAAGTGGGAAATTCTTATTCCACGTCCTTGAATCTGAGAGGCTCCGTGGCTCCTGAGGCCGAGTCCTCGCTGATGATGTAACTTCTGCTGGACTCTTCCGGAACCCTCGCTATGGGGACCCTTTCCCCATGCTGCGAGGAAGCTCAGGCCTCACCAAGGAGAGCCCACAGCAGGGTCGGGTCCCGTGCCAACTTCAAGCACAGATGTGTCTGGGGGATTCCCGCTCACAGACACCCCGTCTTTTTACCTGAAACCCAGAATGACATGGAGCAAGCAGAAATCATCCCCACGTGTCCTTCCCAGTGCCAACCCCACAGCATCTGGTGAAGCGATTACTGTTTTGTGCTGCTAAGTTAGAAGAATTTTATGAGTGATGGAGAACGAGAATAATGCATCCCCATCATCCAGTCCCCACCCCCATTCATGCTGTGTCAGCTGTCCTTCTAATAAAGACATCAGTTTAAAAAAAATATTCATTTATTAACCTCCTTCAACTGGGAACAATTTCTCAGTTTTTCCTCCCATGATTTGAATGCGTTTGGCGATCACAGGCCCGTTATGTTACAGAAAGCCCTTAGATTTAGGTTTCACTGAGGTTTCCAAGAGATGACATTCAGATGACGCTTTTGCAATTCATTCCTATCAGCTAGCAGACAAACCCAACTTGCCCCGATAGTGGTGATAGTCACGTTGCTGCTCAGCGAAGGAGGTCGCTCTGCGTGGGGCCCTGTACTCGGGTTTGTCTCGGTGATCAGAGTTTTGTTGGGAGATACTCTGAGATTATCTCAATGTCCTGCTTCTCAGCAAAACTTTATTTGTCCATTAACTTTCTACCTAAGCAGAGACTCCTGGATTTTTAGTTTATGATAAGGGATAGGCCATTATTATTTTACTGATTTCAATGTCCAAATTGTCCCAAATTCGGTCATGCCCTTTTGATATCTCGCTATCATTCTTTAATAGCGTATTCTTTATTTCTGGAAAATAAAGATGTTTTCTACTTTCTGACACAGGAAGAGGCCCACACGCGTCCTGGGCTTCCCTGCCCTGACTGTGGAATCCATGCGGCCGCTCGCAGAGGAGACCTGGCGGATAAGCCAGGGCCTGCGCACTGGGCCTGCTTGTGTGTCCCACTAGCCCGCACGCGCAGACTCGGGCTCGGGCAGCCTCCGTGCCCGCTGCTGGCCCCAACACACGGCTCCAACACCAGGTGTGTGTGCACACGTGTGTGGTGTCTGTGCTTTGTCTCTGCTCGTGAACAGCCTTCCAGTGAGTGAACATTTCCAACACGTCCTCTGTTATTTGAAAGAAAGAATACTGTTTGTTCATTGATTTACAGACACTTATAAGTCTGTCCAGGAAAAACACACACACACGTTTATACACATGCACACACATGCACACACACACACCCAATATGCCGCAGATCACTTCCCTGGTAAATGAAAGAACTGTGTTTGCTTAAACCCATTTCGATACTTGAAATCCCATGAGGCCATTGGGGAAATCTGTGGGATTTTCTTTTTCATTCTTTCTTTCTTCTTCTTCTTTTTATTTTTTTGGTGACCATAGATTACGTAAAACCTGAATTACAACAGTCTAGAATGATTTGGAGTTTTATTTAGATAGCCCCCCATGTCAAGCAAGAGGGAGTTAGGATTCTCCAAGGCGGCGTGAATTTTCATAAAAGTGCAGGCTCACAACTAGGCCACGTTTTTTAAACACAACTCAGGATCATGTTATGAACACAGGTAAATGTTGGTAACAGTTAGATAAACAGGCAAAGATGTATTGAGTAGAATTTGGTGTCAAAACCAGTGCTGGGTATGGGGCCACGCAGATATAAGACACACTCTTACATCACGGAGGTCACTCTCCAGTGGAACGGGTGGCCACAGCAGTAACTCCAGCGCAGGGCGGTAAGGGCAGGAGCAGTGACGAGCACATGGTGGGGGGATGCACCAAAGAGGCTTCCTGACCGCAGGGGAGACATCTGGGGGGGAAGGACCCCCAGCTTGCCCCCTGAACCAGACAAAGCGAAGCAGGCGAACCACCTACAGAACATACTCTTGTGAGCCACTTTCCTACCATGGGCGTGCTTTTCGCCTGAGGATGCTGATGGAAACACAGGTGAGGTGGAGAAGCAGAAATATTTTCAAGGGCAGCCAAGGTCACAGCGAGATGAGTCATGTCAATGTCTGCACAGATCTCTAAAGAGCTGCTGTTTTCCTATATTTAAAAGTAGAATTTTTTCCTTTTAATCCCTTCCAATTAGGTCTGTGACTTAAAAAAGAAATCAAAGAAAGCAAAGACAGCCTGATTTTCTTATCCTGAAAACAGAGACTATGTTATGATGACTCATTTTCATCTACGGCTAAGATGATGCATCTTTACAACGAGCCTTTGAAAGTTAATTCACGTGTATTGCTATGTGGGCAGCGTGGATAACACACTGTGCTTGAAAAGTCAGTTAAATGTATCATGCCGGCCGCCTATGTTCATGGAATGAAGTGGGATTACAATGAACTAGTTCTCTGTTTTTCCACTTTGTTTTTTTTAATAGCCATATTTCTTTAAGCTTCTTATAGATTCCTCATAGCCTCAATATTGTCTGTCTGTCGGGAGTGTTGGCTACTTATGGACTGTGTTTCAGTGTGTTCTATGAAAACAGGAAGACATAATATCTTCCGCACTGTGTAAAGTTACAAATTTATTCAAGACGGCAGCTAACATTTTTAATAGTTGTTTTGTTTCATTATACTGAAACTCAGGACAAACATCATGGGATAAATATACTGTCAATATTTATATTTCTTCACAGTAATGGGGACCTCAAGGCTAAATCCCTAAGTATCGCTCTAAATATTTACCCTTGATGTCAGTAAGTGCACTCAAGGACGAGAATGAGCATTGCAAGTGTTCACAAACAGTCCGATCTGCTCAACTAGAAAAGCAGGCTTTTCCTACACACACCGGGAAAATGCAGAGGACGAAACTTCCATCCAGTTTCTTCCCTTAAAAGTATTCATACACCCCTGGCTGGCGTAGCTCCATGGATTGAGCACAGGCTGCGAACCAAAGCATCGCAGGTTCAATTCCTAGTCAGGGCACATGCCTGGGTTGCAGGCCACGGCCCCCAGCAACAGCACATTGATGTTTCTCTCTCTCTCTCTATCTCCCTCCCTTCCCTCTCTAGAAATAAATAAATAAAATCTTTAAAAAAAGTGATGCAAAGCTCTTTAAAAATACACATATGTAACTAATTATGTACATAATGGCATTAATAATGTAGTTGATTCCATACACTATTACATATAGTCTATACTTTAAAATCAAAGTGCTCAAGGACGTGAAGGGGCAGTGTGAACTCCTCCTACTTGTCAAGCACACCGCGCGGTGGGAACCCGGGACGAAGTATTGTCCTTGACGTTGAGAGGAGGGACACTTCAGCCACCCTCAGAAGGGCTCTCTCCTTCCACGAAAGGCCCTGGCAGTAAACAGGGTTTCTCCTTCTTTTAGTCAGACAGCTGATTCACGCTGAAAGCCCAGTCTCTCTCTGATTATATTTTACCGTGACCGCTCCTCCTTTCGTCTTTCCAGTCTGTTTGCCCCGCCCCTTAAAGAAGACGGTTCTCCATTCTTCAGCTTCTGGTTCAGTCCCTCTCCCACCAGTTTAGTCTGATTAATTTCCACTCCCTTCCCTGTTTAAAGTCATCTTTATGGGTCGCCACTTCAAATGTGGATCCATGTTAATTTTCCAGAATTGTAAGAAATCAGGATAAGAGCAAATATAAACAGAAATAATAGGAAGAAAAAAAAAGTCAGTGTGTCTGAAGATCTCATATCCGAAAATACAGATTTACAGCGATTAAAAGTAGACAGGGCTCTGAGACGAGAATAGATCCCCAAAATGGGGAAGGTGGTGGGTGTAAAGGGACTTCCCAGACATGTGACTCCCAGCAAATGACAGAAAACAAGAGAAAAGAGGAAACTTGAATCAGGCCATGATAAAAATATGTATCTTAGCAACATCTGGCTTAAGTTTTCATCACTTCTTTGTGAAGAAAGACCTGGTTTTTCGATCACATAATCTCCCACAGTGAAGACGCAGGTTTTACAGACCATTGCTTGCCAATGAGCCCTTCCGTTGGAGTGGTCAACTCATTATTTTGATATCATGCTTACTGTTATTATTACATTGTTATTATTACATGTGCTAGATTATGTTTTATAAAATAGCTTGAGCTTCCTGTGTTACAGAGTCACGTGGCAGAACATTTGTTCCAATTTCTTGGGCAGTTAGTTGCATAATCAAAAAGTTGAACATGGGAGTTTTTCCTTAGCTGGCTGGAGGACGAGTTATAAGTGGGCCAGCATGTTCCATCTCAACTACAAAGATTACAGTTGTCTGCCTTAGGTGCTTTTATTTGCACTGGTCCTTTAAGGGCCTAGGCTATTTTTGTCATCTTCTCATACCCAGCACTGGGCATCATACAGGCATATATTAGGTCCCCAAGAAATGCTTGCTGGATTGAGCTGAGTTGAGAACCAAGTTGTTGTTGGTTCACTTTTCTCTATATGTAATTTAAAAATCAATACTATATTGATGTGAACCTGAATAAAATAAAATAACACACAGTGCAGATATTACCAGAGTAAATAATTAATTTTTCATTGACTTTTTTCCTACCATGACTGTTATATAGCCAGCCACAAATTTCTATGGCGCATCTCTCCATCACCGGCCAGTTCTCCTCTGCAGGCTGGGATGCCATGTGGACGGAATCTCAGGTCTGTGTCCAGGGAGCCCCTAAGTCTGGTGTGGGGACAGAGTAGGGAGGCAATCCTAGCCTAATGCCTTACGTTCCAAGATGGAGACAGTACACAAGCACATTGAAGGCACCCCGATTCTAGAGCGGGAAATAAAGATTGGTTTCTAAGGGAAATAACACCTAAAAACCATGTCTCACTAAGTCCATCCTCAGGTTCTTACAAAATGGCCAGTAATTAAAAAATGTTTAATGACTTGTTGAACCTGAAATAATATGTTGACAATAAAATATATTATAATTCCACTATTATTTTCCTTGATGTCCTTCTTGGCAATTAAAAAAAAAACAACTCTTCTCCTATGTTAAATAATCCAGAAGTTACTGAAACTTAAAATAGCATCTGTCCTTAAACTAGGAATATCTTCATTTAAATATTTAAGATAATTTGTAAAGTAGGATGAAATTTGAGATATTTTAAAAGGACATTAAGAAAGAAAGGAAAATAACATAAAAAGAAATATCAGAATGGAATTAGTCTGAAAATGCCATCATATGGAAATTGCCTTCCAATAAAAGACACAATGTAAGTATGATGCCACCCTTGTTAATCTCATAATTAAGGGAATCAATTTAAGTAAAATTGAGAATTAATCCTGCCCTCTAGTGGTGCTTAATAAATGTTAAAGTATAATGAAAACACCACTTTCTTGCTACAGCAAGTCTCACACACATATTTGAGTAGAAACACTAAAACCTTATATTTTGTATTAATAAATTATCATGTTAAGTTGTTTTTATATTGTTTGGGGCATTTCATTCCATTAGATATTTAGTAAACAAATGTCCCTACATGAGAAGTGTTAATGTGTCTTTGCTTATGAATGCATTACCAATATGCGTTATCAATATTGAATTAGATTCTTTCATGGAATCCTCTTCCCATTGGAATTTCATAAAGAAAAGATACATGTGTACTAGAATACAAAGACATAAATCCTAAAATTTGAGATCAGGCATTTTTTTAAATCAGGCCTATTTTTACCTAGGACCATCATAAAAAAAAAAAGTCAGAGCTAGCCTCTAGTTACAGAATCACAACATTAAGATCTATTAAGTATTTTAGAAAAAAACTACATCAATCACTTCATTTCAATGTGATATGTGCACAGTAGGTTGGCTGGTTGGTTGGTTGGCTCCTTGAAAGCCAGAACTGGATGGCAAACTATTTTTGCCTTTTTTTCAACGTGACTTCCCATTTACCACCTACAAGTACGGTTGTCTATGATTCAGAGCTGTGTCGTGTCCATATCCTAACCCTGAGACTCTCTGAATAGGGCCCTTTACAGAGCTCCCCAAATCTAAGGACTCTGAGATGGGAAGAGCCCCCCGGGTTCCCCGGGTAGGCCTACATCCATCCAGAGTTCCTTCTGAGAGGAAGGCAGGAGGGTCAGGGTCAGGGAAGGCGATGCGACCACATAGCAGGGAATAGAGATTTGAAGACACGGACCTGGAACGTGGGGCCGTGAGCCAGGGAATGCGGACACGGACAGACTCTCGAGCTGGGAAAAGGAGGAAGCAACAATCCCCTCTGCGCTCCAGGGGGAACACAGACCCTGCTGACCCATTTGAGACTTCTGATCTCAAGAACTGTAGCGTAATAAATGTGTGCTGCTGTAAGCCGGTAATATTTGGCAGTAATTTGTTAGAAACCATAGGAAACAAATACAACCCTAACTAGATTTTCAATTCCATGAAGTATGAAATTATTTCTTCTCTTTTACTTATTCCATTGATTGCCAAATCATGGTGCAGAATGCCTGCTCTCAGCATTATCTGGGGACTTACTAAAAATGCAAATTAACCTATTCCAACCCCAAAAGGCTTCATCATAGACACCATGGGAGGGACTCAAAAATCTGTGTTTTCAGAAGCCTTATTAAGTAATGAATACTAAGTCTGTGAACACTCATATAAAGCATTTCCGTTACCTGATACGGAGAAGAACATAGAGTAGGGAGATAAATATATATTTTGATAACCAGAATTACTGAATTTTAAAACAATCAATACTTTGGCTCTCACTCCAAAATACAGATTATGCAATTTAAGTGTCCTGACTATGTCTTCAATGAAAATACAGGGAGTGTGAAAATTCCCCTCTCTGCCGTGCATTCTGCATTTAGGCAGGATAAGGGGCAAAGAGGAGACTGAGTCTAGGGAACTTGGATGGGGAGTCTGCATGCTCCCCGACCTGCTGGAACAGACTGAGAGGTAAGCAAGAGCAATTTTTTTTCATTCATAATAGCTGCATTTAATTGGTCAAATCAATGAATTAATGTTCTAAAGAATAATACTAATGATTTTCTTTTTGGTTCTTTTTTAATTGCCTAGGTATATAAGAGTGACATATACAGCATGTTCATGCCACGATAATTATTTCTACAGTGTGTATTTTAAGAAGCTTGCAGGGTATTTTGTGTCGATTTTAGAGGATGGAAGCATCTATTAGGATGATGGACATCCCATGTCAGGGAATTTGCAGGGATTCAGATTACGTCTGGTAACATTGTGCGTGTCCAAGGTGGCCGTGTGGAAGAAGAGGAAGGACCTGAAGACCTGGTGGACGCCGAAGCCACTTTCTCCCACACATTTCCAAAGGAGGACAATGAATCTGTTCATTAATTTGGAAATTAGACTAAGTAAGGTTCAATAAAATGAATAAAAATTTGGCAAAGTAAAACATATCCAGCAAAGGTGAAACTTTCCACTAGGATATTTTAATCTGTGAGAAAATTGAAAGCATTATTTTTCAGTCAGATAAAAACACCTTTGTTAAGATTACATGAAAGTGAGGGGGAAATGCATTTTAATTACTTGGAGTCTGCTACACAAAGAGAGAAAGAGAAATTTCACATGGGGAAGGCAGCCAATATTTTACAGAATATAGAAAAGGAATGCAATTCATGCTGCCATAGATATAATTTAAAACTGCGGAGAGTCTAAAGATGAAACCAAAGTGGATGTTATTTGGAAGATGGGCTAATTCGGGAAAGTCTTCTGGCACAATTAGAAGCCATTATTTCTTATTTCTTCAGATTGGGTTCCATTAGTAAAGTGAAATTCACATTGTGTTAACACATTAAAAAGGCAGAAACCACTGAGGAGAGTGAGAAGTACGTACAAGCCATCTCAGCATAGTCATATTTTATAAATAATTTCATTCACAACAGTAGACACTAAGACGTTGTCATTGTATTTATCTTCATTATAGCTTCAAAAGCTCCCTTGGAAGAGGCTAATCTACATGGATCCAATGTTATGAACTATTCTAACTATTTTTGTTGGAAAAGAGCAGACATATCAATGAACATTTATTTCCAAATAAGGCAGAGAAAACAAAAAGCCACAGAAGTTAGCAACTTCCGTTTTTCAGTATACGTGCATAGGCACATTAAAAATCTAGTGAGAACCTCTTAACTACTGTGATGTATTGATGTACTAAATAAGTAGGGGAGTTTGGGGGTCTTAAAATTCTCTCTAAAAGGCAACCCGCCAGGTTCTGGAAGGAAGAGCAGGGAGAGGAAGGGAGAGATTGCAGGGACAGTCTTGCTAGGAGCGAGAGGAAGGGGCGAACGAGAAAGAAGCCGAGTGTTCCGGACGGACGCACTCATAAAACCACCCGCTCCGCGCTGCTCGGTGCGCCGCGGTTCCCTCGCTCAGCGGGCTCCGTGTTTGAGTGGCCGAGGTCCGTCTTTGGTCCGTTTTGTGTTCCAGTCACTGATCCAGGCATGCTCACGGAATCCAATAATTGTGGGGGAGTTTTGCTCAGGTGGTTGGGGAATAAAAAACGAGAGACACACTTACATTCAGATGCTTTAGCTTTTTGACCCAAAATGCTTCACCTAATCATTCAATTTTTTCTCTTTACTCATGTGCAAAATGAAGAACATTGTATCTCTCATATAGGATTGCTCAGGGAATTGTATGAAATAATTCATGTGAAGCATTCAGCACAGTATTAGGAATATGATAACCAACAAATAAAGGACAGATTTTCGATGAGGATGATGATGATAATGAAGAAGGTGATACTATATGCTGGGAAGTTGAATACTAGAGAGGTGAAGTGACTTCATCAAAGCTGCTCAGCGAATGAGTGACAGCCAGCCTCAGTGAGAGTGACAGCTGGATTTGAATGCCATCCATTCAGTGCATCTCATATGCCAGGCGCTATGCAAAGCACTTTCTATTTATTTTATCTTCTCATCTTCAAAGGCAATTGTGACCTCAGCACTATTATTATTAACATTTTGCAGAAGAGGAAACTGAGTCCCAAGAGAGACAACACCATGCCCCAGGTCACATCGTAACCGGCAGTGTTCAGGAATCAAACCGAGGCGATCTGCTCAGCAGCTCAGGGTTTTCATCACGAGCCTCTTCTGCCAGAAACAGCCACCCACACTGCACAGTGGGCACTCAGATCTACTGGGGACAAGCGGGGTCCTCTTTTACGGATAGGGCTCACAATTATGACATTAAAGATACTTTCTGGTTTCGGCTATAATGGGAAAGAATAATAGAAAAGTTATAACTTAATTATTTTGAGCTTTAATTTATTAAATTGGTGTTTTCCTTGGACAAATACATTTTGAAAAAATATATAAAATTATTTAACTTTCTTGCAGCCTGTAATTTGTTTCCTCGTTCTTATAAGTGTCTGTTGAAAATTAGAAGTTTAAAATTTTGATGAAATCTAATTTGTCAGTTTGCTATTTTATGAATCAGGCTTTTGATGGTATATTTAAACTATGCTTTGCCTATGGCCAAGTCACAAATATCTTTCCAATGTCCTTCTACAGTTTGTAAAACTGTAGGTATTAAATTTGGACCTGTGATCCCTTCTCAGTGAGTTATTGTGCACGGTACAAGGTGTGTCCTGAAGTTCCTTTTCAACGTGAGTATCCAATTATCTGACTCTCGTGTTGAAAAGACTTTTCTCACTGGGGTGCCTTTGCGCCTTGGTTGGAAATGAGTCATCCATATGTGATTAGGGCTATTTAGGTACTCTGTGTTCTGTTCCATATTCAACTTACCTATTTTATGCCAATAACACTGTCTTGGTTAAGGTAGTTTAAAATGAATCTTGAAAGTAGGTAGTGTTAAGAGAAGTGTCATTAAAGAACATGCATTTAGAAGCCCCGGACAAAGCCAAAAGGGGAAGGATGGAGGGTGGGAGGTGGGAGTGGGTGGGATGGGGAAAGTGGCGGTGGGAGAATGAAGACAACTGTACTTAAATGACAATAAAGAAGAAAAACAATTCTAGAAAGAACAAAAAAAAATTAAAAGCAGTTTTTGGCTATTCCAGGTTCTTAGCATTCCCATATGTATTTTAGAATTCATTTGTCAATTTCCAAACATAGACTCTAATTTTCGAACAGGTTTAAGTTCACAGTAAAATTGAGAGAAAGGTACACATTCCCTCTATATCCTCTGTTGCTAAGCGTGCAAAGCTTGCCCCGTTATCAGGTGCCCCACCAGAGAATGCATTCATTACAGCTGATGAACTTCAGCTGTGAGACATCATTATCGCCCACAGCCCAGAGTTTACAGTAGTTTAACTTTGAAGTGTTCGTTGATAATCTTTTAGCAATAATTATTATATTAAGTGAATTAAATGCCTTGAGTAGAAGATGCTCAAAAAATAATTATACTATTAGTGTTGTACAAAGTATCATAGTGTATAAGGAGCTGTTATGTATAACCACTTTTTATCAGCACACGATTAGACGAGTTGTTCAAGGTACTTCTTATGTAGAAGAGAAAACTGCTGATTCAGTTAGTTGTCTAACATTACGTATCATGTGGGGTGTATCCAGTACTCAGATCCCGATATGTTTAGGAAATGCCCTTTGATCACAGTGTCAGCGATGGTTTCCATAAAACAAGCAAGAAACACATCAAAAGTGAGTATGAATAGCATTTCCACCAAAGCACGTCTTTAAAACAACACACATCTTCCTCAAGTTTATTTGGTATCATCCCAACAGCCTAAACACAGAGCTCGGAAAAAAAAATGTGTGCTTTCCTGGCAAAGGCTTGGTGAGAGTGAGGCTCCGTCCAATGTTTAATTGGGAGGGAATCTCATTCCCGCTGGCTAGGGTGGCCCCCAACCATGAAACAGAAATGGGGCATGCCCACGGGCTCCCTGCCATCGAAGCCCTTCTTGACTGGGTGGTGCCCCGTGGCACTGTCTGTGTTTTCAGCCCCGCATCACGGGCAAGCACGTGTGCCCACTGCTCCCTCCTTTGGCTGCTGTAAAACGCAGGAGCTGGCATTCACCTGAAGCCTCAGCTCTATACAGTCTCCACGGAAGTCCTCACTAGGCAGGGCATGGATTAGTAGATTCAACTCAAGCGCCAGTGTGCGGTGCAATCAGTCCTGTGGTCAGATGTTGGGTGTGTGTCTTCTGGGGGCCCACGGCAGGCACTCCGGGCCCTCCGTCACGCCGGGCTGACGGACATTGCTGAGCTTCTTCTCCCGGGTCACACTCAGCTCTTCTGGGGCAGGTTCCATGCCGACAGGCGGACATGTAAGCACCTTCCGCCTGTCCTGGCTCGGGATAAAGGCCTCTCCTGTCTCCTGTTTGTGAGGAGGGCAGCTAGTGAATTAAAGGAGCCACATCCTCAGCATAGGCTTGAAAGGTTATGGACCTGGCTATTCTGCCAAATGTATACAAAAATCAAAAATAGGGAGAGTGAACAGGCAAGGGACAAATGTGGCAGAAGACACGGAGCCTGGAAAAGCTTCTGAGCGAAAGCTCGGCGGCCCATTTTCACACGGCCCCTCGGAGTGAGAGGGTGCACACCTGGGAAAGGACCTGGGAAAGAGCAGACAGCCGGTTCCGCGCAGGTGCGGGGCCAGCTCTGTGACGTAAGGCACGGCCCCATCACCACACTGTTTGCAATTCAATGGGGGGGGGGGGAGGCGAAAATACTCATTAAACTAATATGCAGTGAATTAGCTTCTGAAGAATAGGACTTTAAAGTTAAAGTGCAACAATAAACATGGAAACATTGTGGAGGTCCATGAGGGAGGGTGTGTTGCAGCATCGCCGCACTGATGACGTCTTACGCGAGGGATGATGCTGCACCGACGTCAGGCTGTAAAGTGCGAGCTGGGAGCTGAGCCCTCACACCACGTCCAGGGGAGACAAGGAAGCGCGATCATAGGGATTCTCAGGCTGCTTTCCAAAGTGCTCTACGTTCTGTTTGCTGGGTTTCTTACGTTTAAAAGAATGCGTATGTTATATTAATTTCAGTCACACAGGCAACACCCAAGCAAAGTATCCTGGGTAATAAAATTGAATGTTGTAGCCAGCACTAAAATCTTTATGAAGTGAAATATAATAAAACGGTTCCATGATCCCGAACGACATCTTTTGTGGGGTTTTGTTTATTGGTTTGTTTCTTTGGTCTTTTCTACTATTGGATTAAAATATGTTTTGCAAAAAATGGTGGATATAAAAATTTGTTTCTTTTATTAGAACTGATATACTTAATGATATCACATATTTTCTTTGTAGTTAAACCTTTTAGGCTTCAATATTATGTAGACAATTCGAAAAGCAAGCTGATTTTCAGCTCTGTCTCCTCTTATCTGGACACTTGAGTATATGTTCATTTTTTTAAAGTTGGTAACTGACAAAGGAGGCATTGATGTCAATCATGCTACACCAAATTTTCCTGGAATTTTCTATGTCCTTTAATTTCCAGGTGTAAGTTCTCTTCAGTACAACTTCCCCGATTGTATACCTGAAGTCATTTTTTTGTTCCATTCATTGGGGATTTCAGTTACCCTTTCCTTGGATGGTTTTGCCAGTCTTCAACGTTGGTTAACTTTTCGTGAACTGATGTGACCTCTTTGACTTTTTTCTTCTGATTTCCAGTCATTAACTCAAGATGTTTTTCTTTATCAGTAAGCCAGAGGTCAGTGGTGTCTATTGCCTTTCTTTCAGTTCCTTCTTCATTTTTTAATCCTTTGCTGATGTTAACTTTTGTCTTCATCTTGTGTCCTGAATTTTGCTTTTGTTTTAATCTCATTCTGCTGTTTGAATGTATGGTGGTTCAGCTATCTCTTCTTATAAAATTCACTATCTCCTTCAGTTAGCCTACACTATGAAGTTAGTGCCAGGGAATTTGTACATATTTCCTGAATTATGCATTCATTATTCAAAAGGAGATTTACTGTTGTGAGTGTGAGAAACACAGTTTATTCTTATATTATTAGTTATTGTATTATTTCCCATACGAACCGCTGCAAACCTCCTGTTGCCCCACCTTGTATTTCCACGTAACTTTTAGAAGCCCTTTTCCTTTTCTTTAAAATACTTGCTGTTGTCTTATGGCTTTGCCTCTCCTTTGACTACGTGGTTCCATGTTCTCACTGAGAGTTCTCTTCCGGTGACCTGTTGGCTTTGATCGGTGGATGGCTCTTCCTCTTTGCTCTTCCACATCATTTCAGATCTGTGTGTCTGCACTTGTTGCCCACAGCTTGAGAATCAGCACTCTCCTCTAAACCAGAGCTATCAGCGGGTAGGGAAAAAACTCAACTACAGCTAGCTGTGCACAAGGTGAGCTGTGTCTTCTCTTCTGGGATTTTGTTAAATACTCATTCCTGGGCCTATTCTACCTGGATGGAAACTGTTTCATTCCCACAGAGAAGCACTCTCAGGACTGGGATTACTCCCTAGATTCAGGATGAAGCCATTTCTAGTTACTGTCCTTCACCATTTTACTTGCACAGTGGTGGCAGAGTATTAACGCCACCCCCAACTTTATCAACCAGTCAAGTGCTGTTAGAGTTTTGGGAAATGTAGTGACATCTTGGAGGATCTTCTTGACATCTCAGTCCCAATTTTGGTCAATAGGAGCTGGATTAAAACGTCATTACTCTTTCTTTTACACTTGTTCTTCTCTTTTCCTTGAATTTTAGATTCATAAAGTTTATGGCATTTAGTTGAGGTCTTTTTGTTGTTTAATAATCACTAGAGACCTTTTCCTTTTCTTTATTTTTGATATGTTAATTATTTAAGTATACATAATGTATTAAGAATTTAGAATGTGGTTCCCCACTGTCATGCTTAGTTATAGATTAGTATAGCTGATTTTTAATGAATATAAGGATAAATGAGATTGAATTTGCATATGAAGCTTGCTCATCATTTTCTCATTGAAAAACACAATTTATTCCCATTTTATAACAACATTTTTTACAGCTCTTGTGTTCTACTGGGTTGGCCAAAAAGTCCATTTAGTTTTCTTCATATAATAAATGACACATTTTTCATTTTCTCTAATACATTATTGATTTAGATATCTTGAGTATGTCAGCTATCTCCTGCATGGTATGACGTTGATTGTTCTCAGTTAATGTCTCATTTTGATCACTATCAACTTCAACTGGTCTACGCAACCATAGAGCATCGTCCAGCAAGGAATCTCCAGCATGAAACGTCACAAACCACCTTTGACATGTTTGAACAGTAACAGCATCTTGTCCGTTCACTGCACAAATGCTTTTTATTTTTGCATTTCACAAGCATTTTTATCTTTCTTGAAATAAAAAAGCACAATATGCCAAGAATGTTGCATATTGTTCCATCTTCAATATTAAAATGGATATACAAAAAAATTCAACAATTTTTGTAAGTTTTTTAAATGCATGCTGGTATGACAGCTGTCACAATACAGTCTAACAAAATTGTTTTGAATGAAGTTAAAGACAACTAAGTGCTACTAGAGCCATCTTACAGATAAAATCCAAAAAAACTTTAGGCCAACCCACAATAAACTACTTTTTTTAGGATTTATGTGTGCCTTACTTCCTTTTGAAACTATGATTCTCTAGGCTAAAAATGCAGCTCAAAGAGGTCCTTCTTGAAATATCCATTTAGTCAAGATTATTGAATATGCCCTGCTTCATGCTTAAAACATAAAAGGGAAAGTAGGAAGAAGAGCCAGAGATAATGCACAATTTCTACAAACAAAATTGTTCTAAAAGTTTAATTGGGGTAAAGGCAGATTCCTTATCTCTTAGTTCTTTTCATGATGGAACATCAGTCAACCCACTCCTCCAACATGTTTAGCTGTGAGATAGTTGTCCAACTAAAGCTACATTTTCCAATATCTTACTATAGCTAGATACAGCTTTGTGACTAAGTTCACGCCAATGGGATGCCCATACAACTTACACATGGTGTTATTTAAAAATTAAAGTTTCTTTCTCTCCATTTTCTATTTCACCCTTCCCAGGGGAAAGGCAACAATGGAAGAGCCACCATGAACCTGAACATGAACCTCTTGTCAGTGATGACAGAGCTACCTCCATAGCCAATGAAGAGTCGTCTCTGGTCTCTTCCATGAGCGCTCTTGTTAGAGACGTTTAGCCTGTGCCCTGACCAGAACACAATGTGTGTTAACAATTATCCAATAAAAAAGAAACTTCACAAAGGAATATATCATGATAGCAAGAAAAGAATCAGAAAAAATACAATGATAAAATTACCTAGGTTTCTATAGACAGGAAAAGAAAAAAAGACCTCCCATCACTTTGCTCCTTTCTTCCTTCCCCGCTTCTCCCTTGAGTAAGGGTTACATTGTGTAAGACCACAAAGGCTGGTAGAAATTTAATGTAAATGAAATGAGGAACCATTGAAAAGTTTGTAATGAGTTCTTAAACAACTGTGGTGGTAGTGAAAGACTAGAGAAGTAGACTAATTTGACATTATGTCAGAGGTTAAATCTATAAGGTTTAAGAGAAAGAGAACTCTCAAGAGACTCCTAATTGTGTAACTTGAGTAACCGGGTACATTGGGGCGTAAGCATTGTAAATTCAAGGCCTTTGTTTTGCTCAAAGCTATTACCTAGCACCCAAATCAATGCCTTTCACATAGCAGGCACTACATTAATACCTGCCTAACGAGTGGAATAAGTGGTACCATTTACCCCGATAATGACAGCTAGGGGTTGGGGAATTCCTGTGGAACATTACAAGCTGAGATTTGGACACATTAATTTGGAAAGGCTTTTGAATCTTCAAAATAGACAGGTGGATTAACCAGAGTTAAGAATCAGGAGGGTAGAAACACATTCTAAGCAGAAGAAAAGTACTTAGAATCCTTTGCATATAGAGAGAACACGAAGACTTGGGGAAGAATGGGAGCCCACTACACGCTCCTTGAATGAAGGGAAGAAGGACCAGGACATGGCTAGAGAGACTCCGCAGCTTAGAAGGAGGTGGACAGGAGAAGCCCAGAGAGGCACGTTATCAAGGAGCCACGGCCTACACATTTCCTTGATGTGCAAGGCCATCTACCTGGGAGGGAAAGGCCCCGCGAGCCATGGAGAGAGCTGCGGAGCGGCAGGATAACAGAACAGGGCATAAAACGAGAGTCTGAACTTTCTTTTCTAAGTGGTGAGTAGCTGTGTTTCCTGAGCAACATAATACAATGCCCGAACACATAAGAACAGGAATTAAGTTTTTAATCAAAAACCATTTACGGCAAAATTATTTAGCATATTTAATAATACGACTAATCCCCATTATGCTTCATAGTCATTAGGCAAAATGTCGAGCTGCTTGCATAAATGAATTAATTAGCATGATGCTTATGTAGCTAAAATCAAACGAAGAATCAAACGAAGAATGCACCGAGAGGGGTGTCTCCTCGAGGCCTCTTCAAAAGCACTTTGTTAAGTAACTTGGTCATAGTCTCCTTTGTAAAGAAGCTCTTCAATCAAAGTCCTTGCTAATTGCCTTACAAGCAAAGCCAGTAAATATTGGGCTCTGGGTTTCATTTCCTGTCTTGATTTGAAATCTGTCATCTCACGGACAATGAAAGGTACTTCAGAGATGAGAAAGAAGAAGTTTGGCAGACTTTAAACACACTGGCATTCAATAAGAGATAGGTCAGACTCACGTAGTCTCGCAAAAAGCCAGAGACAAAGTGGGGATGATAGTATAATTAAGTAAACGTTAGATTAACAAGCAAGATTGTGAAAGTCATAAACTATTTTATTTTTTTTCTTTCACAGTGTGCTCAAACTCATTTCCGATTATTTAGGCAAACCAGAGAATGTTCTCTGGCTTCTATGTATATTTTGAGAGGACATAAATTCCCACAATCACTTCCAGTCATAGAGTAGTATCAGATCAGTAGTTAATGATGTCTAGTCCATATTGTTAATTAAACTTGTAAACTTCAATGATAAAGCTTTCACTTTTATCTCGAATTGGTCTTTGGCAGGATAGGCACCTTTAGCGGAAAATGAGTTTTGGCACATTCTGTCATTCACACGGCTGATTCTGGTTTTTACTCCTTCAGGGTTCAAAAGAAAAACACATTAGATTTATTGGGAGCCGGAGTTCTTATGTCACTGACATAGTCATGGTGTGACACTTACTCTGTTCTATGGGCTGGGCATTGTATTTATTTAGAGGTGAATTCCTCTTAATTTTACCTTCCTGCTCCAGTTTCCATCCTCAGAAATGTTATCAACTCTTAAATTCAACTGTCATTTTAAATTATAGCACTATATTTAGGGTGTCATTTCATGATGATAAACAGCATCATTTCATTCGGAAGACATAATAAGGGTAAATGGCTGTGTGCATAAGAACAGGACTTCAAAACACACAAAACAAAAACTAATGGGACTTCAGTCATCAAACAGATTTGGAGGTCTTGATGTTTCTCTCCCAATAATTCATAGGCTACAAAGCAGAAAATCAGCAGGTATAAAAGACAAAATAATATTAACCAGTATGGCCCAAATAACTTTTACAGAACACAGAAATTTCCACCTTCTTTTTAGGTGTGCACAGAACATTTTTAAAAGAAAGGTTCTTTTTTTTTTTTAGTTATGAGAAAAATCTCAAATGAACAACCTAAAATGGAAATTTAAAAAAAATTTCAGCATCACAAAGAATAAAATACATATGATTAAAGGTAATCAAGGAGGGAAGCCACTTATACACATAAAAACTTTTTAAAAAATGATGAAAGAATTAAAAAAGACACGAATGCATTGAAAGACATCTCATGTCCATGGATTGCAAGACTTACTATTGTTAGCTGTAAATAGCACACAAAATGCTCTGCAGATTTAATACAGTTTCTATCAAATTCCAAAGGTGTTTTTGAAGAAACAGAGAAAAAACCCAACCTAAAATTCACAGGAGTCTCAAGGAGCCCTGGTAGCCAAACAATCTCGGCAGAGAATGCTACAGCTGGAGGACCCGTATTTCCTGACCCAGAGCTAACTACAAAGCTACAGTAGCCAGGGTGTGTGGTTCTGGCCTAAAGGCAGACATGGAAACCAGCGGAACAGAACAGCAAGCCCAGAAAGAAATTCCTGCTTATACGGTCAAATGTTTTTCCTCAAAGGTGCTGGGGACTTTCAGCTGAGAGAGGAAAGGCTCCAACAGTGTTGGGAGCCCTGGATACCTACATGCAACAGAATCGAGTTGGACCCTTCCTTTACGCCATAAAAACGGTTAATTCCAAATAGATTAAATACCTAAATGTAGGAGCTACATTTATAAACTTAGAAGAAAAGGGAAAACGTTTCGTGACGTTGGATGTGGCAGCGTTTCCGTGAATGTGACACCGAAGCACAGGCGACAGGAGTGAAAATCGTTACGCTGGGCTGTGAGAAAACTGACAACATCTGTGCCTCAAAGAACACAACAGCAAATCAGGCAGCTACGAAATGTGCAACTGATGCATCTGATAAGGGATTGATATGCAGAATATAGAAAGAATTACTAATTGATAGAAAATGCAAATCAAAGTAATGAGACCATATCATATGCATTAGGGTGACTGCTATAAAAAACAGAAAATAATAAACGTAGGCAAGGGTGTGCAGAAATTAGAACCCTTGCACTGTTGGTGTGAACGCAAAGTGGTACAGCCGCTCTGGAAGAGAGTGTGGCAGTTCCTCAAATATTACAGAATTACCATGGGTCCAGCCATCCCACTTCTGGGTACCTATAACCCAAAAATCCGAGATAAGTGTTTAGAGAGATATTTTTACACCCACATTCAAAACAGAGACCATTCACAATAGTCAAAAGTTGGAAGCAACCCAAGCGTCCATCACAGGTGAATGGAGAAATAAAATGTGGTATACATATGCAATGAAATGTTATTCACCCTTAAAGAGAAAGGAAACGATACAACACTGCATAACACAGTGAACCGTGAACACAATATACTAAGGCGAATAGGCCAGGCACAAAAAAGATGGATACTACATGGCTCCACTTGGACCAGGTCCCCAGAGTAGGGCGACTCGTCAAGACAGAAAATGGGATGGTACTTGACTTGGCCAGGAGAGGGCGCAGCTGGGACCCCCCCCCCCCCCACACACACACCACCTCTAGGTAAACAGGTGCTATTCCGTAGAAACCTGAGTTTTGCAAGCTGTGTTTTTCATTCACCTTCCAATGGTCTTTGATGCTGCAATTACCCTGCCTGTCTGTCTAGTTGTTTTTGTTGAAATTCTCTGGGATCTTATATTAAAGGTATTATGAGTGGTAAGTTTATTATTTATACAACGGTTTCTGGGCCACGATAAACTATATCCATACCTGATTCAGAGGAAGCGTGCTGAGCATCCTAGGTTCAGAGAACACCTGCCCCAGGACACGGATTGGGGATTTAGATTTAGGGTCATCTACCTTCGGGCATTGCTGAGGATATTTTGTTTGTTTGTTCCCTGCATGTGGACTAATCATCACAGTAATGATGTATCTGTAGCGATGATCATTTACTGAATCCCTATTAGGCAGGCATGACACTGGCCTTTCCAGTGGGTCATTTCATTTAATCCTTTGAAGAATTCCACCAGGTAGATATCACTATGATTCCAGTTTTTACGGATGCCTAAACAAAGCCTCAGATCCACCCAAACAAAACCAGCCAAGGGTCCTACAGGTGGGAAAATGGCGCACCTGGAATAGGAAGCCAAGTGCTTCAAGCCTTAGGTACCACGCAATATGTAAACCAGGTGTGAGTGTTCTGATGACACACGGTTGGAAAGAAAGGTGTATCTGTGGAGGTGTGTCCATGTGCCAGTCACCTTGTCGCCTTGCAGCAGATGCTGCTTAATCGATCTAGGAACCAAATTTGAACCTTTAGATTCATCTGTGCCTAAATCCTCAGGATCTCTTTTCTTTCCAATAATATTGATCGCTTCACTTCATTTAAGTTACCTTTGGCAAGGTACCTGATGTGTGAGGTCTTCTGTTCTTTCCTAATGGCCAGGAAGATACTATACAGCATCTTTTTTTTGAAAGATTTCTATCTACTTGCTTGTAGAGAAAGGGAGCAGGAGGGAGAAGGAGAGGGAGAGAAACAGCCATGCAAGAGAGAGAGAGCGAGGTTAGCTGCCTCTCGCAAGGGCCCCTGAGCCTACCCAGGCATGTGCCCTGATGGGCATTCAACTGGCAACTTTTTACTTGGGGAGAGACGCCCAACCAACTGAGCTGTACCAGCCAGGGGCAAATCATCGTTGTATTTAGCGTATCTGTGTCCTGGATCCCTTTCTAGGAAGCTAAGGCACTGACGATTTAATTAAGATGAAATAGATTTTAGTCCTACTCTCCGACTCAGGTAGCATAAAGCTTTAATACACAATCAATAAGTGGTTGTTAAATGAACAAAATAATTACAAATTCAGTGTTTTTACACCAAAAATGCTGAACTATAGTTGGGCACATGGTTTTAAATTTTGGTTACATGTGATGAACACTAGAGATATAATAGAAATTTGAAGGCATTGACCCTAAAACATTTATTATTTTGTGTCCTCATTTGTACCTCAAAACTGATACCATAAAAAGCACTCTTTTATTTGAAATTTAACTTTTTAAATTTAGGCCAACAGTCAAATGAGAAAAGAAGCTTTTGAAATCAAATGCAGCCTAGATTTTTTTCTTTTAAGAAATATCTTTCTTTTCCTTTTGTTTTTTTTTTTTTGACCTGACTTGAAACTTACAGCTTCCACATCCAGAATAGATAAAATAAAATAGCATGAAATAGGCACTTACTTATAGCACAGCTCTTCACAAGTCACGATTAGCCTCAGCTGCAGATTTTGCTTCTAAGTTACACCCTTTCTCTCCTGCACCCAATCAAAATGAGCATTCCTGAAATTCTCTTGCAGGGTTTATACTTTTTGGTATTTAAAATAAGTACCAGCTAACCTAATTTTTCAAGATACATGAAACGCAGACAGTTACGTTCTGTGAGCTTGCATAGAGCCATGGCATTTAAAATACATGAAACTCGCTTGTATCTTTGGTCGCCTGAGAGGACCTCAGATGACTGAGCAGTCCCGAAGATCAGGGTTACTCTCTGTTTCTTGCTCGTTAGCTGTTGAACACCCACGGAGCACGCGACATGACTCATACTTACACGGGGAATATACGATGAGGACCCCGGCTGCAGTGAGCTTCCGTTTTAGGTGGAGACAAGACACAGGGTTTGGTTGTTACCAGAACAGGGGCAGGCCCAGAGAGATACTGGAAGTGGGTGGGACGAGCACTGGTGGGCAGCAGGAGAAGGCCAGTGTGCGACTGGAAGCTCTGGTTGCGGGGCGACATCTGTCACAGGGGGTGTCTGGTGAAGGGTTTGGAGGCTCAAATCTGCGTCATGCCTTAATGTTTCTCTATATAGTGCCTTCATCACCATGACCATCACCCTCTTCATGATTAGCATGTACTGAGCCCACAGGGTGTCCAAGGATGCATCACAGATTAACCCACGAACCCCACCACACCTCTGCAGGTGAAGTGTGAACATCCTACCTGGTTCAGAGAGTGGGATGCTGCAGCACAGTGCGAATAAAAGAACTTCTCAAAGCCAGGATGCAGTAGGTCGTGGGGTCGGGTTTGAACACACGACACCCCAGCGGACCACCGAGCTCCCATTTTAACGTTCTCCTGAGCCACGCTCCTGTCTTGAGAATGTGTTTGCACTGCATCAGTTGTATTCAAAATAATTTTCTGTTAGCACTTTGGTTCTAAAATTACGAATAAAATATAAATCTTAATAAATGAGCTAATGAAATGATTCAATTTAGTTTAATTGACATGAGTTAGGCATCTGCTACATTCAGTGTACAAGGATGGGCCCTCGTGTATGCGTGCACACACATGTGCATGATTTTGTATAATCGCTCTTAGGATAGTGTAGCACATAGTAGGTGCTCAATAAAACTGGCTATTATTCTAGAGATGCTGATACTTTTACTCGTGTCTTCATAAATGCTACTTTATTTTTTTACTCTCAGCTCAAATACTAGACAATTTGAAAAGCTCTTTGAGAGTTAACAGGACAGATGACTTTTTGTTCAAGTGTGGAAGTCGCATAATTCACTTACAGAAGCAACTGGATTGATCAGTTGACCTGACAAAGTGTTCATTGACTTTTTCTCTGGTATTAGGTGTTTGATCGGGACATTTTGGTCACAGAAATGTAGCTGTTATAGCACGTAAGGAACTTGATGGAGCATGCCTTGTAGAACTCTCTGTGTTGCCCTGGCTGGTGTGGGCCAGTGCATTGAGTACCAGCCTGCAAACCGAAGGGTCGCCAATTCGATTCCCATTCGGGGCCCATGCCTGGGTTGCAGGCCAGGTCCCCAGCAGGGGGCGCGTGAGAGGCAACCGCACACTGATGTGTCTCTCCCTCTCTTTATCCCTCTCTTCCCCTGTCTAAAAATACACAAAATCTTTAAATAAAAATAAATACATAATTCTGTGTTTTTTCATACATGTAACAATAAGTGATTTCACTGCTTCTCTTTCTCAAGACTTTTTTTCTTTTAAATCAGAACAATTATTTACTACAGAGAAAAAACAATCGCTATACCACCCAATGAATTATTTACATTGATGTGTTATTTGTGTAGATCTAATACAATGCTGGGGAGTCTGTGTAGCAGCTGCAGTCCCCCAAACACATAAGAAGACCACCCCAAAATGAAACCTAACTTGCAGTATGAATGGTCTTACATGGAAAAAGAATTGTACAATTCAGTTACATTTGGAAAAATTTAGAATATTCACAGAACATCTTGTATGTGCAAAAGCAAGGCAAATAGACACAAATCAGCTTATAATCTAGTGTGGGGACTCAAACGCTACAGAGAAGCCACATAAACTGAGTGGGGACATGGTGACTTCCAGTGAACAGAGACTTAACTAAGAACACATGTTTGAAGTCCCCTTTCCGAAATGAGGTGAGGTGTCTCCCCGGGTCTAAGCGCCTGGGAAAAGTCTCATGAGGGCACCTCTTTGAAGTCTCATGTCACATTGGTGTTGAAGTCCTACCTAAGCCAACTGTGAACAAGAAAATCTGACCGGAAGCTATTGCACTCCACCCTAGCATAGGCAACTGTTCCGTGTCAGAGTAAAAGGAAGAAAAAATATGCAGGCTTATTATAGTGTAAGGTCCTTTGAATTTCTATTTGTTGGGTGTTTCGGTTTCTGAAGGTCAAGATGAGGCCTTGAACTCTGACAGAGAGGAAAGCTCCTCCCCTTCAGCCTTCTTCCGTCCGTGCTTCTGTGCCAGGTTAGAGGGGAGGGACCGGCATGTGCACGCGTGCACACACACACACACACACACACACACAGTTCCACTTAAGCTAGAGAAGTGGACACGTTTGAGCAGAACCCCGGGACACCTTCGTCTGGCTCCCCCCACACAGCTGGGCACACCCACCGGCCACGGGCAGCCCGCTCTGGAGACAACGGTGTCCCCAGTCCCCGCGATGTCAAGGCAGGGTCAGTGCGGAGAGGAGCTCACCGCTCAGTCAGAAAACATCTTCTCACGCAGCCTTCTCCCCTTCCCGGCGGGAAAGGAACGGAACGCATCATCCCGAACTTCTCTGAAGCAGCTGCCTGCAGGGTCCACTGCTCCCTGCTTTCGCTAACAAGGCAGACAGACTTTTCTAGAATAACGCTGTCATGATTTATTTCATTTCCAAAAACACGGCCTTTTCCTCACTGCTGATGTCAACACGAGCGAGTCTAGGTTTTGTCTATGATTTAAACAAAGACACACACACACACAGAGACGACCTCAGCTGTCTGATTTTGACGCACGGGTGTGTTTGTCTGGGTCTCGGCTGTGTTTTCGGCCCAGGGTCCCTGTGACCCCGCAGCTGCCTCACTGCACCTTCTTGGGCCGCTTCCCCGGGCTCCTCCCCCCTCGGCCTCAGCTGCACCCTCCCCCCCCCCCCCCCCCCCGCCGTGTCCCCTCCACCGTGAACACACGACACGTGCTGGTCTCTCTTCCTGGCACACTTCTCTCGTCTCATCAACTCAGAGGTCAGAGCATACACATAATTTCCCCGATGAACGCTTAACAGAAAAGTTTCCTGTAACGCGTCTCTCAGCAGCTTCTCAGAAGTAAACACCTATTTGTGCAATTATTATTATTATTATTCAGTGCCCATTTTCTGAACTAGACTGTAAGTTCTACATCTTGCTTCTTGCGAATGATTTTCCTAGAATCGAGCACAGTGTCTAATTCTCAATAAGCAATTTTTGAATGGATGAATTAATTAGAATATTTTAGTTCTGTTTCTAAATGCCCCCAGATATAATGGGGCATTTAAGTTCACCAGTGAGGGGAGGGCCTCCAAACACAATTTTAAAAGAATTATTTTAGGCAGCTACAAGTACCGCTGCATGATCGGGTGAACATTCTAACAAGTCCCGCCTCAAACAGACAGCCTCACGGCCGTACTTGGCAGCCACTGTCCTGAATGCCTGTGACCTTGATCAAGCTAAAACAAACAGACAAAAAATATTTTTAAAAAATGGAGGGAAATGCAATCTTTACCTAGCAAGACACAGGAATATTTGTGTTCTATAAATTTAGTTCTTCACATGTTTGTGAAGAATCATTAAGCAGGAAATAGATGGTATTCCAAATAATCATCAATTAGTATTTTATCAGGATTCCTGATGCAGTCTGCTGCTTAACAAATAAATAAATAAATAAATATAAAATCCATAAAGACCATACAAGCTTATTTAATCAAAGAATCAAAACAGGCCCCAACTTTCAGGAGAATACATTTTAGGAAGATTCGCTTGCATGGTGCAATGTATTCATTTTCCAGCCAGGTAGCTAGGAGACCGGGAAATCAAAGGTTGTGTTTCATCTTTGTGGGAAAAGCCAATCTTTCCAAGGCCACGCCGGGCGAAGAGCTGGAGCTCTTTCATCCCTCCAGACAGTAACCTTGACTCTGAAGAGCCCTGTCGTTTCTCAGGCATTGTTTCCACTTTGCTTTTGTTGTTGTTGTTGTTAAAGTGCAACTAAGTTTCACGTGTGCATTATTTGGTCTTTAGAGTTTTAAATTACACTCAGGTGCCAAAGCCTTCATTTTAATTTTTTCCCCACCTGAATGCCGATGCCGCATAGCCGCGGGCAGCGTGCCTTCGCGGTTCCTGCTTTGGGTTTTGTCCGTTCCCGGGCTGGGAGGGTGGTTGGTGTGTGTCTGGCAAACCCAGCAAACAGGAGTCTTGGTTCCGCACACCAGTCCTCTCCTTCCTCGCAGGAGACCTCCTGTCTGTACCTGCCGTCACCCCCCTCCCCTCGCCATGCGACACCCCGCTCCCTGCCTTCTGCGCGGTGTGCTCTGTTCACGTACAGGTGGGCCGGCACAGGTGAGCTAAGAGTTTTATTCTAGTGACTAAAGACCTATGGATGGTCTTAAATTAGTGGGTTTGTGGGGGGTGGAATTTCTTGAATTCGCGTCAAATGTATTCGTGAATCGTACCGCTGATGCCATTTGAAAGATGCAGGCATGTGTACACACTGGTAGTGAAAGGAGGTCCAGGCAGCTCTGCTGAAGGAACTGCTCCGCCCACATCCTCCGTCGGCAGGTGAGCTGACGGCCCAGGTGTGGGGAGCCCCGCCGGCCTCAGCCAGTCCGCAGCTGTGCACACTGGCCTAACAACAAACGAGGTTTCTTCGAGCAAAAATGGCACAAAAGGCAAACTGACTTTTTGCTCTTCCAGAATGTTCCCAAATCACCCAGCATCCTATCCTTCCTGTCGCTTTCCAATGGCAATTTCCTGGCCATTTGAGTCCTCAAGTAGAGCAAAGGGTGAAACCAATATAGACTGCCTTCCTAATCAGACTCAGCCTTGCTTGCTCATTTTTATCTTATTTTACTTTTAAATGTGTGGCAAGGGCCATACTGCCAAGAGTAAGAACACTCTTCTAATCTGGTCAAACTCCTATAGTTTCCTGTTAGTCTATGTCTGCAAAGATTTTTTTAAAGATTTTATTTATTTATTTTTAGAGGGGGAAGGGAGGGAGAAAGAGAGAGAGAGAAACATCAGTGTGCGGTTGCTGGGGGCTGTGGCCTGAAACCCAGGCATGTGCCTTGACTGGGAATCGAACCTATGATGCTTTGGTTTGCAGCCCGCGCTCAATCCACTGAGCTACACCAGCCAGGGCATGAGAAGATTTTTTTTTTTTAATCTACTAGAACTCTGGAGCCCTGCCTGAGAAGTAGGAAATATTTCTCGCACACATGCCTGTGGCTTTGGGACATTTTTCTTGCCACTGAAATGTATTTTCTGACATCAAAATTTTTCTTAAAGATTATGTATCTGGTCAGTGTACTTACAGATCTACGGTTAATCTTATCCTTGTTATGTGACGCTTCTAAGATCATACTCTATAGTTTGCTAAATGAGTGGGGGACATAACTCAGCCTCTCTGATCACAACACGGGAAGCCTCAGGCTGCAGATGCCACCGTGACTGTCCCAGGACATCTCTGCTCAGAACCGAACAGGTCCTGCCACAAATGACGTCGTCATCCTGGTACCCCCTGCCCATTAGTCCCAGAGTTTACCAAAACTTTCCTCCACAGCAACACCTGGAGGAACGTTCGACTTCTCAGCCATGAGACCACATCTGGGAACGGGACGCGGGAAACCTGGTCCCTGGACCCATCCCCTCTCCCACCACTGGGATGCACGGCGATGATGTCTTTCTACCTAAGTCCTTCACACTCCAGGTCTGCACGGGCCTTTGAATGGCTGAGTCAACGAGAACGGACAATTCACCAAACTGACATACTTGCCTGGGCCAGTCACCAAAGGCTTGATCATGTACCCGTCACAAATATCCCAAATCTCAATGGCACACAGTAACAACAGAGTATTTGTTCCTTATGCCACAAGGCCACTGAAAGTCAGTAATGGGTGGAGGGGGAGTCTGGTTAGCAGCCACCCCGGGGTGGGTAGGAAAGCCTCCTGTCCAGAGGAAGTGTGCCTCTGAGGCCGTGCACGGTCAAGGGGCAGCCTGGCATGCACTTGTCACCCCTCACTCATGCTCACGTACAATTTATAGGTAAGAACGATTCCAACGTTCTACCCAACCACAGCGGAACCAGATGTATAATCCCACCGTGTCCCCCCAAAGAGGAGGCGAATGGCAACATTTGGTAAACAGCACCAACGACTCCTAGAGTTCTCCTCTCTAGCTGCCCCAAACTCCACTCACCCCCCTTCCTACGCTCAAACTGCATTACCCACCCCACCCTTTCCAGAGAAACGACCAAAAGCCCATCCAACTCCTACGCCCACTCAGAGCCCAGGGATTCTGGGGGACAGACGCCGGCCTCTCCACGGACCCCCAGTATGGCCTCCTGCACCCAGTGCTGAGCCAGGGGCTTCTTTAAACCTGAGGCCGCAAACTGCCTTCATCCACACCTATGGCTTGGGGGGTGTTTTCCACAAACTCAGTTTCCTACGTCCAGCTTTGAGCCAGGTCCGATGGGATGATAATTCCGCAGAGTAGCTTTGTTGGCTTATTCGTCTGGAGACGTGCTTCTCTGTAGCTTGTGAAAACAAGTCATTCCCCTGAGAGAATTTCCTGGACCTCGCCTCAAACGGGGGGTGTTGGCCATGACGACAGGAGTGCGCATGGGACCGCTGTGACTTTGATTTCAATCACGAAAAAGGGTAAGTTCTAACCAGACTGCCTTGCTCAAAACCTTCTCGGTTTATATGACACACACTGGTGGTGAGGAGTTGCCTCTTCCAACTGGCCGGGCCGCCCAGTCCCCGGATGCCCTGCTTCCCCGCACTTTTCCCTGTAACGGCAGCCAATTATTTCATATGCTCAGCTCTCCCCTGTAGCGCACTGTAGACGTAGCCAAAAGTAATAAGCAAAGGCTGCGAACACTCTATTTTCCAACCTCTTCTTTTGGATGAGGACTCCTTAGCCACATTATTTGTCTTTAACGACATGGCGGGCAACGAGTTTACCAGTTTTGCTGCTGCATTATGAATTCCATTCTCCAATCCTTTAATTACAGCTTTTGCTTTGCTCTGCTCGCTACGTGGTCTGGGATTAATTTTGTTACAGCAGCATCCCCTATCGAGGTACCAATTTCTGTATCACTAAGAATCGGCTGAGTTATGCTATATAGTCACTAAAAATTTCAAAATCTTAAAGGCTTGCAGTAATTAAAACTTATTCCTTGGTCACCATGTGCCCACAGAAGAAAGAGAGAGAACTCCCTCAGGATGATAGAGCAGGCACAGTCTTAACACTGCTAGTTGCCAGGGAACAAAAAAAAAAAACCATTTTGGAAAGGCTCCACAAAGTAATTAAGTACGAAGTCTGGAAGCCACATGTGTGTTAGTAGTAATCAATCACAGCTATCGTAATCTATAAGTAAGTCAGGAAATGCACGTCTAAGGTGTTATTAGAAGGGAGAAGAATTAGAAATATTTGGCCAGTAGCCACAAGGGCGGGCAGCGAGTCCCCGTCACACGGACCTGGCCTGGGTCTGCAGAAACTACGGAATGCACATGAAACCACATCGTTAAAGGGCGTACGTTTACGCTAAAGCCAAACACATGGTGAATCAGCAACGTTAAGCTATTAGCTCTTACTGAAACGGAAATACATTCTAAAATACCGAGTGTAGGCTTTAATTGGAATTTCTCAATTGAATAATGAAAAATTGCACACTTCCTTCGTTTAATAAAATTTTATTGAATTGTAAAAACCTTTCTTCTAGAAAGCAATGATTATGTAGCAGTAAGTCAATTTTTATATTTAGAAAAAAGTAAGTAGGCATTGCATGTATATCACTAATATGTGTTTTTATTCACTTTAAATATAATTCTTTACACAAAATATAGAAAGCATTAAATACTTCCCTAAGTTATATTTTATATCATTTTATTATTTCTTATAAAAGTTATTTAGACAAAATTCACATGGAGGATTAGCTTAACAAATGTTAATAAAAAGGTGACATTTAAAATATATCAAAACAAGTGCGTTAGTTCTCATGCAAAGTATAAATCACATTACTGTCTTTATGAACTTTAATAACAAAGAGACTTTGATGCTGTTTCTGTAAATGTCCACTAATATTCATAATAATTATACATCACAGTGTGCACTTAAAAATGGCATTCTCACCCAGGCTGCTTTTCCATGTGAATGGTTGGTCTTGGCTCAAGCTTCACGACTTCCTAAATCCTCTCAAACAAGCCACAGCCAGCCCCAGTGAGCCCCGGCCCCCATACCTCTTGCTAAGGGTCCCTAGGCCTGGCGCTAGCAGCAGCCAGCCTAGAATCGCAGCATGGCTTTGCCTGGGAATCTGCAAGCCCAGCATGCATAGAAGCCATCTCAGATTGCTTTATAGATATGCAGGGTGCCCCACGCAAAACACAGGTGGTGGGTGACCTTGGCCAGCAACACCCAGGAAACCTGAGAGCCTGCACACCCAGTGGGCAGCTACAGACCACGTTGGAGCACCACCAACACCCTGCCCCTGCGTGGCTGACCCTCCATGGAAAGAGGAGGTTGGTTGTCAGTGGTCACAGCCAGTCCTTGCAGCTGACTGGCCTGGGTAAATCTCTCCCACTGACCTGCCAACAGTAATCAAGGTTCAACTACAAGAGGAGGGTGTACTCAGCCCACACAAGTGCTCACCTTGAATACCCAGCTTGGGTGATTAGGGAAGGTTGTGCCACTGGACCCTACAGAGTGCCTACCTAGTACAGAGGCCACTCTACCAAGACACAGAATCAAAACAGCTCTACCTAATACAGAGAAACAAACACAGGGAGGCTGCCTAAATGAGGAGAAAATAAAAATGCTAAGAGTTAAAGATAAAGAGAGAGTCTTAAAAGCAGCAAGGGAAAAGCAGTTAGTTACCTACAGGAGAATTCCCATAAGACTGTCAGCTGATTTCTCAAAAGAAACTTTGCAGGCTAGAAGAAGGGTTTACTGAGAAATATTCAAAGTCATGAAAATCAGGGACCTACAGCCAAGGCTGCTCTATCCAGCAAAGCTATCATTTAGAATTGAAGGGCAGATAAAGAGCTTCCCAGACAAGAAAAAACTAGAGGAGTTCATCATCACCAAACCATTATTATATGAAATGTTAAATGGACTTACTTAAGAAAAAAATCAGAACTATGGACAAGAAAATGGCAACAAATACATATCTATCTACAATTAAATCTAAGAAACAAACTAAGCAAACAAGAACAGAGACAGAATCATGGACACAGAGAGAGTTCTAACAGTTGTGAGATGGAAGGGGAGTGTGGGGGATGGGTGAAGAGGTGAGAGGATTAAGAAGTACAAACATGTTGTTACAGAATAGCCCTGAAGATGTAAAATACAGTATAGGAGATGGAGTAGCCAAAAAATCTATGTTTGACCCATAGACATGAACAATATTGGGGGGACTTCCTGAGAGAGTTGGAGGTACTGGGTGGAGGGGGGTGAAGGAAGAAAAATTGGAACAACTGTAATAGCATAATCAATAAAAATATAATTAAAACAACAAAACAATGCCATTCATTTTATATAAGATAACTATTCATCTTTTTAAGGGTGAGAATTGTAATGTGACTGAGTGTATGCATGGAATTTGTCAGTAATTTTATGAGCACGATCAGTCCATCCAGGCTGTGCTGTGTTGAGATCCTCAGGTCCAGACGCCCCCTCGTCTTGCTCCACACGTGCTGTCTGGGACAACGCCCCCACTCCCAGTGACGGTGCCTGATTCACTGTTTCCCATCAGGTCTCCCTTCCATTCTTCAAACACAGGTATCAGATAGCAAGGTTTTATCTCCTGATGTCAGGCTGACACTTTAAATTGAAAAGATAGTTCCAACCTAATTGAATTTTAGGCACCTGCCACAAATCGTAGAACTCTTTCTTCAAAGGACTAGGGTTTTTTTTTTTAATGATATTACCATATTTTTCAGACCATAAGACACACCTGGGTTTTAGAGGAAGAAAATAGGGACAATTTTTTGAAGCAAAATATGTGGTAAAATATTTAATAACATAAATAACATAATATTTCAGCAATGTAAATGTAAAGAGAACTCAACAGCAGCAGTACCAACCATTATTCCTCCCAAATTTGGGGGGAAAGGGTGCATCGTATAGCCTGAAAATGTGGTATTTAGATTATACAGCCTGCTACAATAGGGTTCTAATTTTTTTATAATTTCCCCTTATTCTGTTTGGTGGGTTTTGTAATCACTTAAAATACAGTCACGTGGTTCAAAGAAAATTAGTCAGCTACACATGGAAATGACCTCTCGCTTTGTGAGTTCCCTGGATTCCTGAATGTCAAAGGCCGCGCTACTGTGCACTGAGCGCCCCAAGGACCTGCTCGCTCTCACTGCTTTGCCCAGCAATTCCAGGACCGGGCTAAAGTCTTACTGAGGACTTGCCTTTTCCAGGCCCTTCTTGTGACAGTAGCACCTTCATGCACAAGTGACTCACTCACTGATAGTCAATGACTTGATGTCAAACAAGGATTAACGATGAGGGGAGAATCATCATCTGAAAACAAGGGCAGTCTTCTTCAGTCACTGTTCGATATTACACTATACCCAGCTTATCAAAAGATGCATTTATTTAGTAATTTCATTGATTATATTTTCTGCCTCTGCTTCTGTCTGCAAGCTGAATCTGCAGCTAGTGAAACAGGCAACAAGCCTTTGCTCATTGTTGGTTTACTGATAACTTACAGGGCAATAGTCTAACTACTTGTTTTTTCAGGTGAAAAATTAGTGAAAATCCCTGTCCTTACATAATTTTCCTCAGTGATTAAGAATACATATAGAAAATTCTAGGATTTAGAGTTTTAAATGTGTGTGTGTATTATTATTATTGGGTTTTTTTTTTTTTTTTTTTTTTTTTGCCAAACATGAAGTCCTGAGGTGAAGTAACAAAAATTGAACTTGTTTAACTACGATGCCATCAAGGATAAAGAAAACAAACGTACTGGTTTTTGTTCTCCTCCCTGACTCCCTAGCGCCCCCCACAGATGGACAGACACACATGCACACACCCCATCTCCTGCCCGGGCCCCACACTGTCTGGGTGTCAGGCTGGGTGCTTCACTCTCTACACAAACAGCACCAGGGGCTCATTTGCCATTTGCTTATTTGTCAGGACTTTAGAAAAGAAACTTCTCTGAGACTCTGGGATGAGTTTCTGCTTCTAATCCCATTCTGCACTCAAACATCCTGTATCCTGTGCTCCTCTCCAAAGCCATTTTACACAGCGAATTCTCAGTCAAACTATTACCATAATACCATGCATGTATGCATCTTTTCTTTTCATATTTTATAGAAGAGCTCAGAATTTATAATGACCATATTTTATCTTACAAATATAACCAAATTTACTCATTTTATTACTCATTCACTAAATGTCTACTGAGCTCCTTTCACGGATCCCGGCACTGCAGTAAGTGTGGTGTATAGAATCGTGACTAAACCCATCAAGGTTTCTGCCCTGGCGACCTCGTCAGTGTGATGGAGAGGGGAGAAATACGTAAGAAAACACGTAGATGGATTAGTCTGCATTTCCATCTGACCTTCCGTGGCATTTGGAGAGAATATTCAGGGAGTCATAGGGACATTCGTTGCTTGATTTTTTTAAATAAAAAAATAGATCTCAGCCTTAACAATTAGGTTCCTTATAAGTCAATATTTATCATTGTATTACACGTTATATGAGTAATTTTGTTTTAATTAATATAATGCACATGCAATACTACATAAACTAAAAAAAACTATCTGAATTTCTGTCTGCTTTTAAATTCATAAGAAATTACAAATTTCACTGAAATACTTTACATGGTTCTGCTTAAAATATTGAATATTCATTTTAGGGATTTAAAGATTTTAGATATACATTTTTTTTCTATTGAGCATAGTAGGGCTGCACATTATTTTCAAGTTTTCACTGAGATGATTTCAGACATTCACATGCTTCCAACATTTCTATAATTGCATGTTTAAGGACTCTGATATTAATTTTTTAAGTGATTGATTTTAATTTCACTTTTCAGTGAATAAACACAAATTATATTGGACAAGATTCCAATCGGAGGCTCAATAAGTCTTAGTTGCACACTACTGACAGCTAAAAAGACCGAGAATTTCAACAGAGCCTAAGCACCAGACTTAGAGGGATGACGACAGAACAGCCAATTGGAAAAGACCTTTTCAAAAGGCAAATGACCGAGAATAATGTTGAGGGTGACAGGAAAGCTGTGGCTTTTCAAGGACAACTGAACTGATGTCACTGTGAGAGAAATGTGGGACCCATGGACAAAAACATGTGTCACCACTCAGAGCCGAAGAGCAGAGCTGCTGAACCCTGTCGCAAAAAAACACCTGCACGCATCCAGAGAGGCACATGCTACCAACCATGCGAGCGCACAGGGGTTTGACTGCAGCTCCACCATTTCCATTACATGGACCAAAACGTGCTGTGGAGGTAGCACGGGAGGAAACACGCCCCAGAACTTGGACATTAGTTCCATCTGTCTGCCTGTCATCAGCATCGGCACATAGAAATACACCCTCCCATGCACACCAAACTGGTGTACAAAGAACATAAGGCAAATGGTTTCTTTCTACTACAGGAATATAAGTTCCATAAGGGCGGGGCTACGGTATACCCCATTTTCTTCAGCTCCTAGTTAGCCTCAACACTGCTGCCTCACAATGAGCTGCTAAACTAGGTTTAATGAATTCTGGAAGCCCTCTTGTTTCCAAACAAGGCCGCCAGCCCTGATGGGCGTCTCTGTCATTTGGGCTGTAAGGTACCAGGACGTAGCCTCAGAATCAGGAAAGTGCAAATGCTGATTTGCTGCCAAACTGTTTGACATGTGAGTAACTTTAGTAGCACCGAGGATTTTTTTCATGTACACACTATATAGATTATAAAATGTAACATATAGATAAAGTTTGTGAAAAATGCATTAAGGCAGAATGGAAGAAAGGGTAATATCAGAAAAGCGATCAAACTTACACTTTTATTAGAGTTTCTTCAATGCTAAGGAAAGGGGTGATGCCTTGGAGAGTTCTCGTGTACTAGTCTCCTATGAACTTGAAAGTTCTTAATCCATACTTCCTAAATGAAAACAAACTTAAATTCCAAGAACTGTAATACTCTAAACTCATTCTATCAGGATGAACCAGGTAAATGGTCAATATTTAAGAAAGTGATTTTTTTGAGGATTTTATATCATAGCAGAGATATGGAGAACATTGCCTAGTTTTCCATTTCAAAGACAACCCAGCCTTATGTCCATCCATTTCCTCTCAACAGCTCTCTGGATGTCCACCAGTTGGTGAGCACGGGGAGCTCAGGGCTGGCCTCAATACATAGGGCAGATGACACAGAGTCAGAGAACAAGAAACAGTGACCTACTGGTCTACTCTGTCCCTTCATTATCCGCACGCGAATTAGTTATGCCATCTCCAGATGGACTGCTCAGGTACAGCTTCTGAGAACACGGAGGCACGGCTGACAGCAGAGCAGCACCTGCCTTGTCCAGCGGGTACGTGCATGGATCTATTGTTCGATGTGGGGGAGCTGCAAACGCTCAGCAGTGATGAGGTGGAGCCTGGGCAAGCTGCTTGCGGGAACTGGTGTGCAGGAAGTGCCAAAACTCCCACGGAATGCTTTAACTTCTTAGTACGTTACAAATCTGCGTCCATAAACATGGATCAGCTTACTTACGCCTATACGGATGCACATGCAAAGTCACACTCTAGTCTCCAGCCGCCCTTGACCCTAGAACATGGATTTCCTTTCTCTGTGCACCATTCCGAGCCTGGAGCTCCACTCCTTGCAAGGGTCGCCACACCGTTTCATCCTTCTGACACCTGTTACCCAGTCGCTCCCTAGACTGTGGCCCCTCGGGTGTGACTCTTCCTGCCACTGTGTCTTTACATCGCTGATACAGTGTCTCGCTCATTGTTCTATCGTTTTGTAACAGTCAGATGTACCTGGCACGTGTTTTCTCCAAGTTTATGGGTCATGGAATATGTTTCTAAAAATTGTGAAGACAATTTTGGCATTGGAACTGTGTGTCCTATAGAAGTGATACTTCAGGAAAAAAGTGTAAACTGCATTTGTTTGCATATATATTTAGAAATATGCCAGCCTATCCGTATGCTAAGATTTTCACTGTCAACTAATTTTCATTTTATATAATGCATACAATAGTAACTTTATTTGCTTTCAGATAACTATGTAAAATTGGATAATTGTTTTCCTATACCTATGTGTTATGTGCATGAACTAGACACAGCATGGCTATATTACAGACCTGTTACAAGAAGAGTTTCATTTAATAAAGTCATAGATTTGATATTACATTGATACAATGTTATTGTTTTTTCATTGTTTTATTAAGGAAAATTATTCCCCCTACAATGTTTGAAAAATAATAGACTTCACGGGTTTTTAATAAATTTGTAAGCATAATTGCAAACATTAAATATTGGGTAGCCTTGTAGTCAGTGGTTATGACCAGGAAATATTCCTTTAACAGCCAGAGATTTCCACGTTGAGGTGAGAACACTGTATTCTCTGCAGTCCTGGTTCTTAATGAGTTCACAGTCGCATCATTACTTGAACCAAGGTGTATGTAGTTTTATTTCCAAGAACGGCCAACCCAGTGACAATTCTGTCATTTCCATTTCTGCCCCTGCTTTCATCACTTGGCAATCTGTATGGATCGCCCAGCCTTCGCCCCAAAGAGCCTCCGCGCGGCTCGCGTCTAAATGAGGTCCCGGGGCATTCTCTTTCAAGTGCGGGATCGCCGGGTTAATCTCTACATGATGCGGCCTGGTTGCGGAGCGCAAGCTCTGCCAGGGCAGACTGAGCCTGGCAAAATCAATATATTCTAGGGGATTTATCGTGACACCCTTTCAAAAGTTGCTTCCTAAGAACCCTGGGTGGTCTGCACTAATCTAGGGACTTTGATTTTCTCTGCTATTTAATTGGAACACAGCTTCATCTTGTACCTTCATGTTTCCTGGCAAACAAGGAACCAGAGGAACAGATCCCTTCGGATTGCCGCCTCTGGCGATGGACCGACCTGACTCAGAGCCATTGCACTGTTCCACGTCACTGTCTGTTGTGCTTTTGGTCATTGTTGCGAGGGGACCGCAGAGGTGGCGGTGGGGCTCCTGCAGACTGATGGTAAAGATGCACGCCCTATGCTTTCACTTACCCGGGGCATTTAAAGAACAGAATCAATGAGCAGAGAAAACTGAAACATGACCAGAGACGCGGAAAGTGAGCGGGTGGCTATGAAAGCGGAGGGCGTTTGAGGGCTGGGCGAGGAGGGTGAAGGGGTTGGGAAGGCCAGGCTGGTGGATACAGAGCAGTCCCGGGGGGGTGAGGCAAAGCACAGGGAACGTGCTCAGTAATATCTGAATAACCGTGCGCGGTGCGAGCTGGGCCCGGGAACATGGAGGAGGAGGAGGATCACTGGGAAGGGCGTGATTGTCTGCCCACTACGCTGTGCACCCGGGACTAACACAGATAAAACTGGAACACAAAACGGAATGGTTAGACACCTTCAAAATATTACCTTTACTAATATCTCTGATGAATGATGAAGGGTATGGAAATCCTGCCTTTTAGAATTTCTATCCCTAGATAGGGATAGTTTAAATAGCAAGATGATATGCACAGCGCATTCAAAACATTGGGATACAGTCTGGGGAATCCAGAGGTGGACTTAGAGACCCCCGTTTGAACTACATGCTCACCATCTCCCCCATTCACATGGGTGATATTGTGTACAGTAAGGACTAGCGGTCACATTAATTTAATATTGCTAGTAATCTTTTAATGTTAACAAGTAAACAGAAGAGCTGATGACAACTTTAAGAAGTAATCCATTACAGAGTAGGAGAGCAGCCTGGGCCTGAGTTTTATCTGCCTCCTAAGGGATTATTTCTTTGCTTATTACCACAGTAGCCCTAAGAAAAATCTCTCTCACTGGCCTCCCCCTGACAGAAGATTCCCTAAGAAATGAAGAATCCAAAACGGAGTGCCGGGAAAGGTTTCCAGCAACACTCAACGAGCTAAGTCACGTCACAAAGGAAAACTGCAAGAGCAGAGGACTTAAAGGACACAGTTGGATGCAGAAGGTGGTCGCCAGGAGCTGGGGGGCGCCGTCCAGTAGGAAGAGAGAAGCTGGACAGGAAAGGGGCCAGTGGGGAGTGTTTTCTTACAACAGAAGTGCTACAAACCTCGTTTTGGCTGTTTTGGTTACATTGGCACATATCTCATTGTCTAAAACTCATTGATCTGAACAGTTAGGTGGATTTGATTATAAAATATAAATATATAATGTCTATTGCCTATTTATCATCTCCTGTACTCACTGTGGGCATTTATTGAGTACAATAATCATTTTAAATGTATTCACGTTATAGTACTTTCATACTCGTATCAACCAAACTTACAAAAACTACACTTTATTTAATGAAGGTCCAGCCAAAAACAGAGTTGTTTTGTAAAATCTCCAACGATTTGACCTACACTGGTCTCTCCCTTCTCTAAACTCCCATCTGTGCCATAAAATTCAGCATTTACTGTGCACATTAAAATGATTTCTTGTAAAGTGATCTGCACACAGTTAAAAATTAATACTCATTTTGGAGGCTCATCAAATCTTATGCAGAGAGCTGATGCCCTTGGCGGTTATGGACCTGAAAAATCCTTTCCCTGTATTTCGTTTGTTGACATACTGCGCCATGTCTACCTCAAAGTTGTTTTTTTTTTTTCATCGAGTGATGTTAGCATGTTTGGCATGAAACACCCTCCGTCTCCTCTTCATGTTAAGTGTTGGTTATGACCGTAGCTCTGAAATGAAGTCCCAAAGAACCGTGCGTGACCAAACTCATCAAATATTTCTTGCTCTGTGCTCTAGGTCTTTATTTGTACAACATTATAATGCTTAACAGTGATAATCTCTAATAGAACTGGTATAACTTTTCATTTTCCTGTAGGACCTCCAAGCTTATGCAGGGGAGTTTTCCTATAATCCGGGTCTGTTCCCTGGGGTGGATTCATTGCCATCCAGATGGAGAGGCTGGGAGCCTGTCACGCAGAAGGCTCTGTGTGGAGAACAAATCTACTACCATCAAAACAACGTTTTATGGATTGAGCTCAGGCTGCGAACCAAAGTGTCGCAGGTTCGATTCCCAGTCAGGGCACATGCCTGTGTTGCAGGCCATAACCCCCAGCAACCGCACATTGATGTTTCTCTCTTTCTTTCTCCCTCCCTTCCCTCTCTAAAAATAAATAAATAAAATCTTAAAAAAACATTTTATTTTGCTTAAAATACTACAACATGGTGAATGCATTCCGTTTCCACTGAAGAGAACGTTAAGAAATGGAACGTGTATCATCCTTAAGGCTCAGATCCATTTACCTTTCACGCTGTAAAAGATGTTCGCCAACACATTTACTAATTGTCTCAACATTTCTTTCCACACCACTTCACTTCCCTCCGATCTATCAGTCTTTATATTCAGCATGACATTGTTGTCACAATGTTGACATCCTGGCATCTCAGCAGGTGGCATCAGTTTAGTGTCACCAGCTTCTAATATTTAATTCAGTGAAAAGTCAGGCTGTAAGGATGTAATAAGATAAATTTTATCTTAGGCTCAAAAAAAAAAAAGGCTAAGCATAATTCACTCTAGCTTTCATAAAGGATTCCAATTGTGGTCAGGAGAACACCGGATCATTTTTTAGATTGTGAACATTTCACATTGGCTGTTATAAAACTTTATGGCTCGAATCAAAACCTGCTGGTTTGTTCTAATCGCAGATTTATCACTCGGAAAGCCTGGGCTGGTCCAGGGAGCGTGCGGCAGACGTCCGATGTTCTTGCAGGGTAAAGGCACATTACACCGGTTTGCGGACTGTGCATCACCATGATCTCGCTCTTCTTAACTAAGTTTGATTAAGTACTCTGTACCAGATACTATGATGGGCTTTGGGAACGTAAAGGCAAATGAGTAAGGCCCTCGCTCTCCAATCAGTTGCATTCCAGGAGGAGAAACACGGCTCACAGACTCACAGTGACCGGGAGAAGCCCCGCAACAGAAGGATGCAGGGTGGGTATTATGTACCTTCAGAGGAGGCGACTGCACACAATCTGATAACGGCCCCACCTTTATATTGCACATCATACAGGAAGTCGCTACCACTCTAAATATCCAGTGGAAACTTCGCATTCCATGCCGCCCCCAATCTTCGGGTAAAAGAGAAAAGGCCAATTCCATCATAAGCACACAGCTCACTCAACTATCTCTAGAACTGCGGATTGGGGGTGGGTCCCTGGCAGGTGAGGGGGCTGGAGGGGATCCAGATGAGCATGCATCTTCAAGGAGCAGGTGTCGGGTAAGGAGACGAGACAGGAGTTCCCGGCGGAGGGAACTGCAGAGGCGGCAGGGCCGTTGTGTGCTTGGGAAGCTGCCGGGGAAGTTCGGTTCTGGCGTGGAGGGCGAGCAAGGCACCCGGGAGCCCGGAGTGTGAGCAAGAATCAGATGCGAAAATGTATTATGTGCTAAGCCAATGTACTCCTATTTACTAACATAAATTTATAAGGAAAGGTTTAGATCAAAAAGGGACATAAATTTTCCCCTTACTGCTATAACTGTCGATATTGGGGGAAATGATTAAAGGGATCCAAGTGAACTAGGGAAGCCCATTGCGGGGGGGCGGGGGGGCGGGGGGCGGCTGTCGTAATACAGGTAAAGAAGGATGAGCTCGGACCAGGTCCTGATGGAGAAAAGGAGAGACAATCGTAACAGAGAGAGTGTCAGGGCTGTTACACAGTTTACGGGAAAGGTAAAAAACACCCCCTCTCACGCTTCTAGCTTCACGTAGCCTCCATGCACCCCGTTCAATATGAAGGGAAGAAAAGTACAAGGGCGGGGGGGCGGGGTGTGAAGGGAATGGAGAAGACTTGAACTGTGACCCACTTAAGCAGGGATGCTTCTGGAACACCTTCAAATGACAGAGTTGGCACAGTGCCGGATCTTTCATCTTTTCCTGTGATTGTCATCCGTATACATGCACACGTGCATCACACACTCACTAGTTTTGTGATCTTTTTAAAAAGCATATTTCTTAAGCAGTGCCCCGGGCAGGTGAGGGCTTACGGGGCAGGATTCGAAAGGAGAAGACAGGGGATCTATGACAGTACAGAACATCTCTTCAAATTATCATTATTATGGCAACAAATGTCCAAGTTCACGCTGGCGAACACTCTTCATGCAACTGCCACGAAGGACAAACAAATGAGCTTTAACACTTTATTTTAAAAACACGGGAGGGCTGTGGAGACCACGAGGGGCTTGAAAGCCTGGAGCCGTTTGCCGTGTGTGAGCACGGACTGAAGGTGCAGCTGGGCCTCAACAGAGAGAGTTTATCGCTGCAAAGGAAACTGTGAGGTGTGGGCAGCCGGGGAGGGCTGCATCTAAGCGGGGCCCAAACTCATAGCCGGTTCTAACTGTGACTTCGGGGGCAGCCCTCGGGACTGCAGGGCGGAATTTGCCAGGTGAAACGGCATCGCCCGCGGTCCGATAGTGCTTAGGGGGCCAAGTTCCACTAGGAGGAAGGGATCTACCACCAAAAAAAATAAAACAAAATGAACATTTCCTTCACCAACGTTGCAGCCTCGTGGGACAGAAGGATAAAAAGCTCAGCATACCGCTTTCAAGGATGCAACCCTTGAAAACGCCCACTCCGGTTCCTAGAAACACGGGGAGTGCGACCCTCAGGCAGGAGACACAGTGGGGCTCCCCACAGCAGCACCCGGTTCTGATCGGACCGAGTGAGCACGCCTCCGGCCTCCAAGGAATACCGTCCCTGGAGAGGATGGCATCAGCAGCTTCCGCGGTTTTTATCCCACCATCTAGTAAAAAACATGACCTACTGAAAACCTAAGGCAATGGGGCCAGACATCAAAGGAGGGATTGAAAAAAGGAAAAAGGAAACCTGCTTTGATAATACCGTCTGGAGCTAATGGGTAGAAAAAAATAGTCTGTGATTAGTACTTTGAAAACTATACAAGATGGAAAAAAAACTGATGAAAAATGAGAATTTCAACGGAAAGATGAAACAGATTAAAAAAAATCACCAAATGGACATTTTAGAACTATAAAGTGCAACTGTGTATTTATTCAATGAGTTTCATAGCAGGATACAGAATTAGTAAGCAAAGGCAACTCAACACAAAAATAAACAAAGAGAAACACTGAGAGGAAACAAACTTTTAAAAAATTAAAAAAAAAACCCATGGTTATAGGAGCCAGAATAATTGGTTAGTTCTGGAGATACGCCAAAGGGGGTTCACAGGAGGGGCTTGTGTGTGTCCAAGGTGCCACCTCTGGGCCATTGCTGCACTTGCATGGCCTCGTGTAAAAACTGAGCGGGACCCGTAAGACGCTCGCACTTTCTACGCAGCAAGTTTTGGGCCTAGATGAGTAACGGCTGCTTGTAGCGCGGCACTTCGAGGTACTCATTGAAGACACACAGGGAAATCCGGGTGTGTGGCCATGTCCACCGCCACCGTGGGCCTCTGCACAGACCCTCTGCAGCCGGCAGCGCCGGACGGAATGTGGTGGCAGGTGCCATTGGCCAGCAGTGTGTGACAGCCATGCTGTTGTAGGGATGGGTTCCCCCAAACGACACTGTTGGTGGAAGGAAACTTCCGAGAATGACAGAACGAAGAGTGTGACGTGTGATCGGCCACTTTATCACATGGGTGCAGGACCGACTGTAACCAGTACCTCTGTGTCACTTTCTGACACTCTCTGAAAACAGCATTGTTAGAAACGCTAATGACTCAGTTCATGGAGGGTGTTTCCTTCTTTTCCGAGACGCACCGCAAACACCTGACTCAGATGCACACGCCAAAGTACGTTATGAAGAGGTTAGCCAGTGGGATAATTGGCCGTGCTTTACGTGGCTTCTTAGTTATTACTTACGAAGAAAAGAGGTAACCTCTAACGAATTGTCAGTATCTTGGGGAAAACGAACAGAAGTCCACTTAAACATATTCCAAAGTGGAACAGGCCAGTTACTGGCTTCTTTTATAGGTCACTCACTCTGAAACCCTTCCACAAGTGAGTTGTGTATTTAGACAGAGAGTAGGTGACTGAGCATGTACTGGTGCTTTGGATTTGAAAAACGCGAAGTTATAAATTATGTAAGCACTGTCCATTAATCACTCTGCACTACGTTCTGATGCGTGTGTTCCTGTCTTCAGACGAGAGCACACGGCTTTGTTTGGCTCCCAACAACCCGCGTCTCCTCAACCCCTGCCTTTGCAGCATCCTACACAACGAAGCTTCTGGGTTGCCTTCTCACGTGCGAAGCTTGCGTAAAATTTCGGTAAGGAAGCGTGAGGCAAGGACACACAAGGCATTTGCACACAGTTTGTAATCACTTACGGGTGCTATGCAAAAGGTTCGTTCTTCAACTTTTACAAAAATGACGTGTCACAACGCCTTGGAGCCCCAAACGTGCATCTGAGTCCCTGTCCTTCCTGCAGCCATGTCTGGGAATCGAGGCTGCACATGGTCCTTTACGTGTTATTGGCCACGTTTTGAATCTTGTGATGCCACTACCATCATCACAACTTGCTAGACCAAGTGTTTCCCCTAGAACTTAAAGAACATTCTATGATGCTTTGGTGCCCTGTCTAGAGAAATCAGTCCCTTAGGGTTATTACCCACTGGGTGGCCTACCAGGATTTGTTCTGCGGGAAGTAACAACGATTCTCTAAGTGGCTGGAACCCCAAGGAAGTGCACTGTTTACCTAATCAGACGTCAGGCTGTGGGAGACTCGGGACTAGCTCGGATACTCGAAGACAGAGCTGCGGACACAACTGTGTTTGCCAGGACAGGCTGCCTGGCTCCGCGTGTTCTGGGCTGGCTGTCACGGCTTCAGGTGCCACGCCTCCCTGTACAGTACCCAGGAGACGACGGAAGGGAACAGGAGGAAAGTGTTTTCTCCTTGGGATACTCTCATTCTCTTTGTTTATTAGGAAACAAGACCTTTCTCAGAAGCTCTCGAATAGGCTGCCCCTCATTTCTCACTCACGGTCAACATCACTGGCAATTGACCTTGTAGGACTGAACCAATGCCATCAGGAGTCGCCCGAGAGCTGACCACCGTTGGCCCAAGAAAACAGACCTTGTCTTGGCAAGAAATGTGAGCGGTGGCCATCAGGTAGACAGACAAAGATGCCGTCATCTGTCGCAGAGGACCATCGTGCCATCAAATCTACATGAAAGAGCACGCATTCAAAGCTAAATAGATAATACAGTGGAAGGACAATGTAGGCAAGAAGCGCTGAAAGGAGAAATCACAGCGGACGAGGGAAGACAGAGTCAAGAGTGGGGCAGGTTACTAGGCCAAAAAGCAATAGACGTCTGACTCAAAAGCAACAGCGAAATGACCCGCCTCCTGTATCTACGGCCTGGGCCGTTAGCGTTGCTTGTGGGTCACTTTCACGCTCTGAGTGGGGCTGACAAATGACTCTCCAGGGATCTTTGATCTCTTGCCCTTTTGATACAGCGCTGGTGTTCTCTCTGCTGGACCTCCCTGTGTCCCCTTAGTGTGAATAACCACCGTCTGAGTGACAGGAGAATGCCTGCGTCTCCTGAGAGCACGAACATGAAGAAGAGACATTATTTAGACCACAGTTCTTAAACGAACCATTCAATGGATATGCATTGACTCCTCCCTGCACACTTGATTTGATGTTACACTTGGCTCTTGTGGTCAAGGGTAAACAAGACAGTCTTGGCCCTCCTAGGACTTCATTCTACTCTAAGAGACAGATGTAAAAAATGACATACAAAGTAGCAAAAAACTTTCCTGTAGGTGCGATATCGACAATGACAATGATGATAAATATTATCACATGCTCAGAAAGATCCTACGCCTTTTTTGTTATTATTGCATTTAGTTATCATTTTAACGTGGGCACTGTGTTCCATCGTACAGATGAGAAAATGAGGCACTGATGAAATCCATAAAAAAATTAAAGAATGGGGCACTCTCAGTGAATGCTGGAATAATCATTGATATCTAATTGTGCCAAAGGGAGCAATTCACAAAAGGGTAAGAGAAAATCTGGGGAATGATTCATTAGACAGAAAAAAAGAGCCAAATTGAAGGCCAACCACCTGCAATTAGTTTGGGGTCTGAAGACCAGTTTGAGGTCAAGCTGGATGAAGCCCAGTGAGCAAGAATAAGAATCTACACACACACACACAGGTCTCACAGTTACGTAGTGAGAGATTTCTGTAAAGCTTCTTAGGCCAAAGTAAGAGCTTTAATTTTATTCTTAGAAAAGTGGGAAATTATAAACTGGTTTAAAACAGGGGGTGATGTGATTAAACTTTTAAAAAGAGCGCTCTGGCTGCTGGGTGGAAAACAGAGCCTAAGAAAACTGAATTGGAAGCAAGAAAACCAGTTAGTTTTTAGGTAGCGCTGGCGAGAGGTGGTGGTACGAACAGATGGCGGGGACGGAAAAGTGAGTAGAAGTAATCAGATTCAGGACAGATTCGAAGCTAGCCTCAACGTGCTTGTTGACAGATGGAACACAGGGTAGCAAAGAAAGGAAGCAAGGACGATATTGAGCTGTGGGCATGAAAAAGTGGGGAGCAGTGACCCCTTTTACTGGGAAGAACCAGTGACACTATTTTTTTATTTTTTAAAAAGTTTTTTGCCCTGGCTGGCATAGCTCAGTGGATTGAGCACAGGCTAGGAACCAAACTGTCCCAGGTTCGATTCCCAGTCAGGGTAGATGCCTGGGTTGCAGGCCATAACCCCCAGCAACCGCACATTGATGTTTCTCTCTCTCTCTCTCTCTCCCCCCACCCCTTCTCTCCCTAAAAAAAAAAAAAAGGTTTTATTTTATTTTATTTTTAGAGAGAGGGGAAGGGAGGGAGAAGAGTGGGAGAGAAACATCAATGTGTGATTGCCTCTTGTGCGCCCCCTACTGGGGACCTGGCCTGCAACCCAGGCATGTGTCCTGGCTGGGAATCAAACCTGCAACCTGTTGGTTTGCAGGCTGGCACTCAGTCCACTAAGCCACACCAGTCAGGGCTGGTCAGGGCTCACTAGTTTTTTTTTTTCAAAGTGAGAAGAGGCAGTGCAGGGAATGACTGGAATTGAGAATTCCTTTTGTGATGTCCGTATATTAAGTGTCAAATGGACACAGAAACAAACAACACAAATTGTTTTCTTTCTAGACTGGAGTCAATAAGACCATGACTAGATTTGATTTGCTCACTGGTGGTGATATTACTCCTTTTTATTAATTCATTCATTGACTCGTTCATGAAAAACAATGTACAAATTATTTGAGGCCCTGGGTAGTGGCTTTAATTATTTTTAGCTCGCTCCTCTCCACTAAGCTTCATTGCACAAGCCATTTGTAGACATATTCATTAGAGTCATTTACTAATAATGCACCAAACTGGATTGCTCTGTCCTAACTTAGACACTCTATCTTGGTTTTTAAATGGCCGTGTTGAAATGTATTCAAGCCCTGTGATTCCCCCTCCCCCAAAAAAGCAAATGGTAAGAAATTCTCCCCAAGTTTGTGTTCCAGCAAATGGGTTCCTGCATGGAACCCCCTTCCACAAATGACAGAGGGTGTTTGTGGGTGCCCCTCCCATCGTTCACCTGTGACATGTTCGGACATGGACCCTTCGAATCTCCATCCACTGCCTTGTAAATGACCAGTGTAACTGTTTGGTCCCGTGACCCATCCGAACAGACTGCTTACTGCCCAACTCTGGTTAAGATTTTCTCCTCTCCGGGGTCCCTGGAATTTGGCCCCCTTACCCTAAGCCAGCACACAGCCCAGAACTGACTCGGGGCCTCTTCCAAGAACAGACTGGCATCCGGGTAGAACATTCTCTGAGCTACCATCCCATCACCCTGCCCTCGCATCTCCCTTCTGCTCACTCAGTTCCTCCTGGCCCGGTCAGTCCCTGCCGTACAAGGGAAGCCCTTTCACCTTGCCCTTCAGACACCTGCAGAGCTCACGTTCAGAGCATCCTGTCTGATGCCCCGGCCCCTTCCTCCTCGATGAGATGATGCTGCTGAACAACCTGTCTCCTTACTGAGTCCGGACCTGTTTACTGGACACCAGATGCCCTGACTTCCATCTGAAACACTTACCGTCTTTGATTCATTTCCTCAATTACAATTTCTGCACACTGACACAATCCTACTAGAACGTACTTCCATTTACCTTTCCATTCTCCACAGATTGGAAAATACCGCCGCCACACCGAGGGCCAGGGAACAGGGGACCAACCACCGTGAGGGAAGAGTCTCCCCACGGCGCCCCTCGCTCAGCACAGCCAGGTGGATTCCCCCAAGACCTTCTACATGGCTACCTGCAAAATGCCAAGAAAAGAATAACAACAACAGTTTACCCTGTCTAGAACGAAGGCCAGGAAAGAAAAAGCAAGTGGGAGAAGCTACTTTTGACTGGTATTTGAGAAATGGGTAAAGAGATGTGGACTCAGGATGTAAGTTAAAGCATCTTTGAAATGGATGGCCCCTGAACTTGTACAGAAGAAAAGGTAAAAATGGGTGAAAAAATAGGATTTCCTAGCGTGAGAGTCCAGTTGAAGAAGGAAAATTAAGAAAATGATTTTGAGGGTTTCTTGCAAGGAGCTAAACCAAGACGGCAACATCGGAGGCTCCTAAGGACACACTGAATTTACGCACGATGCAATCGCTGTTTGTGTGACTCCTCAGTCTTACCAGTTTCACCAGCTGCGGGAAACAGAAGCCACAAAGCCAGGTCACAAAAAGAAAAAGTTTCTCTGAGTCTTGCATTTCACGTAGGCATATTTTACAAAGACACAAAGAGAACCATGACCATTAGAAACCTGTGAGGTCTCTCCATTTCAGATTTCTTTCTCATTTTATTATAGGTATTTTATTATAGTTTTAAAAACCAGAAAGGGGAATAAAAATTACAGAAATAGAAATTACTTTGTCAGAAGTCTAAAAATATGTCTAAGGATGAAGTCTAAAAATTTCATCTAAGTAAGGATGAAATTGGTTGAAAGGACTAAAACTTTACCACAGGATGATTCAAATGGGTTTCTTTCTGAAATCAGCGGTGTGTTCATCAGACATTCATCCAGCACATATGCTCCGAGCCCCCCAAATACTCCAGGAACTACTGAAGGAATAGAACCAAAGATCTCGCCTTTGTGACCCCTAAGCTGCAACTGGAGAATTAGGCAGGCACACCACACACCCACATGCGCAGGTGCGCTCACAGACAAGTGAACAAACTATGAAATCTAACGGTGTCGGGAAGCCTTCAGAATTACATAAAGCAGGGGAGACGGCAGAGAATGGCAGGAGAGTGGAAAATGGGCAGCTGCAGTTTTAAGTAGTTAAATAGAATGGTTGGATGAAAGTCTCCCCTGAGGTGATATTTGTTTGAAGACCTGAAGGAAGTCATCAATGAGCCACCCTGAGTTTGTGGGAAAAGCAGGCCGGGCAGGTGTGTGCCTACCGGGTTTGAGAGAGGAGAGTGGGATGGGGACGGGGAAACTGAGGCTTTGCTCAGTCAGTAAATAGGAGTGGAATAAATTAGAGCCCTGTGGGCCAATGTAAGGCCTCGGGCCTTGACCTTGAATCTGATAGAAGGGATCTGAGCATTTTGAGGAGTCTGGATCATTCCAGCTGCCAACTGGGACTCAAGGGCAAAATCAAGGAGACCGGTTACAAATTGTAAGTTGCAATGATTCTCAAACCATCATCTGTAAGAGCTGAGGGATGGAAAAATAAAGTGAAACCTTCTCATTGCTATAGATATGGAGATCAGCAAAAGCCTAAGAAAGCTTTTGGTAAGTATTAAGTGGCTGGAAAAAAAATGTCCCTGGAAGAACACTCCAGCTGCCCCACCCACCACGGTTCTAATTCTTTCGCTACATCAAACTACACGCATGTTCTCCTTAACCACATGCACAACACATGCATTTCTTTCTCTCTGTTGCACACATCCTTTTGTTGAAGGGAGCGTAAGTGTTAAGTTTCAGTTATTATCTTTTCATCTTTTTAGGCTTTGCACGTTGAGCATAGTCCGTACTTCATATCATACATTAAAACAATTAGTGTATGGTACTAAATTATAGACCTGAACTTCATTTCCAATTGAGGTACAATAGATGCAAAATTTCTGTTTGAGTTAATGGGACTCATCTATAAGCTCTGTGAAGAGATCATTTTCGAGAGCTTTCAGAAGGTTTGTAAGAATATGTGTATAGCTCCATTTTCCTGTGCGTCTATCGACTTAATTGCCTAATTGGTTTATAAGAGTCTTTAAAATGGACCAGACTACAAAACTCTTTAATATTTCAATGTAAAATGAAGTATCTTCAGGTAAAGTATGCATAAGATTCATTGCTAAATGCCTTGCTTTTCCATAAATGACTAGCTTCTCGTGATTTTTTAAATCTAGTATTCCCCCAATGCCTGCAGTCCTCAAACATTCATACTGCTCTGTGTCAATGCTCCCTCTCACGCCAGCCCATTGGGAAGGCTGTCTACAGACGAGACTCCCAACTAGACACCGTGGGAGACTTAGAAAATGACAGAGGACACCTGCCCTGACAAAAATGCAATCAGTCATTTTAATGCAAATCTGAGTACAGTCACTGTTACATTCAAGGTACAGGCTTTGTGATTTTTCTAGAACAGATACTTACTGAACTGGGCCTGAAGGAAGAATAAGAGTGTGATAATCACAGACCAAATGCACTGATCATGCCCCACCCTAGACACAACCTATCCTTTTGGTGCACTCTTTGAAATAGTTGTGTTTCTTTTTTTTAATTGATTTGAGAGAGAGTGAAAAGGGGAGAGAGAGAAACATCAATTTGTTGTTCTACTGAACTGATGCATTCATGGGTTGATTCTTGTATGTGTCCTGACTGGAGACTGAACCCGCAAGCTTGGAGTTGTTTTTCTTTTTGAAACAGTCACAAGCACCTTTAGATTCTGATCAAACCATTATTTTTATTTAATACATGCTTTGGTAGATCTCATTAAATACCAGGTATTATTACAGAAGTTGTCCACGTATCCTTTCATTAAATGCTTGTAACAACGGGCTCTCTCCACTGCTACAAGTGCATCTTTAGGACAGCAGACAGCTCTGGAGTGAGGTGCCCTGACGTTAGGGCTGCCGCCCTTTGGCAGAAGCAGAGAGATGCATCCTTTCAAAGACACACGTCTCAGGCCCTGGAGAAAGACACTGCTGGGTCACTACGCTGTCAAGATGCTTGTTTAGCTTTTAGAGGGATTTGCATACATTTCAGAGAGAGAGAAAAAAAAGCACTTACAGGACAAGTTTTCTAAAGTAAATGCTTTAAGGACGTAGAGGAACGGGGGGAAGGAAGCCCCTTGTCCTTGGTTTGTGTTTGCCCTTAAGAGCGCCCGCCGGCGTGCACTGGCCGCCCCGGGATCCGGCAGCCCCGGGATCAGCACTCGGCTGTCAGGAGGAACTCGGGAGTTCAGAGAAGGAGGATGAGCGAGAGGGAGCCAAATTATGCATGTAGATGTTTAAGCTGCAACGGCATGGCGACTTGAATGACTGAAAACAAAACTAACTGCCTTTCCTCTGCACTCTGTGCTTGAAAACATGTCACTGTGATGGCAATAATAATTGTGCTCGGGTTCTAATGATAAGCAAACAAGTGAAATGCGATTTCAAGACCAGAAGCCCTTGACTGGAAAGTGCCACTCCTGGTAATTGTTTGGAGAACTGACTTCAGAGCATAGGACACCTGGAACAGCATATTTCAGGGCACTGTGGACTTGGCGCATGCCTACGTGACCAGGCGAAAGCAAAGAACCGGTATCCCCCTGATGCAAACACCTTTCCTCATCCAAAGTGCATGCCATGCTCCCACAAACGCCTTGACAAGTGGACGGACACCCAGGTCCTTCACCGTGACCACTGTCATTCTTTCACTGCCCACAGATTGTTTCTGTGTTTCTGTGTCTTCCGTGACTGCACGTGCAGGTGTGGACAGCAAGGGGGCCGTCTCAGGGGCCCCGACAAGGGTGGCGGCAGGTGGTCCGGGCTGCAGGCTCCTGACAGCAGCGTGTGAACGACCTTCACCGCGCCCTGACTCAGGACGCCCCACCCGCTCTCCGGAGAGAAGCTGGGGGATTCACGGGACTGATAATGCAGAACCAGGAAAACTTACGTGGGGATGAAATGGGCCGACGAAGGATGGCGACAGGGTTTGTTTCTGACATTGCTTGTTCTTGAAGGTTCTATGTTGTCTACCAGGAACCCTCTCCCCCTTTTCACTTAAGCTGTCTATAACTCATAACTGTTTCATGGATTACGGTTTTAGAAACAAAGAGGAAACATTCACTTTTCTCCCAGCTGCCCGCCGCCCCGCCCCAGAATCCAGAACCTGTTATGGAGCATTCTTATTTTCACTGAAATAGATAATTTGTGAAAGTTCAGTGAGACCCTGTCCTTCTTGTAACGGGACATGATTGGAAGCACTGGTTATATTACCAGCATGCACCTGGAACCACACATTTGAGAATACTGCATGTGATCCGATACGACCAGATCACTTGCAAGAACTAAGGTTCCTTAGATTTTATGGATCCAATGCTCACAAAGCTCTCTGGGCAAAACTGGACTGGCACCTGGCTTATAGGGTTCCTACCTTTGGAGGTGAAGAAGGAGGGTCATTTCTGGCAGCTCCAGGAAGGTTGGGGTACCCTGGGGACCTCGAGAAGAGAGGAATTCAGCTGAATCTGTAAGAAATGAAGAAAAAGTCCGAGGGTGAGTTCTTGGGGTGGTGTCGCAGGCTCAAGAGGTTTTTACAAGTCTAATCTCAGATTCCGTATAAGAAGTTCCAGCGAAGCAAACTTTAGAAGGCCTATGTGGTCCATTACACACTTGCCATCCTTATGTGAATAGCCGGACGAGAGCCAGTGAGACCACATTATTGTTATGAGCAAGTATCTGTGAAAAGGCGGGAATGGCCAGAGAGAGAGATGTTACGATTCAGAGGGAAACTAGAGGATACCCCAGTGGATTACCCGATCATAATCTTGTTTATTGTCTTTGAGCTAGTTTTCATCTGCAGGTAACCTCTATGTTCCTTTCTACTTTTCTGTCTACCTGCGGCCTGGTCTGGATCCCACCTGGGAGGCATTCTGCCAGTAACCCACCTTTCCAGTTTTACCCCCGCTCTCTGGACATGGTGTGTCCGAGAGCTCAGACTGCCCTTGTCCTGCAGCTCCCTGCAGGCTGCAGCCGATGACAAATAACTTCATAAAGGCACCACAGCAGCTAAAGTATGGGCAACCTTCATGCCCGTCGCTGGGTGGAACGCCCGGAAGGTTCACCGGGACACCGCCCCCATCATCAAACACAGTGTCACCGCAAGTCGGGAAGTCCATCAGATGACTGACCGCGGCGGCCCTGGCACCAGCCTCGGAGGCCCGCAGCCCGGCATCTGGCCCTTCCCCACTGGACCCAGTGTCTCAGCCCAGTTTCTCGGTCCCTCTAGACTCAGAAACTAGATTCCAACGATTCATCTTCGTTTTCCTTTTATTTTTACTGACACTCCCCTGTTTTTGTAATAGATGTAATCCGATTAGTGCTACGGGGAGTTAAGATTTGAATACACGGCTTGTTCTAAGTGCTTTGCAGGTATTATATCTTTGTAATCCTTGTAAGCACCTCAGGCAGCAGTGACTATTATCTTCCCCATTTTAGATATAGTTTTAGATACAGGTTTTAAACTGTAATTCAGAACAAAGGGGAAAATAGAACATTCAAGTTCATAAACCAAGTATCTCCTGTACGTTAAGGTTGAGGGGTCTGGGATGAAAGGGAAACCACGGTTTTGCTTTGCTGGGCAAGTCCTGCGTGTGGGGGTGATACACGCCCCGGGGTTCCCACCAGCAGGACTCTGCGGTCTCCCCTCTGATGGTCCCCCATTCTAACACCAGTGGTGAAAACCGTCCCCCACAACCTGGGAGGGGACAGAACAACCTCAGAGGGCCACAGGGCCCATGTCCTGAGTCTCAGGACCCTCTTCCAGGGTCTGCCGGAAAGGTTTCAAACGTTTACCCCATTAGCTGCAGGCCATAGCGAGCCCAGGCCTTAATTTACTAACACGGTAGATGCGTTAGTTCTCTCCCAGGCGTTGAAGCCAACACATGATGTCCCAAATCCTGGGTAAGGTACATCCGTGGCAAGAAATGCAGCCAGTTGAGCCTGTGGCCGGTGCGGCTTGTTCTGTTGCCCTCACGGGCCCTCTACTCTGCGGTTCAGACTTCTGCTGCAGTGAGTTTGCGAGGCCCCCAGGCTGACCCACCCCCGCAAAGGCTGTGCCCCCCATGCTAGGCTGTGTGGTAGGGGCACTGGCACTGATGGCATGAGGGCAGTCAAAGTAGTGATGGCGGACTCAATGGAAAGTAGGCTTCAGCGGTTGGGGCAATTTCTCCAGATGAAGTTACAGCGAGGCTTTTGTGCATTGCGGGAGCTGGTTCCTTCGAACGAGGAAGCCCCCAGGGGCAGGGAGGCTCAAGGGCGTGTGTGTTGCATCTTGTTGGCCTCATCCCCTGCCCCAGGGCTATGTTCCTTCCCCTCCACCGTGCCCTTGTTTCAGAGAGGAGATTGGGGGTGGGGAAAGGGGCACTTAGCTGGTAATTTAATGCCACCCCTCACTCTCACATTCAGTCCTGGCTGTGACAGATGAAGAGTTCCTTTAAAGTTTATTCGGAGGTTCCTGGTTGAATATCCCTGACTTTTCATTTCCCTAGACACACACTTTAGCCCCTTCCTAAGAAGCCAGGTAATGTATAAACATAAAACATTTTTAACATAAAAACTAAGTATGTGGTCACTTGCTCTCACAATACGTTGACCTCAATTTGCACATACGAGGTCTGTCCAGGAGGCATCGAACCATGTAGCATGAAAAACAGAGACATTTACTGAAGAAGATACAAGATACAAGAACCACTGGGCACAGGACAATGACACCTCAGTCCCCTTCAAAGCAGGCACCTTGGGACCTCACACAGTTCCCCCAACCACCATCAGCTACCCAGTCATATTTTCTTGAATCTCCATCGATGGTCTGAAATCTCTTCTGTTAAAGGTAATTTTAGTTTTGGGAAAAGCCAGCAGTCACAGAGTGCCAAATCTGGGCTGTAGGGGGGCTGAGTCACCTGGGTGATTTGATGTTTCACCAAAAAACTCTGCACAAGACGTGATGCACGAGCAGGTGCATTGTCATAATGAAGCTGCCCACCACCAGTTGCCCAAAGCTGTGGCCTTCTGAATCACCCGAATAGTGTCCATGGAGGAATGTCCAAGCTTAACGCAAAATCTGAGGCAGACTCGTTGCTCCACTCACTCAGACATTTGAGTGCGATGACCACACAGTGCACCTGCTCACTCAATGGTGTCTACCACCCCCACTGACTAGTACAGTGAAGTCATCATTGTTCACACATGCGCATTCCAGTCCACTCTCCTTGGCTGCCAGGTCACATCCATGTTGTGCAAACCATTCTGTTAACAATGGCTGGACTTTTTCTGGAAAGACCTTGCATACCATGCTATTAATACACGATTATATAATTATATATAACATGCATGTATAGTTGTATGTAATATACATAAGTATAGGACTATATTATACACACACACACACATAGATAGATAGATAGAACAGTTACTGAGATAGCATGATGTGGCCAACTGATCTGAATAGTGATTCTCAAATTTTACTAGGATTTAAATTAGAAAAGAGCTGTATAAACATATTTTCATTAAATATATAAGTATAAGGCAGATTTTTCTCATAGAAAATTGAAAATAATTAATATAAGTGAAGGTGTATATAGACTACATTATTGAAACTTGGGAAAGAATAATGTTAAATATATTTTAATTATTTTTATTTTTATTTTTGAATTTTATTTATTTATTTTTAGAGAGGGAAGGGAGGGAGAAAGAAAGAGAGAGAGAGAAACATCAATGTGCGGTTGCTGGGGGCCATGGCCTGCAACCCAGGCATGTGCCCTGACTGGGAATCAAACCTGTGACACTTTGGTTCACAGCCCGTGCTCAATCCACTGAGCTACGCCAGCAAGGGCTCAATATATTTTAATTTTATTGTAACTACTCTTCCTCTCATAGCTCTTCTCTATTGTTGAATTGAAACCTTAAACTTTGTTGAGTTTTTGAAGCATTCAGCTTTTTCAGGTAGTTAAAATGAACATTGGAACTAAGGTGGAGGCAGAACTGGTGCTGGGATTATGTTTTGTCTACTCTTTTTTTCCAAGGGGGGGGAAATGTTTCACATAACTTCTTCAAGTGGTGTGAGGCTATTGCAGACACAAGCTTGCTTTAACACTGACTTTCCCATTCTAGAGTTTACAGTGTGTTTGCCTTGTGTGGAAGAAGATAAATCAGAGCAGGTATAGGGGGTGATATACAACAATAATTATGCATAAGTTTACTTAAAGAAGCAAATATGTTTACTTAACCTTCCAGACTTTTCTTAAATACTTATCTCCCAACTACTGTGAACTTTCATTCTGCCTATAAATTCTATCACACAACTGCTTCAGAAATAAAAACTTTCAGAAACTCTTCTATAAAGGGCTTGTATTCCCTTAGGAACATGGGGAGGGGTAGAGAAAATCCTATTTAATCAATATTATCTTAGCAAGAAGCATAAGTTGGTTTCATCATTGTTGCAAACGTCTCTCTTAGGTAATTACTGGGAGGGAAGATAATGACATGTTTTCTCATGGGGTCAAGTTTATTTCCAAGTGCAGAAATTCGGTGGAATTATAATAACACTGCTGCCATTTAAAAGAAGATGATGTGAGCGTTTCGTTACATTTCACCTTTGAAGCAGCGATCGGAAATGAACAGATTCATATAGGAAGTTAATAAAAGCTCCGAGGTGCCAGTCCAGGCCCACGACCCGTTCCCACCATCCAGATTGTTGACCAGGAGACACCAGGTGAAACTGAGTCTTTGCCCGGGTGATGGCGGCGACTCAGCCTCAAAGAGAGAATGAGAAGGAGGCTTTCAGCTCAGGCACCTTTTCCATCGCATCGCGGGCTCTCTGCTCCTCTGGCTCCAATTCCTTTTCCTAAGAGCAAAACGAAGGTCGTTGTGCTCACAGTGCTGATCGCCTCTAATTCCAGCGGCACTCACAGTGTTTGCTCGGCTTCCTATTAGCGCGAAACCGCTGGCCTCCATACTGTCTACAGGGAAAATGATAGAAGGGCAGACAGTGTATTCGCAGAGAGGCTTATTTAGGGAAAATTATATGATAACAGCTAATTAAATTAAAATGGAAGAAGCAAAGTTCTTCTCCATGTTCTTGTACTGATGTGCAAACAAAATTACAGAGCTGAAAGGCGTAATGACTGTGTTAGAAATGACTTTTTATATGAACATTTTATTACCTCACTTCCTTTATTTTCTCTTGAGACAAAACAGATAATATATCTCTCAGAATAATATATTTACATTTTTTCTTTTCAGATCTGAAAGATATTTAAGAGAAAACTTGCTAATTATGTCTTATGTTTATAAGCTACATAACAATATATATATATGAATCTACTCTATAGCGTAGTATTTTCCAGAATTTAGACTTTTAACTTATTTAAACTCATTGCATTTGTCCAAAACTAGTTTGCCCCAATTATTAAGTTACAATTTTGAGTTACTAATGTTAGTGAGTCACCTATTTTGTTTACTGGTTAAGAAGAACATTGATCCACTGGTTTTAATGGTATAATAAAATAGCATAATAATAATAATAAAATAACATAAGAAGTTATTGATCCACTGGTTTTAATAGTACAATAAAATAGCATCTGTTTAAACGTGAAGTTCTCTCAAACAGTCCTCTTAAAATGTTTTGTTTTAGCCTGTTCATTAGTTATCCACATCTAACAATTATATATACAATAGTAGGATAATATTGAAATGATACTCTGGGGCATGAATATGTAACCCAGCAAGATTTTTTTGTGTTTAAATAAAATGTAATCAAACCACATTGATTAGATTTATTGTGAAAATAGTTTCTATTGCTAAGAAAAATTAATCTTTGCATTGTTCCATCATTAATGTTTCCCCAAATAAAAAACTATTGCCCCAAATAACATACATTTTGGGCACCAGTGTATATACTATATAAATCACATGTTTTTTACAATTCTCGTCTTCTGTGTCATCTTAGGATGCCCCATGCTTTTTTTATAAATAAGTATGTAAAATATGTAAAATTTTTCTCTGAATGTGTGATTAGTTCCTTTCCAGCTAAAGGAGATTTCCCCCGTGATCAAATTCAATCATCTGTCTGTTTTGGAATTCTGCCTGAAATATGCTGATTTTTATTTATGGAAAATGTGCCATAGATCCGCAAGTGCCATTTCGTAACACTAACATCAGCATCTTTTTCTCCAATTTAAAACCCAGCTTACAGTTAGAAGTAGCAAAACAAATGGAAGAAATATCATTATGGATTTGTAAATGCTGTGAATTCAATAGCATGGCTAAGGAAATAAACGGCAATGTTTTATTTTAATATCATTCAAAGAAACCGATACATATACGGAATAGATCGTTCTAGAAATTTTTCAATGAGCACATGAGGGTTTGGGTGAAAAACACTGGAAATGGAGAGATGATCTTACTATGCCTTTTATTTTGTTAGCACGGCGTGACGGTTACTGGTTGGTCATCTCCCAGCTCCGAGCATCCTTGCCGGCTGCTGCGTGGAAACGGACGGGGACACAATCTTCCATGAACGCCAGGCACTGCGGTGCCGCCACTGCTGTGCTCCCTGGCCACCCTCCCGGGCTGCGCCGCACCTGCCCTGGCACCAGGCTCCCCTGTGCCCACAGCTTCCTCACAGCCCAGCTCCTGCTCTGCATGGAGGCCAGCAGCATCCCTCAACTGGCAGCTTTCTCCTGACACCCCTTAGAATATTCTGGAACAAAGTGCCCAGTAGCTTCTGCCAGCAACCTGGAGGGCAGATGTCTAGCAAGTTTACCTCAGCAACTTCTCTGCCCACGTGAGCCACAGCTTTGCCCTGTGAACAAGACCTTGATCTAAGGCCCCTGTGTGTGTATTGGGCGATGGGTGCTACTTCTTGGGTGCTCTGTTGGCTCTAGCGGTAATTCCTGCTCTTGTATTTGTTACTGCCATAGTCAGGGGTCCTACCAGACTCTGGGGCAAGTACATGTGCGTGTACAGCTAGGCGTGGCCCCACCGGCTAGCTTGGTGGGTTACTCAGAAGCAGACTGTCGTTGACAGGACTGAATCCCTAGAGTGGTTGTGGCCCAGTGGGGAGAAGAAAATGAAAAGGCTTAGGGAGGCAGGAGAGAGGAGCTGAACTTACAGCCCACTCTTCAGCTGTGGATGTGAGAGCTCCAATGGGACAAGTCAGCACAATCCTAAATCTATTGTCTCCGTAGTCGGGGGGAGAAAGAGAGAGAGATAAACAATGCACGTGGCCATATCTATCTATCTATCTATCTATCTACATATGTGTGTGTGTGTGTGTGTGTGTATGGCATTAACCCCTTATCAGATATGATTTGCAAGTATGTTCTCCCATTTGGTGGGCTGCCTTTTACATTTGTTGATAGAGTCCTTTGATGCGCACAAGTTTTTAATGTTACGGAGTCACCTGGTCACCTTTTCCCTTCGTTGCCTGTCCTTTTGGTGTCACATCACAGAAGCCGTTCCCGAATTCAAAATCGCGGACATTTTCTCCTCTTTTCTTCTAAGGGTGGTGTGTTCACGTTTAGCTTTTCAGTCTAGTTTGAGTTCATTTCTTAACATGGTATGAGGTGGCTTCTTTGCCTATTTTTAATTGGGTCATCTTTTTATTACAGAGCGTCAACTGCATTTAGCTTTACGCATCGGCATATGTGCGTCTCCTCCTTTCACCTGGGGCCTCCTTGGGGCCTGACGTGGTGCGCGGCATAAAGCAGCTGCTGACAAATTATTCACTGAACCGACTTCTCCCGAGATTTCCACTCCTGGCGTTACCTAAGGAAGTTCATGGCAGGTTTTACATTCCATCTATGCTGTTCACGTAATAACATCCAGAGTATGAAATCACCGGTGGTGGCTGTATTACTGCATTTCTTTGATGTTTTTTCATCTCATTGGCTGGGTGAATTTCTCTGGCTGGTCCATTCCAATCTACATTATGTCGGCTCCTCCTCCTTTCCTCAGAAGCCTTTAATGGTCCATTCCCTTTCCTTTTCCATTATCCTAACCCCAGGACAAGTGGGCAAGGGAGCCAGCCCCACGTGTACGGGGGTGACGGGTCCCCTGACCACCTGGACAGCATCATCCCCAATGGACAGCCAGACAGTCTTGCACCCACACAGAGGCAATGCTGACTGCGCTTTTAAATTTGGGTATTTATGAGAAATTGCCCAACTTTTAAGTATCTGTGACACCTGAGAAACAAAACAAAACATGATCTCTAAACAAAGCACTTTTGGAGGACAGCAGCTTGCAAATGTGACCTTACTGGTATTAACATTTCTGGAGATCGAAATTCTCTATTATTTTCCTTTTTATATATTACAAACCTATAGAAAACATGTACACGTAACTGAATGTTATGTTTTGTCATCTGGCATGCCTAAGTAGCTTTGATTTTTTAACATATGTATTCTGGGCATGATTTAGTCATTGAATTTTTATGAGAAAGTGTATATGTTATGTGAGATTACTAAGACTCAATCACCCATCATAATTTGAAAAAGAACTTATCTAAGAAAATAGCATTAACTGAAACAAAATGTTTGAAGCTGGGAGGCATTTTTAAACAATGAAAACTGAGGCCCTGGCTGGTTCAGCTCACTGGATTGAGTGCTGGCCTGTGAACCAAAGGGTCACCAGTTCAATTCCCAGTCAGGGCACTCGCCTGGGTTGTGCGCCAGGTCCCCAATAGGGGGCGCTTGAGAGACAACCGCACATTGATGGTTCTCTCTATCCCTTCCCCTCTCTCTAGAAAAAAGTGAATAAAATGACAAAAAAAACTCCCACATTTAAACAATGAAAACTGAGATACCCTGCCTGAACAAATCTAGGAAAAGGTGACCATTTTCATTAAAGGAAGTATATACACACATGTTGAAGACAGAGGATGAAAATTGCCCTTGGCCTATGTTTGAATATGGCCCAGTGTTTTACTTCATGTACCTGCTTTCAGTGGGAAGTCAGAAGTGGGCTCTGGACTATGCAAAAATGATGTCAACACCTTCAGTTAAATGGAAAAAAAAATCACTTAATTGAGGAAAAATACCATCAGTCGAAGTGGTCATTTTTCATTCCGTAGAAAAAAAACATTGAGACAATTAGCTGAAATTCCCAAGTAAACAAAACACTTCCTCATTGTGACAGCACCGTCAGCGAAAGTGAAATATCAGCGCGGCCAATTAGCCTCTCCCGGGGACAGGGGCCTCTCTCACTCCCGCACCTGTAAGATAAGTGACTTCCACTGAGTCACTTCAGTTCCCTGATATCCAGCTACCTCTTTCTGGAGATGAAGTATCTTCCCTTACAAAGAATGATGGTAAGTCTGAAGCAAAACAGAATGACTGATGTGGACACAGAATCTACCGCACAGAGGAAACTCCCTGTCCCTTTTTCCAGACCAGGGTCTCCCGGCCAAACACGTGACGTGATGAAATCACATTCCCACGGGGTCTACATCTTACCCTCTAAGCCAACGACAGCATCGCAGTGTTTCCAGAATCTCAAAAAGCCATTCATAATGAAGTCAACAACCTCGTCTGGTGCTGGGGTTTAGAATAAATCAAATACATTTTATATGATCCATCTAATTCACAGAGTGCATCAAATACCTCGTTGGGGTCAACATTAAAAAAAAAGTCCTTAAAGCCCATAAGCGCACACATATTTTTTTTAGGTTCTATATTGAGAATTATGTAAATGAACTTGACGACATGAAACATTCAGCAACAGTTGGCAGATAAGGAGGGGTATGCAGAATGAGTCAGGGACACACGAAGGTGCCGGAGACAGGACAACAAACCATCATGCTTACGGCGTCACTTGGCAAGGAAGTGTCGCCGGCTGACAGGGCGCTACGCTGCTCTGTGTAAAGCGCCCCGGAGAGAGGTGCGCGCAGGCCATGTGGAGGGGACCGCGGGCGGCGATGGCCCTCACGGGTCCTGGGTAAGTGAGAAGAGGGCCCCTCCACCTCCTTGCAGACACATTCCTGAGCTTCAGAGCCGTTCCTGGTGACTTGAGTGCCTCCTGGATTTCACCTCCTGTGTGTCCCCTTGGTCAGGTCCTTGTCCATACAAAGGAGACCAGGGCTTTGCCGCCCAAGGTCAAGGGCTATAACCCCGTTTTGTTTGGCTGATGGCATTAAAGGTTGTTGCCTCTGCGCTAACTAGCAAAGTAGCAGATGGAAGATTCCGGGGCCCGAGGACGTGTCTCCGGCCATCCTGGTGTGGGTCCTGGCACTGGCCAGCCTCGGGCTGTGTTCAGTGTCCTGCTTGGAGCAGGGTGAGGGCTCCCCATCAGCCTAGATCCCAAGACAGTGTGAGGCCGGAAAACCACGCCCCTCCCCTGATGCTGGCAAGCCACGCCTCCTCCCCTCGAGGCTCCGCATCAAGCCCACGGATTGCACAATGGTTAATGTGCAATTTCCCTCAGTGCATGGCTTTCACTTTATTTTTACCTCCCTTAATCTCTCCTCAAAATACTCAGAATTCCCAATTAAGGAGTACCAGCTAGCTCACAGCACCCCCTGTGTGTTTATCTGTTCCCCAGCTCCCCGGGGACTTGGGGATGGCACCAGGGCAGCACAGCCCGGACCACTAGCTCCGTAAATGTCAGGATTCAATTCACTTATCCCCCCAAAGATCCGTCTGTCCCCCTTTTGTCTCAGACTCTGATTTTTCTTGGGAGATCTAAATGTGTGTGTGTGTGTGTGTGTGGTGTGTTATATATACTTAAACTGAAGGGTTAATGGTTTCTCCCTACCTATGCATTATTGTGAAAAACTTTCCAATGGCTTCACCTAAAATAGGTCAAGTTCGTGGGGAAAACAATCATAACACAGCCTTTCACCCACCTTCAGGAGCTGATTCTGACTCTATGGGGAAGGGCTCTTCCTTGATCCCGCCCTGAAGACCTGTCCTGTGACTAATCGAGTCACTTAAATATCTTCAGGTCGCAGTTCCCCACTACAAGTGGATTCCTGCCGTCTGCCCAGCCAGGCGGTTGCAGACAGGCCCACAGTGCCCGAAGGAGCCCACGCACCAGACAGAAAACTCACGACAGGAGTCAGGGTCCCCACCGGCTTGAAGATGGCCACTTACTCAAGATTCATGGAGTCTTTGCACTCAGAAAACATTTTGTCTGTCTCTTAAGATGGCTCTGTTCGGAGGAGACTTCGGGAGGCAGGACTACGAGAGGTATTTTTTACAAATATTTAGGCAAGTGCGACCTTAAAAGAAACATAAGCTAAGGAAATATATGCATTAGGAGCTGACTTGGGAAATTCATGGCTCTTTCAGAAAACGCTGCTTTTGTACATCAGTGCTCTCTTATGGAAAATAAAACTCCCTTCCCAAACACAAGAATAAGCAATGCTTGAGAAACAAGAAGAAACATTAATCACCACCATCCCTGTCCTCTAACCGCGTAATCTGTTTCTCTGACATGTGTTTCCTGAAGTTCAGGTAAACTGTTTCTGGAGTCATTCATCCACCCGAAAGCCGAAAGTGATATGAATATTTTACTGTCTTTCTGGATACAATAAGGAACCACCGGCAGCTACTCTATTACTTAAATTTGGCAAGCTTTGTTTCATTTTCCGTGCCATTGAAATGTTGACACAATCAGAACTCACACCTGGGAACAACTGAATTACCCCACAGGAGTGCAAACACCGCTTTCCGGGGAGTATAAGTAACAGACATTTTATTTTTTAATCTCCAGCAACAGGAAATGAGCTGCTATTTTAATTCCAGTGAAACGTTAGCAAGAAAATCCTCAGTACGTTAAGCAAAACCTTTTGTTCATGTTATTGTCTCCCCTTGGTGTGCAGCTAAGAGAACGTGAGGACCGGTTTCCACGTTCATGCTTTAGAACATAAACAAAGCCTATTGTCATTCATTTGATAACCTGTTAACGGACCTTTAATAGAGTTATTCGGTACCCTTGAGGTGTATCCGAGCCATGTTCTTTTGGTTGCAGCCCCGTGTGTGCTAGTAAACTGGAGGCATTTTCAAGGAGCCAGTCCCAGCGGCCCGGGAGCAGCCAGGACGCGAGCCCAGCGGGCGACTGGAGGTGGAGCTGGGTGGTGTCCGTGGGAGAGACACGGGGCCGGAGTTCCAGGCCTGGTTCCCCCACGAGCCCCCATCGCCCCCTCTGGTAGTCCCGCTGCACTTCTTGGCAGCGTTCTCGGCCGTCCTACCATTCTTAGATATGCACCCCACTTTTCCAGGCTCCCTTTGGGACTGCTTTCAGGGCTGGAGGTTTTGGAACAGTCGCAAGAGCAGAGGGTCTTTCCTTGGTGGTATCCACCCCCTAATGCCCGGCAGACACTCTTCAGTTCTGGGACGTTTAAGCTCGCCTGTAGCGGTTCTTCTTGGTTCTTCCTTAGAATTCCCACCTCTCTGCTTGCATCGCGCATCTGCTCGGGTGTGCCGTCTGCCTTCTCCAGGAGAGCCCCCAGGGTGTGCAGCACAGCAGCCAGAACTCCCCGGCCAGGGAATCCCACCCTCCTTGCTATGTCCAGTGCCTGCTATCATGCTTGCTCTGTCTCTTCTGGCCGTGGTGTCTGCCTTTTCTTTCTAGCCGGACATGATGCAGTGGTAGAAGACACCGCTGCACACAGACCTGTAGTGATGGGGGAGCAGGTGGGAGGGGGTGGTGTCCATGGCCCCGTGAACAGCCCCTTAGAGAGCCGAGGCCTCTGGACTGTGGCCCTCATGCGTGCTTCTCCGTGGCCCCCACCCACCCCATTAGGTGGGGTCGGATGGCGACAGGGCCACACTAGGGGGTTTCCTTCCCCAGGTGAGGCAGCTCTGAGGATCAGGAACCCCTGCGGACCAGCTCTGGTTTGCCAGCTCCTCCCAAGGGCAGCCCTCGGGAAGGACAGGAGGCTAGCATGTTTCACAGACAGAGGGGGCTTCTCTGATCTGCAGTGTGAGGACCTGCCCACCTCCCAGGGGCGAAACTCTCCCAAGCTGGGGGGACCACCGCTGAGTCTCCGGGAGATTTTAACTCTCAGCCTTGTCACTTCGAGCCCCCTCAGTTCAGCTGCAGGCCAGCTCTCTGCACCCCGCTAGGGTTCCCACCACAGCCTGGCTTCTGGGTCTCTCTTCTGGGAAGTGGGAAGTCTCTGTACTCCCCCCAGCTTGGGGGCCAGCAGTTCCCTGTGAGCTCACTTCTTGCAAGGATCTAAGAAGACTTGTCGAGTTTTCAGTTTGTTTACAGATCACACTTGTGAGGACAGGGTAGTGATGTCTCCGTTCCTTACATCCAGCACAGGAGAGTGGAAGCTGAAATACAGTTCTAGCACTCGTCGGGACAGGAGTTCCGGAACTCCTGGCGAGTGCTAACCCTGAAGTACCGAGCAAGGAAGCATTTCCTTTTGTGGGGCAGCGCTGTGACTCCTACAAGTTCCAGCACGTGCGATGAGTCCCGAGCAAACGCCGAGTGCTGAAACACTGTTTTCTCCTCCAAGTGCAAGGAGCACAGGGGTCGGTGAGTTCTGAGGCTGACGCGTACCGAGGTACGACCGCACTGTCCAGTGGTCTCAACCTCCTCCCCGGTAAAATAAAGGGAACAAAGCACTCAGCCACTGGGTTTTCCACATTCTGACTGAGTTCCGTGAAACGAGAAGCTGTTCATTACAACAGTCACAGCGTAGGATTGCTAGTTTTTCCAGTTTTTTTCTCCTATTCAGGATTTACGCAACACATACCTAACAGCTGCTCCAAAGTACCAGATTCACTTTCAATACAAATTGTTTCTTCATTTCCTTCTCTATTATGGAAATATTCTCCATTTACAGGAAGCCCAAATTTGGCTTGCCTCTTAACCCAGGGAAGTTCACAAACCTTCTATTGACTCGATTGCTTATATGTCTTCAACTGGCTTTGCAGCTGCGTGGAGCTAGACTTATAACAGCAGCAGCTTACGCCGTTTGGGCACTTCAGACGTGCCAGACGCTTGCTAAGGGCTGGGCAGTGACAGAGACGATGAGACCACCCAACGCGTTCTGTAAACTATTTTTTTTACCATAAACTTGAGTCAACCACAACTTTCAGATACTTTAAACGTGATATGTACAACAAACCTTACATCAGCTAGAGCCTTGGAATGTGGTCTATACATTAATTTTAAAAAATTTAAGTTAAAGACACAGAGATTATAATGGAGTGGTCGTTCACTCACCAACATGCATTAGGTGGATGGAAATATGCTTTTAAAGTAAAACTATCCTTTATAAAAATATGTTTAATTACACAGTCTGAAATACTCTGTGTACAAGGGCTATTTGGAAAAAGTCCAGCCATTAATGGAACAAGAATGGTTTGTGCGACATCGATGTAACCTGGCAGCCGAGGAGAGTGGACTGGAATGCACATGCGTGAACATGACTTCACTGTACTAGTCAGTGGGGGCGGTAGACACCATTGAGTGAGCATGTATATTGTGTGGCCGTCACATTCAAAATGACTGAGCCAGTAGAGCAACAAATCTGCATCTAATTTCTTCATTAAGCTTGAACATTCTTCCATGGAAACTATTCAGATGATTCAGAAGGCCACGGCTATGGGCACTGGTGACTGGCAGCTTCATCACCACAACGCACCCACTCACGCGTCACATCTGTGCAGAGTTTTTGGTGAAACATCACATCGCCCAGGTGACTCAGCCCCCTACAGCCTAGATCTGGTGCCCTGTGACTCCTGGCTTTTCCCAAAACTAAAGTCACCTTTGAAAGGGAAGAGATTTCTAAGACTGTTGATGAGATTCAGGAAAATATGACGGGGCAGCTGATGGCGACTGGGAGAACTGTGTGATATCCCAAGCTGCCTACTTTGAAGGTGACTGAAGTGTCATTGTCCTATGTACAATGTTTCTTGTATCTTATATCTTCTTGATATCATCTCTGTTTATAGAAAAATGTCTGTTTTTCATAGTCATGGCTGGATACCTTCTGGACAGACCTGGTATTCCCATAGTCCTTAATATAGTACAACCATCACTGACTCATAGTTTCTCAACACACTCCCTTACTGCTTATCATACAGTGTTTTTTTTATCCTCCCTGGAGTACTTTTTTTTCATTGCTTTTAGAGAGAGAGCAAGGGGAAGAGATAGACGTCATGCTAGAGAGAAGCATTGACTGGTTGCCTCCCATATGCCCTGGACTATGGATTGTTTGTGCTCGGCCAGAGAATGAATGCTCAATCTAGGTACATGCCCCGACTGGGAATCGAACCAGCAACTCTTCGGTTATGAAATGATGCTCCAGCCAACCAAACCTCACTGGCCTGGGCTCATGTATTGTTTTATGTGTCTGTGCTCCCTGATCAGAGAAGACCATAAAAAATATATGAGTGCACGCTTCTAATGATGTTTCAGCCATTCTAAGCCAATAAAACATGTTTGTGTGCCTGCCATTTTGGGTGGAAACCATGGCCGTGAATTCATTGAGCCATTATTAATACATTTTGTTAAACCTCACAATTTATGGTTTAATGCTATGTCTTACCCACTAGCAATTTTTACAGTGAATACAAAGGTAAAGCCATTTATTTTCAACGAGATAGACTGACTTTACAGGTTAATGTGCTTTCATTCTGAAGATAAACTCTATCATTTTAGTCAATTAACTTTTTGTCCTCTGTTCAAAGTCTAGAAATGATAAGAAGTTACTCTGCTACTTCATCCAACCTGAGGATGTCTCTGAAGTTGCAATTACCATAGTGAGAATGTTAGATCTATTGCACTTTACCTGTCTTGAAGAGGCAGTGGGGTATCTAGAATTTTCCATAATGGGTTTTATCTGGTGGTCAAGACCCTTTTAAAGTAACAGAATGAAGGCCTCAGTGTGCATCTGATACAAATAACTGCTCTGGGAGGAAAAGGAGGTTAATGCTCTCTCACAAGCACTGCAAGACTGTGCTTTCACTGTAAATGCAAAAGCTAAAGATGGGGCCTGAGCCTGCAGCTGTGAGAAGAACTCGACACAGACCCTCGTTTGGGTGTTCCCCATTTCACACGCATTTTTACTGATTCTTAACTGGCTTGCTGACATGAAATTGATTGCAAATCACATGGACTTAGTAACTGTTTGAAATTACTGCTGTGTGTCTGGAAACCAGATTTGAAAGCTTGCACTGGGGCCCAGATGCCTGTACTTGGCATTTACGGATAAAATCTGTGGCTCAGACCCCCTAAACTTTTCGCCTCTGGTCTCCCAAAGAGAACAACACTGTCATTTGGTTCAATGGCAACGCCACACCCATCCCTCTGTATTACTTAAATACCACTCTTCCTTCAAAATCCTCTCAAGTTTACCCCGTCTTTTGCAATTTTTCCTGGTGACCTCAGAACACACTGAATTCCAGTATTAGTTCTCATCTTGATCAATAATTTGTCATTTATTTTAGACATCTTAGATTCACTTTCAAAGCATGTTAATATTGCTACTATAAAAATTTGGAGCAACAGGATTGGCAAAGAAGGAAAAAAAAGAAACTCAAACTAAATAAAACCAGCTGGAACAAATGAACCCAAACACTTCAAATAATGCTCTATGCACTGGAGGGGAGGGGAGGGAGGAAGGAAAAGGAAAATGCTCGGATAATTTAGGAACACATATATACTATTGATTACATCCTCTGAGTCTAGCGCACGGTGGACCGTGGACATTAGGGAACAGAGTGCAGAGAATTCCTGACATCTTTTCCATACCTAGGTTTACGGTCGTGGTAAGTGGAGAGTCGATTCCAAAGCCAATCTCAATGAAATACAGGATTCGTCATATGATTCATATGTTCATAAGGTGGTAGCAGGGATTCCCAAGGAAGAAGAGTCCAAATCAGACATCTAGAGAGTAAACATGGCCCTAAAATGCAGGTTCACAATGTTTCTCTCATGTCCAGGACTTGGCCTAATAATTCTTCATCTTCTGGGTAACTCTCCAATGCCTTTAAACAGGCTGTTTTAATATTGACTCCAAGTTTTCGGGTCAGTCCTTTGAGAGACTTGGCCATTAACGGAAGGGGACCGGCTGTGTGTGTGATACACACCCACACCCTGTCAGTTCCGCTCCTCTGGGCAATCCTGGCCAGCACACACACAGTAAGTGTTCTCCAGTAGTATGACGACACGGCATTGGACAATGCAGAATAGATGCGTGCATTGGAGTTTTTTTATGTAGAAGCGAAACTGGAATGGTCTCATTGTCAGAGTGCCTTCTAACCCAGGTCTTGCACTGTGGCCTCTTCTGTCCGCATTTATTCCTTTGAGGGATCGTGCAGACTTAGGGCTTAATACATATTTTGACAACTATCAAATTTATGTCTTGAGCTCAGAACTCTCTCTTGAATTCAAGACATTATACCCAAGTGCCTATCAATGTTACAACTTAGGTAACTATTAAGCACTCTGAAACATTTTTTCTTTCTATACCTTTGAAACCATGGTCTGTAGCTATGTACTTGGGGCAATTTTTTATGCTGCAGTATTGTGCCAACAGCTAGAATGATGACTGAAGTATTTACTGCAAGATTGTGTTTACATAAGTTTTAAAAGAAAATGAAGAAAACAGTAAAGAGGTGGGAACCCAAAAGAGGTGGGAAAAGCGAGGCCAAAGCGAGGTCACTATCACTGGGAGGGGCATGTGGGAGCTTCCAGGGGTCAAGCACGCTTCTCCTCTGTAGCAGGATGAGGGTTACATGGAATTTTCACTTTCGGTAATGTATTTGGCTGCATATTATAATTTGTAAAATTTTTATAAGTTTATGACACATTAATTTTTAAAATCCTATACGAAATGCTCTGGCATATATAGATAAAACTTTAACATGAAGATATATATATATGTATATATATAAATGAATAAATATCAGCTTCAAATTAGAAAAAACAGGTGTTCAGTTATGGTTAATCCAGGGGACCAATCCCTTGGAAAGCCTAGCCATGTATATGTGGAGTTTACAGTAGACCATAAGCCTTGGAACAAAGATGTATTCTGACCGTCACGCTCCCTGCCTACTTCACCAAACACACAGGAAAACCTAAGTAAATTAAGGTTTAAAAAATACAAGAAAGTGGAGGAAAGTGCAATGCCTCCGTTTGTGCATTTACAGCAGGAAAAGTGAGGCAGATGTTTAAAGGTGACGACAACTGGAGGGCTGGCAGGTGCTCTTGGCAGACGCGCATCGAACACCTACGCGGATTTTCCGTGAGGACAGCTGTGAGTCTGGGAGGGGTGATCAGCAAGCACACATTCATCCTTGCCCTGTGCATTTGCTGCTGTGGCAAATGATGCTGAATTTGACGAGAAGAGTTTGGCAGTATGATGACAAAATCTTAGATTGTTTGATGTCAAGAGAGAATGAGAGTACAGTTGGTTGTAACTGCTTTAGAAAATAATGATGGGGAAATTTACTACAAAGAACCTTACGGAATGAAGCACTACCTGGAGAAAGAAATGGGGTAAGAGGCTTTCCCTAAAGAAGGGAGGGATCATATACATCTTTTATGCTGGTAGCAATAATTCAGTAGAAAGATGGACATTAAGGATAAAGAAGGAGAAGCAGAACTTGCTCTGGGGATGCCCGTGACAAGAAAAGAGGGGGATGAGAGGTGTGCAAAGGTGGGACAGAGTCACCCTGCCCACGAACAGGAAGATCAGGTTGCACGCTTAACGCTGCAGACACAGCGCAGCGCTGCATTTGTAGGGAGATCGGGCGGGACGTCCCTTCTGATTCCTGCTCTTTTCTCATGGAACACAGGTGGCACCTTTATCACTGGTGGGGGGAGAGAGGGGAGCAGGTACGAAAAGTTTAATGAGAGAAAAGTTTGCATAAGAGTTCATGCATTGGGTAAATATTGGTTGGCTAAAAAATCCATTTAGGTTTTTTTCTGTAAAATAAAAGATACATTTTTCATTTTCACCAGTAACTTTATTGATCTGGATATTTTGAGTATGTTGCTCTCTCCCGCTACGGGCTTCTAGTGGGTAGAGGCCAGGGGTGCAGCTAAACACCTTCTAGTGTATAAGACAGCCCCACAGTAGAGAATTGTATTTGGCCAAAATGTCAATAGTACCAAGAAACTTTGCAAACCACTTTGGACACGTTCGATCCATCACAGCACTTTCTCCATGCACTGCACCAATCTTTTTTTTTTGCGTTTCAGTTGTTTTTACCTTCCTTGAAATCATAATGCATGATACACCAAAAAATGTTGCATGTTTTTCTCCATCTTCAATATTAAAATGGCTTCACAAAACTCACCAGTTTGATTCTTTTTAAAATGCATGCTAATATGACAGCTGTCACAATACAATCTAACAACATTGTTTCGAATGAAGTTAAAGACAGCTAAGCACTACCAGAAAAAACTAACGGACTTTTGGCCAAACCAGTATCATGGAATTGATGGTATCTATTTGATGTTGGTGATTATAAACAAAGCAAGAACAGTCATCACAGTTGCACGTTTTTCTCCAACTGCGTTTAGGTTACCTGTCCTGGAGAAGTTGTGGAGGAGGCAGAAGTTTGGGGTTAGCTAGACAGGTGTTTTGTCAGTCCAGAGTAACAGAGAGGAGAAGGAGTGGGTGTATATGCAAAGAACTAGCTTAAAAGACTTCCAAGGCCTCCCATTTAGGACATTTTTAATTTTAGGACAAAAAAAATTCTTTCTTTCAAAACGACTCCAAAACCTCTGCAAGAGTTTATATTTTATTTATTTCTCAAGCCTAATCTTTCTTTCCATTTCAGGTCTCACTACAGAAATTGTGTACTTGGGATGACGTCTGCAATTCTTACCTGCCCCTTCAAAGTAGCATCTCAGTAGCTGTACCCACATCCAATTATGGTTTCGAAAGAGAACACGCCCTTGCCCCGCTCTTGTGCATGAATACCTTAAAGGATGCTCCAGTGTTACCCAGTGTCTCTCATGCACAGCACTAGGTGGCTTTGCAATGTTACCTTTACCTGAATAGCTGGGTGATTAGTATCAGTCTTCTTCTCTCGACTGTAGGCTAACTCTTACAGGCTATGCCCTTCTTTTTGTCATTATGTAAGCAAGTCCTGGGTGTTATCTTGGCTTATGTTATGAAACCAATCAATTGATGAATCTATTTTTCCTTAAAGATCTCTGGAAAGAAGTCATTCAGTAACATCCCAGGAGTCAGGTAAAAAGCAGACAGAACTAGGGTATATTTGCGCAACAGTTATTGAACAGAAGCGAGGAAACACCAGGACATCTGTAACAGGACAGGGGAAGAGGATCATCAGAGGAGGTGATTGTCGGAACACCAGTAGCCTCTGTTGTGAAACAGGGTCAGGAAGAGAACAGACACGAGATGGGAAGAATCAATTCTGCTGTGAACTCCGCTGTTTTTCATCCAAGCACACAAACCCCACCTTCGCCTTCCTCGCACGTCCCCTTTCCAGCGTGGGCTGCACATGGAAGAAAACAACCTCCTTACACTGGTCTTACAGGTCATCTGCCCGGCGACCAGAAAGCCCACTTAGAGAGGACGCCTCCCATGCCGATGAGTCAGGCCTGCTCCCCTGCCCACAGAGCGCAAGCAAAGCCCTGAAGCACGCTGTTCACAGGGCAGCCTGGGGGCAGGAGAGCCGGACAAGCGGCCACACCCCGTGTCCCACTCACCCTTCCCTCTGTTGCGGTGTCTCCATTTTTCTCTTTTGCTTTTTCCCGAAGGGTTCCTACTATATCCGCTTCAGTTTTTTTTTTTTCTAGTGTTTTAAAATACACTGAGAAAATACAGCTCTGGGAGATAATCTTAAATTATTACAGGTAAAAACATACTCCAAGAAGACTGTGTTCTCTGTTCTAATTCTCAGATTAAATTCATCCCCTGCATAATCCCTTATTAGTTATGAAACCAAGCTTTTATCATCCTGTGACAAAGGCAGAGAGAGAGGATCGGGAACCCCTGCAATATTAATTTGCAGATGTTAGTTGCAGGTCTCTGGAAAATCTTTCAGGGAAGTACACAAGTATTCTGGTAAAGGGTGATTAAATTTGAGCGCGTGTTTAATTTATGACTGCAGGATAATTTCTATTTATTCAAAAGCAGGCGTTGCACCAAGATGTGACATTGTCATTATTAATGTTTGTACATCTTCTGCATTGCAGAAATACATCATTTTTCATCCTTTGCTATAGTTACATGTTTGTTTGTAGCAAGCCTCTTGGTTTCTCTCCATTTCTGAATAATGCACACTTTCCTCTCCTTGTAAAGGGAGTTTTTAGATAAACTTGGTTCGGCGTGCATATTTTTTAATATGTAAAAGAAAGAAATAGACAGTGACAGCAAAAACTGGGCCAGTACTTTGTAGATTTAACTGGGCTTGAATTCTATGTCATCAAACTTGATGGTAAATAAAATGGAGAGGGCAACGTTTAAATCACTCACACGGAGCGAGAACTGAGAAATACAGACCCCAGCCATCACGACACCCGCTCGGGGGTTTGAGGACCACCTGCATCTTCATCGCCACTGCATGAAGTCCACTTCCCATCAGGACAGTCCTTCCACGGGCCAGTGTCCATGTATGTGTGTGTCAGACCTGTGGCTTGAAATGAGGCCAAGCCTCCGGTCAGGCCAGAACTAAGGAGGCCAAACTGTCCAGGGATTCTGGTCCAACACACATCAAGCATCTGGTTCACTTACGGCCTTGGTGTTTCGTCCAAGGCCCACATACATTCATTTCAGCTGCATATTTTTTCTTTAGTATCCTGAGTATGCCTCCATATTTCCTGTTTCCCAGGATTTCATGTGGCTGTACCTGTTTACCCTGGAGCTGAGCACATACTCAGGCGAGCCACCCACAACTGTGCCATCAGGTAAACCCCGAGGAGCTGAGATGCGTGTCACTGGGGACCACCCAGTGGTGCCCAGGGGTCTGTACCAGCCTGAGAGAGCTGACCGTGTCCACCCGTTCACAGCGCTGCGTATGGTGACTTCACTTTGGGGGCCTGAGACCAGCTCTCATGGAAGCACTACACTAAGGAAAGCTTAGAGATATATATGTATTACTATACATGTGTGTGTGTGTGTGTGTGTGTGTGTGTATAGGATGAAGGTAGGTAAAAGCAGTGTCACTAATACTCATAGTTTACAGTTTAATATATGCTCATTTGGAATGTTTAAAAATTACAAGTTGGGAAAACTTAAAACAATTTTTCCCGTCCTGCTGACCATCCCAACTACTAACCCCCTGTAGCAAACCACGCCCACCTGTCCCCTGGATCCGAGTGACAGCCTCTGCCCTCACTTCCTGCCTCCCGCCCCTCCTCGGAGAACCGCCAGAGCCCCTTCTATTTAAACAGAAATGCATGGCCCTCCTGCTCGGACAGGCCACGGCCTCACAGTCCACCGAGAGGAACGTCCGAAGTCCTGATATGGCCCCGAACGCTTTACACCGTCTGGCCCCGATGGTTCGTTACCTGGTGCCCGACCGGTGGTGCCCGACCGGCTTACCCCTCGTTTGCTGTTCCCCTCCCGCTGCACGGCCCTCCTCCGCTGTGCTTCCAGACGCCAGCAGCTGCTGCCTGGATGCTTCTCTCCAGCGGCCGCGACACGCTACACTGCCTTTTTAATCTTTTTTATCATAGGGTCCACCTGACTCGGCCTCCGTAACAACCTCGCTTGGTTATTGAACCACCCATCACCTCCGTCTCCCGGGCCTCGCGGATGACTCCCGAGCAGAGGGACCCTGGCTGACTGCCAGTGAGAGAGGCCTGCCTGCCACACGCGCCGAGGCCCCGTTGCCCGTGTTTCTCGCAGCCCACTGTGTGAAAAAGCGCTTCAAACACGAAAGACATGGAAAATAAAATCTTAAGAAAACGCTGGAGGGATTATCTAAAATCTAGGACAGGGTTGGCAAACCCTGGATTGTGCTGGTACCACCCATGAGCTGAGAGTTGTTTTTTTTTTTTTAAATGCTTTAATGGGTAAAACCATTATGTTGCAGCAAGTGAAAATTACATGAAATGCTAATTTTAGTTTCCATAAGTAACGTTTTATGGAAACGCAGCCGCACGTGTTTCTTTATACATTGTCTTCGTCTGTTTTCACACTAAAACACCAAAACCAAATGGCGCCTAAAGCCTAACATATTTGCTACTTGGCGCATTAGAGAAAAAACTTACTGAGTCTTGGTCTGGAGCACAGGCGGCAAACACAAGGCCCGCGGGCCGAACCCGGCCCTCCTCCTTGTTTTATCCGGCCCGGCACCTTGCTTCTATACCACAGCAGCACGGAGCTCCTTGCCCCTAGTTAAGGAGCAGTTACATGTATACAGTCCTGACATTATACTCGGCCCTTTGAAGGCAACCACGAGGCTGATGTGGCCCCTGGTGACAATGAGTGTGGCATCCCTGGTCTAGAAGATTCTCAGGTGACTCATACCTGGCCTCATTGATCTCAACCTTCACGTTCTCTCTCCATCTTGGATATTCACTGCACCTGCCGTGTAGCTGGAAGCCCGACTTTGTATTCTAGTTCAAATACTATGCAGCCAGTAGCCAGTGATCGTCACTTTTAGGAGCACTCTTAATTTTAATCATTATGAGCACATTCTGCAATTACAATGAAATGAGTTGAATAAAATGAGATCTCACATAGCTAACAGCAACAATTCAAATGTAGAAAATAGTCCCAAACATTTGCAATCTAACTTCAATTAAATAACTCCATGCACCGGGGGAAAATAAAAAAGCAAAAACATGGTAAAGCCAAAAGGTTTCTGCAATTTCTTCCCTATCCTGGGTAAATAACGATCACCAGCTTTAATAGTTTAGTCCGCAGAAGCAAGTGTGGGAGGGCGGCTCGGAAAGCAAGCTCTGAGACGAACACACGCGGGCACACTTGCCTGCTGTGCTAGCATTCACCGTGGCCCGTGGCCCTGCTACAGCATTTGCGATGAGCCACGCTGAGATGTGGCGTGCTGCCTGCCATCCACGACCTGCCACTTAGCATTGGGACAAAGGCATTGTCTAATAAAACCCACAGCGTTCTACTTACTTCGGGAATATTTTCGTTTGTTCAGTGTAACTTAAAAACATTTATTAAAATGTTGTTCATCTTTCTGTGAGGCTATTACCTTTTTCTAAGAACGTATTTCACTTGTATGGATTAGACTTCTATAGTTTAAAGGTAGTTTTATCTTAATTTTCTCCCATCATTTCCATAAGAATCCTGATGGATTTTTCTTTGGGAGGGGGGTAATCTTTATTGAACTTATGCATCGAGTAGAAATAATGTCTGTACAAGGCCAAATGTTTATTACCGTAACTTCAGCATCATACTTAAAATGCAAACATATTTTTAACAGTCAATTCATAACCAAAACCCATACTTTAGAATCAATAGTTTCTCTAAAGCCAAAGTAACGCTTACAAATGGTTAAGACTTGAATGCAAAAATTCAGTTGGTTGGGAAGCTAATTCAACTTCTAACTTGCTCGAATAGAATTACAAAAGGAAAATTGTGTTTTCACAGCGAGGCAGTCCACTGGACTCACCGACACTGGGCAATTGTTAGAGCATTTAGAATCCCGAGAATAAAGACCCAGACATCCTTGAAACAGTCTTCTGGTGCCCTGGTTCCCCCATCATAGGTCTGTGGGGGTGTGGAATGATACAGCGATGGCGGCTTTGCTGAGGGGTCCGATGCTTCATCTCTGCAGACAGCCTGCTGCACCTGACGAGGAGGAGGAGGGACGCCCTCTGCCTTTAAGTCCTCTGATGCCTCTCCTGCCAGCTCAAGTGCCGTGCCGGGAGGCGCTCCGGGAGGCTGCACGGCCACAGCGGCAGCCGTGCCCATGTGCCCACGTGTCACAGGCTGGCTGTCCCAGACTCCAGGTGCGTGGATCCGTGGCCACCCAGGAACTGCACGCTGGCCCTGTGCTCAGCAGAAAACCCCCCTGCCTCGTCCTCTCCAGAACCCTCCCCAGCCTCATCCCCGACCATTTCCAACTCGCTGCAGCCCCAGCGGCAAGACAGAGGAGGAGCTGGCCAGACACCCGACGAGACCCCACTGCCTTCCCCTTCGTCGCCCCGGGGATTCACACTCCCTGCCATCTGGAGATAGTTTTAAGTGGAATGAAAACACGAGACTAGACCTTGAGTGGTTTTGTTTCCTAAACCAGTCTTCTTCCACTAAAACCCACCACTTAACTCTCCCTGGATAACTGGCCACAACTCTGGAATGTCCAGCGCCAACTAAACGTGAAGAGCTTACAAGTCACACAAGAAAAACCTGACCAAACGGAAAATGACCTTCCCTGAGCCTGTCAGAAAACTGAGGTCGCAGGACGACCTTCCACCTGAAATGTGGACAGGCAGGCAGACCCCAAAGTGATTGTGCCAGGTAAGGTCTGCTGGCCTGGAGCAGAGGCCCCAGGAGCCCTAAACTGGTGAGAACCACGAAATGATAATGTGACAAGTGGCTGGAGTCTAAGTGTGGATGAGCTCGTGAGTGAGCATGCCCAGAAGCCACGGTCTTAGGAGGACCCAGCCTTTGGGGGGTGGGGGGGGTGTTGACCTCCAGCAACCTCACCAGGCTCTCCTGGGGAAGAGCCAAGAAGCCTGTCTTGGCTCCCGCCGGAGTAGAAGCTTGATCATTGTGATAAATGCTCACAGAATCCTCTGCCATGAAATGCGGCTCGGAAGGAAAAGACGCCACCAGAGTCTCCTCCCACCGGGGAGGGGCATTCTCTCTCTCTGGTCCTCTCCTCTCCCTGTCCCACACAGCGGGAGGGGATAAGGGACACTGAGAGAGTCACAGCCCATGGACGCAGGCCCGTTAGAGAGTGAGGCTCTTCCGTAAGATGACAGAACGCTACCCCGTCCCCCACCAGGAGCTCCTTTATCATGGGGGGGGGGGAGTGGGGGTGGGGGTGGGGTGAGGGCTGCAACACATGCCAGACGCAGGTCTGGGTGAAAGACATCCCTATGGATGCCCAGAGGTAAAATCGCGTAGAAACAAGGGTGGCGCAGGAACCTGAAGACCCGGCAGCCACGGAGTTTGCCCACCACAGCAAACATTAAACCCAGACGGATGCTGAGACGGACGGATAGAAAGCCTCCCACGAAAGCCTACTGTCTCAGGTCCTTTTGCAGGATGCATTACAGTGTGAAGAAGAGAAAGGGAAGGGAGGGAGGGGAGGGAGGGGAGGGGAGGGAGGGGGAGGGGGAGGGGGGGGAAAACCACAACTGACAATGTGACAAAGCAAACATCAGCACCGGTTCGGCTATGACACAGTTTTCAAATCTCAGACAGAAGTGTAAAGGAACTGTGACGAATATATATCAAGGGCTCTAGGGCAGAAGCAGGTAATACACAAGAACGGGTGGGTAATGCAGATGGAGAGATGGAATGCTAAGGACAAAGTGCAGGGAAAGGCCAGAAATCAAAAACACTGTAACGGACGTAAAGAATTCCCTGACGGACTCATCAGTAGAATGGACACAACCAGGGAAAGAACCAGTGAGCTTAAGAAGCAGTGCGCTTCAAAACCCCCAAGGGAAACCGCCGGCCTTGGGTGTGGTTCATTGCCAAGGGCTACGGAACCTGGGCGGTTCCGTGCCCACCGCTCTACACGCAGATGAACTGCCACATGGATAAGAAGAGCAATCTGCAAACTGCTATGGTGGTCCCACATATCGAGCCCCCCAATATACTCCCCTATTTATCCTGTATGAGTATATCTTATCGTTATTTTATCTGCATTTCCTTACGGCTAGTAAGATTGACCATCTTTTTAAAAGAAATCTATTCATCACCCTTTGCCACTGTAGGCTTCTTAAGCTATGGTCAGTGGCAGTTAACTTAATATTTCTTTAACAGTAATTCCTTCGAAATATTAAGGTGAATGATCGTAGCTGTAGGTAAAATAGTAATCATTAAATTCAGTCAGTATATTTGCATAGTAAAAGTTATTTAACTAATGGCCTTACATTGAACCCGGCTAATAAATTTACATGTTTTATTGTCAATTAATTTCTTCATACATGCCATCAAACCCATTAAAAATTAGCAGATGGATACAATTAGCCATGATCATGAAAACACATTACCAAGAATGTCATGCATCGCTTATTACGGGAAAGAAAAGTTTAATTACTGTCATCAAACTAATTGATAAGCTTGTTATATGTAGTTTTGCCCTGCAAAATAACAGAAAACATGATTTCCCAATGTTCATTGGCATATGAGTGGAAAATAACCATATTAACACCAGAAAGCATTAACGTGCAGGATGGATTTTCACGAGTGAGTGGCCGACTCCTAAAGCAGCCTGATGGGGAGAGACAGCTGTCGCTGTAAAACCAGCCCCCGGACAGCCTGTCCAGATCCAGGGTTGGACTTCCCCAGGGCACGGACCCTGAAGAACAGAACGGGCACACGGCCTGGCCTCACCTCCCCTTTCCCTCCACACTGTGTCACCCTCCAGGCCACTCCTTGCGTGCGCCGCTGGACGTGACGCAGCATGGTGACCTCTAGGTTCCTGTGCGGGACTGACTCCTCATTCTGGGATTCCTTAATGCAGTCGTCGAAACAACAGCATTCCTGTTGCTATCCAGTAATTAGTATGCTTCCAGATATCTCTAATCACTGACTCTGACCTTTTCTACTGAATCGCAATGTGACTTCAGAATGTGTTTCAATGCTTCATTCATCTATTTATTCATCCATCAAAATAGCGAATAAAACGTAATAGGAACCCAGGTACAGTAGTTAAAAATGGCCTTTATTTTCAGAAGATTTACCTCCTTCATGGGGTGCCAGAGAGTGACAGACACACTGTAAATGAATGGACATGGGCCCGTGTTGGTGACGGATGGAGCTGAGTGAAGGGACACCATCAGGGCGAGAAGGCGGTGCGTGGGAAGGGAGTCTATGTCAGGCAGGGGAGTACCTGACGGCGTCCCTGAGGCAGGGATTTCAGTGAGGAGCAGAGGAGAGTGTGCAAGTGGGTCCAACTCCAAACTCCCACATCAGGGAGGAGCGGCGCAGGAAGGCCGGACCGCGAGAGCTCGAGACGGAAAGGTGGCCGGGGTGGCTGGAGGTGGAGACCCGTGGGAGGTGAGGTCAGGGGGGTAAAGAGGCACGGGGTGCCCCACACGGAGTTTTAACTTAGTCTGAGCGACAGGAGAAGCCACTGGGTTGTTTCAAAGAGAAGAAGGCTGTCATCTAAGTTGGGCTTCAACGGGTTCCTCTGCCGTTGCATGGACCGCACAAGCCAGCAGGGGAGCCCGTTAGTGCAATAACCTAGAGGACAGATATGGGGATGGACGGCTTGCAGTCGAGCAGTTGTGGTGCAATGGGTGGGACACTGTTGGGTTTTAGGTGTGAGACGTGAGAGAATAGTTCCCGAGAAGCTCGAGCTGGCAGGTACAGATGCAAAAGTGGGAGAAGTCGGGAATCAGGGAGCCATTGAGCTCGGGGTACTAAGCAGTTAGGATGTCAGGGCCGATTACCTTGTTTTGACTGAACCACTGGCCAAAGAATTCACTAATTATTTGCTTTGGTTTGGGAGCTCTGATATATTTCCTGTGGCTGAGGACAGCGTGAAGTGGGATTCTGAGAAACTCGGGTGTGTGCTGGAGGGAGGAGGGCGGGAGAATCCACGACAAGGGAGAAAGAGCAGACAATCCCAGGAGGAGCATCCACAGGGCTGGGAAATGAGAGGATCCAGGGCAGAAACAAAGGACGTCTTCCCAGATGTGACCACCAGCCCTCTGTCCTTGGAAAAATACGGAAGTGAAGTCCGGGACAGTTGATAGTTTTGTTGGTGGGAGTGGTGCATATTCCCTTTTAATAGCTTTTATTTCTGTCATTTGAATGTGAGAAATAAGGGCAAGAACACGAGGCCTAAGGAGGTGGGGTGTAAAATCGTCATTGAGAAACTTAGATGAGTGAATTAGCTGGGAAAAAGCAATCGTTTTACTAAATACCACCATGGGCAGCTTGGTGTCATGGTTCATCAAGATAAATTGACACAATTGCCCTGGCTGGTGTGGCTCAGTGGATTGAGTGCCAGTCTATGAACCAAAGGGTCACTGGTTCGATTCCCAGTCAGGGCACATGGCCGGGTTGCAGGCCAGGTACCCAGTAGGGGGCGCATGAGAGGCAACCACGCACTGATGTTTCCCTCCTTCTCTTTCTCTCTCCCTTCCCCCTCCCTTCCCCCTCTTTAAAAAAAATAAAATCTTTAAAAAAAGATAAATTGACACTTGGAGATGTGGTTTTATATTCATACACAGACATTTAGCTATTTAGATGAAGACATGAGAAAGAGTAGGCTCAGCGTTTTCTTATTCGTGTACAACAGAACGTATGAGTCTTCAGAGAGACAGAAGTGAATATAAGCATAACTAAAGAGATAGGTGGCCCAGTATGAACCAGCTAAAAAAATGAATCGAGGTCATAAGGGTCAAGGAGAAGCCGGTAAAAATAAACAGATTCAGAAAGTTGGTGGGTTTAAACTTTTTGGCATTGCACTACTAGAATGAATGAGTTGGAAAGGCAGAAGGTATTAGAAGTAACTTCTATCAGGACATGAAATTACCAAAAAATAAAATAATAATGTAAAAGAACAAGGAACAGTAATTTTCTCTTTTTCACTGTTTAGTTGCACTAACTTGGTTGCTAGAGAACTGAAGGAATTCGTGCTGAGGCGGTCGTTTGCAAAGAACCGCAGAAAGCAATGAGCGGTATTTCCACAACAGACTTCAAATGGAGGGAGGGGTTCCAAAGAAGCTGGAAAGTAACGATCTGGGAGCACCAACAAAGAAGCCAGGTGCGAGCACAACCTGTCTCTAGGAAAAGCGTTAGCCTGGAGGGGTAGGAAAGAAACAAAAGACGACTCAGGAGGGTTGAAGAGGCATCAACGCCCCCGGGAAGAGGGGGGTTCTCTCTCAGAGCAAGAAAGGGGATGGGACATCAGCGAGGACGCCACTGAGAGAGGCTTTGGTGGCTGAGCTTGCGAACGTCAGCCTGGAAGCGTGCAAGGTTGGGGCAGGCGTGTGTGATTAAGTCTCTGCAGAACCCAGAGGTGGCAAGTGCCCACGTGATGAGGCGTGAGGATGCACGTTGACCTGGGAATCTTGGGTTTCCTGCAGATCTCAGGGTTGTTGACAGAGCTTTGACGGTCTCTTCGGCAGTTTGAATGTGTGTGTGAGAGGGTTTCTGTGAGTTTTGTCCAAGGAAGTGAGGGTAGCATTTCCAGAAGCATAAGACTTTCGTGGGCCTCTGATTCAGGAAAACAACTAGTAATACTGAGCCCGTGGAAATGCTTTGGCACTAGAAGGATGATTAGGGTAAATTAAGTTTTTTAACTTGAGATCATACACATTTTCCATAAATAATATTTAAAGACATACTCTAATTTCTAATTCCCATGCCCTAGGAAATATCTAGTACTTCTATTTCTGTTCCCTTTTATTTATAAGGAAATCCAACCCCTTTAAGAACATGGGCATGACTGATAACATGCAGAAGGAAACTAACATAGGTATCTTTCTATATACAGTTTCAGATAAAATATAAAATACTTTAATGAGCTTTTCCTAATAAGAGGAACTTCTCATCCCAGGTCCCACAGAAGCAAATATCATCATTTGCTAAAGTACCTTGACCAAAACGACATTTCTGGGTCTCAGTAATGTGTGAATGTTCAACTTGTTGCAGAATTCCTTCCTACTGGCAAGGAGTAATTGAACTAAATATCATCATCTATTTCCTAACCCCATTTCCTCTGTAGATTTCTGAGTTGTCTGTTACCTATGTTGTAACTACCAAATCACTCACAAACCCTGGTCTCAGTAATCCTCAGTTCCTCAGAGGCTGGCCTTGGAGCACACCGGGCAGGTGAGCAAGGGACCACCTGAACCATCATAAAGAAAACAAGGCCTGACTCTTCAGCAGTAATTAATATATTTGTGAAATGCTGAGAATGATTTTTCACATGTATTATCGATCAGTTTTGCAACCAGAAATAAAGGAACGGTCACTGTGATCAACAGTGTCTAGATTATTTCAGCCACGCTGTGAAAAATATGCAAGGAGTAACCTGAAACAAATGGGTAGGAAACGAGACCAGAAACTATGGAAAGAAACAACGAAATGCAGAGGTTACAAGCAGGAAGGGATGTCTAGGTTCAAAGATTTCTGACTGTGTAGTTGACCTCCTAGTGCCTAAAAACACAGGGAAATAGAACCATTAATTTATCTCCTGAGATTGAGATTTGCTTCCAGAGTATATACTGACCAGTTCTACATCATAAATAACTTTTAATTCATAGCAATGACTGCCAGATTTAGCAAATAAAATACAAGATGACCAGTTAAAGACTTTTTAAGTTTTTTAGATTTTTATTTATTTTTAGACAGAGAGGGAGGGAGAAAGAGAGGGAGAGAAATAGCAATGTGTGGTTGCCCCTTGAGTGCCCCTTACTGGGGACCTGGCCCACAGCCCAGGCATGTGCCCTGACCAGGAATCGAACCCATGACCCTTTGGTTCACAGGCTGGTGCTGAATCCACTGACCCACACCAGCCAGGGCCCAGTTAAATTTAATATCAAATAAACAATTACTTTTAAGTAAAAGCGTGCCCCATGCATTAAAATTGTTGTTTCATGTTGTCTGCAGTTTGAACTTAACCAGGCATCCTGTATTTAACCTGGCAATCCCAGTCATGGTGCTGCTGTGAATGAAGTTACCCAGCACTGTCAGAGTAGCTAAGTCCTCTCTAGTGTGTATAACCTCAGAAACAGAATTTACGGAGCCTGGACTTTTACCTCCTCTGACTCTACCATGAACAATGTTAGCCATGTGACAACAGTAATGTATACTATCGTCGTGTCCTCAGTGGCGCAGCGGGGATAATGATGCTTCTCAGATTTGCTGAGTAGGTGATCGGAGACGTGTGTGTGAAGCACTTGTGTCTGCTAATGTCCCTAAGAAACAGCAGTGTTGTGACCACACACCCCGGGCTGCAAGGAGGCCCACTCTCGGGCACAACATGTGTCCTGATGGTTAAGACAGTGAAGCCGAGAACATGGGTCACGTAAGAGACCTGAGAAGTTGTCATTTCGATGTCTCCATTTTAGCAGAAAAGACACCGGGCCTATGATAAGAAGGTTCATTTAGAAGAACATCTGCCACATTCAGGTACTTAGTGTCCATTTCTTCGTAAAATCATTAAGTTATGGTAAACATCTATAGGCAGTCTATGTTATTTCTTAGGACAACCAGCGAGGGGTAGTGGGTGTTACAACCATGTCACAGGGGGTAACAGAAGTGGTCCCCAGCTTGTTTCATTTATGGAGAGCCCGCTAGCGTTCCTGGGGCTGGGTGAGTCGAGGATTTTGGCAGCATCTAAGAACATTGTGAATGCATCTTTCAATTTGGAAAATTGTTGAAAATAATGAGGGGAGAGAGAGAGACATCACTTCCCCTTTAATAATAAAAAATATTAGCTCTAACTTCACCCTCTATCGCTGTGGGCATGTGTTCAATTTAGGTGAACTGAACTGAAACTGTCACGGAATATAAAGTAACCAAAAATGTTTCCATAAAGAGACAAAATGCTAGAAGATAAGGGGGAAACTAACTAGACCATGCTTCTTAATAAATACTGTGATTAAGAATCCTGACAAATGGATGTGTTTTGTTCTTCACTATTATTTATTTTATGTTTGTGGATGTCCATGGCACTTGTGGTGGTTAATTTGGTGATGACCGGGCGCCGGCGCCCAGATATTCGGTCACACGGCACTCTGGACATTTCTCTGAAGGCATTTGGGGGTGGGGTGTGAGATATCCCCTGAGTGAAGCAGATCGCCCTGCATAACGTGGATGGGCTTCCTCCCACCAGCGGCAGAGAGACTGTCAGAGAACAAAGACGGCTGCCCCTGAGCAAGAAAGACTTCTGGCCGCAGAACCCCAGTGGCAACTCTCCAGCCGCAGGAGCCAATTTCTCAAACGCAATCTCCTCTCTCTTCTCTCCTTCTCTCTGTCTCTCTCCCTTTCTTGTTCTCTGTCGCTATCGTTTCTACCTCTTACATCTACGCACACATATGCATACCCATGCACACAGGTATATACAGACAGATATAAAAATAAAGATAGATGGAGATGTAGCTCTCCCGATGATTCCGCTTCTCTGGAGAACCCTGACATAGGAGTGTGTGTGTGTGTGTGTGTGTGTGGTTTGTACTGATTTTTAACAAATAGCAAGAGGTAGCTCTGCAAATATGTCTTACATTAAAGCATTATCTAAGCACATGACATAAAAATCAGTCAAGGAAAGGATCATTAAGAATGAAAATGAGAAACGTTAGCCACGTGACAATGGTAAAGCTGTCACCTTACTCCACGTGGCTTTATGTGCACTCTGAGAGTTATGGTTCAAGGTCAGCCAAGTAGGTCTCATTGATGTTCATATTTACACAAGTTTCCCATTGTATTCAGTGTCACAGCATCTAATAAGTACCATTATTGTTAACCCTGGCTGGAGTGGCTCAGTTGGTTGGAGTGTCATCCCATAGACTGAAAGGTCCCAGGTTCGATTCCTGATCAAGTCACATATCCAGGTTGTGGGTTTGATCCCCAGGCGGGGCGCATACCAGAAGGCAACCGAATCAATGTTTCTTCTTATATTAATGTTTCTCTGTTCTCACTTTCTCTCTTTCTCAACTACCCCCTTTCTTTCTCTCTCTCTAAAAACAATGAAAAACAGTGTCCTCGTGGGAGGATAAAATACAAAGTAGCATTACTTTAATTTTGGGAAATTGAAAAAATAAAACTAGTAAGAAGCATCGTAAAATATGCCTCATTTGCATAAGGTCCTGAGGAGGAGGGATCTATGCACAGGCTGGTTTGTGCAGCAGGAAGGGGAATGTTAATCTGCCTACTTTGCATACCGCCAGTGCTGAAATGAATATTTTTTCCCCCTTACGCCTCTCACCTGTTCAACACGGGAGACACTTGGAGGTGAAGATGTAACCGGTAGACGGACGGCAGCTATTGGCTGGCTGTTGCTTTCATTCAACCCTTTCTAATGGAGCCCGGGGCTCGGCTCCCTCGCCAACCGCATCCTGTGCACCACCGCTCTGAGGGAGAAACGAGTGGGAACAGCGGCAGCCAGAGAGGCAGGTGGGCTGTTTAGGAGAGGGGCTGCGAGAAGGGGCATCCGATAGCCTCGGGCTCCTACCTGTGATAAGGCTGTGACGGGTGGTAATGGGCCCCGTTCTCTGTGGCAGACGGATTTCCACAGGTCGCAGAGGCCAGAAGGCAGATTGCAAGTGAAATGGCTAACAGATACGACCAGTACGAAGGCCCACGTGCTCACCGCCGCTCGCTGCTCGGTGTTGTAACACGGGCGCCTCCGATCTGCTGCTCTGGGGGAGGACCTCCGCCGTCAGCAGCCAGGGGTTGCTAGGAGCCCAGGGCTCCGATGCCTGGGGAGGCAGCCAGACACACTGGGACCCGGGGTGGATGCTGGGGAAATCCAGGTCAGCCCATCACAGGGCCTCGGGAATGGTTGCGATGTCATCGTTTGCAGCACAGATGACAGCTGTACAAAGATAGCCAGGTTTGCGCTCAAATTACTCTCGGCATTTGGACACTCTTTTTAAAATCCCTCTCTACAGAGTCAGTGTACGTAAGACATTCAGTGCTTCTGCGAGGCTCCCCGCGTTTGCTGGCCCGGCTCCTGCCTGTAGGTGCTGGGACGTCAGGCGCCACCACACCCGGTTTCTGATAAAAAACGCGAGAGAACACACGGCTGGTCGGAGCACTGACCTAGGACGTGTCTGCGCCTGTTTTGCAAACGCGCGAGTCCATCTCAAGCAAAGGGTCCCGCAGGCTGTTCGTGGGCCCTTAGCTTGTACAAGGCAATGAGCGAGGCGACAAAAATGATACTGTTGTTTTGCCATTTTTGTGTTATTTCTCTGGGTGTCCATAGAAAATACAGAGTTCAAAGGGGTGGAGGTTTTTTTGTAATCTTGATGACAGAGTGAAAATGTAGCCAGCACAGCCAGCACACAGCGAGGGTATTCACGATTGTTGTGGGACTTTGATGGGATGAAGCGCTGCTTCGAATATTCTGTTTCCATACGTACTTTTTGAGGAGCTGGGGATCAGTGAGCACTGGGAAGGCTCACATTCCGGTTTGGCCCTGTGACCCAAATCAACAGACTCGTCCCTCACCTGCGCAGCTCACCTGGAGTAACGGTGTAATTCCCTCTGCAAGCTGAGGGCTGCCACCAATCGTCCATCATCTTGATCATTCATTCCTCTTAGTGAGTCAACTGTCTTTGGTTCATCCTGCATTTCTTCCGTTAAGCAAGTCAAAATGGCACAATGGTTCAGAAGAAAACCCAGGAGCAAAAATGTCCGGCTTTAAACCTCCACTCCAGAACTTTCTAGTGCAGCAGTCCTGAGCAAATGCACTGATGTCTCTGTGCCCTAGTACTGGCATGCACAAGTCGAGGCTGGTACTAGTAACTGATGCATATACTAGATGAGCCTGGAGTAAGGGCTATGCGCTGAGCAGGTCCCCTGGCACACGATGAGCACGTGGGACATACGGGCTGTCACTACTCCAGTCTCTTTAATTTGCTCTATTTCGTTGGCCCTGCCTCAGTCGGGTCCCCTCAGCCTCCATGTAAGTACTACAGCAGCCCCCAAGGAGAATGTTTCCCTCTCCCCTTCGCCGACCTCGAGTGCACCCACACTCTCGCCGGCATGACCTCACCGGATACACAGCCCGTTCTATCATTCCCCCCATTAAAGCCCCTCAGTTTTCTCCGTCTTCCTCAAGAGGAGGGCAAACTGCTTTTACGACAACGACATCCCCCTGAGAGCTGACAGCCTCTTCTTCCTGCAGCCTCGCGTCTTTCCACTTGTCACCTTGGACTCTCAGTTTCAGCCACGAGAACCATGTGGCCCTGCTTAGACGCACTCTCGTTCTGCCCGGGAGGAGGTCCCTGCACCTTACACTTAATCTGCTGTTCAGACTGATCTTTAACAGTAGAACTCAATTCACCCTTCAAAACTCAGTTATTCAAAAAAAATCTTACTAACCTTCTCCATGTATATTTTTGTGTTCTACAACCTCAACATCAATGCATGTTACTTGTTCAAAGCATTTTTACGGTGCATTAAAATGTGTATTTCTTTCTCGCTAAGTTTGTGAGCTCCCTCACAGTTATTCTGTACGTATCTCAGATTATTCAGATCCACCACTGCAGGGTGCTGAGGACAGAGATCCTTAGTCAATGTTCGCTAGGAGCGATGCGATGGTTTAAGTCGTGTGCTTTCTTGCACCCTGGTAAAACCTGTGGAGTGTGAGACAAACCCGGTAACAGCCACTGGTTCCAGACGGGACAGATGAACAGTAAGAACCTAGACCTGGATGGAGGGCTGGAAGTTGGTACTCAAACAGGAAATTAAATATTACCCAACCCTTATTCTATGCTTTAAAAAATCCACATACACAATCCAAAAATATAACTATAACTATAATCAATTCAGGCACACAATTACAATTGTGTGCTTCTTCCCAAAACCCCTCACCATTACATTTGCTTCAACCTTGAACTAGTCTTTATGTCCCCCTTTAGGCTGGACCCAGAAGTGTGTGCTGCCATATGAACTTGGCATTAGAGGTCAAAGTTACAGCCCTTTTAATAGATATTGGAAGCTATGACTCAATGCCTCCGTGGCATATTCATTTTTACAAAACAACTTACACTAATGTTGAGAAAATAATAATACCGCAGACTAAGAAATGAACAACAGGACCTTGACCTTCACGGAACCTGAATTTTAAGAAGGAAGACGGGAGCATGAGGCAGCATCTGCCAGAATCTACATGCCAATGACGGGCTTTTGTATAAGTGAAGAAAATCAACGACCACTTTTGAGACTGGCCTTGAGGTCAGGAGGGGTGCTGTGACCACGGGGAGGAGATTTAGACACAAGGGCATCCGCTAGGCAGAGAGAGAGGGATTTGCGGTGACCAGGTTATGAAAAGCTACTTAAATGTGGCGCCCGTCACACAAGTCACGTGATGTGCGCAGTAACTACTGAAGCCCCCCGTCTGGGCGGGTGGGGGTTAAATGGGGGGGCAGAAGTGAAAACCTCGCAGTGTTAGCTGAGATTTTAACACAAACTGAAGCTCTGCTGACCGCAGAGGCTAATTTCTTCATAATGATTGCTCTCGCACTGCTGGACAGCAGAATCCTGTAAATGGTTTGCTGTCTTAACAACTGCTCCGTCCTTTAACCTAGGGTTTTGGGCTGAATGACTGATTGCTTTCCTCATGAATAATTCCCAGTATGAAAACAACTAATGAGAGTATGAATGATGTTACAGCTTCTGCTAAGTATAAACAAATTACCATTAAAAAGCTCTGTATCGGGTTTATGTGTTTTGTTTTTCACAGTTGTAATACACATTGTCTATATCACTATGACTATCAATGAAATCATTTCATCTTTTATAGAAAATATCATACTATTGCTTGAATTATCCATTTCATTGGAGAGAATATCTTCAAGTTTACAACATCTGCTTTTAGATTTGTTTTCCTTCAAATATTCTCATTTCTGAGAAGTTAAAAGTACATGCAGCTTTTCCATTAGAAGTAAATGTATATATAAGAGAAATTTTCTGGAACATAAAATCTAGTTTTAGATGAGTATATATTTAGTAAAAGTTTCCAATTTATACAAACACGCATACACATTTTCATGTCTAGCAGGAAAGTATCAAGGAAACTAAAGAGAGATTACTTCTGGGTAAGTATTATTTTTCGTACGTCTGTCTTTTCAATATATGTATGAGTATCTGATTTTATAAACTAATAGAAACTGTTATTTTCTAATGTCATTATTTGTACTATTTGGTACATGATCCTGTGCAGTCAAAGTGCACAGTCTGCTGAGAGTCGGCAAGCACGTGAGCCAACGATGCTATCGCCACCATCAGCACAAAGGGGTTTTCTCTGCCCCCGAGTCTCCTCGGGCCCCTGGCAGCCGATCCTCCTTTCCTGCAGTTCGAACTGTCTCTGTCTGGGTCCTTTCGCTCAACAAGAGCATGAGCCTGAAATAAAATAGTCCCAGGCGGTTTGAACAGGGGCCAGCGGTCTCCTTACTGTATAAATGAAGGTGTGGGTGGGAAAGACTGAGGGGCCCGAGTGACTCTCACTGTGACGCAGTGACATTAATGCTGGTTGTGAAGGGCACCTTGAAAAAGAAAATGCATCGCTGGGAACTTGGTAAAGCTGAATGATGCTGTTGGTTTAATAAATATGATTTCTCTTTTCTATGTTCACTTCTAGCTTTATATTTTCTTCTAATGTCTCTTCTGAGTATAGATCGGCCCTTGGCATCAAGATTCACTCGGGCTTGCTGCTCCCGTGCCTTTGACCTCAGGGCTACTCCCAGTTGCAGCTGTGATTTCCTGGAAGGTGATTTACTCATCTAGGGATTGGCTCACGTGACCACGGAGCCTGGGAGAGCCCGCAGTCCGCCGTCTGTAACCCGGAGAATGGGGACAGCCGGGGGTGTAGTTCACTCCGAATCTGACGGCCTGGGACCCAGGGCAGCTGCTGGTGGAAATCCTGGTCCAAGGGCCGAACCCAGGAGGAGCACCCAGCTCTATCAGTGAGTCAGGGAAAAAACAGGGCAAACTCCTTCCTTTCTCCACCTTTGGTCCTGTTCAGGCCCTCAGAGGACTGGATGCCCACCCCATTGGGGAGGGACCTCTACCTTACTGAGTCCCTGGTACAAAGGCTAAACTCACCCAGAACCCTCACAGGGACACATCCCAAAATAATGCCCCATCTGGGCACCTCGTGGCCGGTCCAGATGAGATGTAAGATTGACCACCACGTACCAAGTTTCACCTGAAATCTTTTTGCTAATTTTTTCAACATGTCTTTTCAGCCCTGGCTGGCGTAGCTCAGTGGATTGAGCATGGGCTGCAAACCAAAGTGTCACAGGTTCAATTCCCAGTCAGGGTACATGCCTGGGTTGCAGGCCATGACCCCCAGCAACCGCACATTGATGTTTCTCTCTCTCTCTTTCTCCCCTCCCTTCCCTCTCTAAAAATAAATAAATAAAATCTTTTAAAAAAAGTCTTTTCAAACCCTACCATCTTCAACCTGTGAAAACTCTACATAAGACCGAGACTGCCCGTTCAATGCCCCCAGGAACGGAGAGACAGAGGAACAGACTGGAAGTGCAACCTGGAGCAGCGTCAGGACTCCTCACTAAGACTGCCGTTCCTGAGAACCAGCGTGTCAGCAGCAAGGACCACAGTGAGCCCTCGACATGCTGCCCCTCTTCGAGGAGGACCCCCACACCGACAGCGCGTCGGTTCATCCCAGTCCTCCCACTCCGGGCACCCATCCGCCTTGCGTCTGTTCTGGAATCCCACCTCTTCCAGACGATGGCGGGGCGCCTTTCTGCATGCCGCCCCTTTGACAGGACCACGGTCCCAGGGCTCCGCAATACGTCTTACTTGCTGACATGGAAGAATGTGTACCATCGCCTCAGACCACACCCCCCCAGTGTACGGTGCAGGAGGCGCGGCAACGAGCGCGTGGCCGTGAGAACCACTGTAATAGGCGGAGTCACCCGGGCGCGGCCACCCTGATGGCCACGTGGACCTGCCCGAGGCAGGGGTGACGCTGGTGGGGGCGGGTCTCTCTTCCTACTGGACGGTACGTAGTGTGTTAACTGAACCAAAGGCCAGCATGTGTGGCTGCCTCCCCCAACATTAGGAGAGATGGGCCTAGGAAACAGAAGGGAGACCTGACCGCTCCCGCTTGTGCTCCCAGTAAGTCTCCTGTGGAACTGGCCCTTCCTCCACTCACTGCTTAGTGATGCGTGGGTGGCTGGCGTGAGGTCCCCGCGGCAGGAGGCCCCCACCCGTGGAAGAGGGTGAGGATTACCCAACTAATACCACTGAGGCCGGGGCGCCTTGGGCTGCTCCTGCCAGGGGAACAGTACACAGAGAAATGAGTGATGCTGCAGGCAGAGGTAATCAACTCTGATCGAATGGAGAAGGCAGGGTTGTTAATCTATAATGCTATTAAGGCACGAGAGGCTTTGAATTCACACGGAAGCCCCTTGGTGCATCCATTCCTGCTGACAACAGTGACCAGGAGCAGTGAACTTATCAATGAAAAGCTGTTTCTGATCTTTGCTTAATCTACTTCATGGGTAGGAAAAAGTAGTTTACTACTACTAATAATGATAAATACAATATTTAATAAATAATAATGCAAGACTAAACTCTATGTTCAAAGTTGGTTTATAGTTGTGAGTATGCAAACCACAAAGCTATTTTTTATTGTTATTAATTAATTATATTATTTATTAGTAGTAGGAACCTACTTTTGCCGACCCCTGTATTTTCAGCTCGTCAATATGTTGGCACATGAAAGAACCTAAATAGAGGATCTAGCTCCTTCCGTTGGTGAATTTACGGACCTCCCTAGAGAAAATGAAGTTATGTAATGCCAAATTGTCTCAATAAACAAGAAAAAATTTTAAATTCAGTTTTTTCTCTATTTTTAAATAACCCATTCAGGAGTGGAAATTCAAGGCATTACTGCTAATTATCAGAGTTCACTACCACTCACAGAAGGATTTCATGAGGCTTTGCAGATATGAGATTATATATGCATGAGAAAGTCAGACTGGAAGCCATCAGGAATTATATGTGATATCTGAAAAATAATGAGAAATGCATTTATGAGTTCAGAAACCAGTTTATACAACTTACTGAATAAGTGTTTTGACAGGCAGTGGAAATTATAGGTAGAGAATTAATAGCATTTCCAAATTTAGCCACAACACAATGCTTCTTTTTTAATGTCTTATTAATGTACTCCAGCATTTGGAGACCAATGTATAAGAAAAAGAAGATCTATTCTATCTGCATTAGTGGGACAGTTTGGCATTAATTTCACGTCAGGAGTGTATGTGACTAGCTACAATACAACATAGGGAAGATTTTCCATTAACCTACTGAACTAAGGTATCTAATGATGGAGGTACCATAGGCGTTTAATTTAAAAAAGAAGAAAAAGAAGAAGAAAAGAGTGAGATAGAGAGAGAGCGCATCAGAAGAGTGAAATCATTAACCAACTGAAAATTTATGAGACTATTCCCAGGCCTGCGTACCAACCATCTCCTTCCTAATTTTGATGTTTGTTTCAATGGGTGAAGAGTTGGTACCCATGATTCATCCCTCACAGCTCTCTCAGCGACAGCCACTCTTGCCTCTCAGCAGTCTCTCACTATTAGGTAGTGCCTATTTCTGCTGGATATCCTTACTCCTTCTCTCTGCAATATCCATTAAAAGAGCGTTTACATTTTCCTTTGGGAAACCCAGCTCTTTACAGCCTCTGTCCTACTCTGTCCATGTCCATCACACCGTGTCCGTAGGCCCTGTCCGTACTGCTCACGCTTTACCTCTTCAGGGACACAGCTGCAATCCCATTCACATCGGCAAGCACAGAGCGACCTCAGACATGCGACAGGGCTGGGGGATACAGCTGTGGACGGCGCAGCAAAGGCCACTGCTCCTCCGGCCAAGGACAGAGAACAAGGAAACAAATACCAACAGGGACAAATAGTGGGCGGTTTTAAAGGAAAGTGATTTGATGCAGATTAGGCTCACCTACCTGCAGTGACAGAAGTTTTTGTATTTTTTTTAAATACATGAGATCTAAAGGTGAGAATCTAGGCTAATCCTATCTGAGGAAAAAACATTCCTGGAAAAGGCAAGAACATTACCAAAACCCTAAGGTTACAAAGAGATTGCTGTGTTCTTAAAAAGGGAAGAGAAAGGAAAAAGAAAAAAGAGAAAAGAAAAGAGAGAAGAGGAGAGGAGGGGAGGGGAGGGGAGGGGAGGGGAGGGGAGGGGACAAGGAGACAAGAACAAAAGGCCAATAAAAACAGAGTCTAGCCCTGGCTGGCGTAGCTCAGTGGATTGAGTGTGGGCTGTGAACCAAAGCATTGCAGGTTCGATTCCCAGTCAGGGCACAAGCCTGGGTTGCAGGCCACGGTCCCCAGCAACTGCACATTGATGTTTCTCTCTCTCTCTTTCTCCCTCCCTTCCCTCTCTAAAAATAAATAAAATCTTTTTAAAAAAACCAGAGTCTAGTGAGTGCGGAGGTGAGTGCAGGAGCAGAGGCTGCCCCTGTGGGTGTGGGGCTCTAGGATCCCTGCCTCAGAATCCGAGGCAGGAAGCTGAGGACTTATTAGACTTGTAAAGAAAAGTCCCTGAAAACTGTTAAGCAGGGAAGACATACCTTGTGATTTAAAGATGTGGAATGGAACAAAGGGAGACAGGGGCAAGGGCAGAGCACAGGCAGGTGCAGGGGCCCAGGTACATGGTAAGAGTAGCTCGAACCAGAACACTAGCAGCTACATCGGAGAGGGTGAGAGATGCAGGCAGTTTGGGAGAACAAGGGCCAGGGTTTGTCAAGGTCAGGATCCAGGATGGAGGCAAAGGTGGGATCGGCGAGCACACCCAGAGAGTGTATGACGATAAGTAGATGGTGACAATTCAGGGGGCATGTGAACATGGGAGAGGGAGAGGAGAGAAGTCAGGAATTTTTTCAAGGAACTTCCAATGAGTACATCCAATGAATGAATTGTGGTGTTTCTCTTCCGGCTTGACCTCACTGTTATTTGACCCACTTAATGGCTCTCTCTTTGAAATGCATTTCTCCTTTAGATTTTCAGAAACAATGCACTCTTCATCTTTCTTCTCTCTCTCTCTCTCCCTCTGTCCCTCCCTCCTCCCCTCCCTCCCCTTTCCACCTCTCCGTCTGCTAATTATTGGCTTTCCTTGGCAATTCTCCATTTCTGAGAGCTCTACATTTTGGAGACTACAAGATTCTACTCTAGGGCCATTTTCCTATCATCTACTTTTTGCATAAATGACCTAGTCTGCACCATCTCTCACAGTTTACGTGCTGACAGATCCCAAAGGCATGCCCCTCACACAGCCATTCTGAATCTCAGGCATATCTTTAATCATCTGCTCAATAGCCCTGTTTTGATATCTCAGAGCCTTCAACATCAACTCATTCAAAACAGACCTAGTAATCTTATCGTCATCAGACTTCTAGGTGTTTATGTCGGAAACCTAGAAGTTATCTCTCACATCTGTTTTCCAGATCACCCTCCTGAGCCCACCCAAAGAACTTAGTCAAAAAATGTCCTTTGCCAAACTCTATGTCATGAATGGTGACTTCCATGAGAAGAACATGAAACCTGTCCTTGTGGACTTGACCAACTCGTGAAGGAAAATGTTAAAAATATGATCACAAAAATAATAATTTATACATTTTTATATAAAAGGGACATGCTGTGTCTTTTAAAATTATATTATATTGTGATATAACCTAATTTCTGTTAGACAGATGAAGCACAAATGTCTCTGAGGAAGTGCTGTGTTACTTTGATCCCTAAGTGTTTTTTATTCAAGCCAACCTTCCCACGCTCACTGGGCAAGTCGCCGTCTTCTCTTGGGTTTCCTACTGCACTATGAATGCTCTCTCTACACTCCTGCCTGCTGCCCTACATTCCGACTCAGACTCATCAAATAATCGTATTGAAACAGTAAAAATTCCCACAAATATAAAATGTTATCTTTGGATACCTTACAACCTAGATTTTCTTTAATTCCATTATGAAAATAAAAATTGTAGATAGCTTCATTTCAGAACATACTATCCCAACTACTGCGTTCTATCACTCTTTACCTTCGCCATCTCTCCCTGGCACGTTTCTGCACCCTCTTCCCCTGAATAACTCAGCCTTCAGCTCTGCTGTGTCCTCACATAGGTGTATCCTCCCTGACCTCCGAGAGGTACGCTATCCCTGCCCGACACGTATGTGCTCAGGCCTCTGGATTTTATTTTCTTACAGTCATCACAATTGCATCTCGATGATTACTTATGCAATTACTGGCTTAGTGTTCATCTTTTCTGATATATTATAAACTCAAATAGGACAGGGAATGTAATTGTTGTCATTGTTTGTATCTCCCGTGCTGGGAATACTGACCAGCTACACCAAGGAGCTCAATCAGCAAATATTAAATCAGTGAGTGTTTCACACTGAGAGTCCTCTACAAATGGATTAGATTCAGTGCAGGGATGAAATACACACAAATTGATCACAAGGCATTCCACTATTTAATTACAATGATTAATTTCAATATTTAAATAAATACATGGACAATAATTTGTGATTACATAACTCATTACTGGAAGATCCCTAATGTAAGACACACTGTAAACTGATTATTTTTAGCTTAATCTAATGAAATTTTATAAAACTTACTTACTGAAAATTCAAATCAATAATTAGTAGTTGATAGTGGATGCTATTTTCACATTAATATTCAAATATTTCTTTTACTATGTTAGCTGCTATTTGCTCTAATTTGATTAGGATAAAATTTATTCCATACTGAAGGAAAGGGGGTTGAGAAATTCTGGTAGCTATTACTGTCAGATATTGGAGAACACTACTGTGCATCCTTTAATTTATATAAGCCTTCTTTCATTTTTTTAAAATATTGACCTGTCTATATTGTAGATTTATTCAATGTCATTGCAATTTACTTCTTGTATCACACAGTGACATTCTGAAGCCTCGATATGTTTTTAGTCCTTATGATATGAAAGGAATTCTACAAATTCTCCTAAAATGCCAGAAATATAGACATAAATAACATAAAGAAATGCTTTTCTCATCTAAGTTACTGGGATTCTGAAATTCCATCATCATTTAGTCTGATTCATATTGGGTATCACACCCAAAAATATAAATGTTAATATAAAAATTACTGTCCTCTAGTACAGTAATTCCCGGTGCTATCTCATGGGTTAATTCTAGGCTGAGGGGATAGGAAAATGACCTGAGGAACTTTATAAAAATATATAGTAATGTGCCCCACTGCTAGAGATTCTCATTACCAGGTTGACAGGAGAAACCACGTTAGAAAAAAATTAGCAGAAAGCTCCCAAGGGGATTCTCAAGAGCACTCCGCTGGGCCAGGTCTGGGGACCCATGACACTGTGCACAGAGGCCGCCAACCTGGCTGCCTGTGGGCGCAGTCCAGCTCACAGGCATGGCCCCTGGCCCAGGGAGGGCTTCCAAATGTTCTGAATAAACATAAAATATTCACACTTACAGTGTCTCCTGAAAAAAAAAGGGAGATCTGACAACAAGAGAACCTGCAGGATCGAGTAACAGCGATGCACTGCAGCTGTTAGCAACTGCCTCCTTTATAGGAGAGATTTATTCCCTGGCCGGTCCATTCCAACTCAGAGTTATTTATAACTCATTGTGTGCAACGGTCCTCTAGTTGCTCGGGAAATTAAAGTGCGTAAGACAGAAGAAAATCCCACAGATACTGGATCTCACGCTCTGTCAGCCCCACGACCAGGTAGCGACGCACACTGCCTGCCCTGACCTCCCTCTGGGGGAAGCCAGTCCCCGTTCTACCTGGATGCCAAGGCGCTGGGACCCAAGACCCCACCTGGCAGCGCCTTCAGCTCCACAGTGCAGAAGAGAGAAAGAGAGTATTTGCCGGACAGAGAGCTCGTCTTTACCAAAACATACCAAATGGAAGATGCGCCCAGAGGGTTGCCCTAGTTCGACTAAACAAGACACTTAATTTGTTTTGTTTGATATGCGAATAAAGAGAGGCTGGATGAGAGGCTCTGCGTTAAGTTCTTAGCACCCTTCTGCAGGCAGCTGAGTTCACCCCGTGCTCCAGCCCAAACCTGAATTCTAGGGACCGAGAAATGACCACAGAGAGAATGACTGTGCTAAGGCCGCCGAATGAATGAACGAACAGCAGAACCGGGGGAAGACGTGACATGAGAACCCCGTTTCTGTTACCCCGTTTGCTCTCTGCCCTTCCGTAACTGCATCCAGGCGGGCGGCTGCGCGCCAGTCCAGGCGTACAGAGTTCTCCCTACCTCCGAGTTAACAGATACTTATTTCCTTCTGATCTTCGCAGCATCCCCTTTCCTCGGGAAGGGGCGCTTCCTCCGTGAAACGGCGCCTCTGTTTTCCCACGCTTATTTCGGAGCAGCGGCTGGTGCTCGCACGGTCCCAGGGCGGAAGCCTGTTCCGTCCTAATGAGGGACCTGACCCGGGGACACGAAGCTCACCGGGGATCTTTCCCCAGAACAGCAGGAGGACTGCCCCTCCTTCGGCCCTCCCCTCCCTTGTGGGGATGGGGAAGCACTGTCCGTGGTCAGATTGCCTCATTTTCTCTAACGTGTGTGTGTGCGGGGGGGGGGGGGGGGGGAGGGGCGCAAATAAACCCCTCCTCTCCATACAAGCCGAGGACTGGGCGGAGTATGTACTTTCTGGGAAATGTGCCCCTCGGGGAGGTGGAATAAACATGGTGGCCCCGGGGGGGAGGTCGGAGGCTGGGAGGGGGGGCAGGGGACGTATCTCGGTTCATGCAGTCAGTGTGACACCTGGGTACAAGGCCTCTGCAGGTGCCACGGTCACCGCGGGTGATGTTTGAAATCGGTCACCTGTCTGCCCGTAGCCCGCCCGCAGTTTCAGCTCGGGAAGGGAGTCTGCTGGGGGGAGCGTCTCCAGAGGCAGCGATGGTGGGGCGGGCCGCACGGCAGTGGGAGAGAAGGAGTGAAGTCAGAATCAAACCCCCCAAATCAGAGGACGGGAAGGACACGTCCTCCACAGAACGAATGAGTGCCCCCCGGCACGCGAGTCGGGGCTCAGGTGCCGGCACGGGGAGTGCTACGGAGGACCGTGTTTTCCCTCTGCCTCCCCGGGCCCAGTGCAGAAGAGGAGGCCGATGGTCTGGGGGGGACCGACCCCATGGAGCCCGCGTCCGCCTTCGGGAAGCTGCAAGTCCAACCACACGTCTCACCGGAGCGGCACGCAGACAGGTTTCCCTGGGAGTCCCTCTTCGAAACGATAGGGGCGGGGTGTCCCTCGGTGGTGGACGGGTTTTGTACACGACAGATTTGGTGTCGGACGGTCGCATCCGCCCTTCCCCCCGACTTTCGCTTTTGTTTTTGGAGCAAGCCTGTCTTTCCTCGGACGGTGCCTCTTGCTTTTCCCTCCACGGTACTAGCTGCGTTTAACGTACTGATACGTTTTGTGGGAAACACCACACCGCTGCGCGTGGCCCCCAGCACCTTCTGCCGAGGTGGCCGGCCCTTCGGGGGCGCCCCTCGTGGGCGGCCGTGGGATTTCCTGACACGCTCTGGGGCGGTGCCTCCACATTCGCCTCTTTCAGGGTCACGACCCGGCAAGCAGGGTCGGTGCACGTCCGAGACCTCATTGTAGAAAAGGAGGCCGAGGTGGGCTCACCATTGACCAGATTCACTTCTCTCTCTCGGGCACATGAGTTTTGTCACCACCATCACAGACAGGTGTGACCGCGTGACCAGGTTCTCCACAGTGGACTGTGGGTGGAAATGACTCTACTGTAGATGTTTAGGCCTCAAAACGCCTTCCACGTGATTCCCTGTCTTCTTCGTTCCCCATCCGCTGGCCAGACAGGCGCCCAGCAGGGAACTGAGAGCCCCAGAAGCTGGTGTGACCACGAGGACATGGCTTACCGGACACCCACCTGCTGGGAAACGACGGATGTGGAAAGGCACTGACAGCGTGCTTGTGGCCGCAGCTCTCCCCCCCTCATCGGGAACCATTGATGGTTTTCAGCCCAGTACTTCTGGGTCCCCTGAAAATCAGTGTCTTTTCTGGGCATCTGATTTTGATGCTGCAGCAGTCAGGGTGACACTGAGGAATCGGTTCCTAGCCTGGATGGCAGGTTGGTGCACCTCGGCTCACGGAGCGCCACCAGGGGGCAGGGTTACCCAATCCCATCCGTCGGCCAAGGGAAGTCCACGTTTGGGAGCCACCCACTCCACGGGATGTTCTCCAGCTCCGTGACCTTTGGTTCCTTGACCTCAGACATGGAGTAGATGGTTGCAAAATGTTCGAGGTAGACTTGAATTCATTTCTGTTCCTTATTCCTGTATTTGCCACCCAAAATTTAGGAACAAAATAGATCACAGCAAGTATACTGTATTACTTACAGGGTCTGTAGGTCCATTTTGTATTTTATAGATATGCATCTATAATGTTGTAGATGTATGGACATATATAACAGGAATATTGTTTTTATAAGTATACACATTCATTTGTAAATGTATAAGTACTTATATATACACATAATATATAAATACTTACAGAGTCCTATGTAAATATATATATATTTATAAATATATAGCTTAGTCAAACTTCCCCCAAGGTTTGAAAACATTGTGTTCAAGCCAATTTTAAATTACATATATTCACACATGAATACATTACATGAATGAAATGTTTAGGAGGTTCAGGATTCCCCCACCTTTGACAGTATCTTTTAAAAAAATGCTCTGAATAGAGTTACCATTTATATGAAGCAGTTACCTAACCTGGTTGAACTGTGCAAATCGTCGAGTCACCCGAGACCAGTGCCACCCCCCTGTCCTTCAGTGAAACGCTGACTCGCCTGGTTCTGAACTAAGAGTGTTGGGTGACCAGGTGATGGCAACTGCGAAACGGGGGCTGTGATGAGGACAGTGTAGGAGTCGGGAGGAGGAGAGCGGGCAGTGGAGGAGGAGGGGGAAGGGGAGTGGGTGAGGAGGCAGGGAGAGGGGGAGAGGAGGAGGAAAAGCAGGAGAAACGTTGTTCCCACACAGCAAAGAGAGAACAGTGCTTCAGCAGCGCTTGGACACAGCCGAGGGGAAGGGAAGTGCTCATGGAAGCCGCCCATCAAAATTGTAATAAATATGTTTTCTTTTTCAATTTCCTTGTAAGTATATTTTCCCTTATAATTAAAATGAGATTTTGCCTCTGGAAGGATTTGCATTATTAATGCAGAAATGCGAAGAGAAAGGAGTGCCAATGTTCCATCTTTAACTTTCAAAATAATTTTTCGGCATATTACCAAGACAATAATTGGAGTGCCAGAAATATTGTCTTTCCCCCCACCAAAAAGTTTTGAGAACATAGACACCAAGTCTTGGGGTAGCTAGACAAGACTGGGGAAATGGGTATTATTTACTAAAGGTTTTTTTAATGTATATAATGAAATTTTATATATGTAAACTCATGAACTTTTATATCAATATAAAATTTTATGTTTATATAAACGTATTGCATTTATATAAAAGTTTGCATATATAACAACTATCATTCATAGCTCTCACATTTTGTTAAAAATAACAGGTATTAACAAGTATATTTTGAGAGGCTTGCTATTAAAAGGGCACTGAGAATTCTTTTCAGACAAAATTGGGAGAATTTAGAATTCCTTCCCTCCCATTCTTTGTCAAGGACTTGCTGTCATTTCAAGGCAGAATGATTTGCAGACAGTAGTCCAGAGTTGCTTGAAGATCTCCCGAAATCACATTTGGTTTTATTCATCTGTTGGCTTGGTGCAGGCATTTCTGGTGGGGGTGGGGGTCGTAACTCCAGTCCTCCTCCCTGTCTGGTTGGTATCCTAGCCAATCAGGCACCAGGAGTACAATGAAGTCTTGACGGAAAATCCCCAATGAACATGGCCTGGGTTTAACTTGGCGGCACCAGCACCACCAGGGAGCCGAGTGGCTGGCTGGAAGGTGGCGAGAACGAAGACCCAAGAAGGTACAGATGCGTGGTGTGCCTCACGGGAGAAAGGTTTCCAAGATTGCTGTGATCCCGGTTGTACTCCATGGAGTCAACTTTTAAGATTTTTTAATTGATCTCAGGCAATTGATAGAACTTCCCAAGTTCCTTCTGCACATATTTTTCACTGTCTTTTCTAGCTCTGGTCAGGAAAACATCTTGAGAAAAGTTTGAAATGGCAAAAATGTATCAGGTCATCTGATTCGCCAGAAGTCTGCATCTTAAGCTGTACTGGGGAAAACTGACAGTAATGCAAATAATTGTCTTCCAGAGAAGTAACAGTTCGTTTTGCCCCAGGTAATGCAATTCACTCGCCCCCTCTCCTGGGAAATGTGTCGGTTTTCCATGTACCAAATCCATTTCGGCATTCCCGACTGGGTACGTCTGCATACACTCCCTCGATTATGTCTCACCCAGCTTATGGCAGCTTGCTGGCTCCCTCGTTCATGAATTGCTAAATAAAATATTTCACATGTATTCATTTTATTTGTATATAAAAGCCATGGTTTTTCCCTTGATAAAAATCCTCTTTTAGAGGAACTCAGGATGCAGACAAGTCCATCCTTACAAAGTCTGGGGAGCCACCTCAGGGGAGTGAGTATCACACGAACATCTTTGATGTCTGACTTCCAGTTCAGAGTCATTCAGGTGAGAAGACTGAGTCCTCTGGGACAGACAACCGGACCCGATTCTGCAGGTGCCACTGCCCTGCTGCCCTGGCGCATCACCTGTCGCCAGCGATCCGTCTCTCCGGGGGCAGGGAGTGGCCGCCAGCGTGGAGGCTTGGTCTCTGAGAGTGGACGTCCTTCGTACTTGGTCCTGTCTGCCGGATTTGGCCCCAACACCTGAGTCGTACTTGCTTTTCCAGAAGACACAGCCCGTGCTGTGGGTTTTTAGCTCATACTTCTCTTACAGCACTTTATACCACGTTTTGCTTATTAATACATCAGCTATAGGATTGTCACACACAGTAGCTAAACTTCATTCATCACATGAATTCAAAGCACTCGGGCCTCTGATTCCATCTTCCTGACTCCATCCACGTACTTACAACCACACCTGCCTACTTACTCCGCTTCCTTGCTACGGGCCGGGCGCTGCTCTCAGAAGCTGAAGCGCAGGAGTGGACCAGAGACGTCGTGTACACAAGCTGACAAAACTCACGTTCTCACAGGGGCCGGAGGAAAGTACGCCAGTGAAAGGGTCCCTGCCTGAGACGCCTTCAGGCCGTAATAATGCACAATAGTGCCCTGGCGAAGGAAGTGGGAAGGGACGAAGTAATTACATCATTCCTGGCAGTCAAGGGGGCTTCCTGGCAAAGAAAGTGTTTGAACTGGGACCTTAAAGATGTGAAAGGAAAACAGAAAAGGTCCCAGGAACAGACGGCACCAGACACAGAAATCTGAAACCACAACAGCCTCTTCGTGACTTCAGCGAAAATACTGACTTCACAGCACTAAGAGACAAATGCGTGTTAAAAGTCTTAGGATATTGAATATTATTGACTAATGTTATCTAGCATTTGGACTTTTTACCAACTAGATTAGCAATATCCTAAATTGGCTGGGATATTATTTATTCTAATTATTTTGTTTTTCAGTGGGAACGGACTGAAGGGAGAAAGGTTGATGGATGGTTAATAATATTAAAACACTGCCTCTCTAATACCCACTCTCTACTTCTTTACTGAAGGCAATCCTATTTTGTTGGGAGAACGGACCCCCTACACTTAAAAAAAAAGTCTCAGGTCTCTGTTTCTGTCAAAACAATCACTTCCAGCGTACTGGCTTCAAACACACACTTATCACTTTGCAAGGGAGGCAGGTCAGACGGCTGGACTAGGCTTCCACAGGCAAGACTCAGGGGGCTGCCCCCTGCACGCCCTTCTGGAGGGGAAAGCCCATTTCCTTGACTTTTCCAGCGGTGAGGTCTCTCCCACATTCCTTGGGCCATGGCCACCCTCCTCCAGCTTGAAAGCCAGCAGCAGCAGCAAGGTGAGTCTTTGCACGCCGCATCTACCTGACCCGTCTTTCTCTGTCACCTCTCTCCCTCTCTAACCCAGCTGAGTAGAGCTCTCACTTTCTGAGAACTCAGGGTTCAGGTGGTGCCCACCCCAACAGTCGAGTCCTCATCTCTAGGTCTTTGCCCTTAATCTCATCTTCAAAGGATCTCTGACCAGATAAAGGAACAAGTTCACAGGCTCTTGGGCTTAAGACATGGACATCCTTGTCTTAAAAGCTGCTGTTCCACCTACCACGGGCAGCCGTGCAAGATGGGTCGGTCAGCAGGGAATGAAAGGGGAGGCTGGGTCACTCTCCTGGGGACGTTCCCGACAGGAACACAGGCCCGGAGGTTTCCTGGGCCCTCTGCTTGAGTCTGTGCCGCGCCCCAGCTGAAACACGGCCGGCCTCAGCTAATGCCCAGCAGGTACCTGGCGGCAGGTGGATGGTGCGGCCACAGGGAAGGCTGGAAGGTGTCACTACGCACACCCCAGGCCGTCTGGCCCTGACCTTCATGTACATAAAAGAAAAATAACTTGTAATTTATTTAAGCTATTGCATTAGATTTACCTTAACAGCTTTAAGATAAGTTCCTAACCAAATGCTCCATTAACGTAAGGCTGACTTGGTGGTTGGAAAAGGGGAAGATCTGTGTCGACTGTGGGATGAGTTTCATTTTCATGACTGGACGAGATTATCCATTCAGCAATCTTCTCCCTGGTGACACAGACCTTAGCCAGTCGAGTTGACAAACCATACAAAGCTGGACAAGTTTAGTTACGGAGAAAGACAGAGCAGAGTTGATGTTCTGTTAACAGCTTAACGGTAATTAGGCCAACAGTCAGACATCAATATAAATGTCAGTATTAGGAGAAAATGGATTTTGCTGCAGAATGGTATGGTAATAAATTTAATTACAATTGCAATTGCTTTTGGAATCAGCAAATCTTAACTGCCACAGAGAAATATTAACATTTTAAATTGGCCACATATACACTAAATTTTATGTCTATTTTTTAAAAAAGCACTGTCATGTAAAACAACCAATGAATGTCATAATAGGCTAATACATTTACAATACCCAAAGAAGCAAAAGATCTTAGAGAGTTAACTTTAAAATAAAAGCTAACATGATTTCTATTAGCTTAATCCAAGTCTCAAATCCCTGTATATTATTTATGTATGACCCTCCCTCGATCTCCACAGTCTAAACTTTCCTATCTAATGTTTCACCGAGAATTATGTTACACAGGGTGGAGCGAAAGCAGGTTTACAGTGGTGAGTAGGCAAAACCCAGAGTTTATTCTTGTATTATTATTATTTATTAATTATTGTATTATTTCCCATACTCACCACTGTAAACCCACTATTGCCCCATCCTGTATTGTAAAAAGCAGCAGAGTTACATACTGGCTGGTTAAAACAAGTTATTTTCTAATGGGACTAGAAGAAATGAGATTACTGAATGAACAAACCACATAGTAACTGAGCTGGTTTTCACATTTCAGAGGAACGACTGTGTGCCCACCCTAGCCATGGTGTCAGGTGTTAGCAGCGGATGCTCCCTGGACCCCGTGTGTGAGCACGGCCCCGTGTCAGCTCTGCCCGTGTGTTCCGCTGAGCCGCACTGCGGCCACGCGAGCATCATCTGTCCTGCAGGGCCCGTCGGTGACACTCGTCCCACGCATCAGTAAACAGACCATTCAGTTTTGTAGCTCGGTTTATCTCTTTTACAACTGAAGTCTGTAAAGCGTTAGACAAAATTTTATATGATATACTCATTTCATTTACGCCAAACATATTTTAAAATGCAATGATTTGAGGCTCTTTATTTAAAGAAATACCAAAATGGAAGGGAAAACACATTATTTTCAACAGAATGCTATGAGGGGGGACTAAATGGCTGGCCTCTCCTCACGGTATGTACCTACACTAATCCCTGGTATCTGCAAATGTCACTTTGTTTGGGAAAAAGACGTTGAGGACAGAGATAACAGGAGAAAACCCAGAGGTGGGGAGGGAGGGCAATGTCAGGACAGAGGCAGAGACGCTGGGAGAGCGGAGGTGGCCCCAGCCACTGGAAGCTGGAGGAGGGAGGAGCGTGGATCCTGCCCGCCACCTGCAGTGCACCGGCACTGCAGCAATGGGTGCTTTGAGCTGCCTTATTTGTGTTACAGTCCCCACAGGAGACTATCCGGCTGCCATTTTCAAATAATGTCCATCCTTCCCCACTATTGCTCCATTGGTCACTTTTTCAAATCCATTTGCTGGGACTAATATTTGGTCCTTTTCACTACCTGAAAAAAATATATATAAAGATTCTCCTAGATCCCGATTAAAGACAGCAAGTGAAACACATACGTTTTACTCCAGCCCCTCTAACTCGCACCGTGACGACAGCAAAGCGCTTTCTCATTCCTGTTCCCGGGGACTGATGGGAGGGGAGAGAAGAGAGCAGCAAACACGCCTGGGAAACTGAAATGCACAACAAAATAAGCCACCACCGACTTAGCAGACCGGAGAACGTGAATCCTCAAGCGACGTGGGGCAAGCTGAGAAGCAGCCTGAATCTCAGAGCAGAATGAATCGCCAACGCAGGAAATCGGTAGAAAGTCTGTTTACAAATCTGAGCAAGTACCCGCTGCCTGCCTGCCCCAGACCCCCGCCCCAGACCCCCGCCCCTGCGGGTGCTCTGCCCTTCTCTGCAGGGGGAGGGAGACAGCTGCCCTCCCCCAGGCACACCTGTGCTCTAGAGAAAGACCAGAGGTGCATTCTCTGAAGGAGGGGAAACAGAAGTCGGCTTTACTAGGGGTATCTAAGCCTCTAAACCTTGCACAAAGGGTCACTATTCAAAGATAGAGAAGTTGAAAAAAATGTCCTGACTAAATGTCAACATCGCTGCTTCTTTCTGCCTGGCCTTGGGGACAGGCGGGAAAGCTCATCCCTGTGGGCTTGGACCAACCCAAGGAGGACAATCCACAGACACTGACATCGGTGGTTCCCGTCGGCAGAGCCCAAGCAGTGGCTCGGGGTGGACAAACCAATCCCCCTACCCAGGCTCCCGTGCAGCTCCCAGGGTCCCCCTGCCCTGCTTCACATGAGGAGACATCTGAAAACAAGGAGGCACTGAGGACAGAATCTGGTATGGAAGATCAAAACCCAAATGACGCCTTAAGAAATAAGCGACTCACAGAGGAACAAGACGGCCCAGAAAAAAATGGAAATATGTATCCTTAGTATCGATATCCTAAGAAAAATAATAATTCATAATTAATGAAAAACAGAAGTCAGTTTCAGTAATTAAACCTTTGTTAGCAAGAGTGAATATTAAGTGTTCATTTCTAGAGTTAAAAAATAAAGTTGGGAAAAAATTTCTTAAAGTAGAAAAACACACACAGAATGGAAAACAGAGGGGGAAATGTAGAAAAAACACAACGGATAAATTAGAGATTCTGAAGGCTAACACTCAAATACTACAGATTCCCAAAAAGGAATATCGGAAAACAGAAGGAGGTAATTACGTGACGAACTCAATGTAACTCATACAATGAAGACGTGCGAGTTCAGTGGAACGCATTTGTGGGGTATGCGGCACCGTGGTCATACCGTCAAGAACTTTCAGAATGAGGGGCATACAAAATGCTAAAGTAAAGAATGAAAAAGGCCATGTGAAGTGATCACGAAGCAGCACTTTGTTAGATGTTTCTGTAGGGATGTTAAAACTAGGAGACCGTGGACCAGTGACTTACAGACACGAGCAGAAGCATTTTCCACCCAGAATTTCATACACAGCCACGTCGTTCTCAGGACGCTTACTGAAGGGTACACGGAGAGAGGAGGAGAGAGGATTCGGGATCCAAAAGAGATACTAAAGAGTTCCTGGGGTGAAGGTGAAGGAAAGAAAAAACTTGAATGATAACTGTGCAACGGAAGTCAATGATATTACCTCCAGGATTGTTATTTCAAAGAGTGCCAGGTGTCTCAAAGAAATGACATTGAGAAATACTTGTGCACTTCAATATATTGAAAGGAGGTTTAGGTAATTTGATGGAAGACATATTTGTAGTTGAACTTGCACATATATAAAACACTAAGCAGCACCTGCATTTTTGTTATGTTTTGTCTGTGATATGACTTCTCAAGTTCTTAAACCATTTCAATGTAATATTTAGAGGGTCAATGTATTGTGAAATGCAATTTTAAAAGTTTAGTAGGTTATAAGTATTGCAATGAATAACTTCAACGTTTTTGAATTGGGGTGTAAAATATAGATGATTTTAAGCGTGTTTCTTACAGTTTCACAAAGGAACACAAAAATATCAGTTTCTCTGAAATCCACACTTCAAATGGGATCCCGGTTTAACCTGGGTCACTGTCTCTTTAATTGGTAAAATAACTGGTAGATCTGTCACTTGCCACAGATAAGAAGCAGGTGCGTGGGGGCTGTCTCTCCCCTCCTACAGTCAGCCCCAAAAGGTCAATTGGAGACAACAACAGCACAGGTGTAACATTTAACCATAAATTACCTCAAACTGTTAAATATACAAGTAAATTTTTCCTTTGTTTCATTTCTACTGGCATTTCCCAAGTAGTAGCAAAGGGAAAAGAAACTTACTGCACATTAAACCAGCCTTCGTAAAAACATAATGTGTTTTATTGTACATTATATACACAAAGTTATTGATAGATATTGTATTATCTAATTTGAACACTAAATATTGCATAACATGATTTTCATTTCACTGGTGTCTAATATCTGATTAAAATGGGATTTTTGAAATTCACTCTGCCATGCCTAATGCTGCAGAAAGGTATGGAAACAGCTTTCTGGTATCTTCTATTGAAATTGCCCTGATTTCTCTCTAAATCGTGGAACTAAATAGCTGAAATCCATGGGTAAGTTTACGTCACCATAGACCTTTGGAAAAGGCCCTTTTGAGAATCGAGAGAAAACAGGCTCGATTCCCACCATTCCAGTGTTTAGTTTCTTAAATAGACATGATAATTTATTTTAAAATTTAACTTTGGAAAGTATGGTCCCAATTTATATTTTTGAAGCCCTCTACTGCATGGGTTTAAAGAGGAAATGTTGCCACTTTAAACTCTTCTCAGAAGCATTTTCTGTCTGTTGGCATTTGCGGCAAAAAGCACTGGAAGGGTATGGGAGGACGACTTTGTGCCTGACCACTCTCCCAAAGCAACACCACCACTTCCATTTCCATAAACACACATGTATGTCAGGGCTGTACCCGTTCGCTAGAGCTGCCGTCTCGGAGACCGCGGACTGAGTGGCTCTAACAACAGAAATCTATTGTCTGAAAGTCTGGAGTCCAGAGGGAGGGAAGGAGGTGGTAAAGGAGGGAGGGAAGGGAGGTGAGGTGGTGGGAGGGACATCAATGTCTCGTTCCACTTATTTATGCACTCATTGGTCGTTTCTTGTACCTATACCAGGGATCGAACCTGCAACCTTGGCATATTGGGACAACGTGCTAACCAACTGAGCTGCCTGCCAGGGCTGCCATCTCCTCTTTGTGTCTCCTCACAGGGCAGACTCCCACATGTATGCCTGTCTCCAGACTTCCCCTCTCTATAAAGGGCACCGTCATCCTGGGTGAGGGCCTGCCCTAACGACCAAATCTTAACTTAAACAGGTCATCGACACCTCCCTGATGACGCCCTCACAATAGCTCCTGCTGGTAAGTCCCCAGCTCAGCTCTGATGTCTGTGCCCAGTTGGATTTCCAGACCCACTCATGTTTTCATTAGGCATCCCCCATTCTAACGCACTGACACCGCTTCACACGTAACCTCCTCCACTTCGTGACAGCCTGGCCTCCACTCCTGGGGGAGTTCAGGGAGCCGTCCGCTCCTGCTAGTTAACAGGAGACATAGACAAGGAGCTGGCCTCTCAAGCAAACAGGTACCATATACATACATATACACACACACACACACACACACACATATATGTATATATATGAATTGATATATGAATTAAAGCATTCAGCATCAGTCTTCATCTTGCAAATCTAAATAGTGAGATCTTTAAAGAATATCGTTTCTAACACCTGTGCTTAAGAGAAAGCTGACATATAAGGACCTCGGTGAAAGCCACCAGTAGAGGAAAAACCCACTTTGGAAATGCATTATTCAAAATAAAACTTCACATTACAGTGTATTATGAATAATTGCTTTGGTTTTGATATTTAGGCTGTGATATTCTTTAAAAATGAGAAACTCTTGATAAAGGCCCTTTAAGAATATTTTATACTTGTGCCTTCTTATATCTCTTACTATATTTAAGATAGTATTGGAGTTGACAGCTTTGTTTTTATTCACATCGGACAACCCAAGGGATTTCTAGGAGAATCCAACATGACTTCTCACGCTAGTGCACAGAGAGAACAAAGAATTGAGGGGACCGTGCAGAGGAGAAGGTGCTGCTACTGGTTACGTTTAGAAAACTCTCTCGGAATCTTCAAGAGGCTGCCAAAAACTCATCCCCTACATAAGAGTTTATGACCACTCGGTAGAACATCCGCTGGCCGTGTGAAGTAGTCCCCCACTGCTCAGGGAGGGGCCCAGATAAGGAGAAACCCAAGGGTGGAAGGATCTCAGTTGGAGGTTTCCCAGAAAGTAAGGCCAGGCAGGGTATGCAATTTCAGAGCGGCTGCTCTGACTAATTCCAGCAGGCTTTAGGAGCCCGGAGTGCTCTTCAGGGCCCTGGTGCTTGGCCCTGGGCTGCTTTGGGACAGAAGATAGAGTGACTTGGCCTGCGAGAGAGATAAGGAGGCAGCTGGCTGTCTCGGGGCTGGCTGGGTAGCATGAGAATCGCATGCTCAGAGCCAAGCCGGTATTACCTGCAGGGACTCGCTGGCCCCGGGGGTGGGGGATGGAACAGTCTCCCCCCAGGTCTGTAAAGCATCCAAATGCTACAGCATCATCAACACAGAGGGAAAATCGAGTTGATGCCGTTGGTCCTGTGCTGAATGGTCGCCACCTGGACAAACGCAGACCCTGAGGACACAGAGTAGATGCGGACGGTTCCCTGAACTCCCCCAGGAGTGGAGGCCAGGCTGTTCACGAGGCCGAGGAGGTGACGTGTGAAACGGTGTCAGTGTATTAAAATAGGGACGCCCGATAAGCACATGCGTGGGTCTGGAAACGCGAAGGGAAACATGGACGTCAGAGATGAGTTGGGGACTGACCGGCAGGAGCTGTAATGAGGTGTAATGAGCATCAGGGAGGTGTGGACGGGAGCGGGAGGTGCTAAGCCGGGAGGATCCCACCAGCGGACATGCGCAGAGCGAGAAGGCGTCTGGGCCGGATCCCGCGGGAGCCCCTGAGTTAAAGGAAACCCTGGCCGCCGTGGGGGTCTGGGTGAGGTGAGAGCAGCAAGACCTCGTGCTCTGGCCCCCCTAGACCTTTTGTGACTGGACTATTTTTTTATATTCAACACCCTGAGTCCGATCTATGAACAAAGTATATGCCTACACTTGTTAGAGTTTAACACAGAGAGGAGTATTTTGTTTTGTTTCATTTTGTTTTATCACAGGCAAGAGAAAATCCTTAATGCATTGAGTCCTGACAACATTGGCCACTTCAGGGAAACTACTGTGAACAAATATCAGAAACAAGCTTTATGCACAGTTTTTAAACATGTGGATGAGTTGTAATAATTAATAAGCACAAATAGGCTTGTCTCATTTTATAAAAAAAAGAGCTCAGTTTATGTATCTTCTTAATAAACTACTCTAAAGAAATTTCTCAGACTGAAGTTTTTGAACTACATTTGTGAGAAAATGTTCACATATATTTGAACTTTTCAAAGCCATATCCCTAAAACTATTTTAAATCCACCAGTCCCCTGGATATTCCTTTTTGATACAGCTACAAATTAGCAAGATACATTTTTAATAAACTTGTGCATTTCTCTCTGCGTGTATCTCTCCATCTAGGAGAAATAAATTCAGCTGGTTTTATCTCAAACTGTGAGCCTTTTTACTGAATCTGTTTGATTCATTTGTCCCCAAAGCGCCCCCGCGGAGTTAGCATCATGTTTGACTAGATGGAGAAGGCCCCGTGAAGCTGGAGCGTGGAGAGGAAGAGAGAAGTGTTGTCATGATCTGCAGACCCTGAGAGATGGAGAGATTAGCCCGATCCTTAGCAGCCAGAAATGGCAGGCCGTATCGCTGGATCTGATGTAGGAGTTGAGAAAGAAAAGCATCCAAGACAACGTGTGGCTTCCTGGCTTGAGCACCTGGCTGGATGGAATGTGTCACTCCCTGGGGGACCCTGAGTGGCCCCCAGCTGACAGACCCACTAGTGTGATTCTTCTCCATCGATGTTTGGCTGCAGAGAGGAAAACCGCCGGAAGCGTATTATTGCCACGCTGGGGTTTCTCACGGGAACATGTTGGAATGGGACTGGAGCTGCGTGGGCTGACATATTCACAAGAAACTACGTTAAGGCTGGTGCTGAGCTCAAAGCTAGATGATCAGGAGGCGAGAAAGGGGTGATGAGAGCAGAGCTATTGATGGAGTGGCCTCTCACGAGGCTGAAGAATAGTTGCGTGTCAGGCACTCACGAGACCAAGCACAATATAGGACGTGCATGGTTTCAGTGAGAGCATCGGACATGTCGCTGTCTTAGATTTTGGTGCAGTTTTCAATGAAGAACATGTTAGTAGGCTTACGTAGAAATGGTATAAGGTAGCCCTGGCTGGCATAGCTCAGTGGATTGAGCGTGGGCTGCGAACCAAAGTGTCACAGGTTCAATTCCCAGTCAGGGTGCATGCCTGGGTTGTAGGCCACCACCCCCAGCAACCGCACATTGATGTTTCTCTCTCTCTCTCTCTCTCTCTCCCTCCCTTCCCTAATAATAAATAAATAAAAATCTTTAAAAAATTTTAAAAAAGAAAAGCTCTTACTAATTTTACCTATGATAAAAAATTTAAAAAAAAGAAATGGCGTAAGGTAGACGGAGAAGGGATCGCATGATAAAACTGAGGATGAAGTCTAGCGGAAGAACAGACAGTCGCATTCAGACGTCCTCCAGAGGGGATGGCAGGACAGGGGGGTCCGGCAGTGAGTGGGGGCAAGCGGGGAAGTTAACGCTCTCAGGGAATGACATGAAGCTCTGAGAATTTAGTACACAGAGTCAGCACAGGATCCCAGAGATACAGGAGCGACATTACGTGTGTGTTATGCTCCAATATCAATTCTCTGATGATAACTCGATGTCCTGCAATTTAATTCACTTCTGACACTAACTTCCCAGAGTTAGCATCCGCGCCACAAGTTAAAGGCAAAGTGCTTCAGTGCTGACACTAATGACACACAAATTCTGGGGTTCCCGTGACACCTGTGCAGGTCTGATAATATGCCGGAATGATGCACAGAACTCACTGGGGGCACTACGCCTTACAGGTAGTTTTATTACAAAGGTTACAACTCAGACAAAAACAAATAGAGGAGACAAATGGGTCAACATCTTGGGGAAGAGGATGCAAGAGTTCCTTTCCCTGTGGGATCGGGGGTGAGCCACACCCCCATCTATAGATACGTCCACCTGTGAGCCAGTTCTGCCAGCCTGCAGTGCCGACCTTCCCGAGGGCACCCTTGCCTGGGCTCGACTGGTCATTGGACGAGAGACTGGACTCAGTCGGCCCTTCTGGGGGTCGGAGGGGCGGTGCTAAACGATTCAGCCCTCGAATCACGTGGCTCGTTTGTCTGCACCCCATCTCCCAGCCTGATAGTGAGGACTTCAGTCCGAAAATTTTAATTTGGGGGTGGGAGGGAGTAGTATTCATTCGTATCATTGTACCTTGCCATTATGTTCTCCCGCAGTTAGAGCACCTCGGATATGTTTGTCTTTGAATCTGTAGTTTCAAGTTAATGGGAATAAACAAGAGACGTCTGAAGGATGGAATTCTACTTGTCCACATGCTCCTTCTCCTTGTGTTCTGTCTGATTGGGGAGGTTTCTGAGGTGCTGCCCGGCCACTGCTGACCCTGCTGTCCTCTCGTGACCCTGCAGTCAATTCTGGCATCTCCTAGTAAGGGAATTTCCCTTCGCAGGTCCCTCTGTGGTGCCTGGCATCACTGAAATGGCCACCTGACGGCTTGCCTGTGGCGACAGGTTCAGGGACCTCGCCCCCAGTGTACAGGTGTAGGACAATGAATGATGATGAAGCCCGATTCACACAGTCCGCGCGTGCAGTTTTTCACCTTTGTGCTCCTCTTCAAAGCATGTAACCCACATCATCGCAACTCACGGAAATCGCTGCAGGACGAACATAAAATACGACTAGACAGCTCCCGCTTCTGTGAAGAGGGGTGTGCTTTCCGGACCTGAGAGCCACTCCGGGCCATGCAGCCCCCCCGCCCTGGTCCTGGGCCCCCTGAAGGCACGGAGGGATTCAGACTCCATTCTCACTCCCCCAACCACGGCCCGTTTCCTGACCCCAGGGTGAGTGCACAAAGAAAGGACAGCATCCTACTTCCCGCCATCCCTCGGCTGATCTGATGATTCCTGACAAGAATTACAGCAGCCGAAAGCGTGCTTTGGATGCTTTCCTACTTCGGAACCCCCGGGAGTTTTGCTGTCACACCTGACCCGGGCCACCTGACTAGACCCTGGCTGAGTGTGGGACGATGCCAAGAACACGGGCAAGTCGCCCTGCACTCCTTAACAAACTCCTCACTTAACCGGTCTCTCGCGGTGGGATTACTCCAATAAGCACATGACAGTCCACCCTCTGGGACACAGGTGTGACCATGAGGAACAGCCAATGCCCCCACAAGTCTGTGGCTGTGGGCGGCACGCACAATTCTAAATACTGGATATGCATGCTTGTCCTCTCGCAACCCTGGTAATGCGCTGACATCATCTGTTAAGTATATCAGAATTAAACATGGTACCCACAAATACACCGGCTATAATACAAACTAATACGTTTCCAGAATGTGGCCCACCTGAGCCATCGGAACCATTTCGCATCAGTGATTGACAGAAAACAGCCATGTGTTAAGTACTCAAACATAACACACGGATGCTGAGCAGCAATCTCCGCTACTCCTTTGTCTAGGAGTGTGCCCACTGAAACACTGTATAGCATGAACCATCTAGAAAAGTTAGCACTTATTCCATACTCAAAATATACTTATCAGCAATAATTGCCAGTCACTTACTAAGCACGTGGCGCCTATGTAGTATCTAGCAGACTGATACAGAAAACCCTTCCCAGGCACTACCAATAAGGAGAAGTGGAAAGAAAGTGGTGGGAACCAAATCTGTTTTTGCCAGCAGGAATCTAGCGACTTTGCCAAGACCCCGCTCCCAATATGGCGGCTACGACAGGCAACGCATCCTTGCAGCCAGCCGAGGCCGACAGCCTCTCGATCTGCAGCTTAGCGAGGAGGGTTGATGCCGGAGCTATTTGGGGTGGCAGCTTTCTGATTGCCCAGCTTCCTAATCGCAGTAAGCTTTGTCCTGAGTGTCACTTGGGCCTGCCAGACAGTCTATGCCCCTGACACTCAACGATTTTTTAAAAATAATTGAACTTCCTGCATTGTATCGATACTCACACTAGCTATAGCACTATCTGTTAATAACACCGACTCATGAATGCTTCTGAAGGGAGTGCAAATGAATCCTAAGCACATTAACAAGCGCTAAAATTATGTATCATAATCAATGTTGTATCTCCTGTCTCTTGTTCTATAATTCCAAATAAAACATTGATTATACTAGAACGAATGTCTCCCAAACTATAATGTTGACCAACTGTATTTTGGTGTTTCCCTGCACCACATAAATCTGTAAAAGTTAACAATACTGTCAAGTAGTTTTCAATGTTTATCAGTCTTTGGGTAATTGCAATCCAAATGCGTTTCCCGGTTTTTCGGAAATTCCTCCCCGTGTCGGTCTGCGAGAAGCAGGACCCTCCCTCCCCCATGAAATCCAGCCTGCCACAGAGGGTGCCAGGTGGGCCCCCCTGGCCCCGGCCAGTCTGATTCTTCGTGAAGGACTAATGCTCTACTAAAATGACGCGCTGGCCCGAGTCGTTGGGCCTTGCCGGCATGACGGATTTGAACAGAGCTGAGACATCCCTTACCATGAACAGTAGCATCACATTCGAGTTGATGGCGGAGCCCACGGTGACACCCTAAACATGATATTCTGATAAAATCACTGTGCCTTCGTTTTCTGGTGGCCCGCCCACCCTGAGTTCCTGCCCATTTTCCAGTCCTGGCACACGATGTTTTCCTTTCATGCCCTGTAGTGTGAGCTATCTTTCCAACACGTTCATTTTCCTCTTACGTTAGCCAAGGGCCCTTTGTGGTGCCTGTGGGTTAAACGACTCACCGATGCATGCAGAGTCAAGAAAACATACTCGAAAGCAGAGTGAGGACTGAGGAGGAAGATGTGATGATGTGCACCGTGGCCACACGTGGTCGTGACTGGATATTCTGTTTGGGATTGTAACACCCTTCTTCTGTTAACACACATCTCTTGGTGTTAACGTTGTGGCGCCAGATTTTAAAAACAAATTTATTAAAGTATAAAATATAACTGACTGCATGAGTTAAAATTGTATGATTTTCAAGAGTTGTGTCCCCTGTACACACAGGAAACCAAAATAAGGATCAGGAACATACCTTGTCTCTCCACACTCTGTTACAACCCTCCTCTTCCTGACATCCACTGCCCCACACACTCCAGACCACCCCTGGGGGCTCTCTTCACTCTATATTATTTTGGACTGCTTAGAATTTTATAAAAGTAAAATTTTATAGTGTGTATCTTTTTTCTGTGGCTTCTTTCAACCGGCATCATTGTTGATGTTCCCCCATGTGCCTGTATTAGTATTTTATTCCTCTTTGGGGCTGAGGAGGATTTCACCATGTGGATATTTCCTTTATCCATTAGCCGCTCCGTGTGGATGGACGTTTGGCCTGCTCCCTCTCTGTTCTAGTGCAATGCCAGCGGAGCCGAAATGAACATTCACGGGCAAGCCTTACAACTGGGAGTACAAAGTCGATCGTATGTTAGGTACACGCTTCACAGAAAAGCTGCTGAACGATTTCTCAGAGTGTGCGTACAGATTTTACATCGCCACCAACATGGAATGAGAGTCCTAGCTGGTTTCCATCCTAGCCAACACCTGGCACGGCCAGGGCGTCCTGACTGCGCCAGACAGAACATTCCGCGCAACGTTCAAGAGAAATGGGGACAGCAGGTCTCCTTTTTTCTTTTTCTTTGTTTGCAGATTTATAGGGAACACATTTGATTTTACATCCTTGGAGCCAACTGTGGATTTTCACAGATGTCCTCTAACAGGTTGAGGAAATTCCCTACCATTCCCAGTTTGCTGAAAGTTGGTGTTTTTTTTTTTTTTTAATATCAAGAATGTATGTTGGGCCCCGGCTGGTGTGGCTCAATGGATTGGGCACCAGCCTGTGAACCAAAGGGCTGACAGTTCGATTCCCAGTCAGGGCACATGCCTGGGTTGTGGGCCAGGTCCCCTGTAGGGGGCGTACAACAGGCAACTGCACATTGATGTTTCTCTCCCTCTCTTTATTTCTCCTTTCCCCTCTCTCTCTAAAAGTAAATAAACAAAATCTTTAAAAAAGAAAAAGAATGTATGTTGGGCCTTTAAAATGATTTTCTGGACATAATGCAATTTTTATTTTTATTTTGTTAGTTTCTTAGTTGTTAAGATGGTGACTTGCACTGATTGATTTTCTTTTAAGCAAATCTTACATTCCTGAAATAGATCCCATTTGGTCATAGTGAATCAGTGACCTCATATACTGTTAAGTTTGTTTTGCTTAAAAAACATTTGCTGCTTTAAGCAGGGCACATATTTTCCTGTCACTTCATAGTGTATCATAGTAGAAGTATAAATAAAAAAAAAAAAAGAAGTAGCCCTTTGTCACTTATTCCCAAGAGTGGCAACAGTAACCTCTGGAGGCAAAAATAATTTTTACCTTGTTCACGAACGTCCCTGCATTTCTGGTGTGTATGTACAGCTGCGTGTAGGTGACAGGGTGCGGGCTGTGTGGGGCAGGCCGTGGTTTAAACTGTTACTCGTCTCTACAAGGCAGAAGTCAGCAGCCTGGGGTCTGTCCATGATCTGGGGCCCCTCCCCTCACTTGCTGTCTGAATGACGGCCCCCCGGCAAGATGCCTCTGCATGCTTTTCTGTTCAAACTCAGCTCTTTTTTTGTCTCTTATGGAGATCAGAGTAACTCTCGCCACCGGCCTCAAATGCCTCTCCCATTGCTTTCCACAAGGCTCTGGTGACCTTGGCCTGTGCCCATCCTGGAGTCTCCTGGCTTTAGCCCACTGCCTGGTGCTGATTATCTTGGGGAACTGGGGCTGCAGGCTCCTCCTCCTCTTCTTTGTCTGCCTGTTTGACCTTCAGCGACTCCAGCAGCTCCTCCTCCTGAGTATGGGGTTGGGGTCGCAGACCTCTTGTAGTTGTAGAGATGTTAATTTTCAAATGTGTCCCTCATTATTCTTGCGGGGGTTTTTTGGGTACAATTTTAAAAACCTAAAATTTCTGGCCAAATGGGCTTAAACTCTCAATGACGAATAGATCTGTGGATGAAAATAAATTGTTTCTTGGCTCATAATAAAAATATTTTTCTTTATCTTCCCTGAACACGTCTGCCCTTTCGTTCTATGACCTCTCCAGGACTAAAAAATATTGACTTGAGTTGGCCTTAAAAACAGCTTATCAATGTGTACAGTTTACTTAAATTCTCTTTTACCTGACCTTTCCCGGGCTTGGCTAAGATGAATTTTTTGGTCCACCTTGAAGAAATTCTCTTTTTTTTAATACTAGAATGGCCTTGTCACTCTCTCTCTATATAGTCTCTGAAGAGTAACAGTATTCATCATCGGCTGAGTATACTTTTTAAAATAGATTTCTTCCCATAGATTACTAAATTTTCATGATAACACAGACTTGGAGGCAGATGATTTAAGCTGCATGACACAACAGGTATTGCATTTCTTGACGACTATTTCACACCCCAGGTTGTAGGAGGCAGAAAGCTAAGGGGCATTTTTTTTCTCCATGTGACAAGTGCCAGGTTTCATAAAACATCTCTTGACTACAGAGTAGCTTCCTTTTAATAAGAGACTTAAATAAAAATGAGGCATGCGCTTTCTCCTGGGTGAAAAAAAAAGACAGGACTACCCAACAGTCACAAAACGTGAGAACTAAAATTCTTACATTCAAGTGGAATAATCCATTAAATAATAATATAGAGGGGCTTTTTGCTTTTTTAGCTAAACACCCTTAAAATGCACCCTCTGTCTCAATGCTTACAAATGCTAGAGGCATTCCGTTGAGCTAGCTCCGTAAATGGACTTATTTTGCTAATTCAAAGGGAAACACAGGCAGCCTTCTTTACCTTACCTTTCGAGCACTTTGCATCTCATTGGCTGTAGGTGAGTAAACATGTTTGCCCCGGCGGTGCTGAACACGCAAGCAGCAGTGTTCACGCCATGGATGTGTGATTAGCTGGTGAAAAATTCATCAGGGACTCTGAGATGTGCACGGCTTATTTAACAATGATGAATAAAGTGTAGAAGAATAGAAATGGTTTGACAAGCAGGCAGCTACAAAGAAGCTGGCACATCAAGCGAAGGAGATCAAACAGAGAATGTGCAGGCACGTTCGCAAGGAGGCCGCAGCGTCTGGCTCCACTCCAAGGGGTTGAAAGCACAAGACATGAAAAATAGAGCAAGAAGAGAGACGCGAGGCTCAAGGTTGGGAAATGAAAGACCATTTGACATTCAACACTGATTTTTCTTCTTTTCTCATTTAGAACACAGTCAATAAACTCACCTCGGCTTAACTTAGTTAACTGAGTGCAACCCTTGTCTTACTTAAGTCAGTAGAACGTGACTTACAAAACAAGCATATCAAAAAATATTGCTGCTAAATAGGAACTGCTGATTTCAATTTTCCTTCATTTACCATAACATATTGGACAATGCTGATAAGCTGTACATGCAAGTGTAAATTGAGAATGCGTAAAATGTGGTCTACCACATTTTAATTTTTAACATTATTTAATATATAATTTTTCAATTTTATTATGTCAAATGTTAACTAAGGGTTATATTCTAATTCCTATTGTATGTGACATTTTGTTTCTTTTTTATTTATTTGCTAATCACCCATTATTTTAAAGTTCACGCTTCAAATTTATTTCTGTTTTGGTTTTAAAATTTGAGCCCATCAAACTTCTGTCACTGAACTCATTCTGGAACCAGTTATTTTTTTAAGATGTTATTTATTTATTTTTTTAGAGAGGGAAGGGAGGGAGATAGAGAAAGAGAAACATCAATGTGCGGTTGCTGGGAGTCATGTCCTGCAACCCAGGCACGTGCCCTGACTGGGAATCGAACCTGCGACACTTTGGTTCGCAGCCCACACTCAGTCCACTGAGCTATGCCAGCCAGGGCTGGAATCAGTTATTTTAAAACACTCTTGTGTGACAACACGTAGGACGAGACTACAGTGGGTAACCCGCAGGCCGTGACAACAAAACCGCACTAGTGGAAACGGATTGAGAATACACAGGGTGAGGCAAAAGTGGGCTTCCGGCTGTTTGTGTGGGAAATAATACAGTAATTAATAAGCAATAACACGAGAATAAACTCTGTGTTTTGTGTACTCACAACTGTAAACCTACTTTTGCCCCACCCTGCATTGCCTTTTTAAGGTTGCTTTAAAAAATACATTGACTTTATTGGGGTGACGCTGGTTAATAAAATGATACCGGTTTCAGGGGTGCAATTTTATAATACATCCCGTGTATGATGTGCTGTGCATTCCCCGCCCCGGCTCAAGTCTCCTTTCGTCACCATCCACCCCGTCGCCCCCTCATGCCCCCGCACCCCCGGTTCTGCTGGCAATCCCGACGCTGCCGTCCGCGTCTGTGAGGCGCCTCTTCTTTCTGCTCCATCCCTTTGAGAAACAGAATCAGAGCTATATGGCCTTTTATAAAAGAGGGTTTTCTAAATAGTCAAATAGTGGCTTTTTAATCCCGTGGAATTGGTACACGCAAAGATCCCTAAATGTTAATCCTTTAATGTACAAATCTTAAAGAGACAGTGTTTCCTGGGGAAGAGATCAGTAATTATTAAATGACGGTAACAAAAAAGGGATAATTTTCAGAATGTCCGTACATAAAAGCATGTATGTTTTCTTTCCATTCTGGTAAATGCTAACAAACTGCCCTCCCAAGGGGCCCTAACGAGTTATATCTCTTCCACGCCACTTCTTTGCCTCTCTGATGGGCAAGTAGTTACATTTTGATGTTGGTTTAATTCGCATGCCCCTGGCAAGTTTTGAGTTGGCAAATCTTTTCATAAATGTTATTGGCAGTTCATATTTTCTGTCAATTGACTGTATTTCCTTATTCACTTTTTCCACCAGATTTGTCTGTCCTTTTTCTAGCTGGTATTAACTGATTGGAGAACCATCCTCCACTTTCATCTTCAAAGGCTTGCTTCAGACCATCTCCGACTCGGTGTGGTCTTTTGTTTTTCTCAGTGGGATTTTCATTTTATCGAGTTTCACAGATGAAAAAATAAAAGGCTTCATCTGCACTGTTTACTTGGCTCCCCAGCAGTGTTTTGAGTAAACATCAAGACTCTTCTCTTTCTTGAAATTCCTCGGCCCGTTACAATCCATTTTCCAGGTCCGCGCTGGCCTCCTGCGTGCCCTCGGGGGGTGGAGTCCCTGCCTTTGCTGTGGTGGCGTGCCCTCCCCGTTTGTCACCCCACACCATTGTTGCTGTGACAGAACTGAAGGCTCACCCAACCCCTGTATTATATATTTTGAGAGAACGCTTTGATTAAATTATGGGAGTGACTTTTAGAGTTTTTTTGAATACGAACATACCTGTGTAGTACTCATTTCGGCTCGGTGACCGACTGTACGAGACTGCCTGTGAAAACTGGGTAAAAGAGCTTCTGACATTGTACGTTTTTAATCACTTCTTTCTATTTCTAACTCAAGTATAAAATATCCAATGATTTTATAACATATGTTCTTACTCCAGTTTTTTCCCCTTTGCAAACCATGCTTTTTTCCCTAAGGTGACTTTTTTTCCATTCACCTATATCCAATTTTCAGATTTCTCCCTGTGAATTTGTCTCCAAAAGTGTGCCTTCACTGATTCAAATCTCTACTCAATTTCTGTTACATCTACTCCCAAAATTCTTCTTTAGCCAACCAGTTTTTATTGCATTAAAAATATCCATTTTACTAAATGTTGAACAAATGTCATATGTTAGTAGATATTTGCTTTGTTTGGGTCAAATACTATAATTTTTTTGTACAAAAGGTGTACATTAGTTAATACTTATTTTTAGGCCTGTAAAATATAGAAACTTTGCAACATGCTTCTAAGAGCCTAATGATTTAAGCTGTGCCCTGAGAAGTCACTCTAAGGAACGGCGACATGGTTTGCATCTCTCCCAGAGACAAGCCCTCATTAAATGACCTCCGTTCTCGCCCCTCTCACCCGTGCAGTTACACGGAAGGCTTGTCAGGATAAACACTTCTCTCCACTCCTACTCGCTCCTGTCCTCCCCCAGATTCAATTCCAAGGTCAATTTTGAATGAGCCAATATTGGCATGAGGGGTATACATGGTTACCCAGTGGGAGAAACTATCTTTTGCTTTTCTTGGATCATTTACGGTTGGGGTGTATAGGGACCTTGGCTCCCTCGTTAGCTCATCCCCTTCTGTCTCTTTCGGATGTTCCAAGGACAACCAGAAAATGCCTCTTTATCTAATGTCCCCCTTCTCTGTTGTTCCTGGTATTTGCACACAGACCAGCAGATTGCTAAGCCTATAAGATGCTTTTTATGTTGGCCTCACTTCTTATATTTACTAACACTAACTTAGATCCACCAACAAAGTATGTACTTTCTTTAAACCACTAAGATACTCTGTTCTTCAGGTTTCCCTGACAGGTTACCACCTACCCCTCGCAAGAGCCCACGGTGGGGTCTTTTCGCTCCTTCTCTAGAACTTTCTATACACGTCAGCCTGTGCAGGCCATGGGTACCCTCAGCCTCTCCAACCCCTCACTAGTCCAGTGTGAGCTGAAGTGAGGGGTTGCAAACTCCCACCTGCGTGGGAGAGCCAGGCCGACTGTCCGTGCTGCGGGAACGCCTCGCTGCGTGAGCCCGTCTCCCAGCGCAGGGGACATGCGCCCACTCTCTCTGGTTCCCATGCGGTGTGGTTTCAGACACATCGCCACTTTCCCTGCTCCCACCAACGGCGCTGCGTCTGCGTTAGGACTGGGCGTTAGGTAAAAGGGTCTCAAGTGAAAGACTTGAGCAATCACGGCAGCAGCACGGCAGGTGTGTCTGCTTTTCAGAAGCTGCATTTCTAGCAACAGGGTTCGAAGTGAGCGTGAACGGCATCGGCGATGAACGCAGTGGTGTCACCTTCCCCCGAGCGGCAGACGTATTTCAGGGATCCGTTCCGGTGGGGAGCCTCAGGTTCCTTTCCGTGGCCGTGTCGTCTCCAACTCTGGTTCTTCAGTGCTCCTGGCCAGGTTCTACGTGCCCCCAGTACCGGTCAGTAGCCATGTGCAGCTTGCATGAGCCAGAGTCCATTGATATTACGGCAATGAAGTTCTCTTTGGATAAAACATGTAAATTTTGATCTCAAAAACTGAAAAGTAATCATCATCTTTTATAAAAAAAAGAGGCAGGACTTTGGAAAATGTTTATGTTTAATGTATATGTTTCTATGTATATAACAGCAAAAAGTTAACATATATGTATATGTGTGTGTGTGCATATATAGACCACACAGAAATACACATACATACATATGAAGTTGTTCTCTAGAGATGCTGACCAGAAAGTGGTAAACACATACCCATTAGAAAAATCTTCCAGAATTAATTAAGCTGATGTCACAAGAAAGAAATTATTCCGAGTCTTAATATTTGGACAAATTGTGATACAGATGAAATATTCCCTACAACACAAAGGGAGAATAACAAACTCAGGTCCTCATTCTATCATCACTAAGTTCTATGTCCTTTGACAAGCCATTTAATCATTATTGGTTTCTATTTGTCTCCCGTAAATTGATTGGATTAGATGCCATCCTCATAATAGTGCTTCCTTTGAATTTTAAGACATGTTAATACAAATTCCTAAAGGAAATTACACAAACACTAAGCATTAAACATACTGGGAATCTTAAGGGCAAATTATGAAAGTGAATAGTTACATCAAGTAAATCTAAAGTGAGCACACTAGCGAAAGAGACATTTGTAGAGTCACCATCAGAAAGGAAAGAGAAAGATTTTTCCAACCATTGGAATGGGCAGGGCTGTATTAATTTCCAAAATTCGAAGTCAGGGGACTTAAAAACCCTTCCTTCTGCATATCGATTGCTAAAAAACCGTTCATCTGTTTTCATGCACACACACACACACACACACAAAGCGGCGTGTCTCCGGCAGCTGCTCTGGGCACCGTGAGGCGGTCTCTTACTCACTTTCACTTTCCCCATCTGTCCCAGTTTCTCAGGTGACAACCCTTCTCCGTGGGACTCTGGCAACTCAACCAATACCGGTCGTCGTAAATATTATCCCAAGAAGAAGGAAAGACAAGAAAGACTCATTTCTTTAATGTCAAACAACTAACATTTTCAAGTTTCAGTTAATATTTAAGGATTAAATGGCAGCATACTTTGTGACATAACATGAACTTTGGTGAACAATGCAGGCTGCTCCTTTATTCCACGAAGAAATCTCAGCAGATGGAATACTCTTTCTTCTTTTCATTTTTCTTGAGAGAATGGAAAGTTCCTAAAATAAGCACAGAGAGTTTCCCTCCCAAGGTTATTCTTATTTTGCTCATTTTGAGCCAGAAACCGCTGAGCCTCCAAGTTGCAGCCCTCATTTCTTTTCCCCGGCTGAAACGTGAGTCATGGCATGATTTACTTTCTTTAGCGCGCTGGGAGTTTCATTTCTCCCAAATGCAGGTCTTCCCTGCACTCCATTTGGCTGTCTCAGAGTAGCAAGAAGGCAGGGTGCACCACCAGCCTCGGTGTGTGTGACACTGAGAAATGCAAGCAAGTCTCGCACATGGACGTGACTGTCATGGAAGGTCGCACTCTAAACCGGCAGGGGTGGTGCCACTGCCTAGAGGGCGTCTGGGACATTTGCGGGGCGTTCTTGGCTTCCACGACCACCTGGAGCCACTTGGGCTGGCATTTCACGACCCGGACGCGGCAGGTGAGACTCGCCACCTATCATCCAGCGTCAGTGCACCCACCCCACCCCCCCTCCCCTTCCTCTGCTACTGGTCCCCTCTCAATGTAGCAGCATTCGGAAGGATTAAACCTGCCAACTTCCTTGCAGATGGGTTTGGCCGAGTTTATGCAGGCCAACCCCATGAAAGGGTCCTGCTACAGATCAGGAAAGTGGACGGAAGATGAATTGCGTTCCTGTGGTTACTGACATTTGCTGCTGTTAATGAAAGCTGTTGTCTTCCTGCACTAAGCTATTGTCTGTTACCCAGCGTTCGGCTTATCGGAAAACGTGGAGAGGTGGCTCTGGCTTCTTCAGCTGACGCTCTGACTCCTGGTTAACAGCTCTGGGTGCCATACGCCAGGCCTCTCCGATGGGACCTGCTATGGCCATGTCACCATTCCCAGCCCCTGAGCAGCGCGGGCCAGTGGCCGTCTTAAAAACAGGAACCCCGTAGCAGGAAACGAGGACGTTTCCAGGGAGACATTGCAACGGGCTCAGGCAGGAACTTGTTTAGCGCTTCCAACAACAGCGCAAACTCTTGATTCCCTCTATTACATCCCTTGCTGTTTGTAACAGAGTGGATTATATCTCCAGTACTGGATCTTAATTCCTTCATATTGCAACCTGCAATGCTCAGCATGGCTCAGAGAACGAGGCATCCTCTCCCATCCCAGGAGATTTTTGGATATCCCCCAAGACCTTCATTTTACATATTTATATTTAATTTCTATGACTCCACAGAAAGTACAAATCTCATCCATAGTGACAGAAATGGAGTCAATTATCGCCCAGGGCCCCAGGGTGGAGGGATGGCTGACGGGGGCGGGGCACGGAACTGCTACAGGGCGGGGGAAATGCGCTGTATCTTAACTGTGGCGGTAGATACACACGTGTAAATATTTGTCAACATTCAGTGAAAGGACACGTAAAAAACAGATGCATTTTGTATATGTAAATTATACCTCCTTAAAGGTGATTTTGAACAATTAACATTTACATAGGGTAGGCAATTTACAACATTCCAAAAATATAGTCTGTTTAAAATGTTATAGCATAGAACTTAACTGTTAAACATCTATAAACACAAGCTATTTTTGTGCAGTTTTAATATATGCAGAGTTTTCCAAGAGTAATGTCACCTTAATGCAGAGAGCTTCCCTGATGTGGAGCTTTACCAACATTGTTTTCCTCTTTGTAAATATCGTGTCAGCGATGCCGTCCTATTTGTCAACGCAACACACCGAGCCGGTCTGCACAGGCGGCTCTCACGTCCACGGTGACCCTAAATACACACCCGAACACCTGGCTATATATATACTACCCTGGGCCTCCTAACGTAACCGTGCTTGGTGGTGTATACTGTTGAGTTATATAATATTGCATCATCAATTACCTCTCGTTTCATTGCTCATTTACTTGTAGTAAATATTTGAGATTTGTTGCTATATTGTGGTAAGAGAAAATCTTGGTGAGGCTATTAATCAGACCATTCATTCATTCACTCATTATAATGCGTATCTTACTTGCTTACAATGCAGTAAGGTGCTGTGTGAGGGTGGATAGAAGAGAAAGGTACTCCATGGCTGCACAGATTGTATCTTCTAGTGGGACAGACTGATAAAAAATGCATTAAAATGATCTGGTACAGATCAAGGTTACAAAGGAAAATGTACTGGACAGCTGCCCATTGTCCACTACCCGAAAACCAAGCCTCAGGTAGGATCCATTTCCCCCGAGACTGGTCAGTACGGCATTTCTCATACTCTGGAGTGACAGAGTCGAATGAGTGCCCCCCCAAAAAATCCACTTCCCATTACGATAAAGCAAAACACGTAACAGCGGCCAACCTTCTCTCCAGGGTCCCCTGATGCCCCTCGGTTCCAGGGTGGGCTCCTCAGGAGGCAGATGATGCGTTGGGGTTGAGCGGGGAATGGGTTTTTCGGGGAGTCCGACCTATGGGGGGGAAGAAGGAAAATGAGGCAAGAAGGGCCATTCAATAGTAATGCTGGAGCCCTGAGATAAATATGGCCGCACAGAGGGACCTCGGCTTGGGCAGCAACGGCTGAGCCTTGGCCCTACCACCCTCTCTGCCCTTGGCTGCAGCCACCCCCAGGAGAGCTCGCCCTGGGCTATGAGCGCTTTGCCCAGTCATTGCCAGGGGCCGTTCTGAGAAGAGTGTGATCTTGCCGCAATGATGGGGTGGACGGAAGCAGCTCTTGGCTACAGGCTGTCGGGTGACCACGCTCCTCACAGCTGGGCAGTGAATGATTCCTCGAAGAGGTGTCTGAATGGGGCATCCCCCATTCTGCCAGACGCCTCTGGTGCAACATTCAGGAATTCAGAACGGTGTTTTATTGTCCTCTTCGTCGGGGTTTTATGAAGGACTGAGTACCAGTCACTTATGCTTATAGACCATCAGTGCTTAACTGAGTATGTCGGTGCCCCCATTCCCTCCCAGCAGGGGAATCTGCATTTGTCGCAGACAGCTCTAAGATTCACAGCCCGTTCCCTTCCCACTGCCTCCGTCTCCTGCTTTCCTCTCTGTAGATCTCTACCCCGAATACGCAGCGTGCCCCTGCCTGCGTCCCAGAACTGTCCCCACTCATGCCTGGAACAGAAGCTCTTAATAGACTTCCAAACCAAAGTCCTATTTTCCTCACTTACGAGGTGTGGGGGCATGGGAGGTAACTGGGAATTATATAATCGCTTTCCATGTTATCCGCCAAAGGAGCTGGTCTTTTATCTTAACTTGTTGAATTCCGGCCTAGAATAACCTTTGGAACACCAGTAGCGGCAGACACTCTCAGGACCTCCTTCTCCGCTGTGGGTGCCCTGGCCCTATTCCACTGAGTATTTTTCCTTTGTTTCTCGCTGCTGATCTTTCCTTTCCAGCAGGGCAAGTTGAATTTTCTTTTTTTTTTTAAGATTTGATTTATATACATTTAGAGAGAGGGCAAGGGAGGGAGAAAGAGAGGGAGAGAAACATCTAATCAATCAGTTGCCTCTCACACATCTCCAAACTGGGGACCTGGCCCTCAACCCAGGCATGTGCTCTGGCTGGGAACAGAACCCGTGACCTTTCAGTTCACAGGCCGGTGCTCGATCCATTGAGCCATACTAGTCAGGGCAGGATTTTCAAAATTGTGATATGTTTTCCCCTAGTATATGTAGAACCTAACATAGTGTATTGCATCTTTTGACAGTATAATCAGAGTCTGTCTTTAAAGTTGGTTTCTTGTTCTTACAGTTTCTAGATGCATCTTTTCTAACCCCAAATAATATATTTTTTCCCTGAAACACAGTCTGAGAGTTTCTAGACTACTGACTGTGCTGTCCACTCTGCCATTAAGAACTCTTGGCTTTCAAGTCAGAATATTGATTGGGTCATTATTAGTAGCTCCCCCCCCCCCCTAATAAAAGCAGGTCTGTGCAAGTTCCGTTCAGGTGGTTGTCAGTGTAAATCTAGTGTACCATTTATTTCCCATGGGCTTATTAATACATTCTACCACGGTGCCAGAGAGACAGGGAAAAAGAAAAACTTTTCTTTTAAAAGCAACTTCTTAGGGAAATTTTAAGGACATTTTCTTTTCTTTTTAAAAGCAACTTTTTAGGGAATTTTATCTCTGCCTTCCTCTGACTGAGAAATCTATTTAACACAGAGAATTTCCTAGGTAGCTTATGAAAAATGTGCCCAGGTCATCCAGTTGCCGCACTCAATGAATGGGAATTTCCACGGGCAGGACTTGAGACATTGTGTTTCACAGAGGTGCCCCACGTGGTTCCTGCCCTAGCTCCAACAGAATCTTGCACTTGATTCATCCCTTTATTGTTCTCCTTGTGCCTACGGCTGGGAAGATGCCCGAATTCCCCATAGAGGCCAAGGACGGTGCTCAGCAAGGCGCTCCTGTCTGCAATATGCTCCACGGGGCCCACTTGCAGTTTGATTCACTTTTCAATGCGTGGCCACCGCCTGAGGATGCTCCCAGCCCTCTGCTCACAAGGGAGGCTGCAGCATCTGATTGTGGGGGCTGTACCTCGCACGTGTGTGCTTTGGCGTATGGATTGTTTCACGAGTTACTTGCGGCATGGCCCACTTTAGACTATATTTTGGGAGAATTTATACAACATGCACTATTTGTTTTTTCAACATTTCAAATTATAGGTAAATCTGGTTTTAATTTTTTCTTTAAGAATACCAACGTTCCTGAGATGCGTCAATCACACACGAGCAACCCTCCCCACTAAAGCAGGGGGGTCAAACTTGTCTTCACCGGGGGCCGCATCAGCCTCGTGGTTGCCTTCAAACGGCTGAAGTAATTTTAGCATTGTATAAATAAATGTAACCCCTCCTTAACTGCAAAGGAGCTGAAACCACATTCGGCCCTTTGAAGGCCACCACAAGGCTGCCGTGGCCCCCGGTGAACGTGAGTTGGACACCCCTGCATTAAATGTATTGTTTCCCACAGGAAGTTTACTGCTACTATTTGTATCACCTGGTTTTTAAGAGCCATGTGACTGGCATGCAATATTTATCATTACAGATGCTTTTTAATAGAAAGCCTCTTCTCCAGCCACCTTACGCGAGGAGCATCTCACTCACCAGGAGGCTGGGGGGTTTTCTTGGGCTCCCTGCGCAACAGCAGCCTGACGTCCTCACGGGAAAGTGTGTGTCCTCTCCCTGCCCCGGACCCCCGCTTCCGGCAGCTGCCAACAGGGAACTTGCTCACCCTCTAGGGGGCGGGGGAGGGGGTGGGGAACCACTTCCCCAACACAGTAAAACGCCTTTCTTTCGCTCAGATGGAGCCAGATTTTGTCACCAGCCTGCCCCTGATCCAGTGACATTGAAAGTCAATAAAACATACACGGATTGACTTAAACCAATCAAGAGCCTTTCTTAGATGTGACTTATATACAAAGTCATTTACAAAGAGAAAAAAGGTTAAGTCATGTTTCCTAAGCAACTTAATGATTTCTGTAATACCATTTTTGAATATTTAAAAGATCTTACAAGACATTTTCCACTTCAGACAGTGTAGTTGTATTTTTTATAGGAAACTATTAATTATCGAGCACCTAAAAGTTAGTTTGGGGGTATAATACTGGTGTTTTATTAACACAATTTCCTCATTCTGAAGATGTAACATTAATTGCTCTGGCTGGTGTGGCTCAGTGGATGGAGCACTGGCCTGTGAACCAAAGGGTCGACAGTTCAATTCCCAGTCAGGGCACATGCCTGGGTTGCAGGCCAGGTCCCCAGTAGGGGGCACGCAAGAGGCAGCCGCACATTGCCATTTCTCTCCCTTTCTCTCTCCCTTCACCTCTCTAAATAAATAAATCGATGAAATCTTTCAGAAAAAGATGTCACATTAATTAGCTCTCAATCTGCTTAAGGACAGCTTCAATTGTTTTAAAGGACCGTGTATTTTCCAAGTTGCTAACACAGAAGAACGGTTTTCTCTTGCTTTCAAACAAAATAATAAATGTGAAAATTAATTAAACACTGATGGTACAATAAGTACTATGCTGTAAACATTATCTCCACTAATCCTCTCAGTGACACTTTGAAATACCAGGATGTGGTCCAGTTTCCGATAGGCACTGAGTGTAAAGAGATTAAGTAATTTCCCCAGGGTACCACTGGGAACCGGGGGTGGATGTGGAATTTGGGCCCGGGCCTGCTCTGACTCCAGACCTACCCGGGGGAGGGACAATCTCTTTCTCCACTACTCACTTCAGTCATTGGGGTTCACGAACAACATTAACAGAAGATATTTCGCAGGAGAAAAAGCCCTGTTTATTCACACATGCAGTTCTACCTGAAGTGATGGAGTTTTTCACTAAGTGATGAGAAACGCCAAGGGGAGGTGAGAATTTGGAGTTCATCTAGTATTTTAACAAAACACAATATATTTGCAAAGTGGCTGGACAGAGGAAAAACAGTCGGGGCTCCTAGGGGCAGTAGTGACCAGTGGGCAGTTGAAACGTAAGGGGGGACTTAACGGAAGAGAAGGGTTCGGTTCCTCAGGCTGGTTTACGCGGAGCCCGCTCGGTGATGACTCTGTATTCTGGTGATAATGACATCATGGTTTCCCCTCCCGGTACAGAAGAGGAGAGGAGGGGGACCGTCACCCAGGGAGGCTTGCACCCTGCTTCTAGGTACAAAGCGGGAAGCTGGGGAGTGTTTCCCGTGTCTGCTGTATCTTAACTGTCTTCAGCTGAGAATAATCCTTACGCCAAAGTACCATATTTCAAAGTAGCACATTCTGATACTAAATAAAAAGAATTATGCAAATCATTGAACTTATTTTTTGGGATGTAACATAAAAGATGTCTTCTCTTTAATATATTTTCATATGTTAGCAAACGATCCATGAAAACAAGGAGGAAACACACCACACGACCACAGGTCTAGGAAGTCACCCAAACCCGTCCTTTCCCCAGAATATTCTTATACAAACCCGTACGATCCCACCTTAGATTAGTAAAATGTAACTTTTTACATTGTAACTTATTCACTCGGTTCTTCCAGAATGACGACCATTTTCAAACACCAAAGTCTTGGAGCTTACAAAGCCAAATAATTCAGAAGATGCGTTACATTTTGTATATTTATGCAGCTATTTCACGTAGATTTAGCAAAAAATGTCCAATAAGGTTCACACGAGGACGTGGCAGTCTGGGACCCGATAAGATCCCATTATGTGACAATCATTTGCTGGACATTCATTTGCATAGTCCGTAGTGGTGCTTTCCCAGGCGTGTGCTGCAAGAATTTGTAAGGCCTGCATACCTGACTATTGAGTCAGGGGTACTGATTCCTTTCCCTTAAACTATCAATTTTTTTTAAATGATGACAGCCAACACAACAAAAGTTATCCAATGTGAATAAATCAAAATTATACCTATTTTTGTCAGAACAGCAAAAAATACACTTTTTGGTGTGCCACAGAATTTTAGTAGTTAGTTTATGTGTGCCATGAAATACAAAAGGAGGTTGAAAACCGCTGGTCTGTAGACTGGGGTTGTCCCTCTTTGGCAGACCTCTGAAGTCCAAATACCACTGGCGAATATGTTCTCTGCTTTCAGCAAAAGTTACTGTCTTTTTTCCCTGATCTAGGCTTTCAAAATTATGCTTCTGGGAACCTAACGAGATAGACTTCCAAGAATATTATTGATATTGTACTTAATGGCTTGGAACAGCAAATTTAATTAACCTCCAATATTAAAAATGACTCAAGTGATAAAAATACAGCTCAGATAATTTTCTGATTTTAAGTGTTATGAAACTTAATATCCCTACTAAATTTTGAACTGTACAAACTTAATCATCCATTGATTATTCATAAAAGGAGAACACTAAAATTATATTATGCTTCCATTTTCTCTCTAGAAAATGGTCGATAATAGTTTCTTTATTTAGTACAAATACCAAGAGCAATCTTTAGACCGGTCAAGAAATTTTTATGCTTTTATTTTAGAATTGTAAGCTCATTTCAAAATGCCAAATTAGTGTTTAAATTATGCATATTAAAAGATTTTGAATATTGCTTGAATCATTTTCCAGTGTAGAGTAACTCGCCTCACACCTTAAATTCAAAAAATGTAAGATGTCAAATTTATCAAAGAAAAAAAGAAAAAAGATTTTGATTTTATAATCTTTAGTTTCTTTCTTGATACCCTTTTAAAGTACTGAATTAATGTTTAGTTACAGATACTAATTTCTAAGAGAAGAATTCGCTTCTAGGTTGACCAAGGACATAATGCTCCCTGACTCCACATTCTAACAGTGTTTTGCTTTTTGGAAGTTTGACATAAAAGAAAAAATCAGTTATCTTCAGAGAATAATCTTATTATATTGCACTGTGATTGCATCAGGTTTTCTTATGCTTTATGACTAAATTCTAATTTGAACTCTCAAAAAAAAATTTCTCCTTAAGCAATACAAGGTGAAACAAACTGAAATAATTTGTTTTAATTCTATGGTACATCATGAAATCCATTTTCTTCTTGACTTAGTGCAAAAATAATTTCTATGCTATTTATTATATACTTAATTTCTCCAAGTAATTGCTTTTTCATGTTATAACTTGTTCCCTTTCATATTAGATCCTTCAGTTTTGTAATTACAGCTTTAAACTAAAATCTAACAAAGTTATTCCAAAGAGTATCAATCTGAGAAATATTTTTTAATTCATTTCTTACATGCACACACAGGATTCTATTTCTTTATGTGGTAAGATAGCCCTAAAATTTATGTGAATTTCCAGTAAGAGCGTCTTTCCAGGATCAGAAGATAATGACATAGACCCAGTGGTCTGCTGATTTATTTTAATAAGATCATGGAAATCTCCTTGGGATGTAGTACAATCTGATTCTGACTTCTCGGACTCAGAGCTTTCGTCTGCCACCTCGTGACTGGGTCGCCTCAGGCACATCAGTTAACCTGTTTTCTGAATTTTCTCATTTTTAGAAGGAGACGGCAGCCCTGGCTGGCATAGCTCAGTGGATTGAGCGCAGGCTGCAAACCAAAGTGTTGCAGGTTCGATTCCCAGTCAGGGTACACGCCTGGGTTGCAGGCCATGGCCCCCAGCAACCACACATTGATGTTTCTCTCTCTCTCTTTCTCCCTCCCTTCTCTCTCTAAAAATAAATAAAATCTTAAAAATAAATAAAATCTTAAAAATAAATAAATAAAAGGAGACGGCAACCATCACCAGGATTACTATGACAATTAAATTAGTTTAATACCATACATGAAAAGTGTTTAGCAAAATGCCTGGCATAACATAAATTCCTAATGAATATTAGCTATTACTATTGAGCAATGTAACTTAGGTATGTGGATATTAATTTGTAAAACTTGGGCAATGTTAGCTATCAAGGAATTCAAATGAACTGAGGGCCTTTCTCGGGGTATGTTTTATCATATTTCCAATTCATTCTAGGTTCAAGAGAAAGAGGTGGCCTTTGTGTACAAATAAGAGTATAAAATGAACAAATGGCATTTAAACTAATTAAAAGATCAAAGGAGAAGTCAAAAACAGAAAAGGAAAATAGTATTTTAAGATGTTTTTTAAAGGTCAAAAAATTGAACCAAAATATATATGATACTCATTCTCTGTCTCCAAGACAGACATGTGCTGTCCCTACGAAAACACCCTGAGAAAGTAAGTGTGCCGTGGAATTGGGGACCCTTAAGATGCAGATGCTGTTGTATTTTGAGATGTGCTTTTGCAGAAAGCCCGTGTCCTCACAAGGAGGAGGCTGTTGAATTAATTACCTTGTGTGCAGAAAAGCTCTCCATGAACTTTGAGAAGTTGGGCAGCCTTGACTTGGGGGTACAATTTGCCCACTTGGACTTACATGTCAAATGAAGAGCAAGGAAACATGAAAAATGAATGCCTTTGTATAATTTGCAAATTATCTGTGTGTTTTTTTAGGTCTGGATATTGTAAATGGACTTTTTTCCCCAGTTAGACACTCTCCATATTTAATTAGTGAATTCATCCTGTTCATCCTCATTGTAATTTATGAAATGTGTAAATTCATTTCTTCCACAGAAGATGAACTCATCCATTTATCTGAGTTTTCATCTTTATTTTAACATAATACTTATTCACAGCAATTGCACAATAGGTAATATAAAAAATCCATAGTAAATGTCTTTATAATTTTTCCCATAGATTTAGAGCACAGAATAAATTTTTTTCTTTTTCCTTTTGTGTTCTCAAAAATCTATGTTAGGTGTGGAGTATAGCGGATGTTCAACAATACCTCATTAATTTTATTAAAAATGCAAGAAACAACTTCAATACTCTAAGGCACTGGGCAGCATTACATAGAGATGAAGATGTGGTTGGAGTCAGTGAAATGACAAGGTGAAGGGCATAACTTGGGTTCTGGTGCTGGAGGACAGTTTTGACTTTGTCTCGATGGGCAGCTAAAACTCATGATTTGGCAGAAATTGCCTGTTTGAGCTCTTCCTCTCCTACCCTTGTCTGGGTCCTACCTCTGGAGTCCAGCGGTAGGAGGAGCTGAGATAAAAATCCAAGTTCTTGTGTGAACCTTTTAAACTAACTCAACTCCAGGGTTTGGGGGGTAACTTTGGGCTTCCTCTTTTTAGGTATAATCTACAGAAAGGGGAAGAAATATTTTTGGTTCAAGTTAAAAAAATAAAAGAAAAAAGAAATCCTTCCTGTGATTCAGCCCCGCTAGGCAAGGATAAGAATTTATGTCAGAAGTCTTAAAATAATAGTAAGATCGATAACAATAGCAAGCATTGCAGGGCCTCTCCTGGTAGTTACAGAGGGACTAGGCAGGTTCTTATCAGATTCACTTCAGTTGAAAAAAGAATGGAAAACTAAAAAGTGTGTTCAGAGAAGGCAGTTGAAACATTTTCACTTAAGTGGAAAGTACACTTTAGGCTCCAGTGTGTGTGAAGACATAATTTAGTGTTCATTTGGTAAAGCTCTGAAGAGCAGGCTAAGAGTGCCATTTATCCTGCAGGCCAGTGATTTCCAAACTTTTTCATCTCCCGGTGCACATAAACTCATTATGGAAATTCTGTGACATACAAGGGCTTTTCCATACAATGGCTCGAGCAGCATTTAGTCACCTTGAACTTCATTTGAAACAACTTTGCTAGACTGGATTGTGACAGCTGCCAGATCAGTCTGTGTTTTAAAAAACTTATGAAAACTGGTGAATTTTTGTGTAGCCTTTTTAACATTGAACATGAAAGTAAATATGTGACATTTCCAGCATATTACGTTTTACTATTGCAAGAAAGGTAAAAATGCAACTGAAATGCAAACAAAGATGTGTGCAGCGTATGGAGAAGGGACTGTGGCTGATCGAAGGGGTCAAAGGTGGTTCTCGAAGTTTCGTGCTGGAGATTCCTTACTGGACGATGCTCCAGGGTCGGACAGACCAGTTGAATTTGATAGCAATCAAGTCATCAATTGAAAACAATCAATGTTATACGACATGGGAGATAGCTGACATATCAAAATATCCCAATTAATCAAGTTATTGATGAAAATGAAAAATGTGTCTTTCATTTTATGGAAAAAACTAAGCAAACTTTTTGGCCAACCCAATATACATTTTTGATGATCTGACAAAAAAATAAGTCTAATTTTAATTCCTTCACACTGGATGGCTATTGTTGTCTTGGCTGTTGTCTTTTTTTTTTTAATTTGACCATCGAAGGAAAAAAGAGGTCAGTGCCCCTGACTAAATAGTCACTGCAAGTTTCACAAATTCCTGCGGTGCCCCAGTTGAAAATCGCTGCCGTGGGCAATAGGGAATGACCGGATTTTTCAGCAGGGTCATAGAAGAAGGCAGATTGTAGGAATGTTGAGATGTCAAAAGTATGAGAAGTGAATTGCAAGGAACGAGAATGCTTCTTGAAGATGAGTGGAAGCTGTCCTAGAAGGGAACTTAGTCCGTACAGAAACACCAAGATGCCTTTTTAAGACTGCAAAATAAACACTCAGACCTGCAGAGATAATCACACCGTGAAGTGTAAAGCAGATAATTAGGAAGCGATCCCAAATTATAATGGACAAACCTTAGTCACTCGTTCATTAGCTTAGACAAAGCAGCGAAGTCACAGCCTTCTCAGGATACGAATGAAAATGAAAAATTAGGTCATTTCATCCCGGAAAGATATAATTGCTGTTTAAAATGTTTTTTTTAAAAACACGGTAACTCGAGCAAGATGTTTTATCACCTCCCGAATGCAAACCCTGCATGCCTGGCAAACATATAAAATACCTGCGAACGCTCCCTGTCTTTGAAGGGGGCCGCACTGCCTCCACGTCTCATACGGACCGGTCGGTGACCTGCAGGGTTCAAAGGGTGAACCTCATAGTCGTCCCCGCGCCGAGGGGAGAAAAATTAACTCATATTTCTTCAGGACGAGAAAAACACACTCCTTCGCGAAGGGAAGGCTGTTTTGTTGAGAGACACAATAGGTGTGCGGTTTGAGGGAAAAGGTTACAAATGGAAGTAATTTGCACGGCTAAGAGGAAAACGGTGTTGTGAGCAATGACGCCCTTGTCCTACCTGGGTCTTCGGGAGGCGCGGAGGTGTGTGCCACGCCCGCTGTGCTGACCACGTGGCCCAGGTGGACGGAGACGCAGACCGCACTGAAAAGGCACGCGCTGCTCGGGATTCGCGGGACGTCCACGTCACCGCGCACGGCACGTCGCCCTCGCTGACTGGCGGAGCCTTCCCCAGTCGCACGGTCAGACCCGCCCACCACGCCGTGCAAACCCGCAGCGCATGCCGTCTGAGGTTGCCGCGTGGCCTCAGACACCTGCAAACGGCTTGCTGCCAGGAGCCACCTCATGCACACGGTGGGAATGTGTTCCCTCCCACAGACACGGCCCCCGTCCCACTGAGCCCTGGCGTGGATTCCTGGGCATGTTTGGCTGTGGTTGTCTTTGAATCTTACTTCAAACTTGTAGTGAGTCAGGTATCCCTTTTTGCTAAAACGTATCACATTGGCATACCCATTAATCCCATAAAGTTAACTCTCACACTATATTGGATGCAGTCATTATTCATGACATTTACGATGTTCGGTTCAAAATGTAAATTCAAACACATATTTATCTCTCCTCATTTTGGAAATGCATACTGAAACCACAGAAGAAACAACACAGAGAGGAAGAGTCCAATCTGCCTTTAACAATAAACAGTAGATGATGAGATCCACCAGAGTCTTTGATCTATTGGGTTTTTTTTTTTCAAGATAAAAGTAAATCAAGCTTCAAATGAAGATCAGAAAGTTCAGCATTTATGTACATAAGGAAAACACTTGTAAGCCAGGGAATAGGCTCCCGGCAGAATTTTAAACAACCTAGTTATCTGCAAGGCAAAGGCTACACGCACGATGACCTCCAGGAGAATTTGTGGACATAAGACAAACTCTCAATTACGTGATGCAAAAGAACACTTGTAAAGAACTCCAGTGTGCCACACGGGGTCACATCGGGATCTAAGGCCTGCTGAGACAGACCTTGTCCCCATTTTGCTCGTAGGACACAGAGTCAAGAGGTGATTGTCACTGACATCTTCAGTCAAGGACAGCTGAGTGCGCTGGAGAAGAGGGGGCCTACCCCGTCTGACCCGAGACTGTCCCATCAGGGACAGGACAGGAACCCTCCAGGACGGTAGCAGGCAACCCAGTTTTCCCTGGCGTTGCATCATTTCTCACTTGCCACAGGTGACTGGAGTCACTTATTGAGCACAGTTCCTTCTGAGATGGCTAAGCATGAAGGGCTCATTTTGAAGGGGTTGTTAGTCAGATACTTCATGCCTCCTGATGAATGCCCTTCAGGTGAATGCAGGGCAAATGAGACAGAAAGACTGAGGGGTCACCTTGGTGGTTGCAGGTACTGCTGCTGGGTAGAGAGGCGGGATGCACATGTACGGGTGTGTGTAAACACTAACGACAAAAAGAACGAAGATACTGGTCCATAGTCATAAAACTATCTGTCTTCATCGCCCTGAACTTCACATCTGATGAAGCTCCAACTATAGAAATAACACACACTCAACACTTGTCCTTTGGCAGGAGAAAAACTAAAGAAATACAGTAACACTGAAACAAACAAAATGCGTTTAGAGAAGGGAGTTAACTAAGTATATGAAGTGTTATGGAGAGCTGGGGTCAGGGAACCAGAACAGTCCGATGCTCCGTTTGCAACATGGAAGATGATTTGCTTTGGGCAAAACCATTTTGCACAAAGTGAGGAACGTCTGAAACCTGTGGAATGAGGAGGAGAAAGTTCTTTGAAAGCCTTCCCCACCCCACCACCCCCCATAAAATACATAAGGGCCACAGGACTCTGGTTGGAGGAAGTCATGATGCCAAAGCCCCTGCTATTGCTACTTCTCGAAAGGAGATCCTGAAGCACGTCTGTTGAAGGAACCGGTCCAGAGGCAAGTGTCTAAGAAACTGACCGCCCGCGTGAATTTCTAGTGCCTCTTTCCACGCCACAGAGGCGGGAAAGCTAAACAGGGCATTTCCCAGGCTGCTTTGCAGGCTGTTCTCCCTGGGGATTCGGTGCCAATGAGATGGGTTATTTGGGGAGCGGAGTTGAGGCCCAGGGCGGCCTCATGCCGTCTCTCCTGTTTTCTACTATACAACCTGACCGAGGAGACACGGGTTGGAAAACACAGAACGGCCAGGAAAATAGCTTTATACTTAATAGGCACTTTAATACTGGATGGATTTATGTATTCAATATCTTATTGCATGTGAAAGCTTTCACTGTGTTTATGAAAATGATTTTCTTGCCTTGGAGACGTCTTCAAATATTGTATTTCTATGACAAACCTTAAGACAAAGGCAATTGCTTCTCTATTTTCCAATTTACAGAAACGATTCATACTATGAAGTGCATTTATTCATTTGTCACTGGAAAGCAGAGTGAAAGCACGTTCTATCAGCTCCCTCCTGCCTGGGAGCTGCTATTGAAGTGAAAACGGAGGATGCAGTGTTTGCGGGGGAGGGCGGGGCCGGGGGGGGGGGGGTGGTTGTGTACCTAGGATATAGCTGCTCTCACTCGGCTGACTCCCTGCATCAGAAACTTAGTTCTAAAGGCCATACAGACCACGTCATTCAGGGCTCAGCGAATTTAGGAATTTCATTTCAAAAATGGATATTGTTATTTCCTTTTATGAATGTATGCCTCATAAATGTATGCTTTAAATGTATGCTTTATGTTCGTTTTAATGATCACCGATTAACATGTAAAAATTTTAAATTTGCTGTAGACCAAACTTTTCCATGTGGAATTTATAATACGAATCAAAATGAATTTTATTTTTAAGCAGCAAATATATTCTAATATCCCCTTTTTTTCATCCTAAATATGATACGTTAAATAGCATAGAAGCATCGAGAGTTCAGAGGCCATTGTCATTTTTACATGATATTTGTTGAGAGTGGACATGTGTTGGAAAAGTTGCCGTCTCCTACCTGGTGATCAATGTCATGATAAATACAATCTTTTTCACGTTTTTGTTTTTCCCCCGATCGGCACTTTTCTTTCGAGCACTCGTAGTTCACATTGCACAGTCAATTATTTGCTTGGCACACCAATACGTCTGAGAGCTTCCGAATCCCTCAGCACACAGTTCTTGCAGGGCACCTGACAAGGGTAATCCACTCCCGCCAGCGCCGCTCCTCCCGGCTGAGGGAGGCGGGCCAGCGGACAGGAGCCCAGGCGGGACCACGGCTCACTCATTCGTCTTCCGCCTGCCAGGCGCAGCCGCTTGCTCACGAGGCTTTCATAGATGGGACTTGAATTAGAGCCCACTGTCTCGTAGGAGCTGTCCAGCACAGAGGTAAATAATGTTACTTTTTTTAAGTTTGATTTCAAGGAGTACAATGATAATCAAAATCATGAGTGGATAATAACAATCCTAATTTACGACCTCCAACTCTTAAAGAGTAAGGATGCAAAATATATGAAAGGGAAAATGTAAATGAGATCTAGAAGAAAAGAAAGTAAAATATGGTATGCATATTTAAGCTAATTTCATGACATATTGGTGTTAATTTCATACGAAACTAATGAGTCATTGCTTCTTAATAAATACTAAATAGGGATATTGTTTTCATGCTGTATTATATGTGTGGTTGGTTTTCGCTGTCATACAAATCTTTGTGTATTTACAGTCAGGGGTGGTGCAAAGAGCAAAATAATATAACTGGATATTTTTCATAGAGGTCCAGTAAGATGAATTTCTCTTGATTAACATCCAATTTGTGTTTTTTAATGATGCCTGAATAAATTTTGTAGTTTATCCAAATATTATCTTGGCTCCTTGAAATAGCGTATACCTGATACAGACGGAATAAGAACATGTTACTGACCCAGGCTTCCTTACCATGAGACTCCGAGGGGTGAGGGACACCTAACACCCCCACTGTGGCATCTCCTGCGGGACTTCGCTGAGATCATAAATGCTGCAACTTAAAATCTGCATGTACGCATGCGATATTTTTTGCCAAAATTCCAACAATCCATGGCAAAGATACTAGAGGGACACTGGAGTTTTACACATTCTATGCTTATATTTTTTGTTATAAACAATTTTTACAAACATTCTTATACAAGTTTGCTACAGAACACAAGCAAACATTTCTGCTAATCATCAACTCTGGAGAACAACCGCATTTACATCCTGGACGGGTTCAACGTCGTGAGGCCAAACCGTCTTCCGAAGCGTGTGCACCATGTACACTCCCATCAACAATGCCCAGGCTTCATGGGCACCCACACTTGGACCATCATTTGCTAGCATGGATGTGTCGATTTCTGTCAACTGAAGAGCATGAACATTTTATCTCATTTTAGCCTCAAATTATATGTTCCTGGTTACTAATGAGGCGGACCACTTTTTATATTTAATCATCCTCCATGTTTTCTACTTTGTGAAAAGGCTGCTTGTATGTTTTGGTCACTTCTTATTGTCTTTTTAAATTTTGTTTTGTAGGGATTCTTCTCCTATTTTGGATGTCAATGTATACCAAGTTACGGTGATTTTGAAACACACAATTTTTTAACTTGAACATAATTTAACTTTTAAATAATTAAAAATTTTAACAATAAGAAAACAACCCGGTTAAAAACTGGGGCCAAGACCTTAACAGACACCTATCTCACAGAAGAAAAAACACAAACTGTACAGACGGCAGATAAACACATGAGAAGTTGCTCAGCATCCTGTGTCATCAGGGAAACGCAATGTAGAACAACGAACTATCACAGCGTATCTGTTAGAATAGCCAGAATCTGGAAGGAGCGTGGAAAACACCATTTGCTGGTGACGACGTGGAGCAGCACGACCTGTAATCCATTGCTGGCGGGGATAGAAATGGCACAGCCTTCAGAAAGGCAACTCGGAGGCTCTTTACAAAATGAAACCTACTGTGACCACACAGCCCAGCAGTCACAAGCCTTGGTACTTATCCCAAAGAACCAGGGACTCAAGGCCACACAGACATCTCTGCATGATACGTACGGAAGCTTTATTAAAAATTGCCAAAACCTGGAAGCAATCAAGATGCCCCTCAGGAGGTAAAGGATAAGTAAACTGTGGCTCCTCCAGGCAAGGGAACACTTTTCAGTGCTGACATGCAATAAGCTATCGAGCCACGTGAAGACATGAAGGGAATCGGAATGCATGTTAGTGAGTGTAAGAAGCCACCCAATCTGAGGAGACTCCATACGGTGTGATTCCAGCTAGATGACATTTTCTTTTCAGATTGTTTTTTGTATTTTAAGACTTTACAGCAGTTTTAAACTCACAGCGAAATGGAGGGGGATGGCACAGAGGTTATCAAAATACTCCCAGTCCCTACACACATGGAGCTTGCCCCCAGGAACACCCCCACCGAGAGCGGGACGCTCATTACAGCTGATAAGCCACGTGCTCACACTCTCATCACCCGCAGTTCGGAATCCGCCTGCAACAGGCACCGAGTGTGACAGAGAGGTGTTTGGCCGTATTTATGTACAGACTTAATCGTCTATGTGGAAAAGTCCAATAAAATGTACAAAACGACTGTGAGAACTAATAACGATGTTTGTTAATATTGCAAGATACAAAGTCAATGTATAAAACCATTTTAATTTCTATTAACTAGCACCAAACATTTAGAAACTGAAATTTAAGGAAGAGTCATATCACCTAAAAAGTCTCAAAACGGGAAATACTTAAAGTCAAATCTGGCCTGTGATCGACTCAATAAACCTGGAAAAACAATGAGACAAATCCCACACCCATTCCCAACCCAAGGGCCCTGCAGAGGAGGAAGAGGAGGGGATGTCCTGGACCAGCTGAAGGACAAGGGTGAGAAAGGTACAGCTGTCACTTTGCTTCAGGGCAAAAAAAATGCTGTTAGACTAAGAGCAAACAAGGATATCAACTCTTACAGCTTCTGCTGATCTATTCATATCTGAATATGTGTATATGTTATATAATTATGCACTACATACATTCTATATGATGGGTAATTATGTTACATCTGTAGTATATACTATATGTAAACATACGACATAAATTATAGTAAAATGTACTCCTGCTACATGATTAGTAATTCTTGAATTTCATAATTTAAAAATAAAATGACTCTGATTTCTACTAATAAAATAATAACAGTTATAGATGTTAGTAGGTAGGTACATTTAGAAAAAATTGTAAGCATTAAAATATTCATTCTATATATTAGTTCATTATGTAGTTTTTGCAGTCAAAATATTGAGGTAAATGAACAGCAAAAAATAAAAGAAATATCCATTCAAAAATATCTTTCTCTGAAAATAAATTCTTTTATATAAATGTCAGAATGCTTAAAGTTAGAAATGTCCCTTTAAAATGTTAATCTATCTCATTTGATGCATTATTTGTATAAAACTAACGTTTGTATGGAATTAAGCATGGTGCAGAGAAATTTACACAAACGAAGACAGATGATGGTGTATGCATGCACTGTGGGGACTACACTTCAGCACTCAGAGGCGTAATCTCCTGACTCACAAACTTCCCTGGCAACATCGTACAGGAACCCTCATGGGGTCCAACCCAACAGTGGGTTTTGTCCACAGGTGTCCCGTGGTATCAATGGCGACCAATGAACACACAATGGATCACACAACTTTCAAGTGATGGAGAGTTTAGAAAATGCTCCATGTGCTTAAAGATGTGTGACTATTGATACGTTATAGGAGACACAAACTAAAAATAGAACAATGCTGGTTACTAAATACTTCTAAATTACTTAAAGAACTTCTATCAAATGCTTTAATAGCCTAACAACGGATCTGCTAAAATGCATGACTGAGTAGGTAAAGGTACGTTTGTGTCATGGCATTACTTATTCTGTTACTGGATTTTTTTGTTGTTGAGATAAATTGGAAATAGTTCTTGTTTTGCTCTTATAACTGATATTTATGTTCAAATACCTTGCCTCCGCAGAGAAGCCTATTTGGTAAATGTACTAGGATGATGGGGTGGAACCACCAGGCCACCCGAGGAACTGGAGGACTGTGTTAGGAAAACGACAGAGAGAGAAACACTTCGGAGCTGTCGGCGCGGTGGGAACGATGCAGCTGCAAACTGAAACGGAAAAGGTCAGGTGAGGATAGCAAATAAGAGCGCAGGTCAAGTCTTATTCAGATTTAGACACGATGCAGTGTCACTTAGCATGGCTGGAAACGTGTGTTAATGTAAGGCGGCAATACTGCGAGGGGAGAAAGGAGTGATACAAATTTTTACCTGGTGGAAACAAGAGGAAGCATTTTTCTTATAAGGAAAAACTTGCTCTGAGTCATCAGGAGCTATAATATTCAAAGTGAATATAAAGTAACATACAGCTTTCAATAGTCAAAGACTTCCTCAGAAGGAATAGTGTAAGAGAATAATAGATCATAAAGCCATGAGTAAAATTACTTAGCAATTCCTAGAGCTATAGATATGGACAATTATGCTGGTGGTAGAGCCATTTTTTTTTCATCTGGGGGAAGGGGGCATATAAAACCTAAAAGGCTAATGCTAAAAATACAGGAGAAAGTCAGAAATAATTCATGTTCACATTAGTAAATCTAAGATTTAGAACTTTAAGGGCATGTGCCAACACGTTTTTATAATTTCCTTTGGTCAGAGTGATAAATAAATTAATGCTCTCCTCCACGTTACATGCTAAATTCCTATTTAGTTGTCTTTGCGGTTAGATATGAAAACATGCAGGGTGAGGACAGCTGTTTTAGTTTCCCGTGATGTAATTCAGTGCTTATCTTTTTTAAATTAACAAAATACGTAATCTATTCATTCAAACCCACAAGCCACTGTCCACAGGCCTGGAGGACACGGAGACTTGGGGGACAGATGGAGACTGTCCCCTGTCTGCTTACATCCAGCCACCCCTCCACCTCCCTCCTGTCTCCATCTCCCCCTGCTCTCCCACCCGCAGGGACGTGGGTTCAGGGACTGGCACCCACAGATGCCGCCGAGGAAGGTGCAGGTAGCCGATCTTCCCCGTGCCTTGGGTCCAAGACTATCTAGTGGAAAACCTTCTCTTTTCCCAGAGAGCGCTCTGTCTTGACTAAAAATGGAGCTTCTTTTATGGGCAGTGAATTCCTGCTTTGCATTCTATCCTCATGTGTACATAAGAAACTATGATACAGTGGCATGGTTCAGTTAGTCGGCAGTGAAAGGAATTACCACTTTGAGAAGCGTTCTGGTGGTGAGACAAAATAATAGCATTGGGCCTGTTGTGCACTCTTGGGAAGAATTACAGATTTATCACAATGCGGTTCCCCCTTTCCACACCTTTTCACCATTCCCCCCACTGGTATTCTGCCAGGATTCCCTCACCCCTCCTTCTCACACAATGATAAGAAATGACCAAGGGCTATTTACACCATGGAACTCTATGCAGCAGAAAGAAAGAAGGAGCTCCCACCCTTTGCAACAGCATGAGTGCAACTGGACAGCATTATGCTAAGCAAAATAAGCCAGGCGGTGAAAGACAAGTACCGTATGGTCTCACCTTTAACAGGAAGCTAAACAGCAAAACAAAGAAACCAGCAAAATATAATCAAAGGCACTGAAATAGAGGACAGGCTGACAGAGTTCAGAGGGGAGAGGAGAGGGAATTTCAGGGGAGAATGGGAAGGGTTTACAGGAACGAGTATAAGGACACATGGACAAAAACTAGGGGTGGGTGGAAATGGGAGGCAGGAGGGGAGGGCTGGGTGGGTGGGTTGGGATGGGAGTAAAAGATAGGAAATTGTACTGCAACAATTAAAATAAAATTAAAACAAAATTTAAGAAAAAGAAATGACCAGGGAAATCCTATGCTTCGCAGTTCCCTATCCCACTCTGACTTGCTGCAGCTGAGGTTTAAATGTGACCAGCTGGTGGCGGGCATCCTAGAGACGGAGCAGGACTGCTAAGGGTTAACCGACCCTGAGGAGGTCTGTCTGCCAGGTGTTTGTTTACAGAAGCTGAGTTTTATTTAGTCTTGACTCATTGAGCCCAAAATGCTTAGAGACCCCTCAGGGATCATTCCAAAGGCAGGCAGGGCAGCCTAGAGGAGGTCCTCAGGGTGGACACTGCCACGCATGGCGGGAACCACACAATTTTAGAACCTTACCCAAAAAAAGGACAAATTGCAGGACTAGCTTTCCAATGAACATAGATACCAGGAATTGACCCAATAATGTGTGAAACGTTATCAGAAACACATTTAAGATAATGAGCCCTTCTGCGTTTTCATATTAGATGTCTTCTTCCTTTACCACTATCACATTTCAATATGGAAAGGCATACCAATTCATTCAGAACTGAAAGAATCAGATATCATAAAATTGTTAATATTTAATGTTTGGTGGTAACATGTATGACCTTCTTGAGGCTAAGTGAAACAATGTGCACTTTTTGGCATTGACTACATTTTTTAAAAAGGTTAAGTACATGACTATAATTAACAGAAATAAATATTTATGGCATGTTATTGGGAATTTCATAAGTAATCCACTAGAAATATTTCCTTAATAAAAACCAGAAAAGTATCTTAAACACTTATTTTAAATATAGGTCTCTTTACCTCATTGAAAGAAGAGGTAGACTAAGGCATTTACTTGGATAAATAAGTAAAATTGTTAATCACTTCATATATTATTTATTTAAACTAAAAACAAAAGAAAAACAGCTTACCCATTTCTTCCCCCAAGCCCCACCCCCTGGCAGTCACCAGTCAGTTCTCTTTATCTACGAGCTCGGTTGGTGTCTGTGTGTGTCTGTGATTCTACATGTAAGAGAGGTCGTTCTGCATTTCTCTGCCTTCTGTCTGACTTACTTCACTGAGCAAAATGCCCTCCATGTCTATCCGTGTTGTTGCAAATTTTACAAGATTTCATTCTTCGTATGGCCGAATAATATTCCATGGTGTGTGTGTTACACACACACACACACACACACACCACAATTTCTTTATGCATTCACCCATTGATGGACACCTAATTGTTTCCATATCTTGACTCGATTAAACACGCAGCTAGGAACACAGGAATGCATTCATCATTTTGAGTTAGTGTTTCCATTTTCTTTGGATAATGAAACTTCACCCAGAAGGTGAAGTGTTGAATCATATGACAGTTCTACTGTATTTTTAATTTTTCGATCAACCTCCATAGTGTTTTCCACAGTGGCTGCACCCATCTAGTAAACTATAGAAATGATCCCCGCAAGTATAATCTCGCTGCACCAATGTACCTTCCCGCCAACAGGGCACGAGGTTCCCTTTCCCCTGCAGTGCGGCGTTTCACACACGAGTTAGCCATCTGTATATCTACTTCAGGAAGTGTTTAGCCAGACCTTTGGCACATTTTTAAATTGGATTGTTTGTTTCTTTTGCTACTGAAGTTGTATGTGTTCTTTATATTTTTTAAATCTTAGCCTCTTATCAGGTACACGATTTGCAAACATTCTCTCCCTTTAGTCAGTCACCTTCTCATCTACTGGTGGTTTCCTGCTGTGCAAATCTTCTTAGTTTGCTTGCTTTTGCTTGCTTATTCTTGCTTTTGGTGTCAAATCCAAAGCAAAAGAATAATAATAACTTCAAAGACCTGTGTCAAGGAGCTTGCCACCTACATCTTCTTCTAGAAGCTTTATGGTTTAGGTCATGTCAGAATGTCTATATGCATAATAATACTAAGGAAAATTATAGCAATTACCTAGTAGAGTAACAGGGAGGATAACAGTATCTGCAACGCAGTGAGCAGGGTACCTGGCACACAGTGCGCATGCCCACGCTGCTAGTGGAGATGGTACCCCAGCCCTGTGTGAAGAGGAAGCAGTGGACAATGTCCCTTTCATTTCCAAATATTTACTAACTACAAATCCAACTTTCATTTCCTAAAAAAATGTGGTATATTTAGTTTTAAACTACCTAGTTTCAATGAAAACAAGTAAGAGACGGATCTTTGTACCAGGAATTAGAAGAAAGTCTGAATCAAAAACACAGTGTGGCAATGCTCAGGAACCCAAATCCCCCCCGTAGTGGGGGGTCAGCAGGAATATCCATCATTAGTATTTTTCACAGAGATTGCAATTGTAGAAATATTTGAGAAGGATTAATTTTTTTCTGCATCGTCGAACCTCACTTGCTCCAAGGACACACTGTGCGTGGAATTTCTAATGGTCCCTTTTTCCTGGCCCCATTATGGCCTGAGGAGAGTTCAGGGCAGGGGACCAGGTGGAAACTGCCTTGTCCAATGACCTGTCCATAAGGGCATTGCATGGAAGGGGGCAACTAAGAGGTTGACAGCAACTTCAGTTGCTCACGATGGAAGTCCTGTGAAATCTGTGTGTTGAATAACCAGTCTTCAGTTGCTTTAAAATCCAGCAGGATGACCAGGCAAATAAAGGTGTTTCTGAGGATGACCAGGTAGGCATTCTGCCAGGTACGGTGGACATTCGTATCTGCTGTGTGTGTCTTCTCCGGTTTTGTAACTACGTGGTTAACGCCGTTCAATCGAATTTTGAACAACGTGAAAGTTGTCTGCCTCTGTAATTACTGGGTATGAGACACGTCTCTGGATAGTATCAACTTCCTTCAATCAAATGTACGATCCCAGATGTGCCGAGAGAGCATTCAGTGAAGGAGGCAGCTTTGCATCACAGAACCAAGAGCTGTCTGACACAGACAAGCCAAAGGGTTAAGAAGGAACCTGGGCTATTACTAACAAAACGGTGTATCCTTTGCTTGCCTTCTTTGTCTCGTGGGGGGAATACGTGCATTCACAGTAAAGTGTGACTATCAAGTTGCATACTTTCTTGAATAGTTTAAACTCTGTGTTGCAAGTTCAGCTAACATAACCATCATGATTTTATGTAAAAAATTAAATCTAAAATCATTACCGATGCTCATAATGTTATATAAATGATAATCCTTCAAGTTATTTTTAACTGAGGTAAAAGCAAGGGAAAAGCACCGCCCTGCCCCCTACCCATCAGAGGTCACTGGGCACGAGGGGTGTTTAGAGAGGGCTGGAGCTGCTCCCAAAGACTTGACATTAATCTCATCCTGGTTTTCCCTGGGGGAGATGAATCGTGAGTCCATCACAAAGCAGGTCGGAACCTCAACGTGTCAGGCCCCTGAAAGGCAGTGAATGGTGTCCAGCTCAAAGGGACAAGGGTGTGAGGAGCCGTGGGCAGCACCACGGAGGTGCAGGACAGTGAGTCTCCCCTCCCCTCACCCCAGCCCCAGGTGTGACAGGACCAAGCGGCTCCATCAGGACCTGCTGGTCCTCTAAACAAAACTGGCCCCCTGCAGCCAGGCCTGCAGCCGCAGTGCCACGCCCCAGCCTGGGTCCCGCCCGCAGGTCTGGTGAACGTGTCATCCGTTTCGGCTCCAGAACACCCGGGAAAGGCTGGCGTTGGCGTGTGCTCCATGCGTGCACAGGGTAGGCTGCAGGACCCAGCACTAGAAAGCACTACCCTCAAGTGCCCCGGGCCAGAAATAATTATTGTCTGGAATCTTGAAGACCTTCCCTTCCTTCTCTCACATCACATACCAAGGCCCTGCTGCTTTCCCTGATGGGATCGAGCCACACTCGTTCCTGCCGTGGCTTCCGGTTCTGCAGGGGTTCTTACCCACCCATTTCTCAAGGCACTGGAATCGCACCAGCATTTTAAAGGTAGCACTATTCTGGCCTGTGTATGAACAAAAATATTAAGTATATTTATCTTCTCACTCTTCGATTAAAAATGAACATTGTTTCCCTATCATGCAAGTCCCAGAAGGGAGGAAGACTTAAATTGTATTTAAGGCAGACACAGTATATATTTTAAAATGTCGGGCTTCATCCTTCAGATGGTGAAAAAATACTCATCTGGCCCATGAGGAGTGGGATGGCTGGAAGCTACGGTTTAGAAACTTTGTACTGTCTCCACTGGGGAAGTCAGAGAAATAAACAAGGCAGAAGCAGGCTCATAGGTACAGAGAGCAGGCTGACAGCTGTCAGAGGGAGAAGGCAGGGAGGCTGGGTGAAGAAGTTGAAGGGATTAAGCAAAAACTAACAAACAGTTTCAGAGACAACGGTATAGTGATTACCGGAGGGGAAAGGGGATATGGGAGGTAGAAGAGGGTACAGCGGCGATAAATGGTGATGGGAAAAGATTCCACTTGGGGTGGTGAACACACAATACAATACAGACATGATGTATTATACAATTATATACCTGAAACCTGTATAATTTTATTAACCAATGTCATCCCAATAAATGCAATAAAAAAGACACTACGACAAAGAAATTACATCTCCGGATACTAGTACTAATTCAGCCCCCAACCTACAGAATTCGAGTTTTTAATCCTCTCCCTATGGAATCTAGTCTTGTTAAGATTATCGATGAGCTCTTAATGGCAAATAAATGGTTACCTCTTCAGCTTTAACCCATCTCATGCAAGCATAGCACTTATTTTCCAGATGGTCTTTCCTTCTCCTAGTAGTCATTCGGTTGTGCCTCCTTATGTTTCATTTTCTGGCTCTATTTGAAATCCTGCCCCCAGGTTGTTCTGTATCATTGCCAGCATTTAGTATGTCTCATTTTTTAAATTAATAAACATTAATTTTAGAGAGGTTTTGGGTTTCCAGAAGAATTGAGTGGAAAGTACAGAGTTCTCATACAACATGCCCCTTCCCTAGTTTTCCCTGTTATTAACATCTTGCATTAGCATGATGCATTTGTTACAATTGATCAGCCAATATTGATATATTATTAATCAAAGTCCATAGTCTATGTTAAGGATCATTCTTTGTGTTGTACATTCTGTAGGTGTTAACAAATGTACAATGACATGTATGCACCATTATAACGTCACACAGAATATTTTCACCACCTTAAACATCCCCGGTACTCCACCTGTCCCTCCCTCCTTTTCCTTCCTTCCTGAAAATCACTGCTCTTTTGCTGTCCCCATACTATGTCATATAGTTGGGATCATACAATATTTAGCCTTTCCTTTGGTTTCTTTGACTACGGAATATGCATTAAGGTTTCATTCAAGTCTTTTTCATGACTTCATAGTTCATTCTTTTTCAGTTCTGAGTAATATTCCATAGTATGGATGTACCACAGTGTGTCCAACCATTTTTACTGAAGAATGCCTTGCTTCAGCGTATCGGCAATTCTGAATAAAGCTGTTATGAGCATTCTTTCTAAGCATCAGGATTGGACGGTCCTCAGGGTTCTCATATAATTTCATGTCTTTTCAATTATTTTACTACCTTCATGAAATCAAAAATCCTATCATATTACACATCATAAATGTGCAAGTGTTAAAACATACATTTGTTACTTTTTATCACACTTTGTATTTTAGTATTTTGCCACCCAAGAGACCTACAGGTATAATCAATTGTCTCCCCAAACCAGAACTTATCTTTTAACTGAACTGATCCCCTGGACCTCATTCTTCTTGTGCAGACCTACCAGACAACCACCCTCTCCTTGGTCAGCCCGGAGAAACCACATTCTCTTTGACTTTCTCCCTTCACACCACCATAGAGGTGGGCAAGGTAGGTTTAGGGTTGTGAGTACTCGAGTCACAGAATGTATTCTCATATTGTTAGTTAATTACTGTATCACTTTCCATGCAAACAACTGTAAACCTACTCTTGCCCCACCCTGTGTGATTTAATTATACCTGCAATATATCTTATTTTACACCTTTCTTTTCACTTGGACAACAGCAGACGTAAGCCGTCATACCATTCTATCTAAAGGCTGAATCATATTCAGGCTCTGTTTTTATAATGCTATGAACCCAAATTCAATATGTCACCAGATTTAGCTTCTTAAAATGTAAATCTATTCATGGTGTCAGAGCAAATGCAATATCACTGTGATGCCTACTTGAAAACAGGTGAAAGTTCAAGTCTTTTTTTGACATATAAGGTCCTTTATTATCTGACCATGCCTTAACTTTTCAGACTTACCCATATTTTGCTGGGTAAAATGTGCACTTATTTGCCCCAATTTTTGAGGGAAAAGTAAAGATGCACATTATCCATGGGTAGTACCTGAAATATCTTGTGTCTGTTCTTGTGTATTGTGATTACTTGTTACATAAAACTTCCTGTACCATAACATGTTTAAAAATAAAGGCTAAAATTCCTTTATAATACAAAAACCAAGTATTGCCTTATAAATAAATAAATAATTGAATTTAAAAATTAAAATGAAAGATTTTTCCCCCTGAAAGTTTGGGCCAAAAACATGGGTATCCACTATCCACGGCAAAATAGGGTAATTCCCTACAACCGACTCACAAACACACCAAATTTCTACCACTCTATCAGCTTCAATCTTCCAACTTTTATCTCTACCTATGTCTGCTTTCCTTTCCTCAGCTGGAATGGGACTCCTCTCCTGGTAAATTAGTGATCAGTTCTTAACTCCCAGAAGACACTCCGGGGAAGCGAGGGTCACCGGGAGCATCTCCAAGAAGCACACACTTCAAGGATACGCAGCTGAGTAACTATACTGAAGACCTGCTTTGCTTCCTGACACCGTCATCACTCAGCTGACGGTCTCCTGTATCTGAATGAAGCTACCAGTGTGTACAACAAGGACGCTGGACACAGCGGTCTGTCCTCTGTCACTCCCCCAGTCTGTGGCCCATCAGAGACATCTATCCGCGACTCTCCAAGCTCAGAAGAATGAACGTAGCCAAGATTAGCATGAGCCATGATTCATAGTTTCAAATACTGTTTATCATTTCATGTCACATGCCTAAACCCCATGGGTGCAGAATAAACCTCACAGGTATTTTTTAAAAAGACCATTTTAAGTCAATGATTGAAATTTACCATCAATTCTTTGAAGTTAATACCATTGAGGAAAATGTGAGTATGCATGTACTTCACCAAGACAAGAAATAAAAAACCCTTTTTCTGTGAAAGTAAAAGTTGTTTGATTCAAAATGAAAAAAAAAATTGATGATTCTTTTTAATGGACACATTAAAATGCCTAAAACAACTGATCAAGTATAAGATATGAAGCTTTCAGTTATTTGTGTGTGGGAAACTCAGAAATCCGCTGCCCTCCCTGTGTAAGAATTCCGAGATCTGTTTTCCTTAGTATTTTGCAGACTTAATTTATCCTGAGTGATCCTCGCCGAAGTGATTTACAGACTTGCCGGTTTTATAAATTCACAATACTTCACACCGAGTTACACAATATTATCAGCGATTCCTTCCTGGGAGGAAATATTTCAAAAAGTGCAAGCCTATGACTTTAATGGAAATTTCTACCATCGTTGCGAAAACTCTTATTGATTTCAAGTAATATATACGCCCGTCCATATTCGATCCATCATTTACTATCTACAGTCCGCAGATTTATAGAAATAAATAATCGAGATTATTTCAGGGGAAGACAAGATATGCCTGTATCTCTCTGAATTCTGGAGCGGGCGACTGTTAATAATCCCCTTCTTCTGGGATCGTATTTATCAGGGGGGTGTATTGTGGTGGCGTCCCCTGCCTCCGGCTCTGCTGAGGTCCACTGAGGGCCGGCTTTTGTTCTCCTGACAAATCCGTGCGTCTGGGGAGGGGCTGGCTGCGCGAAGAGGAGCGAAGCAGTGTATCTATTTACAATAAAAAGAGATGGAAAGGCACTTTTCTACTCTATGAATTTTTGGAATTTTTTTCTCTTAGAATAGCTTCTACTAAAATAGGAATTGTTCTCATTTATGCAGACACGTAGACATGTTGTCGAAAGCACTCAATCATTTCTTTATTTCCTTATTTCATATAAAATTTTTAATTTGCTACCTTTCCTTCCCTTGAGCTTCCCGGTTTTGCCTCTAGTTGGATTGTAACAATATCATCGGGAAAAAAAAACCTGTTTAATTAGGCAATAAGAAGGGTTTATGAACGTTGCAATATTTTTTTTTTGACTATCAATCTTAGGAACATCTCCTGATTCTATCTCTCTACATCCCTGAACCACAAAGTAACTTCATTCATATATCACTTTTTCATTTGTATTGAGAAATACTTTTCTTGGCTGCCAGAGATTTTCACGTGAATCCCCTGTCACGTACTTGTTCTTTGGTTCCTGGTGATAGGGACTGAATATTTTTTATTTTATAATTAAATCTACATGAAACCTGAATCACTCAGTGCACTTGCTTTGTGTTAAGCTTATGAGTTTTACTAACAAATCATAGTTTTACTTTCCCCTGAATTTTCCATGAATTAAAATGTTGTCTCCAGGCCCTGGCTGGGTAGCTCAGTTGGTTGCAGCATCGTCCCAATACCCCAAGGTTGTGGGTTCAATGCCTGGCCAGGGCACATACAAAAAACAAACAATGAGTACATAAATAAATGGAACAACAAATTGATCTCTCTCCCTCTCTAAGTCAATAAATACAATAAAAACAAAAAGTTACTTATAAACAAAAAGGCATTGTTTCTCCAATTAAAGAAATCTCCATTTATATTTACATTCTTATAGCTGCTATTATTTCTTCCGGTTTTTAAAATACCTGACACTTTTTTGAAATATACTGACACTCGGTATCTTGTCAGGTCTTCGCACAAAAATATATTTGAAAACATAGGCCCTCCAATTGCGGGGACGAGGCCAGCATCTGGATGGGCAACATGGGGACTGACGTTCCAACCGCATCAGGAGTCACCAGAGCCCGCCCTCTCTCAGCGGTGAAAACAGTACTTTCAGGAAGATCTCTGGGTGGCAGCGAAGCCGCGCTCTCCATCACCATGTGTCTCAGGTTCAGGACGCATGCCTGCACTCTCCAATATTTTAAAGCTCTGATGCACTTTGCTTACAGATTGTCATGTCCAGGAGCACTACATGCGACAGGAACACAAGTGGCGCTGCCCTTCGGATTCTGCTTCCCCGCCATCCACCTCCTCCGGGCCTTCCCGCTCGCCTTCCCACCACCCTTGGGCTCATTTGGAAACGACTGAGTGGGAGCTGAGCCCTCCTTTGGCCACAGAGGCAGAAGGATGACAAGGCAAGGTTCAGTTCTCACACTGAGCTGAGAATACCCCCCTCCTCTCCTCTCTCTTCAAACCAGACGGATTGAGAAAAACCAACCACCTATTCATTGAGCCCATGATCACTATGCTGTGCACCAGAAATTAATAAAGAATATTGAATGTAAACTGAAATAGAAAGAGGAAAGAAGAAAAGCTCACACACACACACACAAACACCCCTAACTGAGGATACAGTTACACAAAAAACAAGACAGAGAGAACAGCAGCCCAGTGCTGACACACCCCACACCAGAGCCGACCTGTGGGAGCCTGACTCCCCACTCGGCCTCTCATGGGGTGTGTGACTTCAGACAGTTCACTTCAGTTCACTGTGCCTCAGTTTCACCAGCTGTAAAATGGGTGTGAAAGTGCTTGCTTTATAGCGTTGCTACGAAAGTTAAATGTTCCTATTTGTAAAGCTTTCAGAACATTATGTTGTACATAGGGGGTCCTATACAGTGTTTATGAAATAAGAGCCTGGATGTTGTGAAAAATATGGTTGACCCTTGAACCATGAGGGGGTAAAGTGTGTCAAAACCCCGGCACAGTCAGAAGTCCACCCGTACTTGACTCCCCCGGAATTTAGCCTGCTCTTGACTGGAAAACTTACCAATAATACAAACATTTGATTAACACATACTGTGTATGTTATATGCGTTATTATATGCTGTATTTTTACAATAAAGCAAGCTAGAGAAAGAATATTTATTAAGAAACTCACAAGGAAGAGAAAACACATTCACATCACTGCACTTCACTTACTAATACCTTCCATTTTTTTAAATCCATGTATACGTGGACCCAGGCAGTTCACACACAGGTTGTCCCGGGATGAACTATACAGAAAATACCTGTATTACCTCTGTCTCGTTTAATAAATAATTTGAAGCAAGCACTCATGTTACTATGTAAACAAAGTCAATAAACAGAACGTTGTCAGGACCCCAGAAAAACAGCCTGGACTCTCACCAACCACCTCTCCAGACAAACCCCCCATTTCCTTGGCATTGTCCCCGAAAAACAGCCAGGTGTCTATTACTACACCTCCTTAACCAACCATGTTCTTGTTTTTCTTTATAAGTTAGCCATGGATGGACATATGTGTCCCTAACCAATAGTGCCAATCCTCCTCATTTCTGAAATTATATATATAAAAAATCAAAGCGTGTCCCACTATTTTGAATCTAGCTCTGGCCTGGAAATGTCATTTCAGGTTCACTTTATTTTCATGGCTATATAATATTCCACGGTGATACTCCATTTACTTAGGAATCTGTCTATTGTTACAGACGTTTTGGCTGTGTCCAGTTTTCTGTTATGAAAAGGCTGCCGTTATGATACTTCTTTGCCACATGGGACTGGCACATGTAAGAACGAGTCGATTTGCTAAGCAATGTGGCGTGCAGATTTTCCATTTTATCAGGTAATACTCAGCAGTTTTCTCCAAAGCGCCCGCTCCAGTTTACACTTCGGAAGAAGACGTGTGAAAGTCGCCATTGCTTCACCTGTCACCTGCTGATTGCTATGTATAAATTTTCTCTGGAACGTGATGACTTCACATCACAACGGTGACTTACATCTCAGTTTTCCGTGAGTCGGGAATTGAGTAGGGTGCTGTTCTGCTGGGTGGCCCTAGCTTGGTGTCTCTGGCTGGTCACGAACTAATGTCACCTGGGACTGCAGTGTCACGGAGGGTCGCCAGGTGTTAGAGGACCGACTTCCAAAGCGGCTTGCTCACGTGGCAGGCACACTGGCGCTGGCTCCTCGCTGGGGCCTCCGGTCCACCGGGCCTCCTGGTGAGATGCTTGCAATGTCCTGGGAGTGGCAGGGGGCCGGTGTCCCCAGGACGAATGACCCAGCAGTGGAAGGTGGACACGGCGATGCCCTTGGTGACCTTGTCTCACGCAGGCCAGCCTTGGATCGGCTTGGAGGACCGTGGGAAGCACCGTGAAGCCGGATGCCACACGCCCATTGTTCCAACATTTAGTCTTGTCAGACGCTTGCATTTTTTGGAGTTTTAATTTGAATGTTTTGATAACTAGTGTATTTTTTTACATTTATCGACATTTGTATTGTATGTTTTGTGAAGTGTGTGTTTGTTTCTTTTTTTTCTATGGCCAATTACACATTTTGTCACGTGAGAAGGGGCTGCTTCTAAGATTTCTGCACAGTCCTTTCCAGGGATATAACAAGTTCAATTCTCAATTTTTTTAGTTCAAAGCATAAACCAGTATATACGGATTTCTAAATATGGGGTAAAGTGTGTATTTCTAGTAGCTGCAGGGCTGAAGTAATTGATAGCCAAACCCAAGTTGCTTATGCCAATCACTGAATATAATAAATACCGCTGAATTCGCATTCCCTACAGGTCTTTTGTGGAACAGTTTGGGTACAGACTAGAAAGAGATCCAAAGACCTGTAATACGGATAGATTAAAAAAACAACCCAAAAACCGCGTATCATAGAAAACAGCAAACACCACGGAGTGTTCCTTGAAATTAGAAGCGGATTATCCCATCTTACCTCAGAATGCCTTAACTGCCTCATCTAAGACAATTACTTTACAATTAAGTTAGAAAGCCAGTCCTCCTCACTGTCGACACCCACGGCCCCTCGTCTTCTGCACTCCTGTGCTCAGAGGCAGATGCCTGGGTGTCTGTTTGGGGGACAGCGCTGGATGACTACGAGCTTCCCGTGTCTCCCCTTCCTGGGGCTATTCGGCCGCAGCATCTGAGCCCGCCCGCAACAGCAGCAGGCTCCCGGGCGCCTGGAATCCACCTGCGTTCTCCCCGGAGACACCGCTGAGGCCACACGCGTATTACAGTCGGGAGAGCAGTCTAGGCCCCGCAGGAGGAGGCACGTGCTGTGAAGGTGCTTGACATGCTCACGCAGCTAAAACCTACAGCGGTGCCCAAATCCGGGCTCCTGGGCGTCCCGTCCACGGCGCGGTACGATGTGGCTGAGCACAGTTGCACACGAGGGAGGGATAGGTTGACGCAGGGCAGGAGAGATTTCATTCTCAGCTGCGGTCTGCGGTCAGGCATCCATTCGTGCACGTGCAGGGCAGCACGCCGGAGCTCCTTGCCTCAAGGCACTCTCACCACCGAGGATGGCACCGCAGTGCGCCACAGCCTCCCGCCGCCCCTGCTGTGATGCTCCGGGGCCTGGCCCAAGACGCAGAAATCACAGGAATCGACTGTAGCCATGCCAAGCACAGCCAGATCCACCGAACCCTCAGGGCCGAGGGACAGAGGTGATTATTATCCAAGTTTCTGTTTACATGTGTGGAGACGGGCAGCATCTGGCAGAACAGTGGGTCCACAAAAAGTGCTGGGAGCTGGGTTTACTCACCCCAGCGGGCAGCCTGCGCCGGTCCAGCCTGTGGCGCTGCCGTCCTCCTGTGCGCTCCTGTCTGCGGCAGCATCCAGCCAGCCGGGGGACAGGGGGCACTCCTGCATTACTCAAGGCTTTGTGATGAGGCTAATACTGGGAATGGCCTGAGGAGCACGGCATGTCCTTCCATTTGTGCTTTATTCTGATTACTCGTTGCCATCAGAGGCGAATGTCAAGTGCCTCTCCATCCTGAGGATCTACCTCCTGCCTGTCCGCTGGGACCCAGGAGGACAGACAGACACACAGACAGGTGGGTGTTTTCGGGTCTGCGGTCTAGCAGGTTTGGATTAAAATGGCACCACCTCACCCCTACACGTGACTGTTATGGGAGAGTCTGTGTCACGTGCTGTCCTCACAAAGGAGTGATCTTGGGCAGCCGTGGCCCATCCTTCCAGCCACGTTGGGGCAGCTTCCCTTCCGCTTTCGCAGCGCGCTGTTGCCTACTCAGGCAGCTGCTCGCGGGGCCCCGTTGGGGAGGACCCCGTACGGGGTCCGTGACAGATTCTGGGGGGCATCTCCTCAACTGCACTGATGCTTCACTCGGGGGTTCTGAGGGGTGAAACCATCTAAGTAAAAGATTCGGACGACTTGTCTTTGGAGGTCAAGTTAAGAGATATTTATTAACTTCCATCCCCCAAATTCCACGATGACTTCAATACCGCCCAAGAGCCCGGGCATTGGACAGGTCTGTGTCTCATGCTAGCCAATCAGTCAGTTCTCCGGCTGGTGTTGATTTCTGTTCCCATGGGATGCCCCCAGCCCCCGGCATATTCCCCTGACACTGTCTCTCCCCAGGAGCATCTGTCTTTAAATGGAACTATGCTACTTTTACCCCTTTAATGTGTTGAGCAGTTGTATTCATTTTCAGAATTAGCTGTATACATTTCATATTACCAGAGACCAGTGAGCACAAACTCATTAGCTTAAAACAATGCTGGTTGGCCTGGCTTGGCGTAGCTCAGTGGATTGAGTGTGGACTGTGAATCAAAGTGTCACAGGTTCAATTCCCAGTCAGGGCACATGCCTGGGTTGCAGGCCACACCCCCCAGCAACCCCACATCAATGTTTCTCTCTCTCTCTCTTTTTCCCTCCCTTCCCTCTCTAAAAATAAATAAATAAAATCTTAAAAAAAAAAAAACAATGCTCGTTGATTACCTTCCAGGTTTACGGCTGCAAAGCCGCATTCCCTTCTGGAGGCTCCAGGGCAGAATCAGCTCCCTCGCCTTGTAATATCTACCCGCCCACCTCATTCCTCGGCCCACGACCTTCGGCCTCCATCCTCAAAGCCAGCCAGTGCATCCCTTGGAACTTGGTCTCCATCATCACATCTCTGCCTTACTCTGACCCTTCTAGCTCCTTCACTCCCCAGAAGGACCCTCGGGTTTACTCTGGTCCCACCTGGATGGTCCAGGATAATCTCCCTGTTTCAAAGTCATTTTGTTAGAAGGTTAATTTCATCCGCCACCTTCACTGTCCTTTGCTGTGTAGCTTGACATAGTCCCAGTTTCTGGGAATTGGGCCAGGGGCATCTTTGTTGGGCTCATTATCCTGCCTCCATAGCAGAGTTGATTGAGCACATATCAGACTATTCAATAATTACACGGTAACACATCGTTGCAGCTTGGTGCACAGCTGTGAGGAATGATGACAAAGCGACTCCAAGGCTGACCCCCGTCTTTGACGGCAAGCACACAGCTCGCTTCTCCGCATGGCTCCGGCATGTTGCTCGTGGAACATGACACGTGGAACATCTCCTTGGGCATTGCATGTGCCTGGACTGCTAACTGTTTGAAAGCCGAGGCCTGGGATTTCCCAAACACCGTCATCGATCCATGGCCCCGAGTCAGGCACATCCTCATGCTCTGGTATTTGCCCTAAAACTGCGGGCAGTGTACAGTCTTATTCTTTGACCTCTCCACCCGGCCTTCCTCTAGCCATTACAGGGCAGAGTTAAAGAATCATTTTTAGGCATATCTAAATTATACGGGCCATACCTCGATGATGGCATTAATCTGCTGAATCCTGTTTCACTCCCCATACATCTCCCATTAATTAGTTCCTTGATCTCAGAAATAATGTATTATTCATCGTTCCCATTACGTGGCCTAATACCGCAGGTTGAAGTTAACAGAGACTCAACTTCTACGGAGGACTAAGTCAGTTAGAAAACTATTTGATGGTCAATGCAAAAGCCGTGCTGTACGTGGAGGTGTGTGATATACGGTGTTTATTAAGTGAATGGAAGTGTGTATGTGCTTACTTTTGGAGGGGTTCTTTGAAAATGAGTAAAATATGTTAAAATAACGGAGGGCACGTAAGATAGCTTCCGCGATGGCAGGGCGCTTCCTGGAACAAAGACTCCGTCACGCTGCTCCCTCCACCTGAGTTAATATGATCTGAGAGTCGGGGTTAATGTGGCTGAACCTTTCTTGAGTAATATATCATTATTCTGCAATATATTCAAACCCTTCTGGGTTAGCTAACATTATCCTGCAATTTGTAGAACCAAAGTTTCATTCACTAATGACAATCAGACGTGTACTCATTAAAGGCCGTGGAACCTCGCAATTAGAATGTTAGTATTGATCAAATTTATATTGCTATTTCTCAGTAATTAACATTGATCACCTGCTGGATCAAATGAACTTTTCACAAATTACTTCATAACAGCCCTATAATGCAAATAGATGGAGCCCTTTTAATTACTTATAGAAAACTACTGATGTTTCTTAAATTTCTATCAATAAGTGGTTTACATTAATTTTGAATAGCACAGGTACTTTTCATTCTGAATTCTTAATTATAAAGCTGTCAGATTATTGACTGATCATATAAATAACACTTTAAGAATTGGCCTTTCCCAAAAGAAAGAAAGCGATGGCCATTCTAGGAAAAATTTAGCAAATGCCTTCAGTACCTTCATTCAGACTCCTTCTGTACCGTATATACTATATAAAACTAGATACACATTGGGACAAAGCAAATATTTACTGAACTAAAATCGACCAGTGTAATTCTAGTTTCTTCTCCAGAATGTAGAAACCTGAAAGGAACTCCCCTCCTCTTACAGTGAAAAATAATTACTGTTCACATTCACGACTTTTTGAACTCAGTGGAAAGCTGTGGTCACAGAGAAAACAGACCCAAAATCTAAGGCGAGACTTCAGGGAGAGAGAAGGCACTGAGGCTCACCTAACGGAGGTAGAACACGCCCTCGGGCCTGCAGAAGCTAGGGAGCCTTTGCTGCCTGCGGCCCGTCTCTCCCCGCCAACCTGCCACGGGGTCCCTGGGAAGGTCAGGAAGCACCTTGTGCTGTGGCCACTGCGGTGCAGACACGGGGGCAGAGTGGGGACACAGCCATACAGTAGTGACAAGTAACTCCGATGGGACCTTCTCCTGAAACACCACTGCAAAACACAATGCATGCAACAGAGTAATGTTGCCAGCTTTGGTTGGTGAGCACTCCCTAGGCTGAGGGACAGCAGTGAGGAGGAAGGGACAATGCTAACTCCTGCAGCAGAATTAAGCACTGAGGCAGGGTGGGGGGAGAGGGAGAGGGAGAGGGATACGGAGAGGGAGAGAGAGAGAGAGAAAGAGAGAGAACAAAGAAAGCCATATCCCCCAGGAGCCACAGACAGGCTGCACGCCTGGGGCTGATCTTACACTGAAGAGCAGTTACCACGTCCCTGTACGACCACCAAGCCGCACGGTTTGACTCGGAGTGACAGGCTCCTATAAAAACATTGTTCCTGCGTCACTGCAGAAAGGGAAACTTAATACATTCAGAATCAAACAAACTTTGATCTGATAAAGCACTCGCCACCCTGGATTTGAGTCTCTGTCGATCAGAAAACTGCTGCCTTGTGGGAAAGCATCGCAAGAACAAATCTCAAATGCAGCCCTAGTGCTAAACAGGACTCGTAAAAATGCCAGAACCCAAAGCCTGCTGAAGGAAAGCTGTCGCTGTTCTGTTAATGCTATTCTTATAAGGTTAATGGAATCATTACTCTGTTGATTAACACATGGAACATTAAATAGTAAGTAAATTCTGTAAAAGCTAGAATTTGGGTGTGTGCTTCCTCAAATGAAAGAAATCATTGACAGGGAATTTCAGAACCCTTAAAATTCCACGCTACCTTTGCAGAATAAATTTTTAAGAAGCATACAATTATGCAATTACCTACAAATACAACAAAATTAAGAAAATAGATGTCATTATTTTTAGTTAAATTAAAAATTAAGGTAATATTTGTACAGCACTATTAAATTTTCTTTTTTCTCCCCAAACCAGAGGACTGAACAGAAAATCAAACATTCCACTTGAACACAAAGGGTTTTCAAGAAAGTGGATGTGTAAGTTCTCAGAGAGTCATCTGTGATGGAGGGTCCCTGCCCACCTTCAATAAAACCCAGCTCCGGTCTTTCCTCCAAGGAAAGTTCAGAACTTGCAATACCTTTGGAGTTTGGGAGTAGAGATACCACATACAATTTCAGTGGCAATATTTCACGTTAAAATGAAACGAGAAAAAGTTCTGAAATTAACCTCAGACACAGTTCCCGTTATGAATATTTTATGCGAGGCAGTTCCACCAATTAGCTGCCCGGTGTGCAAAGGCCCGATAGCTGGGCACGCCGCCGGAGGCACAGCCGAGGTTAGAAAAATAAATCAGCTCTGAAGAATCCAGGGGGACAGGCTGGAACATGAACATGGATTAAGTCCCATAAAAATGAAAGGACTAAAGCGTGGAGTTCTTTAAGAATTTGCCTTGAGATCGTAAACCGAGTTCTCAGTCACTCAGCCTATGTCATTGCTGGCGGGTCCGCGGACGAGAAGACTTGAGTGAAATGCTGATCCTTTATTCTTCTTCTCCACTCTATATTCTGTCCGCTCTGAATATATTATTGGTCCCTTCAAAGTCAGTGCTCACTGGGGTTTAGATTAAAGATGAAAACCTGGCACATCATTGAGTTTGTGAGTCTCGGTGCCAGAGGATTTGGAGAATGACTGTTTCCTCTTTGAATCTTCTCAAAAATCTCTGGCTCTCATTGGCTTTTGTACCAACAACTCGAGAACTGATTTTCAGTTAACCCACAGGAGAATTTGACGATCGTGAAAAGATTTTAGATGTTTTCTGTAACTTGCATTGTGTCCTAAAACTTACAAACCTAATGAAGTGTGTCTATGAGATGTTTTCTTTTTAATTTTTTTTCTCTTTCACCATTACCATTGGAAGTGGAAGAGTTAGTCATTTAATATTTCTCTTTTAGATAAAATTTGTTTTGGTGTGTTAGGATTCCTGTTTTCTAAAGATTCATTACTAATCTAGCCTTCATTCAATCTTACATTTTCACTGTCTTGTAAAACACAAATCATCATTTTATGTCCTTGGTAGTTAACACACTGCTGGCTCCATTGTGCCATATTGTGCAAAGGGTGTGCTTAGTGGTCACGCATCCGTGTGCTTAGTGGTCACGCTCAGAACACATCTTTCCCGCCTCTTCAGACTGTCCCAGCCCATGTTCAGAGAGCACAGCATTTTCTTTCTCCCCCTGCATGCTGTTTGCCTCATGCACACGCTGAGCCCTGACTTTTTGTGGTGAGCTCCTGATTTTCATCTCGGGAGTTCCCAAGAACCCTGAACGCCGGTAACATTCTCAGTACTGTTTTGGTACTGAAGCTACGAACACTGTGCATCTACTTCGTAGTATTATGAAATAAACACATGTGATTACATTTTATGTTTGCATTGTGATACAGTTAGTATCGTGGCCACTCACTCGCCACTGAAGGCAGACCAGCAGAAGTACCACCTGAGAACTTGTCGTGAATGTGAATTGCTGAGCCCCAGTCCAGAGGTGTTGAATGGGAAGCGCTGAGGTTGCAGCCAACAGCTCCGTGTTTCAGCCAGCCCCCCTGTCATTGGTTCACACGCTAAAGCTCCAGAATCTCTGATTGGGCATCGCCGTCTCACTCTCCAGCAAATGCAGGTGTTTATCACTCCAGCCTTGGGTGTGCCTGAAAACATTTGGTTTTCTGGCTGTGGGCTAGGTTAAAATCTGTGAAATTAAGTAATATATAGTATACAGCATTTCCTAACAGTGTAAGTTATTAACATTTACATACATATTTTACTCTCTGAAAATCAACTTGAATGCCAGCTAACAAAAATACTTGTTATATGCTTTTCTGGAAAAAAAAACTGTAAATAAATGTAGATGATGTATTGACCATTTCCCCCATAAGTCCTTGGAAGTCTGACACATCAGTAAACTTACGAAATAATTATAAACTTAATTCACTTTTTGAATTTTCTGTAATGCAAATATAATCTGATCACCATATACTAACATATGTAAAAAGAGATTTCCTTAAATTTTTTACATAATAACATTTTCACTTTTCTCCTATACATCATTCCACACTACTTGTAGTTAAATTAGTCTTACTATTTTATCTCTACATGTGGACTTTACAAGAATAATTTCCATGGCAACTGGTATAGGTTTTCAGCAATCATAGCTTTGAAGGTGCTGTGCCTTCAGGCTTGTGTTTGGGTTATTCCATTAACCCTGAGGAAGACTCAGATTTAGCTTTTCTTGGGAGGACTTAATTTGAAGACCAGAGGTAAAATCGGATGGAAGCTGGGTCAGATGGGTCTTTCTGAGATACGATACCTGTAGAGGCGGGCTTACATCTCGGGCTACGAAACAGATGATTTAGAATAAAACAAAACTGATTATCTCCACGCAGGGTTGATAGTTAAAGATACTGCCTTCTCACTGGTAAACTATAATATTCATTCACAATTTTCTTCATGTTTATTCCATTAACAAAGCTACTTTGTTAACTTTAAACCAAAAGATCGGACTGTATTTACACTATAGTTGCTATAAGTTGTGTTTTCTTTTTTAAGTGTTTCTCTACTTTTATTCCCTTTTTAGTTAAGTTTATTGTGGCAACATAGATCATAGATGAGTAACATTATATACACTTCAGGGGTACAACTTTATAATATGATGCCTGTATATATTCTATTGTGTGTTCAGCACTGGAAACCCAGTCTTCCTTCTGGTCCCATCTATGAGGTCTATCCGGAAGAAGTGCAGCCATTGCTAATACAGGGAGAACAGTTTGTGAAACATGAGACATTGGTGTCACCTGGCAGCCAAAGAGAGTGAACAGGAATGCACACGTAGGAACAATGATGACTTTACTGTACGAGTCAGTGGGGGTGGTCAGTAGATGCTGTTGAGTGAGCATGTGCACTGTGTGGTGGTCCCGTTCAAAACGACTGAGCAAGCAGACCAACGAATCTGCATCAAATTTTGCATTAAGCTTGAACGTTGCTCTGCAGAAACTGGTTCAGAAGGCCGCAGCTGTGGGCAACTAGTGATTGGCAGCTTCATCATGACAGTGCACCTGCTCATGCATCATACCTCATGCAGGGGTTTTGGTGAAATGGTGTGCCACCCAGGTGACTCAGCCCTGTGACTTCTGGCTCTTCCCAAAAGTCAAGTCACCTTTGAAAGGGAAGAGATTTCAGGCCATCAATGAGATTCAGGAAAGTATGACGGGGCATCTGATAGTGACTGGGAGAACTGTGTGAGGCCCCAGGGTGCCTACTTTGAAGGGGACTGAGGTGCCACTGTCCCATGTACAATGTTTTGTGTATCTTGTATCTTCCCCAGTAAATGTCTCTAGTTTTCATACTGTGCGGCTGGATACTTTCTGGACAGATCTCGCATTTGACCCCCTTGACCTTCTTCATTCACCCCCACCCTCCTTCCCCTCTAGGAACATCATTCTGTTGTCTTCCTCTGAGTTCACTTGTGTTTGTTGCTGATTTTTGTTGTATATCCAACATATGAATAGAATCACATGATTCTTATACTATCCTGGCTATGATATTTCACTTAGCATAATACTCCCGGTCCATGATGTTGTTTAAGTGCCAATATTGGATCTTTTCTCAGGGCTCAGTAATATTCCATTTTATAGATGTACCCCCTCTTCCTCAACCAGTTATACGTCGGAAGGGCTCATAAACTGTAAGGTACGGTACCCCTATGTTCATCACATCATTATTCACAACAGTTTGGATTCTTTGATCCAGCTTCTGGAGAGTGCTGAGAGTCATCCCTTCATAATCAACACATTTATGATTTATTATGTGTGTATATATATTTTTTTCCTATGAGACTGGAAGTTTCCCACTGGAAAGACACCTGGGTTGATCTTATTCATAATTGTATTTTAAGTACAGCGCTTGAACATTGTAGGCAATAAATGAAAGACAGATCAATAAAGAAATGAATAAACAATGTAATCTAGATAGAGAGGGGAATCAAAAGTGCTTTGCTGAAGCAAAACTTAGATGTAAATTTGACTTAAAAATTTAGCGAAAGTTAGAAGTAAAAAAAATCTTATTATGTTTAGTTATTCTGAAAATAATTCCAGTGTGGATTAGTTGTAGCTCATAGCAGGCAAGGTAAGACAAAATTTTTAAAAATCCGAAAGAAATTCAATATGGTGTAAGAACATATCTTAGAGTTTTGGAGCATAATGTCATTCAGGAATATATATTTTTCCAATTTTATTACTGTCCTATTTATTACTGTTATCCAGACTTCATTATATCACATGAATGTATCCACATATTTTTATCTCTATGCACATAACATCTCTAAAATTTCCCTTCTAATGAAAATGTTTAAGTAGACAGGCATAGGTATATTTTTTCCTTACCCAATGACTGTTTTAATTCTAATTTTAACTGCAGCCATTACCGTCACTCCTTTGCATGCTATCTCAGGCTTCCCTGGCAGGAGTTCAAGAAGCTGGGATTCTACAACAGAAACTCACGCTCACTGCCTTACGCCTATTACAAACTTAATGTAGTTCAGCGCTTGAGTGAACTTTATTCAGTAAATGTTCGCATGAAATTCCAGTCCTCTAGTAAATTTCTGTTTTCAGGATTGTAAATCTATGATTTTAGTCTTTTATTCTTTAAAATATCTTAGCCCATGATTTCTAACCTCCATTGTCATTTGTTTAATATATTCAGAGATGATGTGGAGACATAGAGAAAAGAAGGCAAGCAGGAAAATGAACCACATACTACATAAGGATGTAAAATTGTTAAATATTTCCTTAAAGCTGAGCTAGATATACAAATTGATAAGGGTTTGTGGGGAAACATTTGGATTTATTTCAATCTTTTGCCTTGTGAAAGCAGTGATTCTCATACACCTTATTCTATTAATATATAGATCTTACTGCTTGAAATTACTTTTCAGTCTTCAAGTTTCTTGTATAGTTTAAAGTATGTTTATTATATTAGCATGTATTATTTGCTATTTTAATGTCTTTGTTTTTACTCTTTTGATGAATACTAAGTGGGCTTTAAAGACATTTTATAGTAATATTTTACATATAGAATAAAAATATCTATACTTCAGATTAAGTTATAAAATTTTCTAGGAATGGCATTCTTAAAAGGATGGAATGAAGTATTTGTGTGCTAACTTATTGATTTCAGATACACTCAGCATTTCATACAATAAAGATGGCATTAATGTATTTATAAAAGATTGATAAGGAGGCTGGAAATTCAAATAGAGCTATATGTGATAAATAACTTTAGGTTTTTATTTTTAAAAAGAACAAGTCTTTTAAGAGAAATAATTTGGTTCTTAGGTATTCTTTTTGGCTCATTTGATTGTACTGGTAAGCATGATTAAAAATGCACCAGTTTTAAATGAAATCTTTTTTCAAAGAGGACAATAAACAGGCAGAAAATAACCACATGCCATTTTATCCATCTCTCTCTCTATATATATGTATATGTATATATATATGTGTGTATGTGTATATACATGTAATGTCAGGTAAATAAATTACTCTCAAGCAAAAACACAATCTCTTCATGGAAACCTTTTCTGAGAAAATGACTTCAGTCAAGCTTTGCTGTTCTGTCTAAGTGCCATAAGCTAAATCCATGCATTAAATAATATTACAATGCAGTCTTCCCTCTCCCCGCTTTTTTGAAGACGAGCAGGTATAAAGCGAGTGGCAATGTCGGATTTCGGCTGAAACCTGGGCTTCCAGCGGAGAACAAGTGTTAAGAAGCCTCCCCGGCCATGTGCGTCCCAAAGGACCGCCCTGTTCTCACGCATTCCGAGAACTCGCTGCACCCACAGTTCAGAGAGGATGCCCGGGGCCGTCCTCACCGCAGCCCTGAGACCATGGACAGCTGCCCCGTAGCTCACTCCGCAACCCTCCCAGCCTCCTCCTTTCTCCTGAGATGGGCACCGTCGGCGTGTCCTCCCTGCTGCAGTAAACAGCCTGCATAGCCCACCGCCTCCCTGTCCAGTAGCACCGGCTAAGGCGAGAAGGCTATTTTGCATGCACTTTTACTTGTAGTCTTTTTACTTATGAATTATTTTATGCCTTGACAAATGTACAGTAGAATGTGATTTTATATATATATATGTGTGTGTGCGCACATGCATATACGTTATTTGTATATGCCTGAAGTGAAACCAAGTGATAAAAACAAGAGAAATGTTAGTTTTCACAAACTTTATACATCTGTGCTCATACACACAAGCATGGAGACTCTTAGTGTATGAAAAGATCATGTAGAAATGGGCAATTTCAACTTCTTCAACTAATTATAATTTTTAAACACCAAAGCAAATTCTTTAAAATCTTAATGTATTGTTCCTTTGGATTCAGCAAAATATTTGACCTTAAAATGTTAACATTATAAAACATATCAGTAAAATCCTGATGAATAACTCAAAAGAGTAACAAGCCCAGAAATCTCTCAGTGCTTAAACCTTTAAAAAACAGTTTTTTCCCACAGAAAGAAGGCTCACAGGTTGCTGAGAGGCACGCTGAAGTCCCATGGAGGACATGGCTTCATTCTACCGAACAGATTACAGTTAGACGTGGGTTTCCGATTCAGCTTTGTACTCAAACTTAAAATCCAAGAAAGAGAAATGCTGTGTCCCAGGATGGCTCCCTCTCTCCTAGCAACCACAGTGTTGGGATGCAGGCTGCCACATTCTAAAGTTCTCTTTTGAAACACAGGTCAAACAAGATGCAGAAAAGTTACAATGAAAACATAGGGGAACAGAATACTCGTGTGATAGAGAAGTCCACATAACTACAGCCATCCAGGCTGGAGGGGAGGGGTCAGGATCCCCAAGATCCAATAGACTTAAAAATCAATTGCTAAAATATGCTGTCAATCAAGTTTAATTTTCTCTTCCCTTAATTGTGTGTCAGAATGATCTACTATTTCTTATAGTTGGCAAAGCAACCGTAAGTATAAGGAGCAGTGTAATGATAATCAGGACACAGAAATCATTCTTACAGATAAGTTTTTGGAAAAATACATCACTAAATGAAGAGTATTGGAAAAAAAAAACAAAATCCCCAGGATTTTGAGAGGGAGGCAATGAGATAGGACCAAGTACACCACATGTTTTGAGATACAAAATATGTTAAGGATTTATGAGTGGCCATTAACGTCTGAGTCGAGACTTTAAAGAGGTGAGGAAGTTGGCCCTGAACACAAAGCCAAGGGAGTCGCAGGCAGAATTCTAGTGAATACATCACAAGGTGAAAGCGTGCCCGGACTTTGTGGGGAACAGTAAGGACTCAGTGTACCCAGGAGCAGAGGCAAGGGAGAAGGTACAATACTAAGCCAGCTCACAGAACGGACCTTTGCAAAGACTGATATTTGCTCTGTGTGACATGCAGAGCCACTGCCGAGTTGAAGCGGAATAACAAGATCAAGTTTACGCTGTTTAAAGGAACATTCTGTGTGCTGCAAAGAGGCACGCTTTGTGGAACACAAACACAAGCAGAGAGGCCAGCTGGAGCCCGCCAGAGCCGTCCCAGCGATAAGGGAAGGCAGCTGCTGCAGGAGCGGGGTCGCAGAAGGGGAAGTTTGTGTTCATAAGTTACAGCCGACACGGCTTGCTGACACACCTAACTTGGACCACGAAAGAAGTGAGGAGTCAAAGATGATTCCAGTGTCCTCAGTCCTGGCAAATGCAAAGACAGAATTAAAGACAGTGGTGAAATGAGACAGAAAAGCCTATGGAGAGAGTACGTTTTCAGGATGATGATCACAGATTCAGGTGTTTTAAGAGTTGGGGCAATATACAATTAAGTCAAGTAGCAAAATTGAGAAAGTAGTTGAATATTATTCGAGTCTAGAGTTTGGGAGAGAGGTTTAGTCTGGAGAAAACAGCACTAACATTCACGAGTATCTTTAATCTCCTGTAACCGTCAGTTATTGGTGACAAGACACACTTCCCCTCTTCTGTAACGAAGGACTGGACCCTTCCCTGATTACAGCTGTTCTTCCCCATCCCCCGCCCCCCGGCATCCTGGCCCCGCTGTCCCCTCTAGAATCACTGCTCTGCCCTTTAGTTCACTCTTCCTTTCTCACGGGCATTTAAAGGTCTTCAGGTGGAGCTGAAGGATGGCGAGAGGCACTGAGCGTTAGACTCCTGTTTCGTGAACCCGCTGACAACAACAAACAGGAAGATGGCGCAGCCATGTCCCATCAACAATGGTTAGAAAAATTCTCCACCTTCCCAGATCGTGATGTGTGACGCAGGCTGAGGAATACTCTGCAAAGCCACTTGGGGGGCAGGGGGAACTAGGAGAGGATGCTTGGAGCCAACACGTACATTCTCACATCTTGAGCAAGGTAAGGTTTTGGGTTTTTTCCTTAAAAGTACAAAAGTACAAAAGCCTTTATGAAGATAAAGGTTTTCAGTTTTCCAGTGGTAAGGGATGTCTTTGGGCAGGAAGTGTCCACTGCATTCTGGGATGGTTGTGGGATGATTCCCTGCATCCACACACTAAATTCCAATGGCACCTCCCTGGCATGGTCACCACCAGAATGTCTCAAGTTGTCCCCAAACTCATTTGGACAGCTGTACTCTGTCCTGACCTACTCTTACTCAGGATTAATATGATTGAGGTGCATCAGTGAGCAACTCACAGTAGGAAAGTACCTTCAGTTCAAGTTCAATAAGGGGCAGGCTCAACAGAACACAAGGAAACACTGTGTAGACTCACCACCTTTCCTGGCAATGACCTTGGCCCCTAATTGAGATGACAGGGACTGAAGCTTGCTAAAGGATGATGGGATCACCAAAATTGCTCACAGAAGGGTCTACGCCAGAAAACATGCCAGTAGCAATGAAAAACCAATGGGATGAAAGGTAAAAATATTAACAGTAGTTATGTATGAAGAGTGTCATTATAGAGCGTTTTAATTTTTCTGTTTATAATTTCATATTTCCAAAATTTCACAGTGTGCATACATAACTTATAAAAGGAAAGCAAAACTGATGTTGAAAGTAAAAATAAATTTGGAAAATTAACTTGCAAATATAATGCCAAAATATTTAACTCGAGTCTTTCACAAGTAATTAATTTTAATACAATGTTCACTGTTTGAAATACACTAGCAGATTAAATTTCTTTGTATTTATAAAGATTTTAAAGCAAACACTAACCTTAATGACTATAATGATGTCATCTAAAATAAGAATTGAATAAAATGTTATTGAAATAGATTATCTGTTAACAATGAAAAATGACTGAATTTGCAGTTGTTATTTTGCTGGAACTTAAAATGATTTTCTCAAGAGACCATCCTTGACACATGAGTACCTTGAAAATTAAGTCAAGTGACATTGTAACAATTAAAGTCAAAGATATTTTAAAAACTTGTTTTCATATTAATCAAAGTATTCCTGAATAAAAAATTATGTTAAGTAGTATAGCAACATCAGAAATTATGCTTAATAGTACTGATTAAATAATAAGAAAATAGCTGGTGGATTTAACCAGTCTACATAATCTCAATCATCAAAGCTCAAGCACAAGCAAAGGGTGTACACAGCCTACGTGAGAGGACCCACCTTGATGCCCAGCCTGGGTGGGAGGGGAGGCTGTGCCACTGGACCCCACAGGACAACAAGTACTACATTAGGCCATGCTACCAAGCCCGGGAGACACAGAAGCTCTACCTAATACATAGGAGCAAACACGGGGAGGCTGCCAAAATGAGAAGACAGAAAACATGTCCTAAATGAAAGGACAGAACAAAACTCCAGAAGAAGAACTAAACAAAATGGAGAGAAGTCATCTATTAGATACAGGGTTCAAAACCCTGGTTATAAGGAGGTTTGAGGAACTTAGTGAGAACCTCAGCAACATAAAAAAGGACCAGTCTGAAATGAAGGATACACTAACCAATGAAGAATAGTTTACAGGGAATCGACAGTACAGTAGATGAAGCCAAGAATCAAATCACAGATTTGGAATATAAAAAGCAAAAAACACTCATCAGAACATCAAAAAGAAAAAAAAAAAGAATCCAAAAAAATGAGAGCAGTATAAAGATCCTCTGGGACAACTTCAAGAATACCCACATTCTGTTCATCAGGGTACTGGAAGGAAAAGAGAGAGCAAGAAATTAAAAACCTATTTGAAAAAGTAATTAGAGAAAACTTCCCTAACTTGGTGAAGGAAATAGACATACAAGTCCAGGAAGTGCAGAGAATCCCAAACAAGATGAACCCAACGGGCCCACCCAAGATACATCATAATTAAAATGCCAAATGTTAAAAAATAAAAAGAGAACCTTAAAAGCAGCAAGAGAAAAGAATTTAGTTACCCACAAGGGTACTCTCATAAAACTATCAGCTGATTTCTCAACAGAAACTTTGCAGGTCAGAAGGGACTGGCAAGAAATATTCAAAGTGATGAAAAGCAAGGACCTACGACCAAGATCCTCTACCCAGCAAAGCTGTCCTTTAGAATGGAAGGACGTATTGAATATAAAGAACTTCCCGGACAAGAAAAGGCAAGGAGCTCATCACCACCAAACCAGTTTTACATAAAATGTAAAAGGGCTTCTTAAAGAAAAAATAAGATAAAAAATGCGAACAATAAAATGGCAATAAATGCATATCTATCAACAATGGAATCTAAAAAATGAGACAAACAGAGCAGCGGAACTGAAACAGACTCACGGGGAACCTTTTGGTGGTTGCCGGACCCGACGTGGGTCGGGGGGACGGGTGAAGAGGGGAGGGGTTGACAAGTCCAAACGGGCAGTTACAGAGTTGTCACCGGATGTGAAGCACAGCACAGGAGTAGAGCCAATAATATCCTAATAACACCGTACGGTCTCGGATGGGCGTGAGGTTTATCGGGATGATCACTCAGTAGATTAGGTGATGTCTTATCACCGGGATGTACCTAGAACTACTGTAGGTCGGCTGTAATTGAAAAGGAAAAACAATGTAAATTTAAAAAATAAACATAAATAATATTAAGAAAAAACCAACCCTCTAATTCATAAGTAACATTGGATATTTACATTCATATAGTGTTATATAGTAGCTAGTATTTTATATGACTTTTAACTAAACTATTCCCCCCAATTTATTCTTAATGAATGAAGCTCTTGTCAGAAGGAGAACATCATTTCAATCTACTTGACAGTCAATTTACTGTATTTTCAGGAGAATCAAGGAGACCCCATTCATGGGACCCTAGTGCAGAATAACCAAATGCCTGGGGAGTGAACCTAAAGGTGACCCGACCGGCAGGGCACTGGAATTTTATTTAATCACAGTTTAAACCCCGCTGTCCCTGGGATAACGGCGTTAAGGACCCGCGGTACAGGAAGGCAGGCCACACTGCCCGCACAGATCAGAGCGGTCGCATTAGCACCGGGCAACGAGCTGAGAGCTCGTTTACCCATCGCCAGTGCCAATTTGCAAAGCAATTTGTAAACAATAGTGCCTGCCCGTGTAGTTTATCTGTGCTGTGAGATTTCACTTCCAGACCGTTTCCCGGAGTGCTGAAGAGGCCACACACCCCTCTTCATGCTTGGGACCACTTCAGACTTCTCCTTTCACTCATTTTTCTCCTGAAGACTGTCACGTCAGGGTCCCCGCGGCGGCGGAAGGAACCTCGCTTGCCTTCTCCTCCTCTGTGAAAAGGTCAGTGGGGTAGCAGCGACGCGACCAGCAGTGAGTTTGCAGGGAACATAACCTCCGAGGCCATCATCCTAAACCGGGATGCTGACAGGACCTCGGTGCAGCGGCCAGAACCCGAGGCTGTCCTGGGCAAACTAAGATGTTTCTTCGCTGTATTTATAGGCATTTTAAAAAAAAACTACAGAACAATTACATAGTTTCCTGCCTCCATCTGCCATAAAAGCCTCCAACTGGCTTGAGTCCCAGGGCTGGAGCAGCAGCCCGCGACTCTGCTTTAAGTGTGGTTATAAATATACAACCTGTGAGACGAGTCCCTGGATGTGGTGTGCACAGGGGAGGGGATGCTGCCCTGCAGTGACACTGCAGCCAGTGGTGACCTGTATCTACAGATCCCATCACGCAGAGTGGCCAGGTGCTCTGCATGGAACACACAGTGAGCAAGCATTGTTACATCAAGATTTTCTGCAAACAAAGGTGGGTATTCAATAGGTACACGATAACAGCATTGCCCCTTTTGCGTTGTAAACACGTGGAAGAGTCGAGGCTGACTTGGAACCCTGGACTTGGCATGAGGATTATTTTATTTTTTTAAGATTTTATTTATTTATTTATTTTTAGAGAGGGAAGGGAGGGAGAAAGAGAGAGAGAGAGAGAAACATCAATGTGCGGTTGCTGGAAGCTGTGGCCTGCAACCCAGGCTTGTGCCCTGACTGGGAATCAAACCTGAGACACTTTGGTTTGCAGCCCGCACTCAATCCACTGAGCTACACCAGCCAGGGCTCACATGAGGATTATTTTAAACTGAAGATGTTCGCCATGAAACCTCAGATCTCGGGTGGGTCCAAGAAAAGCCATCGGTTTTCAGTGTCTCCAGGTTGTTGTTCTCGTAAGATCTGCATCTGCTATTTCCTGGCTCTCAACAAGCCAGGAGGAGCTAAAAGCCCAAGATTAACCTGTCTACTGCAGAAGGCAGATACCATCTTAGATCTGATTCTCGTCTAAATCTAACCCATTTCATAGGTAAACGATTTAAAAGGAAAAGTCCAGAGAGTCCTTAACTTCTCAAGAACATAATTATAGGTGAAAAATAAGTTTTCTGCACTGTGGTTACTTTAACACCAGAATTTCACAACTGTGATTGGATACCCAGAGACTGTGTGTATTTTTAGATTAGGCTACATGTCATTGTAATTTCATTAAAGGTTAATCTTAGCCCCGGCTCGTGTAGCTCAGTGGGTTGAGCGCTGACCTGTGAACCAAAGGGTCACCGATTCAATTCCCAGTCAGGGCACATGCCAGGGTTGTGGGCCAGGTTCCCCCAGTGTGGGGCGTGCGAGAGGCAACCCAATGTTGATGTTTCTCTCCCTTTCTCCCTCCCTTCCTCTCTCTCTAAAAATAAATAGATAAAATGTCTTTTTAAAAAGTTAATCTTAAAATACAATCAAGTTTTATTAACATTTATGATTAGCAGTTAGTGCAAGATCCTGGTAGAGAATGCTATGCTTTGGGAAACCTCCATGCATGTTATTAAATGTAAACTATTTCACGGCATTTATGTTTCATATGTTAGTATAAGTGTCTTGCCCATTCATTTTATTACAGTAATTCTAGTTGTCAGATTTATTACTATCCTCCCGATATGTGGATCCACATGCTTAACAGTCTCCTTTTCAATGAACAGAATTTATGACCCCCTTCTGAGTTCAATGAAATAAAATAAACAATTTCCAACATGACACACCATCTGGGTAGGGTTTTAATTTTGCCAATATTGTGCACGGATAGGAGTTTGAGCTTAAGATAAACAGTTCAGGATCGTTAGGAGAACAGGAAGTTTGAGGGCAGGCTGAACCTAATCAGGTGCGAGAGAGGAAGTGGCCGCCCTCTATAAGTTCATTGTTGTCGTTGTTAAGCAGTAACGTGGGACACTGTTCTCCTCCAAACTTATAGAACTGTTGGACAAGTTCTGGTCAACGCTTGACGTTAAGTGGCATTACTCAGCTTTGCTGGATTGTTTGGGGTTACATACATTTCCTAGTTTGCTGCTGCAACTTGAACCCGATGAACCTGAAATTGGCATATAGGGTCAGCTCATGAAAATGTCCCGGGTGCTGATGACAAACCGTGGTGTTCGATCCTTCCTCTCGTGTCCCGCCGCAACTTGGCGGTTATTCCGTGCAGCCGGCCATCCCTTTAGACAAATGAACAAGGCTGCACACAGGCCCGCAGCTGCCTCGCTTGATACGGTGCGAGTATGACTCGGAAGCTGGTGAGTGAGGACACATGCAAATGAATGCCTTCAGCAGGGACACATTCCGTCCTAGAGCAAACTGGGAGATGCATGCTCTTAGCTGGAGAGCTCTGTCACTGAAGTAACTGCTTTGTACTTTAAAAAATCACCAAAATATCTGGTGGCAGAAACAGTATTTTTCCTTCTTGCTTTATGCACGGGCATTCATCTATCTCCAGGTTGAGTAGCAAATGCATCGGCATGATTTAACAGGTGTGCCCCGCATTCGGAGGGCAATGTAAATCTAGAATATATCAGTGTACAATCAGACGAGGGAAAAACACAGATTTAGGAAACACTTATTATACAAGCTATTTCTGTATAAATAAACATATTTCATATTTAAATAGAATGATGCAGTAACTAAGAAAATTACCCATTTTTAAAGTGTGTAAAATTCAATTCTTTACTAATGTATTTATTCAGCAAATTAATTCAAAGCGACAGCAAGGACAGAACTATGTCCGATCTGTGTATAGTCCGTGCATTTGCTCTGCGGGCTAAAGGAGGACACCGGGCCCGCCTTGCGGGCCACCTCATTACGCCGAAGGAACCTTCCTTCTGATTAGTTTGTGGAGGACTGTTAATCCCAGTTCATGAAAAATGCAACGCTTTCTGGCCTGCACACTCAGCACCTTTCCGATCGCGAGTGCTCCCTGCCGTGGACTCTCCAGGCCTGAATGCGATGCCGCCTGCTTTCCCTGCTTTGCACAGCAGCCAGGTGGCAAAATGAGAATTCTAGTTCACCCGATAATAGATGTATAAAGTTTAATACTCATGGGAATTTGGCAGACTGCACTCTATCCATTCTTCTTCTCGAATATTATAATGGGGAAGGTAAACTAGTGGATCGTGGGCAGAACAAGGAAATATGTAAATATGTTAAATAGGATTAGCCAAAAACAACAGGGAAGTTTATACTTAAGTAACAAAGTACTGAAGCAATTTCTGTGAAAATTCCAAAGACATAAACATTCCAGCTATCAGAAATACCAGTAGCTATTACTGGAGGAAGATAAAGTCAATGTAATGAGAAAAGATTATAATTGGCATACATATTGGAAGAGACAAATCATTCTGACATGTGAACAAAAGCATGGATATGATAAAAACAGATACCTTGTAAAATTCCTAGAGTTATGAAGACATTTGTTAAGATGACAAATGTAGTAAAATAATTATCTCTTGATGAATTTATAACCAGTTCCAAAAGAAAATGCAAAGATATTCTATGGGAAACAGAGACAAATGTTATAAGAGATACATTATAAGAATGTACAGATGTTATATGAGGTTAGCAATGATATTATTGAAAACATAAACCAGATTTGACCAGGTAGAGAGATATAAAATATTTCCTCTGAGAAAACTTAATATTGTTCAAATACCAGTCTTTTGAATGCTAACATGAAAAGTAAAAAATGTAGAAACAAATGTATGTTTATCTAGGAAAATAATGTAAAGCCATGAGGAGTAGTTCTATTTTGGGCAAAAGAGATGTGCACTCAATAAACAGCATTAACCCTGTATCTAAACACAACAGCAAAGCTAGAGGCTCCTACGTATTTTGAGAAAAGTCAATATAAACGGAATCAAAAGAATAGCCAGATGTTGGAAGCAACCTAAGTGCCCATCACTAAATGAGTGGGTCAAAAAACTATGATACATTTACACAATGGAATACTACGCAGCAGAGAGAAAGAAGGGGCTCCTACCCTTTGGAACAGCATGGATGGATCTGGAGAGCACTATGCTAAGTGAAACAAGCCAGGTAATGAAAGACAAATACCATATGATCTCACCTTTAAGTGGAACCTAATCGACAAAGCAAACAAGCAAGCAAAATATAACCAGAGATATTGAAATTAAGAACAAATGGACAGTAACCAGAGGGGAGGTGGGAGGGGACAATGTGGGTAAAAATGGGGAAGGGTTTTCAGGAACAGTTATAAAGGACACATGGACAAAACCAAGAGGGGGTGGAAACAGGGGAGGGAGGTGGGGATGGCAGGGGTTGGGGGGAGTGGTAGGGGGGCAAGGCAGGCAACTACACTCAAACAATTAAAATTTTAAAAATAATTTTTCTAGTATTAAAAAGTATTACAACAAAATGACAGCCACAGTTTGTATTCCTATTGTACTTTAAGCTCCCACAGACTGAAAAGCTTATTAAAAGTATAATATAATGCCCTCCAAATAATATATTTTATCAAAATATGAAAAAATATCAATGAAGTCCCAAAATGTGTATATCATCCACTTCACAATTAGGATTTCAAATTAAATTAACTATATCGTTAGTAACCATCAGATGGCAAAATATTTACAGAGAAAATGAATTACCAGCACTAGGTACAAGGCACAGCACTCAAATGCACCAGGGCATTGGCCAACTTGAACACTTTGGAGGGAAATCTGGCACAATCTTAAAGTGTGCACATACTCAGCTGCAGGTACCTGAATCCTTGACTCATTCACTCTTTAAAAACACATTTTGCTACAAGGTCTCCAGGGCAATATGGATACACCATTGCTGGACTTCCTGGTAAGGAGGGTAAACTTATTGTACTTCTATCCTCAGCGGAGGTGCGTGCCTGGCTAGGCAGCGGGGCGTATTTTATAAGGACAACATTTACTGTTGGGCTTGATGTTTTTCAAGTCTGACATAAAATGATGGGGATTCTATGCCTTTGAGGCAATCATCTCCCCAAAACGATGTAACAGTGTAAACCAAAACACTAAAAATGTCACCATTTTCCACGTCGTTGATTCTTATGTTACTGAAGCCGTGTCCTGAGGCCACAGGTAAAGGAGGAAAAAAAATCACATCCTGTGTGTGGCCTTTTTCAACATCTCAACGTGATTCAGAGCAAACAACGCTGTTCTTTGTGCTTTAAAGTCGACTCCACGTCTGTTAGAAGTCGTCATCGGTGAGTTGACAAACTCAATATGCAAAGCACATTCAGCATTGGATCTGCCAGTGCGAACGCTACAATTATTTTGTCAAACTATAAATATAAAATGGATTAGCTAAAGGATGTTCTCCGCAGTATTGCTTAGTTTAAGAAAACACTTGAAATGATAAAACAAAATCTTGTGTGACTTCATTTCATCAATATCTGCACCATTTCAACCCTCTGTGCGCGTGCTCTTTGGAAGGGTCTCCCTCACTGCTGAATCTGTCTCCTTGAATTGCTTTGGCCAGAGGGACGGCAGCAAGGGGCCAGCAAGCTGGGTCCCTGATGACAACGGCGTGTTTCCGCTACCAGGTGGGCCCTCCGCCTTCTCCCTGCAAACTTGCTTGGGATGGCTCCCTCTGTCGGGTGTTTGTCGCAACTGCAAGAACAAGCCTGAGGAAGCCTGCTGGGGGACTGGAGGCCACGTGGCGCAAAGGGGCATTTTCCAGCATCGGCTAGTCTAGGTCAGCGCGTCCGCAGCCGACCCATCCAGTCACTGCAGACACGTGAGCGAACGTACGCGTGCGAGAAATCCGGGCCCAGACCCGCAGAGCCACGGGACTGACCGACGGACCTATGAACACTAATAACTGATTGTTACTGTAGGTCGCTGCCTGGCGGTATGTTCCTTCTTCACCAAAGGCGAACCGCTGCAGGTCTAAATCCAAGCAACCGAGTCGAGCGCACTGTGCCTCCACCACTCAGTACTGTGCAGCTAGTAGATACGATGCACGCACTTACATGTGCCTGTGCAGACGGACCCGTGTTGAAGAGAGTGAAAAGATGCAGAGGGGGTCCACCCCAGTGTTGTCTCGGGGCAGAGGGGTTAAGGATGACCACTCGTACCTTCATTTTGCTCCTCCAATGACATGTATGGAAGGAATCACGCCTGGGGCACATGTGAGCTCTGTGTTTCTGGCTGCGGAAATGTCTGTGGCTTCAAATCCCTGCTTTTGTGGGACTTGTCCGTGTAACACGTTGGCAGAATAAGAGGTCGTTTGGAGGACAGAGACCTTGGAACAGACTTACAGAGAGACTTTGCCACGTCAGAATTCCACCATCTCTAAGCCACGTTTATCTGAAGGCATTTCTTTGATTTCCAGCACTGTCTCAGAAACGTTTCAGATTAAATATAGATTTAAAAGGATCGAGGATTATAGCAGGTTGCATACATGTAACAATGTATGCTCCCATTTCTCTCTCTAAAGCGGATAAAGATAGTACCTGCCTCATGTATTTCCTGAGAGCTAAATAAAAATGCAAAAGGGTCTTACAACCATGCTTGAATAAGTGGTTACTTAATAAAAGTTAGCTTTTGTCATGTGGCTTTCAGTAGTACAGTTTGGCATTTTTCACCTGTGGCCCTGGTGGGAAAAGATTGCTAAAAACAACAACAACAACAACAACAACAACAACAACATGTACAGATTCAGAACAGACAAGGCCAAACAAAAGTTATAACTCTGAAGGACATCAAAAGATAACGGCATTCAGAAGACAGATAATTACCCAACAACCTTACTAAGTCTGAGCTCAATCTGACCCTTATTGATGGTAACAACCAGTAAGTCTGTGGCTGACTCAGTTCTTTGCAAACAGGAGCCATGCTGTAAACAGATTTTAAAATCTCCTCTCGCTAACATGCCCACATGCGCGTGCGCGTGCACACACACACACACACACACACACTCCTACCCAACAGCATGAACCCAAGGCCCCGTGACCCTGGCCACGGAGCTGAGTCTGTCCTGCCTGCAGCTGCAGCATCTGGAGGTCAGAGGTCACCTGAGAGGCCTTACTAGGGCAAAGGCCCAGCTGCGTGACAATGTCCCAGAGTTGGTGGGAGAGACAGCAATTCTTCCTCAGCAGACAAGGAAGAGCAAAACAGAGAGGTTTGATACATGGAGAGAAGTTCCGGCCTTGGAATAAATGTGCGTGTCAACTAAAGTAATTTTTTTTAACAGAGTAACTGATACACAGGCTTGGGCAGGAGAGGAGCAGTAAGGAAATATATCCAATAAAAGTATATGTTGATAGTCACTTCATATCCCTGAAGAAACAAATCAAAACAAAAAATACACATATTTTCTAAAGAAATACCTCTCCACCAATATGGTCAAATTGGTTTGTGCTTTTTTTATACTGCTTAAACAAATATGATGGAATCCTATTGAAATACATCCATGAAATATTGATATGTCTAATTCTCTCAAAGCTATTTGTCAAGGACAGAATATAATTACCTATTCTTATTCCTGGCGTGTGTTCCTAAAGCTTCGCAGGGTAACTGGCGCATTCCGACCCAGCAGTGCGAGAGCAGAGCTTTCTGAGTGGCTGAGACCAAAGGAAAAGATGGGGTGACCCTCTGACCATGATGGGCGGTATGCAGGCTCTGCACGAGATGTGGACCCCAGAGCGGGGAGCGCACCCACCAGCTGGGAGGCAGGGGGCAGGAAAAGGCACCGACACCCGTGAAGTAAATTCCCCGAGGGAAAAGCAGGACTGATAAGGGGAAGCAGAAACCTTCAGCAGCTACTGTTCCCAGGAAAAGTTGCGTGTCCACACACATATGCGCCTGTACACACACACGTTCTGAGAGATTCTGACACATCCTTTCTCCTCGGGACAGCGGGCTTTGTGAGTGACGACGAGACCAGCAGCACACCCATCCTGCGGGGGACAGGAGGCCTGTTGGCCTTCCTGTGACAATAGTCATGTCCGGGGCAGGAGGAGACTTCGGGGCGGAGAAAAGGGACAAAGGCAATATCCTGTCATGGGACACACCTACTTCTGAAGCTAAGGCTAATATGGTGTGACAATGGTTTATCTTTATGTCCGACTAATCCAAACTGGATGAAAACCTCCTCAGATTACTAAACCAAGGGCTACACAAAGGTACTGGGATTTTAAAAAAATGTATTGCATTTTTTTTCTCAGTGAGAACAGTGGTGAATATGCGTATGATGCCAGTGGGTTGGTTTTGTAGCAAGGAAGTACTTGAAAGCATTTGCTGGCACTGTGTTAGCAGACTTGGCCACCGGAGCCTTTGCTTTGTTCGTGCATTCTTTCCACAGCGGACAGTCCAGAAATGTGGAAAATGACTGATTGCAGCAAAGGTTTGTGCGCAGGAAATAACTGAGGTACGTTAGCAAATTGTGGATGAAGCTTAAAAGGGGCAATGATGTATCAATGCATTGTTACTCATCTTTTCTGCCTCTCAACATAAAATCACACACATGCACACACAAGCACACACGTGTGTAAACCAATCGCAGAAGAGATGCCATTTTCAATATGAAGAGTGTTTTTCTGATATTGTAATATAATACAATTGCATTAGCAGGTAATAAGGATTCCAAACTGTATTTTTTTTAAATTCTGAGAGACGCTAAGCACCAGGGCTTTATACAGTTTTCATATCTACAGCAGTAAGCAGAGAGAAAATAAACACCATAAGCTTTGGTTAAGCTGCTCGTAGGTTTATAATCTGATTTTTTTCAGAGGACAGTAGCATGATATATGGACATCTCTTTTCAAAATTAGTTTATATGGGAAAGCAAAGTGGATTTTTCCCAGAATATAATAATAGCTGGATTCCAAAGTGCTGACAATAAAAGATTTAAAAGGCATATGCAAACATTTCCTGTCAACTTCTATGACTTTTTGTCCTTATTTAATCTTATAATCACATACTTATTTCTCTTAGGATATAAAAACAAGGCTAACTATATCTATTTAGTTTATGATTATAGTATATTTTTATTGGTACTGAAATAGCTTTCATAGTATTAAGATAATAAAATATGACATTTTACTTGGTGTGCCTCAAAAAATACTTGTATATATTCAGAAAATCAAAAGCTGAGGTTTTCTATTTTCTTGGTTTTTATTAGCATTATGTAATACAATCCATGTGATTTACTGTCTTATAAGCATTTACACTTTTAGGTTTGCGTGTGCGGTGTATTATAAGTGATCGAGAGGGCAATGAAATAAAAACCTGGCGGTGTATAGTCAGGCTCCTAATGTGCACTCTACCATGATTTCATTACCATAACCACCTGAAGCTTGCAAAATATTTCACACACACCGTGCGCTTCCCAGGAGCTGTACGAAGCCTGCCTTATATACGTTATAATAACAGCCAACTCCTACAGCACAAACTCTGAAGCGAGGGCCCCCGGAACCCAGTTCTCATCCAGATGACATGGTTTATCACCAAACCATTACATGTCACGTAGGGGGGTTAGTAAGGATACATGTATAAACTGTAATTTTATGAGCACTGCCTACAGGCACAGGCTATATATAACAACTTCTTACTATAATATTTTAAAGGTATTGTCTACATAATAATTACATGTCGATGCTTTTGTTTTGAAGACATAGCTGTTCTTGAACGTGGCTTTGGAACGTATGAGCTAGTAAATAGTGGGTTATTGTATTAGTTCCAAGAGATACACACGTGTTCAGATACACAGTTCTTCCTCCTACTCCCCTTCTCCAAAGCCCTCACACCCACACAACTCTAGCCTATGCAGTCGGTATTATCTTCTCATCCCTCCTGCGGATTTCCCATTTCATTGAACTTTCGGACTGCAACGAAGTTGTCAGCCTGTATTACCAAAGTTATTTCTGTGAAGAGTTTCACTCACTTGTCAGAATTACACAGTTTCTTTAAGAATTTTTTAAAAGATTTTATTTATTTATTTTTAGAGATCAAAGGTGGGGAGAAAGAGAGAGAGGGAGAGAGAAACATCAATGTGTGGTTGCTGGGGGCTGTGGCCTGCAACCCAGGCATGTGCCCTGACTGGGAATCGAACCTGTGATGCTTTGGTTCGCAGCCCACGCTCAATCCACTGAGCTATGCCAGCCAGGGCAGAATTACATAGTTTCTTAATACATCCTTACCAGTCAGTCACCTCATTTCAGCCTCCCTGAAAAGCTCCCCCTGATTCAGCTTGGAACAGCAAGGAGGTTGTGAGGAGTAGCAATGGAAAGAATAAACGAGATTTATTTGCGTGGACACTGAAGATGCGCCAGGAGCTGACTATGGGTAGTATGTTCTCCTTTCAGCTCAACACTTTAAACTTCTGGTCCAATTTGACAATGTGTTGACCACCAGGGTTCAAGGGCCTTCCCCAGATTCGCTTTGCCAAGGTTCGCTGGGGTAATTTCACCTGGGTCTAGCCACCGGCTGGACTCGATTCTTAGGGTAAGCTGTGTTATCTGACTTAGCTCTAAAAGTAATGGGGAGACATTCCTGCTTTCCTGTTTACTCTGTTTATTGCTCAAGTTTTGGGAATTAAAATTAGGAATAAGGGAAGATACTTTTTGAGGAGTCCTTAGGGAGCAGCATGTATCATATAGGATCATTTGAACTTAAGTGCAGCTAATAAAATTTTGGAGGTAAATAAAAGAATAAGTGGAGACACCATCCATCTTCAGCTTTTGAAAGGACAGCCATGTGGCAAAACTGAACTGACTTGAATTTCTGAGAAGGCCTGACTGAGACGAGTGAGGATTTTTATGACCATTATGTCCACACAGCGTACGACTGACTTTAAATTCTGTCTGGGGAGCTTCACGGTGATGGGCCTTGCTCTAGCAAAAGAGAAGGGCTCAGATTACTTAGACAGAGGGCTCTTGGCCAGCTACCGCCTATTGAGTGGAGGTGCGGTAAGGAGAGATCGCAAGCAGAGATGCACAGACAACAATGTATTACCTACTGGTCCATTTGTCTGAAAAACACATTAAAACTGGCATAGAACTTGACCTGCCCCAGACTAGAGCCCTTTCCCTGGAGCAGCAGGTCCGATCCACGGGATGTGCTGAGCACTGTACACAAGTCAAGAAAATACTTTAATGTAACATCAATGCAACGCAGCACTTTGTATCATAGTTGTGAAAAAAGATACCCTAGAAGGCTCTACTCAGCCGAAATTCAGGAACTCCGCCCCTCTGCCATGGTCGGACAGCTATACCCTTTCAAATGTCAGCGGCCCAAATGAACATCTTGAACAACTAGTCAGCTTTGAAGAATGAAAATTCAGTATTAAAACCTAGTACGAGGTTTCATGATAAAAATTCACAGAAATCACCAAGACCCAAAAATCACAAAATGTTTTTAAATTAAATCGTGCAAAATATTTTCAAATATTTGGAAACATTGAAAAGTAGGTGGAGTTGCAAAATTTGTTTCAAAACCTCTAACAGTCCTGTCCCGTGTAGAGTTAGCAGACCTAAAACGATTTTAAAAAGTCATTCACATTACAAGAATATAAAAAAATTATATATCTTATTGATCTCATTATTTTAAATTTTGAATTTATATACACCATATATATGTATTTCAGAAAGAATTACTTGCATAAATATATAAATAAATTATTGAGATGTTTAGATAGTTATTTAGTTGAGCTACCACATGAGATATCACTGGTCTAGGGATTATATAAATAAATGTAGGGGAGAACATTCTATTTTTATTTTTGAAATAGAACAGGAATTTTTCATATACATCAATAGAAGTATTCTGTTGATCTTCTGAAAGAAGATCTATGAATGGAACAAAATGTCTTTAGGTAATTTCTGAAATTATATGAAAAATTCTCTATATATTGTGTTAATTTTGCTGAGGAGAGTATTCATAGCTTTCATCTAATTCTAACAAAAAATAAATTCATACATAGATACATAATTTGTGGCTAAAATATGCTGGTAACACATCACTCTGTGTCATGGCACCTGGCTGCCAACCTGGTGCTTTCGCTGCAGAACTAAGTCATAACGTCCAATGACCAGGCCACATGCTGTGACATTCAAAACACTGCCCTAGCTTTGAAAACAGGCTAGAAAATATATCACCATGTCAGTAGTTACCTGGTATTTCCCAACTATGTGAGGGTTAGAGAAAATAGGCCAGAGACTAAAAGTCTGACTTTTAAGACACACTCTAGCAGTCTCAGCTTCGGTGACTCAATGAATATTTCAACACTTTCACGCCGACTGACCAATCCCAGCGTAGCTGACTCCGACAGAACCGAACCACTGCCCGGCCAGAGTGCTGGGGACGGGAGGTGTAAGGCTAAGTTCAGTCGAAATCTGATGTTTTAAACTTTGATTTCTCTCTATCTTGACTTTCCCCACATTCCTCTCAAATACAAAAGTTACAGTCAAGGAGGTATTAACAGCCTGAGTTCAGTTCCTCTTCAGTTTTAGAGACTACGTTATAAAATTCTTATAAGAGATGTGGGACTCTTATTTCCGTACGTGCATTTCTGTACTCAATTTCCAATCGCTTTTCCTCCTTTTCACCTTCAGGCCAAAGAGAAATAAATGTAATCTCCTTCGGTCTTCACACTCCCGTCACTTAAGAGTTATGTCTTAAGTTGCAAATAGTTATTTTATATATAAATTTATGACAGTTGCTCTCCATGTACTCTCCCTAAAAAGCTTTTAAAGCCAATCCCTCATTATTCTATTATAATATTTTATTGCTCTTTGTAGGGTATCCACTGTATTTATTTAGTTGTAAATGCACATATGGGTACCCATAAAGCTTTGAGACCTCCTATTTGCGATAAAAATAGTTTGGCCTACGCGCTATGAAAAATTCCGCATGATTTAATAGCATACGCAACGTTGTAGGACACATGGAAAATGCTAAGGAGACATTTGGTAATTTACTGAAGGCTTAGCAAGAACCATTACAGAGCACCAGTCGTTGGTAAACAACTGCGTGCAAACCACCACCACAGACAGGCATGCAAAAATTAGCATCGCGCAACCATATTTTAAACAGATTTCATAGCTTTTGAAGCTCATTTCTTATGCTTCATTATCTCAAGAGAAAAGCATAATTTCTTATTCTGTTATTAAAACAGTGCTTTTAATATATTTTGCATATCCCATATTTTTTCAGTTTTTAGACATTTATTTACTTATTAGATATTTGAAATTATGCCCTTTGCTTTAAAGCCCCGGAGCACAAGTTGGATAAAACTTTCATTAAATATTTAAATAAGGAGAAGAAACAATCCAGAGGCAACATAATAAGCAAACAGAAAAGCTCCCAGCACAGAACCACAGGGCTCACTTATGGAAGCTGACTCCTTATTTAGAAGAAAAGAATAGTTTGTGGTTTCTTGAGCATTATGTATTATTAATGCTAAAACTCAGTACAATTAAATCTGAATTTTGTAGAGGGTACTGTCTTTAATAATTAAAGAAGCAGAGAAGTTTGCCATTCCTTACCTAACTTGTTAAATACTTTAGGCCCTTCATTAACAAAAGTTGATTTATATGAACAAAAGTCAGATGATTTGTATAATTCATTACGACACGATGGAAACTTTTTGAGCACAGAAGAGAAAGTTTTATATGTTCCTAGGAAATCCCTGCACTAGTATCAGGCATTGGTAGATTTGCCAACAGACAGACCCTGGACTCAAACAAACAAGCATATGAGCAACAAAAGAACACGACCATTGTAAAAGCACAGTTCAGTCCAAATGCCGTCTGACTAATACAGATAATCGTTATGTTGGAATAGAATCATGTCCTTGTCTAAAGACTTTCAAATTCTCTCACGGACATTTAGAATACATCCTGGCATACAGCAGAGCTTCCATCCACGTGGACCCTTTTGCATTGACTCAGGAAGGTATTTTCCTGAAAGAGTTTTTGTTTTAGTTGTTGGCACACCCCAGATTCCACTGTCTCACTTGATATCTTTCTGTATAAGGCCTTTGCATACGCCGGCACGGGAATCATGTTCAGTGTTAGAGTGAAGGTTTCGTTTAACTTTATTTTATAACAGATGAATAACCTGTCATTTTTTCTCCCGAGGTAAAAGTAAGATCTTGGGTAAGTGATATTGGGGGGGGGGGGGGGGTTAGTTTGGATGTTAACTCAGGAACACACTGTAAGTGGCCCTAAATATACAGGTTATTTCTGAAAAATCTGCTCAAAACCGTTTTTGCAACTGATAAATGTTCGGCTACGCCTTCCCTGATAAAACATCTCCGGCTCTGAACACGGAGGCACGCTCGGAGCCAAACTGACTCAGAGGTCACACCACAGACACCGTGCCATTTAGCAGGGGCTGCTCACGCTGTTGTGGGCATCGCGGGACCCTATATTACGGCCGAGTGATCTGATTTCATTTGGAGGGTTCTTATGATTTGGGGAGAAACAAGCACATTGAATGCCGTGTGATGTCGTATTTTCCACTATTATTCCTTTTGTGATTCCTTATTCCACGGCCGTTGGAATAAGAAACCCCAGGCCGCAGCTTGAAAACTGTGAGCGCTTTTCCCCTGGTTTCCTCTTTCCAATGAATCAAATGGAGTGTGATTTGTTATGAGCGTAACTAAAATAAATCTCATTTTGCTATACCGGATGCACAGTTTTCTTTCTTTCAGCAAACGTCTACAATAAACAAATACATGTCTCATTCTTCTCTGTTACATTTTAATCCTTATAAAGTACTGCCAATCCCCCCTCCCCCAAAAAAAGAAATCGTGGAAAAAAATCATTGTTTGATTTCATTCTATATTCTAAGCTGAAAAACACTATTCTTTAACTTTTCAATAAAACCTAAGCTGTATTTCGAAACAATTTAACCCAACACAAATCAGAGTCCTTGTGAACCTATTTAGATGCGAGAGCAAACAGCATGCCCTCCAAGTGGAAGACAGGGGAGGTTTTTTGTTAAGGGATTTTAGCCTGGGGGCAACCAGCTTCGGCCTGCGCATTCCAGGTCCTACCCAGGTCATGACCTTCCCCCTTCCTGTCCCTTCCCGTCCCTTCCTGACACCATGGACTCCGCATGTGCTTAGCCAGGTACCACAGTTACATAAGCTGTTTCCTGTCCCCTTAAAATAAATACATACACATATGTAAATACACACACCACTTATAATGAATGCATATTCCCTCGGTATACATATTGCATAGATGTATATATGTGCATGTGCACTTGTGTGTGTGCACATGTGTGTGTGCAGATGCGTGTGTGCTGTGCGTGTGTGTCGCCTACGATGCTCTCTTCCTCCAGTGGAACCCTGACTAGGACAGCCGTGTTGGCGGCCTGTGCTGTGTCTCAGTAAGGGGGGCGTGAGCAGGAAATGGGCCATCCGACGGCTCCGAGGTCCGAGCACACGTGGTTCCGTCCCCAGGGCAGACATGAAGGCGCTCTGCCAGTTGGGCTGAACGGCAATTTCAGATTCATGAGCAAAGACAGATTCTTGAAACAAGTCACGATAAGTAAACTGTGGTTTCTTGACACGAGCTTTTGCTCACGTACTAAGGACTATGTAATCTATACCGTCTTGTTGATTCAATCTTAGATAATTATTCAAAAATGGAAAGCAATATACACGTGCCCTTTTATGCAATAGTATCATTATTAATACAAAATGGTGAAATGACTTTGGAATATTTCTGATTCCCGAAACCACCATGTGACCCCGGCACTCCGAGCCCACAGCTTATGCTGGGAAAACTTAGGTGACTCCCGGCTTCCATCACTGTAGGGGTTGAGAGGTGGCAGCTGGACAGTTTTCTGAGAGCCGTCTGCCCGCCAGGTGAATCGTCCATGCGCTGTTGCGGACTACCCGGGGCAGGTCTGTGACGGACCGGCCTGATGTGCCACTGAGCTGCCACACGGGGCGCTGTTGCCCACTCGGGCTGGGTCCCCTGGACTCTCCTCCGACCTCCGTTCTCTGTGTTTTGTGGGTTAGTAAGTTTGTAGCTCAGATTTACTGTTGTGATTTGTGTAGTTTACCTAAACAAAGTTTCCATTCGTATGTCTCATGATCCCCAGACTGGCTGAGGTTCCACAAAGGCTAACACTTCCCAGACTGGTGCAGGGAAGGGAACTCCTGGGTGGCGAGGGGTGCACCGTGCCTTCCCTCACGCACAAGGCGGGCTGAGAGCGGGCATTGCTCTGCAGGGAAAAGAATGTGGATTGGGAATGGGAAGAACTCAGTTTGAGGCCCTGCTATTTAAGGATTAGTTTATCAGTTGTCAGAGCATCTAAGAGTATATTGGGAGTACTTTTGTTTTCTTTATTTATAAGGTCTGGATAAAAGTCACCATATTTTGCCACGTATAGTGCACACCCACGTTTTGTGTGCATTATACACAGGGTTTTTATACCCCACTACTGCACCCATGGTATGTACTCATTATACCCGTGTATAATGCACACCCTTCTTTTCCCCTCAGAAATTTGAGAAAAAAAGTGCACATTATACATAGCAAAATACGGTGTTTTATCTATAAATCAGGACTATACTGATTATATAAGATGAAAATAATATTTTTTGCTGTTAAAATACATAGTCATATTTCAGGTTAAAATATTCCTATCTAAAATAATAATATTACAAAGGTTATCACTATATTTAAAAATAACTAAGTTTGTCGATGTGCCACTCAGCCCTTTACGTACTTTACAAATATTACATCCTCTCTACCCACCCTGTGAGCAAAATATAATTATCCCAATTTTGCAGGTGAGGGAAGTGAGAGTCTTCCGATGTCATGTACCTGACAAGTGATTCTCTCTAATAATTGTAAAGTTTGATGATTGCTTTATTTTCACTCAAAATATGGGTTCCTCAGCCACGTAAAAATATTTCTTAATTGCTGATTATATTGCAAAGAAGTTCCTAAAATATGCATCGCATTTTTGCTTCCTGTCTTCGCCAAGTAAACTTAGAGTTAGAATAAAATGGCAAGCATGGTATTGACGATAAACCTAGAACCTCTGCTTACAATTTTTGCAGTTTTTTATCTATAACAGATGATCAGGAACTTTCAATAAAGGCTAGAGATATTTATAGTTCTCAGTATGGGTGGCAATTGTTACCTTGATAGAAATAATGTGAAACTCAGAAATTTTATTTCTGACCCACTTATATAAGCAAGAGTGCACAGGATTTGTGCAAAACAAATCACTTTTACAAATGTCAAAAACATTTGAATTCAACTAGTGTTGTAAACCCCCTAACTCTCTCCACTCTTGATTCAATCTAAAGCAAAAGAAATGAAAGCCATTTTAAAAACACTCTATCTGGGGGGAAAGGCTTAGAAAAATTCATGTTTTAATTACGTGTCCTAAAATTAAATGATGTGAGGAAGAATGGAAAACCTCATTCATCAATTTTAACACACCATGAGTGACATAATCAGCCTTAATCATTATGTAAATTAAATGTTACTGGAGAAAATTTTTGTCTATTAAGGCTCAAAAATGAAACACTAAAGAAAATAAAAATAGCATGACAGAATGACTTGAAATCTAATATATCTTGTTAGTTATTAATATTCAGAAATATACAATTGCCAAACTACCTGGTAATAGCATCTACAGAAGCCATGCGGAGGATTTCCGGAGCTGGACCAAAGGAATGACAGGACCAGGACATTCTGGTGTTCACAAATTAGAGCAATTAGTTGCCAGACAAATATAAATCCTTAAGATAATGCATTCGAGGGTTTGAAGCAGAATCACACTTATGTTCTTAAAAATTTCTGATTTAATCTTTACCCTGTAGAAATACGTTTTAGAAAAAGAATGGAAAAACATGCAATCCAAATGACTTGAGAAAAAAAATTTTAAAGGCAACAAAATAAACAAACAAAATAGAAACAGACTGATAGATACAGAGAACAGACTGACAGTTGCCAGAGGGGGCTGGTGGAATGGGAAAGGGATTAAGCAGTACAAATTGGTAGTTACGACACAGTGGGAGAGATGCAGATTACAGCACGGGGAATACAGTCAATAATGCTGTGATAAACAGGTATGGGGCCAGGTGGATGCTGGAAGCAGCAGGGGCCCACTGTGTAAAGTACATGATTTTCTAACCACTTGGCTGTACGTCTGAAACTAATGCCGAATAATACTCAGCGTAAACTGTAATTGAAAAAGGAAAAAAAAAATTATGCGAAGAGACGACTGCAATCTGTGAGTTTAGTCTGCAAACGACCCGCTGGGACAGAACACACATTTGTTGGAGGGGACTATTGTCAATGTTTTCAACATAATCACAGACAAATAAATGTGCATCACGTTGGGTAGTCAGTGTTCTACGGGAATATTGTCTCCTCCACCCTGAGCCACTTCTTTCCTATTCCGTCTCTCATACGTGGAACAGCCACGTTTCGCGCTCTGAAAGGGTTGTTTCCAGCAAGACAGATAAGCTCTTTCGAGCTTTCGAGAGCTTGCATAAATGTCTGCTTTGAAGCTGTAGAGATACAGCGCAATTCATGTGTCCCCGAACGTATTTCAACAGTAGAATTCTAAAGCATAAGGGCAGGGCCTTACAAAGGATCAAATGTATTAAACTACTAGAAAGAATTCCATTTTTTAAACGTCATTAAACACTTTGTGATAAAGGCATCTCAAGAAATGCCATCACACTGCCTCTAGTCATAAGAGTGTGAAAATTAGTGTCAAAATAAAATTTCCACAACAGATTACCGACTTATCCAATGAGTGGAGCTGCCACACGGAGTTGACGATGAAACACAATTTTCAAAATTGAAAAACATGACCCTGATTCAAATAGAGAACAAATGTGCCAAAGTATTTATTCAGAACATGAATCAGTTAAGACGTGACAAAAAGGTAAAGCTAGTTCAAAATAATTAGAGGAACAGAGAATTACAATAATCACCCAATCACGGGAATGCTCAATTAAATATGTTAATAGGTACAAAACTAGTTCAAGCCCTTCAAAGCATTAAAAAGACAACAATGAAATAATGTTTCTACTAGGCAGAAATCCATAAATTAGCATGCAGCCCCATGACGTCTGGGCGCTAATCACATACTAAACACCAGAGACAAACACAAGTGCATTTTCCTACATGTAACTGATCATAGTTCACTGAGTCTGTTGAACCAATGCTTCTTTATGACACTGGAAATAACTGTCATTTTCCTGTTTTATTAAACATGTGCACATGCACGACACCTATCACACAGATACACATATTTCCCCCTGGATAGTCCACGCCGTGAACAGTGGGCAGCAGTCACAGAAAACAAGCAATTTTTGTAGGCGTATATAAAGCATCCCTTTAGGGAAATCCAGATAGCATTGCGAGACCCTCTCAGAAGGCATGACATATTAAAACGACCTTATTCTACATTCCCTGGACACCTCACTCGAGTCAACACTAAATAAAGTTGAAATTGAATATTGAAACGACGTTTTTGCTGAACATGTCGTTTGAAGACTGCGCCCAAGAGGAATGTTTCATTAAAACCACACGGTCGAGCGCGAGTGTCTTCCCACACCGATGACAGAATTCGGGAGGACATGCTGGCCCGCACGTGTGAGCTGCCTCTTCGCCAGAGCCGATGCCACCCCGGGAAACCCCTCCCTCTGTGCACCGGTGAGAAGCTACTGCTCAGGAGGTCAAGTCCTATCATGAGACGTCAGCAGTTCAGGGAAATCTTCAGGCTCCACTTCAAGTTCTCTTGCTCTTTCCACTACCTCTGCAGTCACTTCCTCCACTCAAGGCTTGAACCTCTCCAAGCCATCCACGAGGGTTGGAATCCACTTCTTCCAAACTCCTGCCGATGGCGCTATTTTGAAAGCACCAAGTGGCACTTTGTCCCCAGTAGAAGACCGTCTGCGCTGAAAGCCTGTCATTCGGTGTAGCCACCTTCATGAGTCATCTTAGCTAGACCTTCCAGGTAACTTGCTGCTCCGTCTCGCCTTTCAGGTTATGGAGACGACTTCTTTCCTTAAACCTCGCAAGCCAGCCTCTGCCAGCTCCAGACTTGCCTTCTGCAGCCTCCTCCCCTGTCGCAGCCTCACGGAACTGGAGCGAGCCTTGCTCTGGGTGAGGCTTGCCTTCAGGGGACATTGGGGCTGGTGGGGTCTCCCGTCCAGACCGCTGAGGCTCTCCCCACGTCAGCACTGAGCCTGTGTTGCTTCCGTACATCCGTGGGTTCCCTGCAGCAGCATTTTCAGTTTAAGGACTTTTTCCTCCGAATTCACGACTTTCAGCCGTTTGGCACAAGAGCCCTACTTTTTGGCCTTTGTCAGCTTTAGACATGCCTTCCTCGCTCAGCCTAATCACTTCTGGCTTTTGATTTAAAGTGACAGACGTGCGACTCTTCCTTCACTCGCACACTTCGAGGCCACTGCAGGGTCATTCATGAGCCTAATTTCTGTATCGCTGTGTCTCAGGCAGCAGGGAAGTCGGAGGAGCAGTCAGAGCACACGCCACTTCATCTATTAATTAACTTCGCCATCTCATTAGAGGTGGGGTTCACGGCACCCCCGGACAATTCCAGGATGGACATCAAATGTCACTGATCACAGATCGCCACCACAAATGCGATGCTAATTTAAAAGTTTACTGTGTCGTGAGAATGACCAGCATGTGACAGAGACACGGGAGACACGGAGTGAGCAAATGCTGTTGGAAAAAGGGTGCCGATAGGCTAGCTTCAGGCAAGGTAGACACAAACCTCAGATTTGGGGAAAATGTGGCATCTGCAAAGCGCGATTAAGGAAAGGGCAATGAAGCGAGGTTTGCCTTACAATGCCACCCCCGAGCTAGGCAGTCCCGCGAAGTTGATTTGACGTCCCAAAGTCTCAGAGTGACAGATTATATATTGCATCGGTTAAAGTTCCTACCCGTGCATACACGTACCCAACACAAATGCTTGCTAATAATGATGATTGCCGTACACTTTCCAACATCATTATGCCTAATTGAAATGATAATGAAAGGGATGCAATCAGTCAGTATTTTTATATGGCCCTTCATTTAATGAGTTGACGCAGTTTTCAATTTCAGTTGATTGACCGATTTTGGAATGTTTTTCAAATGTTTGTAAAAAATTGCAAGTAAATGAACATCGCAAAATGAGTTTTATAAGTTTGGCTAGCTTTTCCAATTCAGCACATTTGCATGCTAAGACTTAAGCACAGTAAAAAGGGTGGATAAATAGCTTGTCAATGGCAAGCTATTTATCCACCCTTTAACCTCTGATTTTCAAAATTCATCAATAAATATTAATAGTTATCAATTTTTCCCCTATGACACTTAGTGTTCACAAGTTTATAGAACTGCCAAGTAAATAATATTAAGTTCCCTTTTCATATATCATGCAGGATGTGGCAAAAGTAGGTATAGAGTTGTTTATATGGAAAATAATATAATCATTAATAAATAAGAATACAAGAATAAACTGAGTTTCTCTATTCACACCTCTCTACACCTACTGTCGCCCCACCCTGTATACGGTAGATGCTATTTTATCTCCCTAGGGCATTCAATTCATTTACAGATAAGTGGGGTACAGATTAAAATTTATATTTTCTAACATTATTTATTACAATGCCATCTTGTAATTATAGAGAGCTTATTTTATTATGCAGTGCTCAGTATATGAGTCTGTTTCAATAAATACAATTCAAAAGATAATTTTACTCATATAAGTTTTCTCATATGAGAACCTACAAATGGTTCCAGTTCATTTTACTACCATTTTCCCTTTTACAATAGAATAATATTTGAGGTAAGAAAATAAAGCTATTATTTTGCATAATTTGTCCTATATTGGCAATAAAATGAAATAAATGCTTGAAGATATGCAGTCAAAAATTCTGCCATAGCAGTATACATAATTATTAAAACTTTTAAATGGTTATAAATTTTTACACATTTTACGTATTCAATATTATTCTACAAGTAGTTAACAACAAGATATTTTTATAATCATCAGGTAATGATCCATTTTTTAAACAGTTTTATGCTTTGTTTAAAATAAACCTATTTGTTGACTTTGTTGACTTATATAGAAAAACCAAATTATATATTGTTTTATCTACTTTTTATTCTTTACCTCAATGACATTTCGCCTCATCCTTACTTTCCAAGTTGCTTCCCAAGGATAACCAATTTTTTTTTTGTCCCATTCTATTAGTGGATTTTTTCCAAATGTTTTTATACATGTAACAGACCAATGTTTTTGCTATCAAAATTGAGTGAGGCTCTTTATTCCATTTTATTTAATATTTCTGCTTGAACATATATATTTTCAAAGTAGGATGCCATAAATGGCACACTTGTCTTGAATCATGTATTTTCACAATGTCTTCCTCTGCATGTCTTACTACACGTCTTACCAATCTGCCACAACAGTCAGTACACCCAGGGGCTCCTACAAACTTGGCACTAGGGGCTAGAAGGGTATGCTGTGTTAAAGATGAACTCTCAAACACAATTCGTGTCTTTCTTTTAACTGCATACCAACATGCTTGGTGGTTAAATAACCTTTATTCCTGAATCCCAAAAATGCATCAATGGAAAAAAAATCTGTTTTCACACAGCTTAGGCTTAATTGTAGACATCTAAGCACAGTCAGCTGTTTCACAATAGCGCTCGAGCTGGAATACACGTTGCAAGCAGGAAACTAATTTATAGTGCAGGGCAGGCCCACACTTGATCTCACGGCGGCAAGACTTTATGTCTCCATTTCCGCAATGCTGCCTAACACAATCATACCAGGACAGCAAATGTTAAATATAAGTTGGGCTCACATGATCCATTGCCTTATAATACTAGAGCGCCCCGTGGAGTCATGCTGAATATGCCAAGTGATTTTTCAAAATTTAATCATCCCAAATGTCAGATAAAGGTGCTTGTGCTGTCATTCTTTAAAACTGGGGCAAGAATCCCGAGTGTGCCAGCAAGTAATAAAGAAAGCTTCTTCTTAACACCAGTATTAAATAAACAACATCCTTACCGATCACCGCTCATTTTGCTAGTCACAGTAAATAAAAGCATGATAATGCTACACAGTGAGCATTTCCATTCCTTATATATTTCATTATATTTCTTATGGCCAACAGGTCAATCTGAATTTCTTTTTCGGGGGGCATTCCTGGCTATACTGGAAGAAGTTCAGCAGCTTTAAAAATAACTTATTACGAACATAAACTCAAAAGTCCTCCACAAGATTATCAGCAAATGGAGTCAGGCCGTAACTAACAAGGACGATACGTCACAACAAAATGGAATTCAGTTCCATAATTCAAGGCAGTTTCAACATCTGTGTAGCAACGCAATTCACCGTATTAACAGGCCTAATGAGAAAATAGCTCAAATCCACAGGAAAAACATTCAGAAAAAGAAAAAAACACATAAATTTATATTAAACTCTCAGTAAATTTGGAATGAAAGGTAGTTCTTCCACCTGAAATGCGTATGTATAATAACCTACCATTACATCATACTTAATAGTGAAAACCTGTGTATTTTATCTCTAAGATCAGGAACAAGGAAAAAAAAAAAAACTCCCTCCTCCTGACTCAATTTAACACGGCGGTAGATATGCTGGTGAATGCAATTGTAACAGGGTGCAGCAAAGAGGGGGACACCAAATGAGGATTTGGAATGGGGTCCAGAACTCAAGGTGTTCGGGAAATATTAGGATATCCTCACCCCTCTCCCACACAGGTGTGGGTTGGGGGAAGGGACACAAGGAGCAGGGCCATTGAGAGCTGTTTTGCATAGCAACAGCTTTGCAGCTAACCTCTGGTGTGGTCATTCAACATATCTGTAACCTTTAACTGGTTGCATAGATATGTTAAAGTGCTCTGAGCCAGGGGGATGGAAGTAACTTCCCCACCAAGACGTAACTGGGGGCAGGTCTCCTAAGTTACAGCACCTGTGTAGGAGCTTGAAGATTGGCTCCAAGACATGGGACCACACACCTGCCCAGACTCACAGTGGCAGCCCAGTGAAGCTGGAAGGATATGAGAGTGCTGGCAAGTGCAGTCAATTGTGGGAGGAGTCAGAAATGGGGCTGCAGAGGAACACTGGTGTGGGGATTTAAGCCAACACTCGGCAGCCATTGGGGGGAGAACCACATGGTTTTGGCTGGGTAGAGACTCCGGCAGCCCTGTGAGAGAGAATCACCATGCGGCTTTGGCAGAGAACCGCCACTCAGCTTTGGCAGAGTGGTGACCCCCTTCCTCGCAGCCATTGAATGGAGAGACTCAGCAGCCACTGGGGGGAGAACCACGCAGCTTTGCCAGAGTGGGGATCCCCGCAGCATTAGTAGCGGGAACCACCACCCGGCTTTAGCAGAGATCCCGGCGACACAGCTGATGGTGCCGGGAACTGAGGGAGGCCGACCAGCTGAGACGGATTACTGGGAAGAACCGGGGCTGCCTGAGCCTCAGACTTCTATTTCTTTTCCTGAGATACGGTACCCCAGACTGGGCAAAGAGGGGAAGGAAGGACTGTGTGTGTTTTGGGTGTTTTAAGGGACTTTGGGATTTTGATGAAGACATTAGGTCACTACTTTAAGTCTGTATAGCATTAAATAAACATTTCCTTTCCTTTTCAGGAATCTCTGGCACTGAGAGATGTCTTTCCTATAAGGAGGGACATAACAAACCTGGGGGTGTCTTTCAGGTAATAGTATATTGCCCTTGGTCCCCCGTTGTTCTGTAACAGTTTTTGGAGACTCTGCTGGGACAATAATTGTCTATAGCAGACCGACCCCCTCAGGTGTGAGAGAGTGAGACTTTGGAGTTTTCCCAGTCTCGAGAATTTCTCTGCACTCCTCCTAAGGGGATCAGCTGCCTATCATGCCTGGAAAGGTAAAAAGGAAATGAAACAGGGAGGGAGCAGAGACGTGAAAATGGTTTGGTTGAAAACTGGTTTCTGAACATCGTTTTGGAACAGTGGAGCGGTGGGTAATGGTTTGGTTAGTATGCTGCTCCCAGGTTGCCCCTGTCTGCTCACTCACAGTTTCGGTGAGCCCAGGGGGCACCAAGGGAGCCTGCACTCAGGTGTAGGGAGGAAGCAAACCCCTAGGCTCTGCAAGCCGAGCCTGCATGTGCGTTGGGGATCAGACAGCAAGCCATGGGGGTACGCTGTCACTTTGGGTAAAATGGAGGATGAGCCAGGGGAGTGCCCCACCGTGGAGGACTGAGAGTGCATGGGCATCACTATTACTATCTTGGACCCAGCATGCATGGGTGCTGCCATCTTGGAACTGGACAAGGTGGTGGCTAAGGGTTCTCTTCAGATTGTGGGCTGAGTGCTGCTGCTGTGTGGGCACTGTATCAGTCAGGTTCTCCATGCAACCGGTTCTGATAGGAGTGGCTCTGGTTCTGAAGGTCATGAACTGAGGTCCAAGGGTGAGCATCTGATATATAGGGTGTTTGCAGGGTCTAAGTTTCAGAAAGCTGCAGGATGTCCCTGCGAATCTAGGGACTTTTAGCGGAAGGTACCTATAGTGCTGGGGACTTCTGGCTGCCACATGCTGAGTTAAAGTGCTGAGTTTAAGTACAATCCTTCCCAGTGTGGGAAAGGAACCAGGATTAAAAGAGAATGATGGTTAAATCTGGATGAGTAGAAATATGTATAAAGGATGTGACAGTTTTAAACCTGGAGTAAAGGAAACCTCAATTACCTGTTTTCTGGTTTCATGGGAAAAGAGCAAATTTCTCACACTGGTTTTGTTTCTGTTTCTGATCAGAAACTTTCTGTATTGTTAGATTTAAGAAAGGTTGCCATAACCAGTTGGGGAGTATGCCTTTGCCACTCGGGACCCAGAAAGGGTCATTTGGGGCTGATGAGTGCTTCAGCCTGAGGCAAAGGGGGCATGTCTCTGCCATGAGACCAGATCTGGAAAGAGCAAGTCTCTGCAATTTGGTTCTGTTTCTGATCAGAAACCTGTATTTGAAGACCTGTTTAAAGTCACTGAAGACCTAAGAAAGGTCACCGTAAGACCTAGGATAGGTCTCTGGTAATGGGTTGGGAAGCATGCCTTTGCCACTCAGGACCCAGGAAGGGTCATTTGGGGCTGATGAGTGCTTCAGCCAGAGGCAAAGGGGCATGTATCTGCCAAGAGACCAGGCCTGAAGGAGCATGTCTCTGCGAGGCACTGATGGACACATATTGGTGCCAGAGAATGCCTCTACCTGTGTATTGTTCTGGAACTCTGAGTTCTGGATTTTGCTCTGTAACTGCTCTGAAAAGGAAATTGAGGATTCCAGGGAAGGTTGAAACTTCACACTCTGTAGGAAAGTTTTGAGAAGCCTGGTGGATATCAGAAGGAAAAGGATTTTCTTTCACACTTTGTATTTTTCTCCCTAGCTGATCCCTCCAGAATTTGGCATTCTGAAGGAGTGAACAATAACATAAGGTTTCTTTGCATAAATCCAATAAGACCAGTCGCTAATAGTGGTTTTGTTAACCAAGACTTTGACTGGAATGTCACAGCTGAAGGAGGCATGTATGGGTTCTGGTCATCACCAGAAAGCCCTGAGGAACTGGGATTGGCTTGTGAAGCTAGCACAAGCCCACGAGAAAAGCCTGGTACTTTGGTTGGCTGTGCAGTTCGTGCCAGTCTTTCCAGGGAAGGAAAGAAGGTTGCTTTCCTGACAGATGGCCAAAAAGGAACCTGTAAGCACAATGGAAGCCTCAAGGATTTGAGTGAAACAACTGGTACAGGCAAAGCCAGATGGCAGATGTGTGGCTCTGCTTCTGTGCCCCAAGGTGCGGAGTGAGGAGTCAATCTGAAGGTTCTCTGTGTGAGTTCCAGCAAAGCAGAAATAAAGATCATAAGTGATCCAGGCTGCTCTTGGTGTGTTTATGCAAACAAACTAAAAATTAAAAGCAGGACCCAAACTAGTCCCTTTAATAACAGTGAGGGTGATCTGAAGGAGAAAAATTGTGGTTCAAGGAAATCACAGTGCTCAGTATTGAACATCAGAATGACGCAGCTAACTGTCTTGAAAGTTTGTTTTCATTTGAAAGTTGAAACTGGGTTTGTAATATCACCAAAGATGTACCGTTTACAGATATGGAGGACCTGTCAAATTGCCATTGCTAAATGTCATTGCAGGAAGGACCTTGCAACTGAATGTCTTCGCAAAAGACAGTCTCACAGGCACAGAGACTGGTTTGGGGATTGTTGTGTGAATTTTAACTTGTGTGTTCTGTGTTCATAGGGCGTATACCTCTGACCTCATTGCCTGAGTGATTGGTTGCAATACAGGCCTCACTTAAGGAGCCCGTCTTCATCACCGCACCCTGAGACTCAACGGTTTGGCTGAATTGAGTGGTTGGGTTGGTGAATGGTTTGGACGGTCTGCGGGCTTCACTTTAGAACTGATTTTCCTTTTCTGTCTTGATGACTTGGACATAAAGGGCCCCAGAAATCTGAAAGGAGGGAAATCCTAATGTATTTCCCTCAGCCTGAGTGAAGCGTAGTGGGCCACAAGGGTTTTGGATAGGTGTAGCGTGCCTCGTGCACTTTCCTCCAGATAAGCCATTCTTTACCTAAGCCCCTGCCTTTGTCATTTAGTGGTTATGATTTAATTGTGCCTTCCAACTCTTTCCAAATCTGTCACCTCCAGAATATGACCTGGATGCCAACGGCCCAGTAATGCCAGCCTTTAGACACCAAGCCTGCGACTTCCTGATGACAGCCAACTGACCAGGATTCTGTAAGGTCCTTCCCCTTACAGGAGGGACTCCCTCCATGCTGCATACACCCCCCTTTCAGGGCACCCCTGACCCAAGGGTAGGTACAATGACATCCATGTCCAGCCAGAACTAGTTACAAGAAGATGAAACCTTCGTCTATTGTCCTTTATAAGATTATAAAGTGGGTGTAAATCTGAAAGGAGGGATTGTAACAGGGTGCAGCCAAGAGGGGGGCTCAAATAGGGATTTGGAATGGGGTCTAGAACTCAAGGTGTTCAGGAAATACTAGGATGTCCTCCCCCCTCCCCCCGACAGGTGTGGGTTGGGGGAAGGGACATAGGGAGCAGGGCCATTGAGAGCTGTTTTGCATAGCAACAGCTTTGCAGCTAACCTCTGGTGTGGTCATTTAACATATCTATAACCTTTAACTGGTTGCATAGATATGTTAAAGTGCTCTGAGCCAGGGGGATGGAAGTAACTTCCCCACCAAGACGTAACTGGGGGGCAGGTCTCCTAAGTTACAGCACCTGCGGTAGGAGCTTGGAGAAGATTGGCTCCATGACATGGGACCACACACCTGCCCAGACTCACAATGGCAGCCCAGTGAAGCTGGAAGGATATGAGAGTGCTGGCAAGTGTGGCCAGTTGTGGGAGGAGTCAGAAATGGGGCTGCAGAGGAAGATTGGTATGGGGATTTAAGCCAAGACTCAGCAGCCACTGGGGGGAGAACCACGTGGTTTTGGCTGAGTGGGGACTCCCGCAGCCCTGGGAGAGAGAACCACCATGCAGCTTTAGCAGAGAACCACCACTTAGCTTTGGCAGAGTGGTGACTCCCCTCCTCGCAGTCATTGCATGGTGAGACCCGGCAGCCAATGTGGGGAGAACCACGTGGCTTTGCCAGAGTGGGGACCCCTGCAACTTTAGTAGGGGGAACCACCACCTGGCTTTAGGAGAGATCCCAGTGACACAGCTGATGGTGCCGGGAACCAAGGGAGGCCCACCAGCCGAGATGGAGCACTGGGAAGAACCGGGGGCTGCCTGAGCCACGGACTTCTATTTCTTTTCCTGAGATACGGTACCCCAGACTGGACAAAGGGGGAAGGAAGGACTGTGTGTGTTTGTGGGTGTTTTAAGGGACTTTGGGATTTTTTTTAAGATTTCATTTATGTATTTTTAGAGAGTGGAAGGGAGGGAGAAAGAAAGAGAGAGAGAAATATCAATGTGTGTTTGCCTCTGATATGGCCCCCACTGGGGACCTGGCCCGCAACCCAGGCATGTGCCCTGACTGGGAATGGAACCTGTAACTTTTTGGTTTGCAGCCCGTGCTCAGTCCACTGAGCTACACCAGCCAAGGTGGACTTTGGGATTTTGATGAAGACATTAGGTCACTGCTTTAAGTCTATATAGTATTAAATAAACATTTCCTTTCCTTTTCACAAATCTTGGGCTTTGAGAGACTTCTTTCCTATAAGGCGGCAGACATAACAAACCTGGGGGGTTCCTGTCGGTGATAGTGTATCACCCCAGGCCCCCCTTTTGTTCTATAACACAATGACCAAGGAAATAAATGAAAAGCATACAGGATATAAAAGCAGAAACAAAATATTTTATATCTCCATAGATGAAATGACTTTTCTATGTGGAAAATTTCAAAAACTCAAAATTTTTTCTAGAATGTATGAGCTTCTCAAGTCTTAGGATATAAAGGCAACATAAGAATATCAATTTTATCTCTACCTACAACCAATGAAACTACTGGAATTTTAAAAATAAATATCATGTACTATAAAGCTAAATAAGATTGAAATATTAGGTAAAAACCTAACAGAATACGTTCAGGATGGATATATTGAAAACTATATAACATGAGTGTAGATGCAGGCAATCCTAATTAAAATTCCAGCGGCATTTTATAAATAGCTGCAAGGTGGCTCTAACATTTGCAGGGGAAGGCAAAGGAACCTGAACATGTAAAAATGATTTTGAAACTGCAGAGCATATTTGGAAGATTCACCCATCTCAGTTTAGGTATTTACCTGAAAGCAACCTCAGTCAAGAGAGCACAGTGTCCGTGAAAGGCTCCACCCACAGCTGGAGGGGACAGAATAGACTAGAAGTAGACTCCCCCAAATCAGTCAACTGATTGTTTTAACAGTTATAAATCAATCCATCCATTCAAGGGAGCCCCCTCTGTCCCTCCATCCCCCTCGATAGCCTATAGCGTTCGTGTGCACCCCACAGATGCCGTCCCTACCTGGATGTGGGCTCAGCGCTCAGGAGGCCGCAGGGCCTGGCAGTTGCACCTGGAAGCTCACCAGCTCCCCGATACTGTCGGTCCGAACTTAGCCACAGTTCGGGTGGGCCAGGCCCAGGTGTCGGGCAACGACTGACAAATTCTCCGGGAGCCCCGTGGGTGGCGGCAGCAGCGACATTCTGGGGTAGAGGAGGCCGAGTTCCTGGCCTCTCCCCACTTCAGGCTTCGTGGTGCCCGGGCACCTGCACACTGGGCCCCTTGCGGAGGGTTGGAGGCCTGCAAGAAGCTGGTGACACCCAGCTTGGTGGAGAACACCCGCCTGATGCCCAGGTGATGGTCAGCCGCCAGGCCCTCACCCCGGGGGGAGGCGTCCAGAGTCCCGTTCAGCACACACCACCAAGTCGTGTCTTCTGGGCCAGAAAGGCATCCTCGGAGGTCGGCCCACGTGAACCCCGTGCGCAGAGCGCTGCGCCCCAGCCAGCCCGGTGGCAGGTCCTGCCCGCACACCTGAGAGCCATGGCCGCCCTGAGCACAGGTGTTCTTGAACTCCTACAGGGGAAAACAAAGAGCCTATTGTGCTTATTATCATTATTTTAAAAATTGTTTCTTTCAGTTAAAGTTTACTGTTTCATGCTTAACTTCCAAGTTGATGGGATAAGTAATATGAGACCAGCAGCTATGCATTTAAATTGAGAATCCTGTTGTGAAAAAACTAAATTACTTGGAAAACCACCTGGAGATCATTTCAACCACTGTTTCCCTTAAATATCAGCTACATTTTGCTCAATGCAAAATTTACAATCAGAATTTTTCATATGATAGAATTTGCATTTTTAAAAAGTATTACAGGATAATATATAAGCATAGATAATAAAAAACGGCACATAAAAAGTATAATAATTGGCTGATTTAAAAACATAATTACCTAATTCAATAGTCACATAAAATCACCATAAACATTGCATAATTTAAGTACCAATAATTATGCTTACATATCAGCTATTTATTGCATGTGCTAATAATGCAGAATATTAAAATTTGCAGATAGAAATGTCGCTATTTTAGAGGTGACACTGTGTAAGCAATTTCAGTAAAGTATAATTTACACACAATCAAAAACAGCCATTTTAAGTGTTAAATGTCATGAGTTTTGACAAATGAATATGTCCATGCAATAACCACTATGATCAAAACATAGGATAGTTCCTTGGATCAGGGACAATGGTTTTTCACCTTTATTCCAAATATTGACTTTAGTCTCCATTGCCGATTTGACTACATGTAGAGTAGATTTCTCCACCTCTCCACCTAGATTTCCTTTCTATGTCTTTGTAGAACACTAGTGGATTTGCCACAAAGGGGTTTCATTTTTATTTCCATGGATACTCTGTATATACTAGATGGCTCTAAACAGTTCCTTGGATCCCTCAGTGTTCGTATTTGTTATGTGAAGATACTAATACTGGACCTGATGTACACAGTGTTCAGGAGAATCAAATGAGATAGAGCATTTAAAATATTTTCAAATAAAAAACAGTATACAAATATGTTTACTCTAATTATTAGTTCATCAAGAGGTGCACATTTAACCCCTGATACACTTGCCTATCAGTTTTGCCCCCCCTGCTTTTCTATTTGCTTCTAGAAACGCAGAAGTATATAGAGGGTCACTAGGACCCAAAGGAAGCATGTTAGTTCCCACAGGCACAAAAGCAAGTGTGACCTAGAAGGACCTTTCTGAAGCCACAAAAGTGGTAGCCGGTCCTCATCCCTACCTTCTGCACAAAAGTTAAGAGAAGCCTACCAATGACGGGCATTCTACAGCTGGATCCTCAGCCCAGGAATTCCATAAGGTGAGCAGAAATTCATAACGAGGTGTACATGGTGGTTCCTATTTGAAAATGTCTTTGAGACAAGAATCCCGCTGAGTGATGAAAATGATGGTGACTTTCTAAATAGGACCTCAGGGCACCGTGACAAACCAGACAGAAAGCTTTCTTTCATTTTAAAAGTTTATTAGAAAATAATAGAGCCCTGGTCTGGTAGCTCAGTTGTTTAGAGTGTCGCCCTGATACGCCGAAGGTGCAGGTTCCATCCCCTGTATCAGCCAACGAATGCATGAATAAGTAAAGCAATAAATCGATGTCTCTCTGTCTCTGTCTCTCTCCTTCCCCCACTTCCCTTCTCTCTCTGAAATCAATACATAAATTTAAGAAAGCATGGGAAATACAGTCTACCAGCGAAGGAAGGGAACAGAGTGTGAGATCATCCCGCCTGCCCTCCAGGTGTTGGGGATGCAGACTTCTCTCGCTCACCCGCCGCGTGATTATGCTATTTTCTAAAGTGGTGCCATTTCAGGGAGCTGGCGCCGCTCGCAAATGACGAGGCATGGAGCCAACACTCACTTCATAATTGCTAAACAGTTTTCTGCAACTGGCAGTCCAAATATTTTGATGCTACTAAAGAGAAAGGTGATTATTACATTGGGCAGTGACATGCCTTCCCCGCTCAGCTGTTACTTGGCGTAATAGGTTTCATGTTGGCAGCTGGCTTGGAAAAGCTGGGGACATTTTCATTGTGTCAGAATGGTGAAAGCATAGGAAAAAGTTAAGGTATGAAAATATACTTCTTTCCAATATGCAAAATGCATTACCCATTAGGGATTTTTTTTTCATATTTTGGTCCAATATGACATAAGTCCCAGTTGAATATTAACTCATTGTGAAACAGGGTAAGCTTGTTCTTTTTTAAAAAAGATTTTATTTATTTATTTTTAGAGACAGGGGAAGGGAAGGAGAAAGAGAGGGAGAGAAACATTAATGTGTGGTTGCCTCTCGAGCACCCCCCCCACCAGGGACCTGGCCTGCAACCCAGGCATGTGCCCTGACCGGGAATTGAACTAGCGACCCTCTGATTTGCAGTCCAGTGCTCAATCCACTGAGCCACACCAGCCAGGGCTTCTTTTTTTTTCAACAGCCTTTAAAACAAAATTTTATCAGAGCTTGGACCAATGATGTCATTCTATAGTATTTAAAATCTAATTTGAGTCCTGCTTCTATTTAAAATGATCATTGTAACCTGCTAATAAAAGCTTATTTGATCTGCCAAATATTGGGCATTTATTATACAGTAGACACTTTGTTAAGCATATCCTTTAAATAAGCTTATTGAGATATACATATATATATATATATATATATATATATATATATATATATATATATTTTCATGCAGTAAAGTCCACTTATTGAAGTTTACACTTGGATGGGTTTTGACAAATGAATATCTTTATGTAATCAAGCTGCAGGACATTTCCTTCCCCCTCAAACATTCCCCCAGACCCCACCTCTAACAACTGATTTGCTTTGTGCCTTTTCTAGAATGTTATATAAGTAGCACAAAGCACTGTCGTCATTTGTGTCTGCCTTTGTTCACAGTGCACCATGCTGTTGAGACTGCTCGGTGCTGTGGTTTGCAGCGGGACCCACCTCGCTCATCTCCCACCCCTGAGTAGTATTTCATTGGGAGGACGTGCCGGAAAGTGCCCGTCGGTTCGCCTTTGATGGCCGTTAGGATTGGGTGCAGCTTTGAGCTGTTACGAGTAGCTGCTGTGAACATCTGCACACGCGGACCTATGCTTCCTCTTGGGTGGACACCTAGGGGTAGGTTAGTTTAAGTGATATAGAAATGGCATGCTTGACTATATACAAAACCAGGATGCCGTTTTCCCCAGCGCCTGCTCCGCCTGGCATTCCCACACACAGTGGATGAAAGTGCAGTTACTTGGCATCCTCGCTAACCTTGGTATTTGATGTTCACGTCCTTAATAATGTTGACGAGCACTTTTTAACATTTCTGATGTTCGTCCACTCTAGTCTAGGCTTCTACCACAGACACGAATCCCATCGGGGGCTCACCTGCACGACCATCCAAATTTAATTTCTTCTCTTAGGCTCCATCTCCTATACCAAAGTTCAGACCTTCATGGGTTTTAATGACATGCTTTTTGTTACTATAGCTTTGTAGTAAGTCTTCAAAACAGACTCCTCCACCTTTGTTATGATAAAAATTGTTTTGCTGTTTTGGTCACTTGGTGCATTTTGTTTCTCTGTATAAATTTTGGGGTCAGCTTATCAATTTCTACCAAAACAAGACACTTCTGAAATTTTGATTTGGATTTCTTGGAAAACACAGATAAATTTGGGGAATATGAGACCTAAAAGTGTTGAAACTTTCAATACATAATTACCACAGAAATCTTCATTTATTTGGTTCTTTTCAAGTTTCCTTCAGCAATGTTTCATAGTCCTTGGCATATGGGCTTTACACATCACTGTATTTTTAAAATTTAACTTTTATTCAATGTTAATACCTATGGTCTTTAAATGTCCTAAATTTTATTAGTAATAATTATTTTTTTTCTGTTCCCCCTCTTTGCTGATACTCTACACATTTGTTTAATACTTGTTGGTATTATCCCAAATGAGTATCTTTACTTTTTCTTTCTTTGGCTTTCAATCTCTGAATTTGTGTTTCATAGTTTCTACTGATTTTCACTGATTTGTCTGCTCACAAGGCCCAGAAGAGGGCTCCACGGGGCACGCCCGGGGGACGCAGGTGGAGCTGAGACTGAGAGAGGCCCCTCAGTGGAGCGCAAAGAATAACTGAGGAAGGAAAGCCTTCTGAAAAGACAACTATTTTCACTTACTTTTGTGTGGAAGTATAGTAAAGATATAAAATAGAAATTCAAGGAAAATAGAGAATCAGGTTTCTTTTATAGGAACTATCAGGACCCTTTTTTTATATCCAATGTAGGAGGACAAGAAGAAAATGCTGAAGCAGGGCCACTGAAAGTCGCAGAGTAGGGAGGTCACTGTATCACGGAATGCCCACTGCTTCGTAGAATGAGTATCTGTTAGGAAAGGCTGTTAATCAACTGCAGTTATAGTCTAGAGATGCTAGACTGGAAAATCCATAGTGATCTGGAACACATGCCCCCACTGGGCAGTTCTTAAGTCACTTAGCTCAAGGTGCTGTAGAAGCCCAGAGGTAGAGGAGGACACCTTCAGAGGCAGCTCTCGCAGGAAACACGGCCAGCTGCGGCAGTTTGGCAACGTCAGTGTTTCACCAGAGGGGAGAGGAGTTAATGGGCAGAAGATAAGGGCCCAGCGGTAGCCGAACTCTGCAGGGACTGGAGTCACAGTTGCCAGCAGGAAGCTCTGGCTGTCTTCTCGTCTCCTGGAGGTAGAATAATAGAGGGTTTAGCGTATTCATCATGGACAGTTCTTCCATCCTCCCTCCTGCTTCTCCAGCTCTCCCCTGCACATGCCGATTCTCAGATGCAATGGAAACCCTGCGTGATTTGCTCTGAAGCAGGGTAACAGGTGCGAGAGAACAGTCAAGTCACCTGTCCCAGAACTTCAGGATCAGGTCCCTGGAGAGCAACTAGACAAACCACGGCTCACATTAATCACGACTCAGAATGCCAAGGCGTAAACTGCATGTCAAAGGCAATCCTAGAAGTGGCGCGGTGTTTATCACAAACAAGGAAGGACGTCTTCTCTGGGGGAAAGCCGCCTTCCACTCAACGAGCAGTCCCAACACCGGCTTTTTATTCATGTGACTACAAAGAAGATGCTCCACCCACTTTGTAAGCCGAAGTCTTCACTTTGTCTGATTGCAGGTGAGGCAAAGAAGCCTCCACGGAAGTGAAAAGAGGGTGAAATGTGGACCACTTGCCACAGCATTCATTTCATCTCAGTCTCTCTCCACCTCTCCCTCTTTCTCACACATCCCCCTAAAATACGATTCACATGTTTTTAAAATATGACATTTGTTACAGAGAACACAAGCTTGTTGAGAACTACAAGGAACACACTGTAGAGCACATAATTGTTTAACCAGCATGCTGTATACCTGAAACCAACACAAATAATATTGAATGAAAACTGTAATCGAAAAATTAAAACTAAAACATAATAATTACATAAAAGTGTGAAGAAAGTTTTCTTCATGTGTCGTGTACCATACAAGTACCTTACACAATGGACCTCTTCGGATAGTTTCACAGAAAGGAAAACAGTAGCATTTTAGTTGTGTTTTCCTTCAACTGAAAATGAATTTATATAATCAGTATAATAATACAATGTGCTAGAAAATAAATATTTTAAAAATTATAGTAAATAAATCTACTTCTTAGTAATAATGGCTTTTTGGTATTTAGTAAAATTAAAAGTCTAGAAAAAGTTTAAATAATATATACCAAATTAATACCAGATCATATTATAGTACTCCCTGTGTTGAGATCATTCCAACATGAAACATCATTATGTCTTATGTGTACAAATGCAGAACCAAGCATCACGGGCAGCTTCTATTTTCTTCTAGCTTATAATTTATGAGTGATTAATAATAGCAACACAATGAACCTAGGAACCCACTTATTTATAAATAATTCAAAATAAAAATATGACAAGGCAGGAATTTTATAAAAATAATGATCTCATTAGCTCAGATTATAGGCATATTACTAAGAGCTAACAGAAAAACAGCTAATTTAATAGACATCATTTTAGAAGGCATTCAGCTAAACAATGAAAATTAAGAGTATATTAGAGATTTCCTTTTGTATGAATATATATATATATATATATATATATATATATACTCATACTGTAGGGCATAGCTCCAACAAATAAGAAAGCATGGATATTTTTCTGCAGTCAGCAAAATAAAAGAGCAAGGATGAGCTTGAAGTTAATACAGTTTGTCTTTTGGAGTGCAGTTTGCAGCTCAGAACGTTAATTCTGGAGGGATAATGAAGGAAAATTTAGACAAACTCTGTTATTTTTTAAAATAGGTCACTATTCAGTACATTCACATTGCAACTGTCTGAGGTAACTCACTGTCTTACGGCAAGTAGCTCGGAGCCTAGTGCTAATGCTGAGTGACGTTCACCCCAAATATTTTCATCTCACAAAGTGATGTTTACAAGCAAGAAACAAATCCACTGGTCCTGTTTCAGCAAACTCTCTGAAATGAGAACACGGAAAACAAAGTTTAAAAATATTCCAAAGAGCTAATACGTTTGCCTGCCAATGGTTATCCTGTTTCTAGCACATGTAATGAGACGGGGGTCTATACTCTTCCCAGCATCAGATGAACCGATGAAAATTGGGAAGTCCCTTTCCCTTCGCTCATGACAAGCAGACACCAGCTGGCCCCGCACAGCTCACGTGGCCTGAAGGGATGTAACCATGCCACTCCGGAATAACAGTACCGGACAAATCACATGGATACTTAACAGGTAAGCATTCCCAACTCCTTGCTCCCTACCTAAAATGATTCCAGTCCCCAATTCTGAGTTTATTTCTCCCTCTTTCTCCCTTTTCTTAGGATCCTGCTGTGTCCCAGTACAAGTTCCCCACCCCAAATTAAAGTTCCAATATGCAGTCACTAAAACTCATAATTTCCACCCTTGGCCCATTTTGTGTCTTGTTAATGTGTGTGTAGGCATGAAGGGATGTGAGAATTTGAATCCCAAGTTGCAAATTTAAAAAATAAATACTGAATTTTATTGGGGTGATGCTATTAACCCCTTATCAAATGTACCACTGGCAAATTTGTTCTCCCACTCAGTGGGTTGTCTTTTCCTTTTGTTGGTGGTTTCCTTTGCTATGCAAAAAATTTTTAGTTCGATGTAGTCCCGTTTGTTTATATTTTCTTGTGTTTCCCTTGCCTGAGGAGATATATAAGAAAAAATATTGCTATGAGACATGTCTGAAATTTTATTATGTTTTCTTCTAAGATTTTATGGTTTTGAGTCTCACATTAAAGTCTTTAATCTATTTTGAGTTTATTCTTGTGTATGGCATAAGAATGTGGTCTACTTTTATTTTTTTTTGCATGCATCTGTCTGATTTTCCCAACACCATTCATTGAAGAGACTGTCTTTACCACAACCACCTCCATTGTATGTTCTTGCCTCCTTTATCAAATATTAATTTACCATAACAGCATGGGCTTATTCTAGTCTCTCTAGTCTTGATATTACAATTTCCCTTGATTAATGTCTGTTTTTATGCCAGTATCTGTTTTGAGTACTATGGCCTTATAGTATAGTTAGATGTCACATAGTGTGATTGCTCCAATTTCGTTCTTCTTTCTCAAAATTATGGTAGCTATTTGGGATCTTTTGTAGTTCCATATAATTTTGGAATATTTGTTTTAGTGAAGTATGCCATTGGCATTTTAATAGGAATTGTGTTGAATCTATAGATTCTTTGGGTAGTATGGACATTTTAATGATGGTAATTCATTAAAATGAATTCATTAAAATGAATTACCTATCATGAACATGGTATGTGCTTTCACTTATTTGTGTCTTCCTCAATTTCTTTTTTCAGTATCATATAGTTTTCCATGTACAGGTCTTTTACCTCTTTGGCTGATTTATTCCTAGGTACCTTTTTTTTTCCTTTGCAATTGTAAGCAGGATTATTTACATAGGTTCCCTTTCTAATAGTTCATTATTGATGTATAAAAATGCTACTGATTTTTAAATAATAATTCTGTATCCTACTACTTTATGGAATTTATTTATCAGTTCTAGTAGTTTCGTGGTGGAATCTTTATGGTTCCCAATATATGGTATCATGTGATCTGCAAATAATGACAGTTTTACTTCTTCCTTTCCAATTTGGATCCCTTTTATTTCTTCTTCTTGTCCTACTGCTGTGGTTAGGATTTCTAGTACTACAGTGAGTAAAAGTGGTAAAAGCAGGCATAACTCTCTTTTCCTGATCTTGAGGGAAACACTTAGCTTTTGCCTGTTGAGTGTGATGTTGGCTGTGGGTTTTTCATGTATGGACTTTATTATGTTCAGATATGTTTCCTCTGTTTCTACCGAGTTGCAGATTTACACAGGCTTATTTAAACATCATATATGCATTGCTAAGCTAGGGTTGTAAGAATGCCAAAACAACAAACTATAATGTTTTCTTTATTTTTGAAATTCTGGTGGCTGTGAATTATAAAATAATTGCTATAATTTTTAGCCACCTGCAATAGCACCACTTTAGCTCCTACCCGGCCTTGGCATTAGGCATAGTATAATGCACACTATGTTTTGGATAAAATGAATGGTATCATCAACACGGAAAAATCAGTTCTCATTCTCCAAGGCCCTTAGCTACAGAATTCTTGGCATGTCCTCTATATTGTCAGTGCATTGCTATAAATTTTTTGAGGACAGAGACTCTTTCTGTTGGACCATTTTATTCCAAGAGCTTATACTCTTCCAGGTACCTGGTAGGTAACAATTAAAAATGTATAAAATGCCTGGAAAGATTAACATGACAAATAAAACTTGAACTCAGTAAGAAGGATATTCCCAGCTGAATGAATGGCATTATATTTTTTAAAGCATAACTAAAATTCTCATATGGGCTTCTTTGCTCTTTCAAAAATAGACGTCTACATTTTAATTTCATTGTCATGATAAGCAAGAACTTGGCTGTAGTAGAGCCTTTTTTAAACTTCAGAGCCATCTCCCAACCTACCTCCATGTGGGGGTTCTGCTTCTATTATTCTGGAAACTTCCCCTCACAGCTCTTTACACAGCACAGCTGCTACTTGTAATACACTCTCTGCTGAGGACCGTACCTTCCTCTGAGGCCTTGCCCTTTAGGAATCTCCCTTGGCAACATAATTTTACTGTTACTATACAATTTACCAAAAGAATTTAATTTGTTTTTTCTCCATGTCTCTACTATTATATGAGGAATGTAAGGAACTGCATTTGTATTCTTATTTTTGCCTTTGTTCATGTCTGTGTCCCTGCTCCTAAAATGTGTGTTGAAATCAGGTTAACATGACCATGTATTGGGCTGGCCAAAAAGTCTTATGATTTTTTCCGTACAATGACTGCAGTAGTGCTTAGTTGTCTTTAACTTCATTCCAAACAATTTTGTTAGATTATGTTGTGACAGCTGCCATACTAGCCTGCATTAAAAAAACAAAACAAAACAAAAAAAACTTTCCTCCCTGGCTGGTGTGGCTCAGTGCATTGAGTGTTCCAGGCTGTGAACCAAAGGGTAGCTGGTTCAATTCCTACACAGGGTACATGCCTGGGTTGTGGACCAGGTCCTCAGTAGTGGGTGTTCCGGAGGTAACCACACATGGGTGTTTCTCTCCCTCTCTTTCTCCCTCCCTTCCCCTCTCTAAAAATAGATAAAATCTTGAAAAAAACACCAAAATTGTTGAATTTTTGTGTAGCCGTATTAATATTCAAGATGGAAGAAAACACATGTTCAGCGTATTATGCTTTATTATTTCAAAGAAGGTAGAAATGCAACTGAAACACACACACACAAAGATTTGTGCAGTGTATGGAGAGGGCGGTGTGACCGATCAAATGTGTCAAAAGCATTTTGTAAAGTTTCTTCGTCCTATAGACACTTTGGCTAAATAATTCTCTGCTGTGGGGCTGTTTTATGCACTGGAAGATGTTTAGCAGCACCCTGGCCTCTACCCACTAGAAGCGGACAGCAGGAGATAGCAACAAACTCAAATATCCAAATCGATAAAGTTGTTGGTGGAAATAAAAAATGTGCCCCTCATTTCATGGAAAAAAATGTACTGAACTTTTTGGCCAATGTCGACTAAAGTATTCAAGCATTAGGGAATTTTCACCTTTCCTCAAAATACACTATTTTACAACCATTTCTTATTTAAATGAATTTGATATTTTTCACTTGCTCCAACAACTGTTGTAACATCTCAATACTTTCCATCCCGGGCCTGTATGCATCAGTGTGCATTTAAGCTGAAATACATGTAGGATTTTTACCCCATGCATGTGACAAATGAGTGAAACTTGTGATCACTTTTGAAAAAGAAAAAATAAATAAATTGAGTGAATAAAAATATGTCCTTGCAACATTAACAGTTCAAAGGGACTTTCTCTTTTAGTGGCTTTTCTTTGAAAGATTATCCCCCCAAATAAGTAAAAGATTACATTAACTTTTAAATAATCAATCACAGGATTAAAATCTTCATCAGTTAGTTCTTAAGAAAAATGTGTATGACACACATATTTCACAGATGTCTACAAATAAACATCCTCCTGAAGAGTTTTTTGTGCGGCCATAGTTTCCGATTTTCTTCAGCCTCATCTCCTATAAATTCAAGCATACCTAGCTGCTTTTAAGGTTCAAATTGGCTCTTCAATTTAAAACGCCGCAGTTCAAGTTCTCATCATCCTTGGAGCAGTAGAAGTTTTGTTTCTGCTCCCTGCCAACCCTATTGCATCTGTCGGTAGGATTTATCACAGTGGGTCGCAAAGCATAATCTTCTCAATTACTGTCTCCATCTCCGCGGCTCGGGACAGGGTGTTTCACGTTCCGTTTAGCCTCTCACTGAACACGGTTTCCGGGCGGTTTATGTTCATGCTTCATGTATTTTTCATTCTTTCCCATAGTTCTTTCTGACACCAAAGCGATGGCCATGAGTCTTGCCATGGCAAAGCGCTGTTTCCTTTTAAAAATGTATTTCCTTCCCTCAGGTGTTTGGCTTTTAGTTCACTTGGTCTTTGTCTATTTCATTTTTTCTCCTCTTCCATTGGAAAATTGTTCCCATTCAGTCTGATCAAGAGAAAAGTTTCCTCGTCAATTTACATTTTAATATTTAAAACTGTATACCAGACAATAATATCCACCCTCTCAGGATTTTAGTTCTAGATAGTATGTCTTCTGAAGCTACATACAGTAAAATGTGTATTTATATGTATACATAGTTTTCTTGGTTAAATACTTGAGAATGGCATTCTTTGGGTCATGTGATAGGTTTATACCAAATTCTGTTTTCTTCACATGATTGTGTAAACTCCCTGTATATCAATGCTTTTTAAAAAATATGTTATTTATTTATTTTTAGAGAGGGAAGGGAGGGAGAAAGAGAGAGAGAGAGAAACATCAATGTGCAGTTGCTGGGGGCCATGGCCTGCAACCCAGGCATGTATCCTGACTGGGAATCGAACCTGTGACACTTCAATGCTTGTTAAACAGTGATCACAGCAAAGGTTATGCATCAGCCCAAATATCTCTCTGCCATGGTACCCAAACAGGTGCATCAGGTGGATATGCCCCGAGCACCTCAAAATCAGTTGGTTGAATTTGGTCATTGGGTTGTCTTCCAAAATCTTCCAAAGAAGGATTTCTTCCCCCATCTTAGCTCCTTTATCGAAAACCACCTATGACTTTCTATTTAACCATAGTATTTAAATGTAGCTAGGGACTGAGATTCTAATTTCTTAAAATCTCGTACATCCATCTCCTTTTTCTGCCCACTGTTTAAGTGAGATCTGCATTATTTTTTGCAAAACTTGTAAGTCTCTGTGTTAGACTCACAACTCCAGCTTTGTGTCAGATTGCCAGTTTGTTTTTATTTTTTATTGCAATTTTTTTCTGTGAAAAAATGGCTAAATCTTCTATTTTCTTTAATACTTAAAATAAACCTTTTTATTCCATGTGGGATTAATGTAACTTATAGCAATAGTAATTACATATTATTGTGCTTTATGGTATGGAAGGCAATTTTAGATGTCACCTCATCATTGTTTCATCATAGGGATTTTTCTTGAATTTAAAATCTTAAGAACAAATCTCCAAGCTCCAGAAACAGCAGCACATAGGTTGTTGTTGTAGCTATGTGACCATTCAGTCATGAATCCCTAAGAAATGAACTCTCATGAACTTCAGGGACCTCATTTGGAAAATGAATAATTGTCCTACCTGATACCATCAAATATTTCTTCTGGATCTAAGCTCCTGTACTTCTGCTGGGGAAGAGATTGGAGTCCAGTCATTTTCATTAGGAAAAAAAGAAAATCTCTCAACTATTCTAAAGAAGTCATCCTTGAATTCAATAATCAAATTCATTTAAATGTTCTAATATATTTAATTGATTAAATGTGGATCTAGACTGAAAAAGAAGTGAACTTTTTTTCTCGTTTTGGAACCATTACAGCTTTACTTACACATATCACTCGGGCAAATGGATCTCATCTTGTCTCCACATCTGTCTAGTAAAACCTCGTGTCCGTATTAGCAAACTAGATAAACTCAGTCCTTTACTGGTGCCGCTACCTAATACTTTACATGCAGCATGTCTCCAGTGAAGCAAACCTGGAACACGCGGAAAAACCAATCCTATTTGAGCGATTTCACACTGCCATGCTTGAAAGTGCAGGAAATGACCAGAAAATGAATGTTATAATTCACTTTTCCCCCTGGAAGATAATTTTAACACAATCACTTATGAATATCATTTTCAAAACTTCCAGGTGATCCTCAGGTAACTTCTGTGGGTTGACCTCTGCTCTCTATGTGCGTATGCAAAGCGCTGTAACACCACGGTAGACACCATGAAATGGCGATTTACCGATTCATATACCAGGGACCCACGGGTCCGACTGGAAGTAGGATGCAGGTTTTCTCAGAGGCCTCCAGCATTTTAAAACTGCATGCCAAGAAAAATAAATGGTGAGTTTTTACTTTTAAAACAGAAAAAGATGGAATGTGAATGTGGGGAGGGAAAGAGAAAGAGAGAGAGAGAACGGTAGAGGAGAGAGATATTAATAAAAATAGAAATAAAAGGAAAAAGAATAGTCCAGGCTTGGGTGGTAAAAAAGAAAGAAAACAAAACAAAGTAAAACAAAAACCACAACTCTTTGTATCAAGGTTCAGTGGACCAGAGTAACCCGAAGAACCAAAAAGAAAAGGGGTGGGGGAAGTGCCCAAATAGGAAGTCAGTTTGAGACAGTTCCTAACTCGGAGGGGTTGTTTAAACTGGAACGCATGGAACTTCATTAACCGCGGCTAAATATCTTTTTGGCCTGTTTTCCAAAGAGTTTTGTCTGGCCCTGTGGTCCTGGCACGTCTGTGTCAGGTCTGACAGATAAGCAACTGTGTGGTGTTACTCTCACGCAGGTGCCAGAGTTGTCTCATCAGTTAGTTAACTTATTCAACTTGTTCTGGCTGGGTATGAACATTATATTAGCTTAAAAACATTATGATTTAGTTTCTTCAATGGGATTCCTATGGCCACATACTCAAAAATAAGCAAGCTGTTTTCACTGCCAATTCTACCCGTGTTAATTTGTCCACACTGCCAATGCAGTGTGTACAATGTTGGAACACACCGTAGACACTTAGAGTCATGTTAACTAGGACATGCTACTCCTAAAACTTTCCTATAATATCTATTTTTGGATTGATTAAGAAAATTTCAATGAAAAGCATGAACAGAAATAACTTCGCTCTAGTTTGTTATTTGAAAAGGTACACAAAGACTTCACATTCAAAATTTCATTAGCCTTCAATAAAACTTTCCAGTGAACCTTGTATCACTTGGTATGTTAAATTGAAAATAAAAAGTGACATATAGATTTTTACAGTATAAGAAATAGAGGAAATCTGTTATATTATATTTAGATTTTTCCCTTTATTATCCCACCTTTAAAGGAATTTTGCATGGTATCTAATTTAAAAAATACAATGTTTATTACCCGGATGTTTATGATATGTATTTCCTAACATTCTTCCTGATTTTTTTGCCAATGGAATTTTGGCATGTCGCGGGGCAATGCCAAGCTGTGGATGAAAGTAATTGGGGTGAAAGTGACTTTTAGAGATTTAATACCTAAAACATTAATGGGAATATGGGTACTCTTACTTATTTGACTTTTCTGTAAATGTAAAACTATTCTAAAATAAATCATTCATTAAAAAGTGCTAAAAATTTTGTACGGTACAGCTACTGCACTGTTTAAAGAGAATTTTTATAGCCCGAACACCTATTTTTAAAAAGTCGAAAGACAGCGTGACCTGAAGTTTTACCTTAAGAAGCTAGTAAGTGAAGAGCAATAAGTAGATCATCATTGGTCTAAGTCCACTGAAACTCTGATGTTCTTTCTTTCCTTACTCCTTGCTGCTAAGAGTAACCACATGACCTAGTTCTGGCCAATGCCACAGGTAGGGAGTATTGTGGAAAGAAGTGGATTATCTTGAAATTGTTTGCTTTCCTGGTTAAAAACAAAAATAGACATGCTGGCATTCTTTTCTCTAATACATTTTACTCCTGCCTTAAATAGTTATATGAGGCTTGGACTTCTGCATCCCACGCCCTGCGCACACGGGTAACGTAGTCTGAAGTCATTTGCAAAGACGCTGTTGAGTTGCTGAATCAACATCACTGGCTATACATTTAGACAGGCTCCTCGATACTGGGAAATGTTCATCTTTCAGCCACTTCAGATAGATCTTTTCCTTTGCTCTCCAAAGAATCCCCTCTAATTCAACCCCTGGAATTGGGCAGAAGTGTCAATGTTACGGCATTACAACACTGGCACTTAAATTTACATACATGTATATATCTTTCATTGCCTGGCTTATTTCGCTTAGCATGATACTTTCCAGTTGTATCCATACCATATGATCTCACCTTTGACAGGAACCTAAACAACAAGACAAAGAACCAAGCAAAATATAACCAAAGACACTGAAATAAAGAACAGACTGACAGAGTTCAGAGGGGAGAGGAGAGGGAATTTCAGGGGAAAAGGGGAAGGGTTTACAGGAACGACTATAAGGACACATGGATAAAACCTAGGGGCGGGTGGAAATGGGAGGGAGGAGGGGAGGGCTGGGTGGGTGGGTTGGGATGGGAGTAAAAGATAGAAAATTGTACTGTAACAACAATTTAAATCAAATTTTAAAAAATAAAAATTAAAAAAGTAAAAAGTAAAAAAATTACATATATGTATATACACACACATATATATGTATGTATGTGTATATATATAAAATCCCCTCTGTCTAGTAAGTACAAACCACACATCTGTCTCTACATTTGGCTTTTCCAAGAACCCCCTGACGTAAATCTCTCAGCAGATCCCTGCTCTCTCGGGCTCTAATACTCGCACGGGCCTGGCATTCCATCTCCTCTCCACCATTCCCCGTCACTCAGTTTTATTAGATGGCTGATCAGCAACTAAACCCTTTCTCCTTTCTGTTGAAAGAAATGCCACGCTTGTTCTTAAACAGTATTCGTAAATAATAGTGACGTGAATGTGGAAGGCAAAGAGAATGGACGAGTTAGAACAGCTCAGACCCCCATCTAACCCCCACCTCCCCTTCCGCGGTGGCTCCTTTTACATGGTGTGAAGATGCCCCTGCTCTGAACGAAGTGCCAAGCGGTGACCACCGGGGTGGCCAGTGCCCCAGTGACAAGCCGCTCAGCACTGTCCAAGAAGCTGACAGGCAGTGCCCACTTTCTGACAAAATTCAGTGGGTAAACTGCACCTGAAACGCTAAAACAAAAGTGTAGGCAAGGTATGCCGGCTCACAGAAGCTTAGGCTCAGAGCTAGGGAGTGTCCACAGGCCACATCGGATGCACACACGAGTGTGGAATTGTTTGGGCCTGTGTGTCATCCGGTCAGGGAATACGTGTCGCCACTGTGTCTAAAATACAACTGCACTCCAGCTCACCTGAACACACCTAGTGCCTTGTCTAAAGGCCCGCTATTTCTTTTGGCTCCTATTCTTTTGTAAGATTTCTAGCCCTGGCTGGCGTAGCTCAGTGGATTGAGCAGCGGGCTGTGAATCAAAGTGTCGCAGGTTCGATTCCCAGTCGGGGCACATGCCTGGGTTGCAGGCCACGGCCCCCAGCAACCGCACATTGATGTTTCTCTCTCTCTCTCTTTCTCCCTCCCTTCCCTCTCTAAAAATAAATAAATAAAATCTTTAAAAAAAAAAGATTTCTATTATTTGAACTTTTAAGTCAGTTATGTCAATTTTAATCTAAATATGCTCAATCTCAAAATTTCAATAAGCTCATTCTCTTTTTGAATAAATATGTAAAATATATGTATTTTGTTTCTTGATCAATTCATATAATTTCAGGAGTGTGCTTTATTAGTGAAAAAGAAATCATGGAAATATTACTATTGGTCAGCATCAATATTATCACTTTCATGCCTTTATATTTTGAATTAAAATAATAAACACTGTAAGAATTTGAAATTTTGAAGATTTAATTTTGGCAGTTTTCTCAAATACGTATAGACGTTGGACAACTATAGGTCAAATCCTTCACACTTTATTAAATATATGCATTAATACTATAGCTTATTTAATTAAATAAACTTCTACTTCTCAATGGAATTGAAAACCACACTTATAAAACTTAAATAAACTTTGATTTCTGATGGGCAGACTAACAAAAGTGATAAATTTTAAAAACCTTCTGTCACAGTTCTTGGACAACATCTAATGATTCCTGTTTGCTACACTGATCTTTAGAGTAATTATGAAAAGATAAACCTGTATTGGCAATCTATATCTATTGGGGAACCTTGTTGATCTTAGCTGAACAACAGTGATTAAAAGAATGTTCATTTTGAAGAACTAAACATTTGTAATTAAATCATAGAATTGAAAAAAGATTAAAGACTAATTAAGTGTGAATTATGGATTACAAAGTCTCTGTTTTATTGAGTTAACATCAAATCCCACCAGTATTCTGGAAGAATATTTATTTGTTGATGATATTTATTAATTGGTAGTGATAGGCAGTACATGGTTGTCACTGCCTGCTTTACTAAAATAATATCTCACAAGCATTTAGAGTCTCACCAGTATTTAAATATCAGTTCTAAAGTTTTTTATACAGAGCAATTCAAAGATAAAGCCCATGCTATCTGCAGATGTAAAAAAAAAATATTTTGTTGAAAGGTACATTGTGATGGCCTTGTGAGTCTCCAAAGGGTAAAACCAGAATTTTTTGATTCTTAAATCTTCCTTTAACATATGTGATCATTAAGTCTATACATTCTATCTCCTGAGCACTCACATAGCGGAACTGCTCACCACCACCACTACGCTCTTAACCGCAACCACTGTATCTCACTGGCGGGTTGAATGTTTTGGTTAAAAGGTCATTGAAGGCACGATTTCATCAAGTCAGTGTTTTGAGAAATCCAATTCTATAGCGTATCTTAAAATATGACAGGTAATGCCTTTTTACCAAGGAGATACTTCACAAACAACTTCATCAAAAATTTGGTGAAGCATTCCCAAATTGCAAGATAAGTTTGAATTACTATATTTTTTAATCGTGAACTTTCTCTGGCCTTTTTTAAAAAATAAAACCAAAAAATGAGTGAATTCTAAAACCCTCCTAAACCTTCTCTGCCTGTGCATCACTTCTGTACTTTATTCAACTCGTCAACACAGTACCTATCGGGAACTGGTACACTGGAAACATGATCAGAAAGTTTTGGGCGTTCCCCCCAACCCTGTAGAACTGAGAATCAAAAAAGTGTAACTCCTCCTGAAAGGTGTGAAGGAAAAAGCTCTAGGGAAATTCTACAGGAGCGAATTAATTCCACCTGCCACAGTAATGGTGCAACATTCACATTATAAGGCTTCTTCCCGAAAATTAGATGTTAGTTTTGAAGTGTTAATATATTAAAATGTATGCAAATTATCTCAAGTAGTCACTAACTAGTATGGATTTCCATTTTGTTACAACACTTATAGGTTTTAGAGAATCAAATATGCAAACGCTGGGTGATCTAAGGAAGAAATTCTTAGGCCTGATTAATTGCTAAATTCTTTTATCTGGAAAAAAAACTGGATAGAACTAATTTCATTAAGGTTGTTTGTGCTCATTTATATTGGTGAATTGATATATGTAAATTAAAATGGGCTAAAGCACAGCAAATCCTTTAGGATAAAGGATGACAAAATACAAGGGGGTGGGGGGACCAAGAAAACCAGAATCATCTTCTGGAGAGCAAGTTCCTTACAGTGCAGGCTCCCTGCTAGGTGAGTGTTTGGGGAACCCATCTGTATTCAGTGGACCACCTGGCATTGTTGTGAGAGGCTGCGTTCAGCTCCAGTGAATTTTTTTGAAGATTCTTTCATCACGTTTGCCCATTTCATGATGGCTGATTTAAAAGCATATTGCCCACAGCACGCTGAGTGTTCAGCAGTTTTTGACCAAAAACAGCATGACCCACGTGCCCCATGCTCCCTATTCACCCAATTGCCCCCTGAGTGATTTTTTTGTTTGTTTCCCTGGGTGAAAAAGTCCTCAAAGGAAAAGGTTTTGCTGATGTGTGGACGAGATGATACCAAAAGTGGCAGAAACACTAAAAGGCATCAAAATGGATGCGTTCAAACACTGTTTTGAGCAGAAGAAATGTCTTGATAAGTGGATTGCATCAAATGGAGATTGCTGAGAAGGTGACTGAAATTCAGACATGTAAGCATCAATACACAATTTTTCACAAATAAATTCTATTTTGGGGGTCCCCCCTCATAGGCTACTAACTAAAGATCGGGGGACATCCCCGGAGGAGTCGCCATAGTTTGCTGCTAAATTGATGCATAGCATTTTGCCCCAAAATAGCAACTGATAAAACAATGAACACATCGAACATTTTTAGTATGTTATTGTGCGACTGGGTTTTAGTGTTAGACAAAAGTGACCTCACACCTTGATTCCTCCTCCATGTGCAACAGGACAGGGCTGGTGGCAGTCATGGCCACGGCCGCATCGCTCACTCGATCACTTACTATGTTTTAGGTGTTGTTCTAAGTGCTTTAATGGGATTCATATTTACGAAAGAAAGGGGATTTCCAATAACCAGCAAGCAACCTTTAAGAAAATACACCCCCTTGTGTGAAAAATGTGTTGTGGGAACTGAACAGGAGAGTCATGAAAGATTAGCCTGTGCTTGTTTGTTTGTTTGTGTGGATATAGCTCAGTGCATCTGGAACCAGCCTCAAAGACGTTGTACGCTATTGTGACGGAGACAGTGTTGAATTCTCCCAGCAACACCGGGGGATCGTATTGCCAGCCAGGAAGAAGCTCTTCTGAGCCTTGGCATCCAGGGTTTTCGGCAAGGGGTAGTCCTGTAGGTGTGGGCTGTGGGTGCCACTGGCCTCGGTCCCTCGGCCTGCAGGCTCTCCAGAGTGCACGCCGACACAACACGGCACAGCAGAAATTACCCCCCCCCCACACACACACACACAAGGGCACTCACACTGTGCAAGACGTACCAAGTTCCCAGAGGGTGAGTCCAGCTGGTCAAGGCCAGTGTTTTTCTTTGAAATATGCAGCGTGGGAACCCCCTCAGCTTGCTGAGTTACTGGTAACCCTTTGTGCACACCCTCTCCTCTGCCTATACTTCCTTTCTCGCTTACCTTGTGCCACTCCACGGTTGAGAAACTACAGGTGACCACAAACTCCACTCCAGACAACATCCCCACTGAACTCCAGAGAGACTCAGGTAGACTATTTATCACTGAAGATGTAATGATCAGCTGTAATTTTCCTCCAGTGTTTCAGCTCCGGTATCCACCACGCACTTGCTGTGGCCTCGTGATTGACACACGGAAGCTCTGCACCTCTGAACTCTGGGCCTGGCTGTGCGTCTTTCTTCGGGGGGTGCGAAGGGATGAAAGTGACGACGTACCGGTGCTGAGCCTGCTCCCGACTCCCTTGTGCCCTTGCTGTCTGCCCTAAGAACGCACCGTGGATGAACCTCCTGGTACCAGATGCCAGAAGCAGAGCTGACTCGGTGACACACAGGCCTGCTGTCACCATCAGAGCCATGTCAACTGCACAGTCCGAGGCAGAGAGAACCCCCTAGCCACACCCAGATGAGCTGAGTGAACCCAAGTCGACTCCTGATCCATAAAATATCTCATGGTTATATCAATATTCAGCCTCTGAGTTTTAGAACGGTTCATTTCTCAGAATTATGGCAAGGTAAAATCTGAAACTAATAAGCACTTGCATGGACATCTAAAAGGTCAGTGCTATTTTAATGCTAAGAACAAGCAGCTTCTTAATTCTCCGGTTGCTCAGATGCCTTATCTCGAAATTGAGGTGACTAATACGCACTTCAGATGTGTTAATGAGAGCCATATATTAATTTACACTAAGTGAATAGTACAGTGCCCATCATTCCCAGTGACAAAAGTATCGCCTGAATTGGAATCATTTTTGTCAATGCTTTGTAATCTCAAAGTTTAGTTTTTCTCTGATTAAGAGCAGAATTCTAGATTCTCATCTTCAACCTCCTCATTTTCAGTAAAATGGGAAAATCTACCGATGTGAACACTTCAGTTAAATATGGCCATGATATATTCAATTTCTCAAGCCACGAACTTAGAAGTCTCTAATTCCTTTCTTTTTCTTATCTTCCTTATCACCACATTTTTTTCTCTACTTCCAAGTCTTCCTATCAGTGCTCATACATCTTGAATCTGAGACAACTTCATTATCAGGAATGTTTTAGTAGCTTTCAAACTGATCTCCGTGGCTTTCTGCCGTCCTCTCCCCACTGGGGTGCCTCCATTTCCGTACTCAGTGGCAACCTCAAACACATCAGTCAGGAAATAGCACACCTACATGCAAAATCATTAACAGTCCTCCTTATTATTCACAGTGAAATCTGAAATCATTACAAAGAATTCTACACTCTATGTAAAATGGATTCCCTTCACACCCATTCTAAAGAGAAGAGGTGAGGCAGGTGTTAAACATGTAAATAATTCTATGATATCTTTTTTTAATGACTTTTTTTTAAAGATTTTATTTATTTATTTTTAGAGAGGGAAGAGAGGGAGATAGGGAGATAGAGATAGAGAGAGAGAGAGAGAGAGAAACGTCAATGTGCGGTTGCTGGGGGTCATGGCCTGCAACCCAGGCAGGTACCCTGACTGGGAATCGAACCTGTGACACTTTGGTTCTCAGTCCATGCTCAATCCACTGACCTATGCCAGCCAGGGTATAATTCTACAATTTCTTAAAATATAGGCAAGTAGTAGTAAGTGCCATGTAGAGAAATATAGAATATATGGAAATAGGACCCATGTGATAGAGATAAAAAATTATTTATACAGAATGGGCAAGAAAGAGCTTCCTTAAGACCTGCGGATTGACAAAATCCTCAGGTAACAGGAAGAACCAGAAAGAAACTAGCGAGCACTAATGCCAAAAGTCGTAGCAACATTGGCTGAGGAATAGCAGGGTAACCTGTAGCTGAAACAGGCCAGATAACCTGTAGTTACAACGCAGTGAGGAATTGAGAGTGATGGGCGATTACAGGGAGGCAATCAGGCTAAATTATACCCTGGTGGTTAAATCCAACTTTCTCTCCACTTTACGCCTGCGACCTTGCAACTTTAGATATCCAGAAAAAATCCACAGCATTGCTGACTGCCTCTCTTCAAAGTCATTACCATTAACCTTGAAGGTGCCCCAAATGCTGGCCGCCATTCTCACACTATCACCCCAGTCCATTCACTTTTTCACTCTCCTGGCCATTCATTTCATAGCTTTTTATCTCGCCCGATCCCCAGCACCTCCTCCCCTATTCTGCCTCCAGCTCCTGGCCTTGCCTGTGTTTCACTGAGAAAACTGAGCTGACAAGCAAACTCTGTACATCCTCTAGCCGTGCCTACTTCTGTGCTCATATTCTCTTGTTACTCTTGTTACTATAGGTGGCCAATGCTTTTCTGTAGCGAGAGCCAACTTCTCCGCTAATACACTAAATCAGTAATTACACCCCCACGTCCATCCAATCAAAGACGAAGATGACTATACACCAATTCTCTTGTTCATTCTGAATCAGTTGATATTTTCCTCTTGCCTGGATTTTTTGTCTCCTCCTATAAACACATTTAACAAAACCACGTGAGCACGTGTCCTTTCTAGTTACTACCCTATTTCTTTGTCTTTACATAAAGTTTCTGAGATTCTCCCCAATACCTCTGCCCTCATCCTCTCTCCAACCTGCTTCCTCCAGACCTTTGACCCCTTCAGAATACTAAAACTGCCCCTAATCAAATGATGAAGAATCCTTGACTTGCTAAACCCAACGGCTGAAGGTAGTCTTGATTTTATTTTTCCGGCCAGCGGTGCACGGCCCAGATGCACAGGCTCTCCCTCCTGAACACGCCTGCACCTACCTTCCCAAACACGCAACAGTACACGCCCCCCTGATGGTCATTGACAGGCTCTGTGACTTTAAGCTAAAGGACAGGTAAAAGAAGAAAAATTACCATTGGGTAAGTGATATCCATGAGAGTAAAGAGTTCCCATGGCATTTCACCAACATCCCGAGGACAGAGTGGTGTCTGAGGACCCGCTGTGCTCACGGGCCTCCTCTCTCTGCCTATTTCTTCCCAGCCTCCTTCTCTGGTTCCTCCTCATCATCCCATCCCCCGCCACAGAGTTTGCTGGGGCCCAGTTCCTGCCTGTCTCTTCTACTTACACACACTTATTCAGCAAGTTCATTCATTTTCATGGTTTATAAATAATATAATTACGCAAATTTATGTTCTGACTATTTCGACTCCAGGCTCACAGGGACAGCTTACGTAATAACTTCCACTTGGTTGTCTAATTCCCGGTCTTCGACTCTCACCTTTCTTTTCAATATCAGAATGGATGATAACACCATTCTGCTAGCTTTTTAGAACACAACAATTGTAAGCATCACTGACTTGCTTCTTTCACATCTTCTGTTTGATCCAACAGCAAATATTATAAGCTCTGTCTTCAGAATGCATTTAGATGAACCCATCTCCACAGCAGCTCCTGCTGTCACGCCGGGGAAGGTGGCTCTGCCTCTCGGCTGGATCACTGCTGTCCCCTCCTAAATGCAGCCTCTGCTTCAGACCCCGTCCTTTCCCCAGTCAGTTCGCAACATGATGTCCAGATTAACCCAGTTAAAACATAGTCCTTTGTTTAATTAAACTATTTTTTACAGTTTTTTTAAAGATTTTATTTATTCATTTTTAGAGAGGGAAAGGAGGGAGAGAGAGAGAGAGAGAGAGAGAGAGACATCAATGTGCGGTTGCTGGGGGCCATGGCCTGCAACCCAGGCATGTGCCCTGACTGGGAATCGAACCTGCGACGCTTTGGTTCGCAGCCCGCACTCAATCCACTGAGCTATGCCAGCCAGGGCTTAATTAAACTATTTTTTATTAAATATTTTGGGTGACTGGTTAATAACATTATATAGGTTTCAGGCATACAAATCAATAATACATCACCTGTATATCGTATTGTGTGTTCATCACCCCAAGTCTTCCTCCATCACTATGTATCCCCCCTTTTCCTTCTTCTACCTCCCCCACCCCTTTCCCCTCTGGTAATTGCCGTACTGCTGTCTGTGTCTATAATTTTTTTTTGGTTTAATCCCTTCACCTTTTGAACCCCACTCCCACCCCCTCTGCTCTAACAGCGGTCAGTCTGTCTGTTCTGTGTCTATGAGTCTATTTCCACCTTGTGTGTCGGTTTGGTTTGCTCATGAGCTTCCACGCATGAGCGAAATCGTGTGGTGTTTGTCCTTCTCTGATTGGCCTGTTTCACTTAGCACGGTCTGACCAAGTCACTCCTCCGCTCAAACCCTCCACGGGCTCCCCTTCCCACCCAGGATAAGCAACAAAATAGAAGCTTGAACCTTGAAGGGCCTGAATGACTCTCCAGCCTCTCAATTCTCTAAACGTAACTCCCATTAACTTCTAATCTGTTTGCTGCAGACACGCAAGAGTCGACTTTCATCTCAATAACCTTTTTTTTCTTAAAAAAAGATTTATTTATTTTTAGAGAGAGAGAAGGAAGGGAGAAAGAGAAGGAGAGAAACACCAATTGGTCGCCTCTCATACCCACCCGACTGGGGACCGAACCTGCCACTCAGGCACGTGCCCTGACCGGGATTGAATGACTTCTCCCATTGATTTTCACAGGAACCCGTCCCTTGCCTCTTTCATGTGTGTGCTGCCATGTCACCTACTCCGTATGGTTTTCCCTGACTCTATCTTCTGTCACTGCCATAACGAAGTTAACGTGGGTGACTTACAAGAACAGAAATGACCTCCTTCCAGTTCCGGAGGCCAGGAGTCTGGAACCAAGGAACCAGTCCAGGGTTAGTCCCTTGATTTCCGGCGGCAGCCAGCAACCCTGGTCGATCCTCGGCCTGTAGACGCCTCACTCCAGTCTCTCACCTTTACACGCATGCTCCCTGCGTCCCTGTTTCCATACAGAATCCATTCCCTCTGCGTCTCTCTTCTTACACGGACACCAGTCAGATTGGGTTAAGGGTCCATTCTACTCCTGGATGACCTCGTTCTAATAAGTTAATCTGCAACAACCCTTTTCCCAAATAAGGTCGCATCCTGTGGTGTTGAAGATTAGACTTGAAGACACCTTTCCTTGGTGGATACAATTCAGCACTAACACTGACCATCGTGTCTAGAATCGAACCTGACATTTTCCTAATTGATTTTTCTCTGTAATATATATCACCATCTTACATTCTATATATTTTTGGGGTTTTTTTCTAAAAATATGTATTGTCTGTTTCCTCCCACTACCTTTTAAGCTCCATGAGGGAAGAGGTATGATTTATTTCTACTCTCAGTACAAAAAAAAAAGTGGTCATTTAGATTCATGAGAAGGAGTGGGCAAAAGCAGGTTTATAGTTGTAATACAAATAAACAATACAATATAATAAATAATAATAGAACAAACTGTGTTTTGTGTACTCACAACTAGAAACCTACTTTTGCCCACCTGGGTATTTGTTTAATGAACTGGTGAATGAAATTTAAAAAGATTAATGAAGGAATGACTACCAGGAATATACCACATTTTATTCTAAGCAGCAAAAATACAGTAGAAAACAAGTAATGTACAATTTTGTTTCTTTCTAACACTGGGATATATTAAAGATAAGTGTATAAATCCTTGTCTACGGACAGACTGACATCCTCAAAGCTTTTTCACTGACAACATAACAACAGTCACCTAAAATTCAAAGTATTCCAACCAAGAGGTGCTGTTGATTCTTCAGTGTTGGTGGGAGTGCAGACCACTACAGCCACTGTGGAGAGCGGTATGGAGTTACCTAAAGAATTTAACAAGGGAACTGCCTTATGACCCAGTGACTCCACTTCTGAGAACATATCTGAAGAAACCCGAAACACTAACTTGAAAGAATATAAACACCCCTATGTTCATTGCAGTGTTATTTATAATAGTGCTGCAATGACCACAGATTTGGAAGCAGCCCAAGTGCCCATCAGTAGCTGAGTGGCTAAAAAAAAAGCTGTGTTACTTTTATACAATGGAATACCACTCAGCTATACGAAAGAAGGAAATCTTACCTTTTGCAACAGCATGGATGGACCTGGACATTATTACGCTAAATGAAATGCACCAGTCAGAGAGAGACAAATACCATGTGGAATTGAATAACCAAAATAAACTAACAAAATAGAAACAGACTCAGGTACAAAGAACAGGCTGGCAGCTGTCAGAGGGGTGGAGGATTGGGGGGCTGGGTGAAAAAGCTAAAGGGATGAAGCAAAGAAAAAACCCCTCATAGACACAGATAAAAAGTGCAAATGCCAGAGGGAAAGAGGGTGGAGGAAGTAGAAAGGGTAAAAAGGGAATAAACTGTGAAAGAAGAAAGACTTGACTTAGGGTGATGGACACAATTCAACATAAAGGTGACTATTGCAAAAAACTGTCTAAAAATAAAAAGAAGATGCCACCCTACATAAAATTGGTGCTGATAACAAGGGCTTATTAAGTATCAAACCATAATCTATATTCATTTCTCTAGTGTGTGTGTGGTAAGAAAGATGGATCAACCCCAGTGAAAAGTCACTGAACGCTGCTGCCTCCTCCACAGCCGGCTGAAGCCCGGGCCAGTAGCGATGGCCCTAAAACCCACAGTAATGTGTCGTATAATTTTATGGTGACATCATTGCCCATTTTGTTTTTCAAATTTGCTCTTTCACAGACATTCATGACGTGAGTGCATTTTTTACTGCCGTGTATGTTGTAGCCTGTTGAATTCCAAATAGGACTTGGAACTATATATCACATGAGTTTGCTCAGAAGCAAAAAAAAGAAAAATGTCCGAGTTAATGATAAATTCCGTCATTTGTCAAAGTCAGCTGAAAACTATTCAAAAATATTCCATTTTTATGCCCGATTTCTTTTATGGCTGCAAGACCGTGAGAGATATTAAGTTCTGACAATGTCTTTTTTAATTAAACGGCTATGAAATGTAAAGCTAGAGAATCAGAAAAGAAAAAACAAAGAGCCGTGGCTAATTTTAAATTAATTAGGCACGCACTTGTGGATTCCTACTTTCCCATCTTTCAGGGGATCACAGCGTGACGGATTTCGGCAAAGTCTTTCCCTTGGGATATTTTCGCTTTGATCTTACTTATCTCACTGGGCACTAGTATGCACAGCGGAATGTGGTCCTTGAGATAAACGGGCCAACAGCAAAAACGTAGCGGAAGGAAGGTCCTTCCGCTTCTCTAAGGAGATGAGATCTGAGTTCTCGTTTCTCTTTTTACTCTGGTGTACGTGGGCATGTCACTTAACCTTTCTGGAGTCTCACTCCCTCGTCCCTTAACATGGCAGACTTAACATGAGTTTAATGCCTGTGATTTGCCTTTGAGGCTCTGTTCTAGGTGTTTCACGGATGTTATTTCACCTGTAACCGTGCCGGCACAGTAGACAGGAGCATCGTTTCCTACAGACAAAGAAACCAGGGATGCTGCTAACAGGTAAAGCAAATGGTGAGTATGCAGTTTGGGGGCTATGATTTTAGCTATTATTGTGTTAACACGCGCCACATTCTGAAATAAATACATATATATATATATGAATGTATACATATACTTTATGTACACTAGTCTCTGTACTTATCTGTCATCTGTGTGTATGACATCTGATATAGGATGGTATGTGCATGACTGAAACGTATTTGTAATACACAGCACACATTTCGCTGTGCCGGATAGAAAGGATGTAGGACACCGCAGAGTACCAACCCTTAATTGGAAAAGTTCTGAGAAAGTAGTTGCATTACTTAAAAAATTCAATCAGCGGAAGCTTCCATGAGGTCTGTATGAGATTAGTCTGAATCTGGCAAAGAGGGCCCCTCCTGAGAGTCCCAGGGGTGCCTCCTGCACCACCGGTCGGGGGTACCTGGGGGAATGGAGCGGGCGCTGTGACCCGAGATTTCTTTTCACCTAGGGAAAACACAATTATGAGAAGCCCCATGGGAAAGCTCTCCGGAGCCCCGTGAAAGCCACAGCCGTCTCTGCAAGTGTGGGGAGACATTTGGCTCGGCTCCGCTTAAAGTGCAGGACTGTCAGAATCTGATTCTGGGGGAGACTCGGTCTTTGTGTGGCTCAGCGGGCAATTCAATTAAAACACGCGTTTGGTTGAAAGGGGCCCATGTTTATGCAGCTGGGACTTTCTCTCATTTATAGGTAGCTGACTGTGGGATTTACTATTTCCCTCAGTCTGTGACAACATACGACTTTTTTTCTGAGTTATATACCCCATCGTGTTTTATAAGATGTATATATAGTTCTGAAGATGACAGCTGACCCATTACAAGACCACATTAAATATGTTACTCTGTTGTTTGCAGCATCATCTCATTGTAATGGTCAGATTATCTTAAGCTTCTCTATAATTTGCCTCAAGATATTCCTATGTGTGATATATCTAAGATGGTTTAAAATAGAACAGATTAGAGAAAAGGAAATTAATATTTTTGTTCAATCATGATACCTCACCAAAACTAATCCTTAATGATCATCCAGCCTAGAGGGGAGTGTTGTTGAAAATACTTACCTTTATATTATATCCCATGCTATAATCATTTTAAGTTTGAAAGGCTGTGTGCTGATTCTTTTCCAGAAAAAAATATACACAAATTAATTTCCCTGGATAATATCCGGAGTCTAGATTAGACTGGAGTCATAAGAAAGAAAACCTAAACTCTTCATAAAGTCTCAAATTGACATTGGATATGGGGTGGGGGGAATTTAAATTAGTTTCATTATTTCTAGGTTGCGAAATATATTGGGTAGCCCATGAAGACCTGAGTAAGCCAGTTATTGAGGGCATTCTGTGGTTTTCTCAAGAGGCAGATTAATAAATATTTACTATCTTAAAGATTTTCAGGTAACATCGTAAAGTAAGTACAAGTGGGATTACCTCAGCTGTCTACCGGTTCTCTCTCTCTTGCCCTAGGTATCCTAGGACACGCATCAGATTACAAATCAAGTGGTACCCACCCCCAACATTACTAAAAATTGGGGAAAGTTAATGTAAAATGTAGGTAGGACGAATTTGGTGGAAGGCATGAGTACTAGATTTATAATTTTCCCCCTCTGAGAAGCAGTAAGGTTACTAGATGTTAAAAGGAGAAAATGCCATAAAAAGCCAAGTAATATCCTTAATATGGAAAATCAGGTGTGTTGATGAGGACATTTGGGACATTTTAAGGAAAAAACCCACTCACTTGCATGCCCTTTTACGACTAGGAATCAGTCACATTCGAAATGCTGGCGATGGGAAGCCTTGGGGGTTGAATGGAGCAGTCCACCCAAGAGCTGGCTCCATCCTACCACCCTCCTCAGGTGTATCGATGTGTATGTTAATGTCAATTTACAGCCTTTGGCTGAGAATTATGCATTTTAGAGGAGATGAATGAAAATGACCAAAGTAAAAAATGAAAATAAAAGAAAATCCACTCATTCTGTTGATCAGCCAGTATCAGGCAGACTTGGACATTTTTTCTGGTTCAAGGAAGAGTAAACAAACAACAAAATCACAAGGTAATACCGATGAGGAGAAACCACAACACAAAAGAAGGTTAAAATGTAGAATTTCATTCAAAGTGATGTCTCCTTGGAGACCCAGAGTAATGTAAAGGAGAACAGAAATATTTTGCCCAGAAGAATTATTGGTGTCACCTTGATTGCACTGAGCCCCCAAACAGAGGTGATACCCCATTTCCGGCCCCAGCTGGAAGTCTTACACATGCACATATTAGCTTTAGTTACACCATTCCATGTGCCCCGCCTCCTGCACCCATCAGAGGCCTTACACAGGTATGGGAGAAGACTTTCTATATCCCCATCTGTTCGGAAACCTTGCATTCATCTACCACAACTTATAAATAGAACAATAACATCATCAGTTTCAGGAAAAAAATAAAATAAAATTTAGTTATAAACTGATGGTAAAAACACTTCCCAAAACAGAACCCTAAAGCGTATGTGTGTGTGTGTATTTCATTTTATCTGACATATCAGATAAAAGGAAACCTGAAATCACTTAGAGAAAATTTTAATCTGAGATTAAATGCAATTTAAATATAAATGTGAAGCTGAAGACAGAACAAGGTATGCTAAACACTGGTAAAAGACATAACTTTGTCAGGAAGAGATCCTAACCACATTAGAGCCAATTACCAAAATGTCTCCCTGGTGTCCCCTTTAAATATTTTTCTCTCGTGACATTTTAGTCATATTATGTCTATGGCATTTTTAAGAAGCGCACTAAAAATTTCAAAGAAACATGAAGGTGAAAAAAATAAATCAACATCACTGCGGAATAAAAGGGAAGGACCGTATCGGCGGACCGGATCTCGGAAGATACCCTTGCTGTGGGGAGGTTGGTGTCAGATAGAAGAAAACAAACATTAGCATCTGATCACAACAAGGAGACGATGGGTCACATCCCCCTTCAGCTGATCTCGGAGATCATCTGTATTCACCTTTCCAAACAGAAAAGTTCGTCCTCTGCCGAGGCAGGAGAGGTGGACTGGCTGCTGTGTGGGTAGAAAAATGAAATCAAGGAGTCTCGGTACGTATTTTTTAGGCTTCACTAAATCAATTCTGTTTTTGGCTCCATTGAAACCTTGGCTTTCCGAGATTGCTGACGTCACCAAATCCTGAATATTTCTGGGAAACTGTATGGTAAATTTCTCTGCTTCTTGCCAGTTCCTCCTTTGAGGATATTTAGCCAAATTAGGATTTCTTACCTAATTTTTAACATCACAATTTATGTAGACATCTCTTCCATTTTATGCTCTGTACTATGATCCTTATGGGTTTCAGGAAGGAATAAAAATAAATGCAAATAAAAATATCCACCATATTTAACTATAACTTATTTTCTTTATGTATTACTTTGTTAGATACAATCAATTTCAATTTTTTAAAGAAATTCCCCCATATGATTTATCATTACTTTTGCCCAAAGAACTTCATCTCACTTCTTCTAACAACGTTATTTTGAAGGAAGGTTTATTTTTTTTAGCTCTACCTTGACAGACTAAATGGAAAAGAGAGAATATATTTAAATATAATGAAACATAAAAGTGATTCTCAATTCTATTAATTCATTAGAATAACCTGTGATTTTAAAAGATGCACCCAAAAGCACTAAACAAAGAATAGATGAATCAGAATTTTGTGATAATAGCCGTTCATCTATTTTTCAAAGCTTCCAATATTAAACTGAAGACCAGTGTTCTGTGAATATATAATAATACAAAAACATTCCTAAGCAAACCCGTACACACACTCCTGCTTTGATGCTCACGGAGATGTAATACAGTCTAAAGGGAAGAAGATGACTGACTCTAACCCTCTTGTTTGCTTTCATCATATTTATATAAATAATAAAGCTGATCTGTAGCATTTTTTTCTAAGAAAGAGGGAAATGGAGGGAGAAAGAAAGTGAGAAAAACATCAATTGGTTACATCTCCACCCTGACCTGTGACCAAACCCGCCACCCAGCCATGTGCCCTGACCAGGAATTGAACCCAGTGACCTTGGGCTTTGCAACAGATGCCTAACGCACTGAGCCCCTCCAGCCAGGGCTGATCTACAGCGATCTGGATGCAGAAGTATTAGAGCAGGCAGTCACCTACTTAAAAATATATTTCATGCCATTTACAAATGGCTACAACATCAACTGAGCATTTTCAATTTGCTGATTCACTCTGTGAATATTTGAAGATTACTAGATAATTATAGCATCTTGAGTCACTGTCAAAAGTCTTAATTCAAGCAGTCGTTTTATCTAAAATATGTTTGAGATCCTCTAATTCAGACCGCCACTCAAGTTCCTGACAGCACCGAAGGCATGGCTGGGCCATCATGGTTTGGGAGCCAGCCATGTTTAATTGATGTGGTCCTATCATGTATTCAAATTGATGGCTAAGAGATATTTTAAATTGGCTCAAACCTGTTTTAAAAAATGTACAAGGGAGGTTTCTTGTTCCCTCTCTCCGAGTGGGGACCATCTGTTTGTCATGGAAAGGAAGGAGATAATACTTGACATGAAATTTGCACTCCACATCCGACATCTACATGGAGTCTTGAAAACTAATTATCTATAACATTTCTAATTCCTTTAGATCACAATTTCAATCTGTCAATGTCAAATGAAACAAATTCTTTTGGTTTCAATTTCTGATGATCTGAACCAGCTTCCCGATTGTTAAACTGGAAATTGTGTCTCGCTGTGGTGCCACGGTGCCTGCATCCGCACAGCTGCCAGATTTCATTCCTTTCTTCTTTATTTTTTTTTTAATTAGTACATTACACAAGCTCAGGATCTTTAAATTTGGCATTGAAATAATATCAGAGGCAACTGCCTAAAGAGAAATATATTTCTTGTTAGGAATCAAATCCCATGTAACTGAATGAATCACAGAAATAACATATATCGAGTAAACGCCAAGTAAAAAATAAAATAGGTCAGTTGATTATGGATAGAAAAACTGGTAGACAACTGAACGCCTGACATCGAATGTCTGCCCTGAGTAATCAGAAGCAGTGTTTGTGTGTGGGGAGGAGAACAGACTGTCAAAGACACTCCACTTGGGGAGCATTTGGAGTGCCTTAGCACCTACCTTAACATCTGATGTTTGCAGGAGGCGAGCTGAGCAATTTCGGGAAGGCTGAGAGGAGACGTCCAAATGCCCGGCAGGAAAACACGTGACCTGCCGCGGAGTCTGTGTTCTGAATTTCGGAGACTCGGGAACAGCCCACCCAGTTTGGGATGTTCATGTCGCTGATGGACATCAGCCTACGCCTGTCGGGTCGTGTCTTTCAGGATTCTGTCCATGTAAAGCCAAACACAGGGGGCAAACCATCCAGCTCCTGGATGAGAAGAGAAAATCAACAAGATGAAAAAGAAACATGGTAAAAATAAATGGAAAAGAAAGGCCTATTGTCTGACTTGGAATCCATGGGTAACTGAGCAGGCGAGCATACCCATCTGGCTTGGGTCCACACCTTGGATCCCCGTCCCCATTACCCAACAGGCAGTTAGCTTCACTCGAGGTTATTTTAAAGTTCTGTAATCTTTTTAGAGGTGCTAGCAGCCCTGGCTAGTGTGGCTCAGTTCGTTAGAGCATCATCCTATAAACTGAAAGGACGCGGGTTTGAACCCTGGTCAGGGCCCATGACTGGGTTGCAGTTCGTTCCTATCGCCTGGACGCTAAGGAGGCAACCAATCGATCTTTCTCTCCCTTTCTCTCTCCTCTCCTTCTCTCTCTCTAAAATCAATAAGCATGTTCTCCTAGAGAGGATTTTTTTTTTAAAGCTGTTAGCAGAGTTTGTTTGAATTGCTTAAAAATTCAGTTCAATTTAGGTATTATTTCAACCTAAAACATTATAACTATTCATTTTTTGAGAGAATGTGCAGCTATATTAACCATCAACTGTAGCATATACAAGTGAACCTGTTGCTAAGTAACAAATCCCTGTGATCAGGAGATGCTATTAGATCTTGCCGAGCACAGACAGAGCCAGGAAGTGGTCTCTGAGGACAGGGGTCAGTCACAAGTCTATCACAAACCTCCCATTACAGACGCTGGAGGAAAATTAATGGGTTCGGTTTCCTGCTTTAATAGGTTTCTGTCCCTGTCTTCTGGAAAACATGCATTTCAATTTTATCGACTCGGAATCACTGTGCACTTTGAAAGATGAAATATGATGGGGTCTATGGAACAGTAATTTAGAAATAAAATACTCCTTTTGCAGGTGCAGCCTGTCAAGTTGCTAACATTGAGTTAAGCTTTCACAGTCTGTGGACAAGCTTCCTGGGAGAAGAAAGCCGGTGACGGCAGCAGTCACCTAAAGCCACGCACCGAGTGACCTTCGGTGCATCGGGAGTTTCCCTGAGGCCCACGTATGGAAGCCAGTACCCAGGTGTGTGTATGTACGTATATATGCATGTGTAAAATCAAATATGCAAAAGTACGGGCAGAATGAAAAACATGGAAGTCTTTCTCATGAGCATTATTCCATGAGAATGAAGTTAATGTTTCGAATCTAGTTAATGTTCTTTTAAGTATTATCCATACAATGTACCACTGATGTCTCATGGCATTGTACACCTGAAACCGATCTAATTGTATTAGCCAATGCTGCCCCCCCAACATTCAATAAAAATTAAAATAAATAAATAAGCCCTTCCCAGGTGCAAGTATGAATCTTGCATAAGAAATGGTACCCTTGTCTGCCCCCTCGTATCTTTTGCTCCAAATGTTGCTCTTCCTGAGGCACAGTTCTGGATGTGAGGAGTCACTATGGTGTGTGCCAGAAATCCAACAAGTAGTATTCTCAATGTCGAAATGGCAGAAAGGTTGCCTTAAAAATCATCTAGCAAAGATACTGCTACTATCTCTTCTAATTAACATCGTAATGAAACTTCTAGTCATTGAAAATTGCCAGAAAATATATACATGGTATTAAAAATGGTATTAAAATGGAAGTGATGTGTATATATATGTTTTTTGTGTGGATATATGTATATGTGTGTGTATATATATTCTTTATCCATATGATGGAGTATTGAATATTTTTGGTCATGAGAAGGAAATCCTGCCGTTTGCAACAACATAGATAGAGCTTAGGGACATTGTGCAGAGCGAGATGAGTCAGACGGAGAGCGGCGAACACTGTATGATACCACTTATATGTGGAATCTAAAAAAGCCAAACTCATAGATACCAGAGAGCAGAGTGGTGGTTACCAGGGGCTGGGAGGCGGGAAAATTTGGGAGATGTGTTCAAATTTGCAACTAGAAGATGAAAATGCTTTTGAAATCCAGTGCAAGCTATAGTTATTATATTGTCAACAGTACTATATTACATACTTCTAAGTTTCTAAGATACTAGATCTCCACAAATTAGAAATAATAATTATGTAATATGATAGGAGTAACATCTAATACAAGGTCATGCTTTTTAGTGGTAATCATATTGCAGTACATAAAGGTATCAAACAATTACTTTGTACACATTTAACATATACAATGTTATACATTAATTATATCTCCATAGTTATAATTATATATAACTTCTGAAATTTCATACTGTATTTATAAAATATACCTAAATCTATAATACCCTTTTAAAATAAATACATGTGTATGTGGGTTTATACCAAGTAAATAGTAATTTTGAAGGCATTTTTAGCAATAGGATTTCAGATAACTATTGCTACTATTTTTATTGCCATATCTTTTAACATTTTTAAAATCAATATTGAAGAAACACACCTCTAATCAGGTAGTTTGAAATTATACTTATAAAATTCTGAAACTCAAAACTTCAACTCAACATAAAAAATCAACTTGGTCTTCTCAGGTATATTTTAAGGACTGTAAGAGGTCATATAAATTATAAATCCCACCAATTCAAAGACTCAAGTGTAGTGTAAAAGTATTTGGAAATTCAAAAGTAAAATAATTACCTTCCCATTTCCTATTCCCAAAGCATCTTTGACTGTGCCCTAGAATCTGTCTCTTTAGGACAAAATTACAGCTACTTAAAATGCACTTTTTACTACGGTCCCTGCAAGATCAATCTGCCAAAAATTAGCTGGTGGTGCAGAACCGAAAACTTTTCCTTCCTTCTGGCTCCTGGTTTTATTTGATTTGCTAGAGTAACAAGAAAAGAACTTTGATCATTTTTATTCTAGAAACTGTTTATCAGTTGTGCACAGTGACTTCTATTTTTAAAAGTGACAGCGCCTCAAATCAGTGGCAAATATATTAAAGCACAGTATCTAATGCCATCAAATATCTTTGAGTTATGGTTTTGTATTCACAGCTATTAATGGCACAGTTATTATTTGTTATCATTTCTAAGCACCTGGAATTCTGAGTAAACAAAAATAATTATTATGCATCTGCTTAATGAAGCATCTTTTGTCTAGGCCTAAAACTAATTTTAATACAAGTTTAATTATATTGTATCTCACCAAAATTTTTTAACAGTGTAAAGTATTAGGCCTAAAATTATATCCCGAGTACATGTATTTGCTTGGAATGATAGAACATTTATACTAAAATAGATCTCTGATATAACCTAACATAGGAGAAAAATATGCTTATTTGAAAATTGTGCTTTTTTTTCCTCAAATTTCTTGGGCTATCAGAACTTCCAATTTAATCAGTCTGAAGTTTCCTGCTTCCACTTTAATTGAAATTAATGTGTCCATTATTTAACAAAGAGTTGGCATGTGGAACAACCAGATATTTCATTGTTTATGTTTTGTAATTTCATAAAAGCATGTGCTTTGTAACGGGGTGGAGTTACATGTTCTGTGTGCGTCGGTTGAAACATAGGGGTAGTTTTCTTCAGGTCTTGTGGTTATTCCCGGTCTTGATATCAAAGAGCTTCAAGAGGAGAGCAATCTTCCAGGGCCTCAGTGAATCTTTTCTTGCAAACATAACAGCAACTAACAGAAAATGATGTTGGAATGTGCTGTGTAAAGACGGGTGATAGAAAAAACAAATGATAAACAGAAGATGGACTGAGAGATGACAGAAAGACAGGTGACAGATGTCGATGGGGGGGGGAGATGTGTGAGTGTCGTCCATAATATGCATGAAACTTCCTATGTCCATATGAAGGCTTTTTATCTGTGCAATCAAATTTCATTCCAGTAATTTATTTTTAATAATTTGTGTACATGGAAAAATGATGCAGAATGCAATGTCCCCTTCTACTTTTACTGTCTCGTACTTCCTTAAACTTAACTTTGGTCAATAAAACCTGGGGTAATTCAACAGAAATTTTACTTCTCTAGGGACACATATCACAGTAATAAAAAAAATAACAAAGCCCTAACCGTCCTGGCTCAGGGGCTGGCTGTCGTCCTGCAACCGAAAGGTCACCAGTTTGATTCCCTGCCCCTGGTCAGGAGCATGTGAGAGGCAATGGATTGATGTGTCTCTTGCACATCGATGTTTCTCTCCCTCTTTCCCCCTCCCTTCTCCTCTCTCTAAAAATAAATAAGTAAAAAATCTTTGGAAAAAAATAACAGCAACAAGAAAGGATGCCAACAAAAAGACAGTTAATTGAATTGCTTAAATTAAATGTAAAGGTATTTAATTGTATTAATGGTCAACTAGAGTTTTATTTAAAAGTTAGATTCTTAGCCCTGGCTGGTGTAGCTCAGTGGATTGAGCGTGGGCTGCGAACCAAAGCATCGCAGGTTCGATTCCCAGTGAGGGCACATGCCTGGGTTGCAGGCCACGGCCCCAAGTAACCGCACATTGATGTTTCTCTCTCTCTTTCTGCCTCCCTTCCCTCTCTAAACATAAATAAATAAAATATAAAAAAATAAATAAAAGTTAGATTCTCTAGGATCCCAGTTCTTTGCTTGGAATAATATTAAGGGCACAACGTCTGTTCTTGCCCGTGTGTGGTGTAATCCCCGCTTCCCACTTACCTGTAGGGGCAGGATCTGCAACGTATTTCCCTTTGGCAGATGCCCAGCAGAACTGCATTGCACGGCTCCCGGTGTAGCTCAGCATGGCCTGCACCTGTGTCTCTAATCTTGCATGCCCCCCTGCACGTCCTGGGTCCCTTCTCCACGTCAGGGTCTCAGAACGGGCCTGTGCCTTCTCGCCCCTCTGTTTCCCAGGGCAGGCTGGGATTCCCAGGACCAGAGTGGCTTTAGAAACCAGAGCTGGTGACAAAATGGTAAATGCATCTGTCAGCCTGGATTCTTGAAAGATTGTGTGGAGTGCGAAATAAAATTGCCTATGACCTAAAACCACTACTTGAACAAGTACGTGACAAGGAACTATATCTCGATGTTTTTGCCACCAAATTTGGGGGATTTATAAGCATTTATCCTACCCGACCTAATAAGCTAGCTTTGTGAGGTCAAATTATTTTACTTATGTGCCTATTACTTCACCTAAAATGCTGGTTGTTTTGAATGAATGAGTGAAATACTGATTTCTGTGGTTTCTACCATTATAACTTCCTTTGAATAATTTGAATGCCATCATTACCAAGTTTAGTAGAATGCATCCCCATCCATTTTTGTCATTCTAAAAGTTAATTACTAGGTATCTTTGAGTTTAGGTTACCCTTCGGTCGTTCCACTCAAGAATAATTTTTAACTCTGTGTCTAGCTTTCTTCACTTGGCCTGATACATGGTGCCACTTATCTGAGTAATCTAAGCTAGCGTGACTCACAGAGGCTGGAGGGCGGGAGAAGCGAGGAGGTGATAGGCAAAGCGTACAAGTTTCAGTTATATGAGATGACTAATTCCTAGACTCCTAGTGTATGGCATACTGCCTACAGTTAAACATACTGCATGGCATACTGTAAACATTGCTAAGAGGGTTAGTCCGATGTAAGGACTTCTGTCACAATAATAATGATGATGATAGTAATAATTAAAGAGGGCAGGAAGAGACTTTAGAGACGCCGGAGATGTTTACAGCATAGATTGTAGTGTGTACTTATCTCTAATGCATCGGGTTGCAATCATTAAATAGGTACAGTTATTTTGTACATCGACCATGCCTCAGTAAAATGATTTAAGAAGAAAGGAATATCAGCCCTGGCTGGCGTGGCTCAGTGGATTGAGCGCGGGTCTACGAACCAAAGTGTCGCAGGTTCGATTCCCAGTCAGGGCACATGCCTGGGTTGTAGGCCATGACCCCCAGCAACTATACATTGGTGTTTCTTTCTCTCTATCTCCCTCCCGTCCCTCTCTAAAAATAAATAAATAAAATCTTTTAAAAAAAGACTTTGTTTTTTCAAAGAAAGGAATATCTTTTACTATATTATTACAATATAAACTTCCTTATAGGTACATTATAACCATGTTGCTGTTTCTTGAAAACTTCCGTGACATCCTTTTTCTTAATAATAAATTGACCCCAAATCCTTAGCTTTGCATTCATTGCCTTTTTAAATCCAAATCAAAACTCCTTTTTCAGTCTTTTTTTTTTTTTGCCACCAAACTATCAATACATACACCCCATTTTAAATGATTCTGCTTAGCGCAAAGTAGTTGCTGGACTTGTTATTGATCAGAGTGATTTATAATATTGCTGAAGTCATTAAAAGTTATCAACCAAAGATATTTGAAAAAATTTAAATGACATGCAGAAACCATTCATTTTAAGAAACTATTCTAAAATATTCTTAATCATTTATTCACTCCAAGTGCTAGCTTCTGTGTTTTTATCCTTTAAATTGAATAAGAAATATTAGTCACATTCTCTGATGGTATAAGGAACTTAGGCAAAAATATACCTAAGATTCTGTGGAAAATAACCCACAGACATTGAGATTTTTGTCTTGACAATAGAAATTTACAGATTAAAATTAAAACGAGGAAATCCTTCTGTGACCTACAACTCATGGTCCTTCAAAGACAATCACATCCACTTTTGTTAAATGAGAGAGGTGGACAAATAGCAAAACAAAAATAATAATAACAAAGCTTATCTTGGTCCTTCATACAGTGGCTATTTGTTTAGCAGAGAGTGGGCAGCGGGACCCCCTTGAGGAGAGAAAGGACAGCTGGCGCGACAGTGCCTGGCACCCTGTGTGTACTTGGTTGTGAACGCCCAACAGGCTTTTCTGTGGCTGTGGGGGCACTTGGAGCGGGAGGCAGGGAACCGGGGGAGCGGTGGGGAGGCCCCTTTCCCGGGCCTCTCACGGGGGAGTCCTCCGGACACACCTCACATCAAAGGTGTAAGTTCCAGCACCTGCCCACTGCCATCGAATTCAAGATTAGTTCGATTTGACCAACGATTACGTCACTAGTTTGCATTGCTTTTCTCCCCTACTCAGGAGGGAGGCGAGTTTGAGGTTGGAAGTGAGACGGTGTTATCTAGAAATCGGGGATGCAAAGCCTTCGTGGGCGGTACATTCTGTGTTGACCAAGTGGTACTTGGGTATCATTGTTGAAAACAGTGCCAGAAAGAGTTCAATTGTTGGAATATTAAAATTCAAATTGGACAAGCAGACTGTAATTATAATGCAATTCTTAAAAACACATGAGGAAATAATACTTCCGTTACAAAATAAACTGGGGTGTAGAAGAAAGCCAAGATGTCAGCTTTAAGTCCACATTCACAGCATGACAAATTTAAATGTCTCTTCTTTCATCTATAAAGTAAGGACGATAATAACACTGTTGCAGTGTATAAAAATTAAATCAAATTATATACATAGTCATTATATAAGTGTTGTTTGTAATTATTCAAGCTACTCTCATCTTTATAATTCATTAAGCATTTTCACCAATTATTGCATATCCTCCTTTTTTTTGCTATTATGTTGTTTGGGTTTCTAAGGGGATGGATGTGACGTTTATAGCTATAGATTGACCAATATATGTGTAATTATGAATGTCTTACTAGTTTTTCCAGCCTGCAAGCCTCAGTAATTTGTCACTTCCCCTCCCACAACTGAAATGCCATTATGAACTGGTTGCATTTATTATTGGGTGCCTACATTTTAAGAGAAAAAAACACAAAATGTAAAAAGTTACTAATATCAATAAGAGATCAGTCTAGGCTTACAGAGCTGACAAACTAGATTTAAAAAGAAAAATAATGACCACAGTATAAAGCAGACAAATTACAGCCTTAAAAAGAACAAATAGGGTATTATTCTGGGCATTAAAACAAATGATTATTAATCATTGACTATAAAAGTTGTTTTTTTCATAGAAAAAAATAGAGAACTAAATGGATAGGATATAGTCAGAGGTAAGAAAATAAAGTAGCAAAAGAAGCATGCTCACAAGGCAGCAAGGATTGCTCAGGAAAAATAAAATATCAGGAAGCCGCACAAAAGGGTTCTGTCTACCGTGTTGGTCATGTCTACGACCCACACTTTGTCTTTGCTCTAAAGCCAGTGCAGCCTGGGTCCTCAGTGTCTCCTGCTCTGTTAATGAACCCTCTTCACTGGTCTCCATGGCTCTTAGATGCAGTTCACTTGAATGTCTTCAAAAACAAGGTTCCGATATATCTTCCAACATGATGATATTAACATGGTTGTACCCATTTCAAAATCACATGTGCTCCTTATTGTCTCAAAGTTCAGAAGACTGAATCAAAATGTCTTCCTAAAATTATCCCCTCATCTACTATAAAAACTCTATAGCCCTCACTCAACGATGTTCACCATTCCCAGAATATTTCACCATGTTGTGTTCTACCAACCCTCAATTCCCCCAGCCATCCCATATACAATCTGTAATGGCTGTATTCTTTCATCAAAATCGAGATTAGTTTTTATCACCAGAATTAAACCATTCCTTATCAGCTTAATTGTCATTCACCCCATTTATGTAATCATATTTAACAGAATTTATTGAATGGCAATTATATGCAAGGATCTGTGATATAAAAAAGGATTTAAATCTTTTCCAGCCTCCATAATGCTTCTGTTCACACTGGTGTGTAAAACATTAAACAATACTCATATTTATATCCTCTTCCTTTCAGTTTACAGTCTTTGCTGCCTAAACTCCATGCATTTGCATTTTTCTTATACATGAATTCTTTGGAAGCTGGCATGATATCAATATATAAGCATTCCGTAATGTCTCCCAATGTTTAAAGAGAAGAATATCACCAAACTCACATCGCTGTCGCACTGCCACTCATCCTCTTCCTGTTCCGAGGACTCCACATGTAACCTGCTGAAAAAAACAGACACACAGAGTCCAATGAATGTCACCCCAACTGACAGTCATTCTGATGAGACCAGACTTGTGAATGCGACCATCGAAGGCTGCTAACCCCCCTAACCTGCCTTGCCGAAGAGCACAGGTGAACAGCTAAGCCCAACAAGGATCCACAGAGGTACACTAAGATGCCCAGGGCCAGCAGAATTGCCCAGGACCCGTGGATGTGTGAGCAATAATACACAGTAGTCGTTTCAAGCAATTAACCTTTAATTTAGTTCGTTGCCCATCAAAACTGGATATAAGGGAAGAATTGTGTAACCCTATGTTTATAACATTTCTCCCTGGCACAACTTACAATTACATTTTGTATTTAATAGCAATTTATTATTTGACTCTATTAATATATGCATCACCAAGTTGTTATTTTAGTGTTGTAAAAAATTCGACTTAATTAAAATTTGATAGATAAGCTAACCAACCTTTTTATTATGTGGAGATTAATTTTACAATTGCTAGATAAGTTTATGGCTTACAAATTCCAACTGACCATATGATAGATACACATAAAATAAAATAAATAAATAGTATGAAAGCCCAATATGAACTGAATAAAATATTATCCACATGTCACCAAAACAAGATTAAAAAACAATGTTTAAAACATTCCCGTGTCCTCAGCCTGATAAAGGTCATTGGCAAAAATTGTACAACTGACATCACGGTTAATGGTGGAAGGCTGAGAGCTACCCCCAAAGATAAGAGAAAAAAAGATCCACTCTCTTCATTTCTATTTAAGATTGTACTGAAAGTTCTAGACTATGTAGTTACAGAGGAAAAAGCATTCATATTGAAGCAGAAGAAACTGACTTTTTCTAGTTGCCTATGACATAATCTTATATGTTGAAATTCCTAAGGAATCAAAAAAATAGATCTAATGAACATTCAGAAACATTTCAGGATATAAGATTAATATTTAAAAATCAACTGCATTTGTATGTAGGAGCAGTGAGCAATCTGAAAACTGAATTAAGAATATAATTCCATCTATAATAGCATTGAAAATAATATAATGGTTAAGAATAAACTCAACAAAGATGTATGAGATGTTTACACTTAAAACTATCATATAGCACTGAATAAATTAAGGACGTGCATAAATGGCCATGTATCTCGTGTCCACGGATGTGAAGGTACAATGTTGCTGTCTTCATCCATTCAGGCTACTAGAACACACCAAATGCGGAGTAGCTTACAAACAACAGAAATTTCTCACAATTCTTGAGGCTGAGAAGTCCAAGACCAAGATGCTAACAGATATGGTCTCTTCTGGGAGCCTGTTTCCTACCTGGCCAGCTGTCTTTCCACTGGAAGCTCACATGGTAGAAAGGACACACGAGCTATTATCGAACCTCTTTACAAGGTCACTAATGCCCTTCAGGAAGTCTTCATGCTCACAGTCCAACCACCTTCCCAAAGCTCTGGCTCCCAATACTATAAACTTGAGGGCGGGGTTTTAACACACAAATTTGGGGGAACACAAACCTTGGGGCCACAGAAATCGCTAAAATGGCAGTATTCCCTCAACTGACAGAAAGAGTCAGTGCAATCTCTATCAAAATCTCATTTTTTTGCAGAAATTGACAGGCTAATATGGAAATACCAGAGGCCCAGAATAACATGAACCATTTTGACAAAAAAAGAACAAAGTTAGGAGGCTAAAACTTCAATTTTGAAACTGCTACAGAGCTCCAGTAACCAACCCACAGAGACACCAGCAAAAGAACAGACATATAAATCAATGAAATGTAACTGAGAATCTGGATATTAAACCCTCACATATATGGTCAACTGATTTTCAAAAAGAGTCCCAAGGTATTCCAATGGGTAATGAATAGTCATTTCAACAATGGTACTGGGATGTCTGGGCCTTCACAGGCCGTAAATAAGTAAATAAATGTACACATCTATCTCTCTATCTCACAGTCTATCCAAAAATTAGCTCAACATGACTCACACACCTAAATGAAAGACCTGAAACTATAAAGACCTTGCAAGATATAAGGCATAAGTCTTTATAACCATGAATTAGGCACAAGATTCTTGGAGATGATACCAAAATCACAAGTTAATAAAAGAAATAAATTAAATTGTATCAAAGGCCACCATCAAATAAGTGAAAAGACAACTTTGAAATACCAAAAAAAATGCAAATAACATATCAAATAGCATACCAGAAACTGGTATCCAGGATATATAAAGACATATCTCAACCATAACAAAATAATAATCACTTAAAGATGGGCAAAGGATTTACATCAACATATCTCCTATAAGATAAGCAAATGGCCAACAAGCTCATGATAAAGTAGCTCAACATCATTGCTTTTTGGGGAAATGCAAATCAAAATAGAATTAGAGTCTACTCTACCCCCAGGATGACTGTGATGAAAGGAGGGACAATTCCAAGCGTTAGCAAGGATGTGCAGAAACTGAACCCTTCGTGTGGTAGTTCCTCCCCAAATCAGAGATGTACCACATAACCCAGAAACTATACTCTTGGTTATACTCTCCGCAGAATTAAAACAAAAAGTTGTACGTTCAAAGCCGCATTATTGGTAATAGCTAGAGACTGGAAACAACCTCATGTCTGTTAAAAGATGAACGGATTAACAAAGTGTGGTATATCCATACAAGTAAAATCGGAGGCATTGGTACAACTAGGAAGATGTTTAAAACATTGCCTTCATTAAGAACACACTGACAGTAACCAGAGGGCAGTGGGGGAGATAAAGGGGGGAAAAGAGGAAGGGTTATCAAGGAATATGTATAAAGGACACACGGACAAAGCTAAAGGGGGTAGGTTCGAGGGTGGGCGGCAGGGATGGGTGGGGCAGAGGGGAGTGGTGGGGAGAAAATGGAGACAATGGTACTTGGACAACAATAAAACAAAACAAAACAAAACATTGCTTTAAATAAAAGAAGCCAGACACCAAGTGCCACTTACGATTCTGTGTGGCATTCTGTGCCAAAAGCAACTCTATTTACATGACATTTTTAAAATAGGAAAACCCATAAATATATAAATTAAACCAGGGACTGTCCAGGCTAGGGGAGGGGAGAAGGGATGCTGACTTCTGATGGGTAAGGGAAGAAGGGAATTCATTTGGGGGTAATACAAATATTCTGAAATGAGTGGTAATGGTTTCACACATTCTTAACGTACTGGAGAACAACTGAATTTTACAGGGTGAATTTTATGGTGTGTGAATTATATTTCAATAAAAGAATTCTATGGTTGCATGAAATGGCAATGAGTATCTCAATACTGTAGATACTCGGACGCGGCGAACTTGCTTTGAAAAATGTTTGTGAGTCGATACACGCCCCCTGGCTGTATGAGCTCCCATTCTCCACCTCCCCTGCTGTTTCCAGTGTTGACTGACAGGCTTGGGAAAATCTCTGCCAGCCTAGAGGTTCTAAAGTGCTATAATTCATCCAATTTGTGTTGAATTCATGGCTATCAACAAAATGTATTTTTGTTTACTTATATTCAGATTTTCTATACTGAAAGTGCCCAGTCCCATCCTTTTTTCTCTGTTTCACTGAAGTTCTATGTTCTTTTAAAGTATCTTTTTAGAAATCTTTATGTTTTGGATCCAAATCCTTTGTCTGATTTGTAAGTTGAAAATATTCATTAATGTAATTGTCTAATATAACAAATACAAACACTTTAGAGTGGAAAACTAATTAATATTTAGTTTGTCCACATATACTGATGACTGGATGATTTTACCCAACTACACTAATTAGATTTCGGTTTGGATACATTTTGCCTGTTTCTGAAAGACATTTTATATGATTCTGTATTTTCCTATATTTGAATGCTAACACATCAACTAGTTCATGTTTAAAAATTATTGTCCATCCTTTATGAAGGACTTCCAAGTTCTTTATAGACCTGCGATTATGAAAGAAGAAACAAACAGTTCCGAAGGAAAGGCAGATGGGGTTGGGAATAAGTGACCTGTTTCATTGCCTCTGGGTACCATAAACTGAAGCTCAATTATCAACAAAGGGTGTAATAGTTTGTGGTAGATTGTAAATGAACGTTCAAAAGAATTGGCTGAATGAGAAGGTTATTATTGAACAAAAAGTTGGTGTAGCTGGTTCCTAGCTGGCAGATTTTGCTCAAGAGCACTGCAACCTTGCTCAAAAAACATTCTCTTCAAGGTTTTTAAATGGACACTTTTACACTGGGCTTCCGTTCTGAGAACCCAGTCATTTAAAAGTGCTTCAGCAGCATCCAGCCCTCAAAGGAAATGAGCTATCAGGCCAAAAAAAAAAGACGCTAGGAACCCAAAATGCGTATCACGAAGCGGAAGAAGCCAATCTGAAAAGGCGCCATGCTGTGTACATATGATTCCAACTTTGTACCATTCTGGAAAAGGCAAAGCTGTGGAGACAGTGAAAAGATCAGTGGTTGCCAGGAGATGCGAAGGGGAAGGATGAAGGGAGGGAGCAGAGAGGATTTTTAGGGCAGTGAAATATTCTGTGTGATACCATAGTGGTGGATATGTGTTATTACACATTGCTCCACATCCCTGGGCTATAGAACGTCAGGGTAAAGCTTTGAGTGATCAATTATGTAATTACTTTTAAGCACAAATGTTAACTACGTGTTTTTGCATCTTCAACGTATTATGTGAGTTGCTGGTATATCCTTGTAACATCTATAGAAGCTAACTTACTTTTTGAAGGACTAAGCAACACATGTTTAGTATAAACCAATGCATAGGCACAGCAATACAAAATATTCTAAAATTGGGTTTTCATTGATGGAAATCCAACATATGTATTGAATTTCAGATATACACCTTATACACAGTACATAGATATGGACAGTATTATAAATCATCAAAAATGAAAATAGGTTATTATGATAAATATATGTTACTCTAAACTTATTGTTGAAAAATTCACATGGTGTTTGACGAAACAGATAGGAGTAAAACATTATTTAATCATGCCTTTATCTTATACAAAAACTAAGTTTTGTCAATACTTTTCTGAAATATATTTTTACAAAATCCTAATATGAAACAACGTAGCTAGTATTCTGACAACATTGCCATAATAATAGATTAGGGAATAAATATCAGTAACTATTGATTTATTTCAGGCAGGTAATAAAGGGAAAATGCCAAAGTTTTAAAAAATTAATTTACATCTTTAAATGTTGTATTAAAAATGTGTCCTCTCAGGTAATGTGTCTGATTTAAGCTGTCTGGACTAAATAGCCTAGAGAAAGCCCAGTGAAATAAATGCAAAGTGATGGGCAATATCCAGGTGCCTGGGGTTCTGGTGTTAACGGAAGAGGCCACCTTGCCCAATGCCATGCTGTCCAAACGCAAGGGACATGGGGTCACTGTGGTTTCTTCAACAGCTGTGTCAGCACACCTTCAATCACAGTGTCCCAGACACACTGAGTAGGTCATCCCCACACCCCGGTGACTTATGAAGCAACATTTTGCATTTCTGTCCTACAACATTACATGTGATTATTATTACATCTTGACAGATGGTGGGTTGCTCCAACACTTCACACGACTTTTGATAAATATGTTAGAAATAAGTAAGTAAAATTAGAAATTCAAACGATCTTCTATGTACTACTTCAATGTTTTAGAAAACAAGGTCAAACACTAATCAGGGTGTTTTCTTAAAATAATATAACTGCATGAATACAAACTTTAGATTGGTTTATTAATTCCTTTCTATTTGATACATTTCATTAACTAGAGTAGGCCATTTGTATTCCATTTCATTTCTCCAGTCAACACCCACATTTTTTATTTAGTCTTATTCAATCCCGTATGATAAAATTTATAGCCTCAGAGAGGACACTTAGAGTTATAGAACAATCAATGAAACGCATCTTGGTAACTGATTCAATTCCCACCACGGTGGTGAGTACAAAGTCGCTTCTCTCACCCATCGCTGGCTGACACTTTCCATACTAAGCCCTGTGGCTCCATGTTTCTACTGAGCTTTTCTCTTCGGTACTTTCACTCTCCTTCCTTAAAGGAACCAAGCCTTTAAGTTTGTCTGTAATTCCTCCCAACTGAACTAAAAGGTTACAGACGGTAAGGTAATATGTCTGCAAATTTGATCCACCCGGAACTGGCTTCTGGAGACTTGTCTCGTGGGGAAAGTATCACAAGTCACATCCGCATATGATTCTAGAGGAGGACGAGATTTACATTACATTGAAAACTTTGCTGATTAGAAATCATTTGCTTCTGAATCGAGAACAAGGCCTGGGTGACATCCACGTTACCCCAACCCCACCTTTAACATCTTGGTCACCAGTCCTGTAGAAAGAACCAGTGCATTCAAAGTGAGAAGTATGCCAAGGAGACATCATTTAACTCTTGACAGGCGCCATGTTTACCATAGACCTCTAGGCCCAAGAGGGGCTTTGACTAGTTGGCAGCACCACCGCACTCTCACGGTTTGCGTGGCCTGTGATGCAGGTGACAAAATCGAAGAACATCTTTGTGACCCACCAGAGTGTCCCAACCTGCCGGTTGGGAAACAACAGCTCAGAAAAGCATCACGTGTGCCATTCACTTTGCAGAACAGCCAGCCAGCCAAACAGAAAAGGAGCCAGAGGATTTAGGAGATGTGTTTGTTACAAGTTTAAAATTCTGAGAAATATTGAATGTCAACGGTGATGGAAAAATAAAAAAATAAAAATAAAAGTCCAAATGAACAAAAAAATTTCTAAGTATTATAGATGGGTAACCTGATAAATTTGGAAACATTAAAAAGAAATGTTTTTATCTGTTTATACTTTTCCAATTGGTGTATATATTTTTGTCTTGGTGGGATTTTTCTTCTTCAAACTTAAAGATCTCAAAGTGAATCAGCATGTTTTATTCATTTTCATCAGATTTGAAATATTTATAGACACAGAAAAAGATATAGATAAGAATGATAGTTTAATGGCTTGGTATTTAAACAAAAACAGAGGTGTTAATACAGTTTCTCACTGAAACACTGAAGTGTACAGATCAAAAGAATAAGTCAAGTCACTATGAATAAGAGCGCGCTCTGACACGCTAACACGGTATCAATCTAAGTGCCACCATTAATCTACTTTTCTGAACCTTCATAGCACTTAATACATCACTCTTTATCATAGTATATGTATATACACACACATATGTGGTATGTAAGAGTAATATATTAAGTAATATATATTAAGTAATAAATATGTATATACATATATATATATTTCAATCATCTCTTTAAGACCTGCCGTCCCCTCCTCTACCAGAATGCAACCTCTACAAAAAGGGGGCCTCCGTCTAGTTCAGAGCTTTATCTTCTGTGTTGAAAGTTGTGTCTGACCCATTGAAGGCACTTAATATTTTTCAATTACTGAAGAGAGTGAAAAGGAATAAACCATTATCTGGTAGAAAATATTTATTAATCACTTGCTATCAGTTAGAAGTTACATTAACACCTTGACATCCACAGTCTCATCCGACTTTCACCCAGCAGACGACAGTGAGCCGTCTATTGCCTCAACTGTGCAGGTGCGGACACTGAGGTCAGGGGACAAGCACCAGAATTTCAGGGTTTCAAAGTTTTTTTCCCCCCAAGAGGTGTAATAAGCTTCTAGCCATATTCCAAAATTAACATCTTATTGTTACTCAATTTTCCTGTCCAGTTTTATAATATGCATAGTAAAACTGATTATATTCTATTTCCTTCCTCATTCCTGGAAAAACCTGTAAAAGAATACATATTCCATAAAATCATAAAATATTGATTTTTTTGTTCATGCACCTAAGAGACCCAAGTTCAAACTCATAAACAAGATCATAAGATATTTATAGTTTTCTCATATAAAAATGTTTGAACTTTTATTGCAGTATCTGGATTTTCATTAGGTAAGAAAAACGGTAACTTGGAGTGTATCAAAATTAAATATGCCCTTGATTCAACAATGATGTTTTTATATGAGAGAGAAAACCCTTGTAGTGAATGTATATATACGCATGCTTATATATCTAAGTATGCGGTGTTCATGCAATAAGGCTGTTCTCTAATTATGTTTTATTCTTACATTCTTGTTGTTTAGTTGACACCCCCAAATATCAGCTCTGCATAATGCATCCCACGTCAGAACTTAAAAGGAGCCGGTAACAAAAGCCAACTTACACAGCAGAGGGATTCGGTGTAAAACACCCCCCACTTGGAAATCAAGTCAGATTTATCATCATTTATAATTCATTAGGGCTCCCTTTTCAACACTGTTTCTAGCATCTCCTAGGCGTTTCTCCTGGAGAGAGGGGAAAATGCAGAGACGCACGTTGCGGGCTAATAAATCTCCTTCCTGCGTTTCTCTCTCTCGCCGCAGCACAATGACCTGACCTTGGAGGAGAGCTGTCATCCGGGGTCTTTATAGGGACCTGGCAGCCGCTGCGACAAGCGACAGATAAAACCTAGATGGTCTAGAACTCTCTCACCGTTGCTTCATCTTCTTGATATACTAAGACAAATCCTTTTCCTCATTTTTATATTAACACATTTCACGTTTGTCACCTCCTTTCTTAACTCTTAAGTAGGGCTCTGAAGGGTGCAGGAAAAATGCCGCGTGAGCACACTATTAATGGAGAACACTCTTACCTAGAAAAAGCCACCGGAAAGCTGATTTTAAATCAACCCAGAATTACAAGAGGGAAAGATTAGGGTGGCAAGAACAAACCCATAAAACTATAAAGGATGAGGCAATAAAAGTAAAGCAGTGAGATGAAAGGTAATGTTTATTAATCGTCTAGTGACTTCTCTTCCTATTGGGTCTCATCCCTCCTTTGAAAGGCATCTAAATAAAAATCATGGCATCTGCTTTTTTTCTTCCTCTTCTTCTACAAAGGTATCTGCGGTCATATATTTGCGGCTGCCTCCCTGAATCACAGGTAATTGTGTATGTGGGTTCTCATTTGCAGCAACAAACACGGTGTTCGAAGAAAAAGAAAAGATTTACGCATGGTGCTTCTTCAAGGCTGGGGCACGATTTCATTTACCCAGGACTTAGCAAACTGCTTAAAGACCTTTAGTGGTGTCTTTGTCCCCGCCCCCAACCCCCAAGGTCTCCAAGTAGGGTAGGTTATATTAATCACCTAAAATTCTGACTACATCCCATGTGCATATGCTAATGCAACGGAAGCGTATTTTAAAGAGATAACTCAGTACGTTTAAAACTTTGTCTACTAAAACTTTTCCATGGAGTTTTGAAATTTCACTCTGTTTAAAAGTTCCAAGTGAAATCTTAAGGCTGCCTGGTGGGATAAAGTGGTAGGGTGGAAAAACACAGGATACCTCTCCTACCAAAGCACTTGGCTGTCTTCCCTTTTACATAATGGAGGTCCTCCGTCACAACACATGTAGGGGAGGATTGGCCTGTTAAATAATTTAGGAAAACCGTACTCAAAAGCTTTACATTTTAAAATGTACAGGGTGGGGAAAGGGTAGGTTGATAGTTGTTAGTATGCAAAACAAAGAGTTTATTCTTGTATTATTATTTATGAATTATTGTGTTAATAATTAACTGGACACAACCTGTGTTCCCAGCCATTCTGGGCCGCAGGTTGGACACCCCTGGTCTAGAGCATATTATTATTCACATATCACGGACGGCAAAACTGAGACACCGAGATGCGAAGTAATATTTTATTTTCTCAAAAACACTGTGAGCCATTCTAACAAGTTATTTGAACCTCCAATTTGCAGCTAGTGGGTCAGAAACACAGGTAATGACCTGGGCTTGCCGTGGGCATCAGGAGTGGAGGGTGGTCCTGCGGGACTGAGCCCTTTGCTCGTGGAATCTGACTGTGTCTCTGGGCAGACAGTGTCAGAACTGAGCTGAACTGAGTTGGACTCTTGGACATCCTATTGGTACCCGAGAATTTCTTCTTGGTGCGGGGAAACAGCCACACACACATTGGAATGGGTCCGGGTGTTAATACAGGTACTTACAAATGAGAATATTATATCTCATTTCAGGCTGGAAAAACATTACAACATTCTATCAGAATTAATTCATTTTAGTTGTATATTTCTGTGTTTTATGGTTTTATATACTGTATGGGTATTATCCAGATAAACATTAAGTTTCTAATAATTGAAAGTTAACCTTACATTATGCTTAATGGGAAGTATATAGGAAATGATAACTGTAGGGAAAATTAACTCTATCCTTTAAAATATATATGTAAAAGTAGTTGTACCATATTGTGCAATATTTGATACCGGGCTGATTTCATGCCCTCATAGTAACTGTAGACCATCCACTTTTCAGGATTTGCTATAATCCGAACTGTCTAGAAATTATAGAAATGTATACACACAGACACAGGCACACACATGTACTATATGTGTTCTTGCCTGTGCATGACTATGTGCACACAAATACATGTATATGTATAGGTGTAAACCATCACACATTAAGAACACTATGCTTTTCTTTCTTCTATTGCAGTTTAACATGAAGAGCTGGGATCTCAGAGATACGCAGTTTTCAAAAAACGAAACTCATCAGCCTCATCACTTGGGCGGGGGGGCTGGTTGTTGGTGCCAGTTTCTCTGCAAGGACAAGTAGGCAATTTCCCACCATAAAGTTCCTAGTCAAGAGAAGATAGGCTTATTTGCATAATACCATGCACATAATTGGGTATTTGAATATGCAAATTGAGCACTCCATATTCTGGCCTTGTTTCTGGGACTCCTAGGGCTTAATTGCCCTGAAGAATTTTAAAAGGATGAAAAGAACAGAGGTTTCTTTTACACTCAACAAACAAACAATAGAACGTGCCTACAAGAGTGCATGACTTCATTGGGTAAATATATTAAAGACATAAGACTTGAATTAAGTGAACGGGGAACATTTGAGCTACATCCTTTCTACCATCCTTTATTTTCCAGGGTGATTTTAATTGTCCCTTCCCTTATTTCCCCTTGTACCATATGTATCAGTGCCTGTGTACAACATGACATACATAACTGAAGGATGGCAAATAAATGAAGCTACAATAAGAAGTTTTAAGTGTTTGCAATCCTAGTTAAAAGCGCACTTATGAATGGTAACTTCTGAACAAAGGGCAAGAAATCGAAGTCATTGACAAGAGGCATGTTAGGGGCTGGCCGGTGTATCCCCAACATCCGTATGTGAAAGCCCCGATTTCCAAATCCCTCCCAATCCGACTCTGTTTGGAGATGAAGCTTTTGAAGAGGTGGCTCAGTGAAAATGAGGCTGTGAGAGCAGGCCCTACCGATGTGACAGGTGTCCTGTTAAGGACAATGGACACAGAGAATCACTGGAGACGCCGGACACAGAGGGAAGACCCCGCGCATGGAGGCCTGACGCAAGGCGGACTCCGCAAACCAGCGAGAGCGGAGTCAGGAGACGCCAGGCCTGCGACTCCGCAGTGGTGGGCCTCACGCCTCCGGAAGGGTGGGGGCAGAGCTGTGCTGGTCACGCCACCCACTCTGTGGTATTTTGTGTGGCCGCCGCAGCAAATTAAAATAGAGAGTATGTTTATTATTATTTAGATTAAATGTGATAGTTATAAGTGGGAACAAGAGAAAGGCCAGGTGATACTGTGAAGATGGACCAGTGCTTATAATAAACAGGCACCAGGAGTGAGTTTTGGTCTGCCTGTTCGAATCTTAGATAAATATATTCCATGCATACATGCTCCATACATGCTCCATGCATGCTCCATATATGCTCCATACACACTCCATAGTATTTTATCTTTTTGAATATTTGAGATCAGAGAAAATATTCTACTTTTATGAGACTTTATGAGTAAGTTTTCATTAAATGCTATTTCAACATAAATGAAAACACAGATGTTGAATCAATTGTCGAATGGCCATTCGGCCCAAGAACATTCCCAGTGCTGGTGAAATGGCAGTAAAGGCGCATGAATCACAGTATGGAGGACGCGATAGTGTGAGTCCAGTAACACACTAACCATCGACATGGTTCTGCGGGAGATGAGAAAATATGTCGTTAGAAAGTTGAAGTTTAACTACCATTTAAAGGAGGAATCTTGTTTCCAGATGTTTCAGCTAGCACAGAAAACCTTCTAGCTTCAGGGACCAGTAAGCCAAAAGAATTATACATAGATTATCTAAGACAATTTTAATGTGATCGATTTATATCATCAATCAGTGGTGAAAACTTGCCCATATAGATACAGATGGAGATAATAGGTGATATAGATGTGGATGATATAGATATACAGTAGGTATAGATACAGATATAGGTGCAGATATAGATATAGGTATAGATATAGATATAGATATAGGTATAGATGATATAGATATAGGTATAGGTATAGACATAGATATTAGCTACAGACACACAGCCACAAGGACCCGGTGTGGGCCCCTGTGTGCCCTACTCCCCACACAAGTCATGGCTCACCTACTCCAACAGGCATGTTATGAGCCTAAAACCGACCGGCCTCACATAACTTTTTAAAGAGATGAGATGTAGGTGTAAGCATGCACCAAAGAAATGGAGTAAATAATTGGAGTTTCAAGAATTTGATATGCCATAGAAAGGAGAAGGGATTTGAGCGTTTAACACTGGGGATTAGAAATTTCTGGAAAGGCCCCGGTAAATCCAAAACTTTGAATAGAGGTTGGATAGGTAAAATAAGAGGCTGTCATCAGAAATATTTGAGAAGGCGGAGTCAACAGAAGTGATAATCACCTTCAATGTGAGAACAAGGAAAAATGTAAAGATACAAGCCTGGATCATTAAAACAAATGTATTGCTGTTAACGGAGGGAAAAAGGCCTTCATCATGTAGATTAATGGGGCATTGCATTCATGCTTTTACACCGATAGATGCTGAGTTTGGCCAGTTATGTAGGTGATCCAATACAGGAAAGGAATTCCAGAAACCCTGAATCTAATGTATATTCCTATGTTTAGCTCTTACACAAATATTTTCTTATTCAGCCACTTCTCTTCACCTCAACACCTACCTCCCCGGTGATGAAGTCACCGGTGAGTCTCGCTGAGATGACGACATGAACTTCCTCACCGCCACATCTGCATTTGCCATTGCCCTCTCCAGTCTATTCTCGATTCGGCATCCAGAGTGTTCCTGTTCAACGTGAGTCAGATAACTGACGCCCCTCTATTGGAAATCCTCTAACCCTTGTCATGGCCCCAGCCCTAAGCGCGCTCTGCTCCCCGATCACCCCTCTGACGTCCTGTCCTCTGCTCGCTCTCACTCGCTCCCCTCCGGCTGCTGACCACTCACTGGACCAAACCTCCAACGTCCTTCTCTCTGACAGTTGCTGCTACCCTTTACATCCTTCCTTTTCTCCTTACTGCTATCACTTTCAAACACACGGAATATCTTATTTATCATGTTATTTTTCACCTCCGTTCTTAGAATGTGAACTGCACAGGACTGGGATTTCCATCTGTTTTCTTGGGTGTTGTAATCTTGGGTCCTCAAGGCACACTGACTGGTAAAGAGTTGCTGAATATTTGTTGCTCAATGAGTTCTAAAAAATACTATGTACTATTTTTAAAGAAATAAATGGCATGGAAAGAAGAACTGGTAAAAATAATCCAAATGGAATTTATGGGAAAAGTTGTTATAATTAATATTAAAAACTCAACGAGCACTTTGAGTGTGTTTTACATGGAGTTTTTTTTCCTACAGTTCTATTTCTAGTCACATGATGGGCTAGGATTCGATGGCACCACTAAAAACACCTTAAAATATTGGGGACGTAAGGCCAAAAAAAAAAAAAAACCTTCCTAAAAGCATCTAAATGCTGACAGTAGAGTCAACAATTGTCACAACAAAATATAAAAAATCCCTGATGGTAACTAACCTAAACACTAAAATGGTTTTTGAGGGTATTTTACAAATACAGTGAATCTGAAATATGCATTCACAACACTGAGGAAGAGGCAGGAAAAAAGATAATGCCCAGGACTTATTATCACAGGGCAGAACCTAAAACGCTCTCCCAGCTAGAACAGGAACCGAAAGCACTACCCACCATTCAACAGTGACCCGGAAATAAACTCACTCCCCCCCTAATCTCGAGGAGATTTCACAGAAAGTTTTGTGGAACTACTCAGCACAGTGAATAAAAACAAAATAAGTTTTTGAAACTTTATCTCCACAGATTGGTCACTGTGTGCGGTGGCTATACAGATCAAACTCACAATGTCGGCCTTGATCAATGAAATGCAAATGTTTAGCTTAGTAAAAGGGAAGAAGTATAAAGGGCAAGATTTCATAAAGTGAAAAAATCAAAATTTAGCCCTTTGAAAAGACAACAAAATCGACAAACTTTAGGGAGATTGATTAAGAGAGGATCCTTAAATTACTAAAATCAGGAATGGAAGTAGAAACATCGCTAGTGGATTTATACATATAAATAGGATTATAAGAGAATACTATGGTCAATTGATGACCACAGATCAAATAACTTAGATGAAACAGACATATTCCTAGGAAAACAAACATCACCAAGCTGACTCAAGAGAAATAGAAAATCCGGACCTACCTATACAAGTGAAAACTTGTGCGTTCAAAACCTCCCCACACAGACAAATGTGGGTTCACTGGTAAAGTCTACCCATTGCTTCCAAAAGAACAAATAGTGATCCTTTTCCAGTTCTTCTAATAAAGTAGAAGAGGAGAGACACTCCACACTCATTCTGTTACAAAAGTACAACCCTGATCACTCAAAAATGCCGCACGGTCATAATTCTGTAGAGTCATGATAAGTTGTAAACTCGAGGTAGCCCTTTGTCTTTGTCCTTGTGTTTTGAAAGTTATTTTGGCAATTTTAGGTCCTTGGAGTTTCTGGATGAATTTAGAAACAACATGTCAATTTCTATAAAAAGCCTGCCGAGTTTTTAATAGGTACTTCATTAACTCGTCATTTATTTTAGAGATAGTTGGCCTCTTCATAACACGAAGTCTTCTGAGACGTGACCAACTTACTACTCTCTTTTTGTCTTCTCTAACTGCCGGACAGAAACCTGCGATACTTTCAGTTCTCACGATGATCTCACCCCTTTTCTTTAAGATTCATGTTTATATTATTCAATTGATTTAATTGATATAGGTCTTGGTATAATTATTTGATATTACTAGAAATATTATTTTTACTTCAATTTTATTTTAATTTCCTATGATTCTTACTAGTATAAAAATACAATTGATTTTTGTATACTGATATTATATCTTATGGCCTTCCTATACTCATATGTTTGTTCTGGTAATATTTTTGAAAATCTATCAGATTTTCTACATGTTGAATAGATGATCCTGTTGTCTATAAATAAAGGTAGTTTTACTTTTTTTTTCTAATCTGTTTACCTTTTTTTGCACCTTATTATGCTTATTGAAACCTTCAGCAAAGTATTAGTAGAAGCTATAACAACAGACATACTTGTGTTTTTCCTGATTTTAAGGGGAAAACATTCATTATTTGCTATGAACTATGATGCTATCTATAGAATTGATGCGGATGCTTGTATCAGGCTGAAGAAATTCCCCTTTGTTCCTACTTGACTGAAAGTTTTCTTTCTTTTTTTAATCAAAAGTGGATTTGGGGTTTTGTTCAATTTCTCCTGCATACATTGAGATGAGCCATATTGGCTATGACTAATTGGAAGCAATTTCTGGAGGCGGCAGATATGGGACCGTCTTCACGCAACCACATATTCGAAAAGCAGGTGCCTGAACAAAATGAATGGCAGCAGTGGATTCTGGGTAGAAATCAAGAGCATCCATTCACCTGGCTTTTAGGTGAAGCCACGTTCTCTTATCCCCCCAAACCTATTATCCAGCCCAAACTGAGGCGTTCAAAATATATTCACCTAGGCCTCTCTAGCTTTTTATATTGTTCAACATTTACTAGTTTCACATATGTGGTATCTCCATGCACCTGATGTATTCACAAGCATACTTTAAGTCTCAAAAAATATGTTAAATTCATTAGGAAAATTTATATACAGAGAGTTACGAACTTACCATTGAGGCTTCCACATGAACATACAGAGTGTTGGACTCTTACATATAGGACAAACACTATAATATGGGTAGTATTTGGGGGACTTGGGGACATAGAATCATAGCACCAAGAGGGAGCTGTGAACAATTTTTCAGAGTGTTAAAATTTTCTATTTCCCTCAGACTATGGTTGGTCATTCAGAACCATATTTTGTATTAAAAATATCTCATTAAGTGCTCCTTCCAAAAAATCTAATTTGTGAGAATATAAACATTTTTCCCGGTTTAAATATTGAATTAAATATGGTCATCAGAGTAAAGATAAATCCCTACTGCGGAGAGTTTTCCTGTAGGGAAAAGGCTTTCCTTCAGTAACTAGATTTTAATTCTCTTTTATTTAACACTTTTAGAAATTATCTACATGAGGAAATGAATAGCGTTAACAATGGGATGTTTATCTGACTTGGGAATACAGAACTTCTAAGGAAAATAAAATCACACTGAAACAGGAAGTAAAATAATGGATTTTACAGACTCTATTGTGACGAAACCATGGATATTAGAAATGAAAACATATAAAATGTTTAGGTTAATTAAAATATTTCATTAAGAAAAGTGATATAACACAGTCAACAAGAGCAACAAAAGCCAGGATTATTATAGTAAATACAAAATGAAGAGACATTCCGATCTTATCATTGGTGAGACTGCAGCTGCTAATACTGTGTGAATTCTCAGGCACTGCAGTACCACGTATACATAGAAATGCTGGCAAGAAAAAAAAAACAAACCAAACTGAATAATGAGAAAGGAAGCCTGATTTATGAGGGGAGATTAAAGCAGCATAATATTTATAGCCTGGCTAAGGGAATATGAAAATGATCTGCAAATATTTGAAAGATGTAAATAACAAGGAGGAAAGGAATTCTTGAGGAGGTAGCAGAATTAGAGGCAATGTAATCTGAATGAAAAGTGGCAGGATTATTTATGCCAAGGAAAGATTAAAACACACACATAACTTCCTGACCGGACTACTAAACAGAAGCAAAGCCTTTCTCCTTAAGCATTAAATGCCCTCCTGCACACAGCAATGAAATGTGCTATTTATGGCTTCCCCAGGCATTGACAGGCAGGAGCGTAAATTATTTTATCAAAGCCAGAACAGAAAGATGGAGGGTATGCTGTCTGGCTCACTATCTGACTCTACTGAGTAGGATTGCATTTTTTTTCTTTGATTTAAGAACGCAGAAACTTATTTTCTGTTTTTTTAAACCCTTCACATGCGAGGTTATTTGAGATGATTAGAAATTACTCATCATTAAAATCCTAAGCAAGCGCAAGCGAGGAGAATTTACAAAGAAGAGCCGGGCCAGGATCCCACGCCAAGAGGAGAGGATGAAGGATTGACAGGTGGTTGAGGGGACCCACAGATGGTGAGTTCTCCAGTGCAGGCATTCCTCTGTGCTTCGGAAAACCCGGCCTCTCGCTTCCTTGAATTTCTCTCCTTCAGGGATCTTGTCTAACAATGTGAATTGACCACCCGATCTGTGTTTATTCCTCGGAACTTCTCATTGTTATCGGCACACCTTCAAAAGGTCTTGATCTGAGATACTCCACCCTTTTCAAGCACTTCCGATATTCACAGCTACTTCTCTTTGCCCAATATCCCAATTGTTTCTTTGTGTGTGACCTCAAGTTCCCTCCACAGCCCTCTCTGCCCCCTCCAGAGGAATACCCAGCCTTTTACTTCTTTCGCACCTGAATAGGGACAGAATAAACCTGTCTCCATATCTGCTGTATAGGGAGGACACCAAATGCTGATACAAATCCACCGTCTGTGACAGGCGCGTGTCCAGGTAGACACGAGACTTCCCGGCATCTTATACCACCTGGCAGGTGGTGCCCACTCGACTACTTTCCACTAGTGAATGCTAGAAGTAATGGTTCCATCTTGTGTATTTACACTTACAGAGAAAATGCAAGGAAATGATCTTCTTCTCTTTCCCACAGCCTGGCACAAGTGTGTGAGCCGCATTTGAACGTGCAGGTAGAGCAGTCCCTACAGAAAGGCCAAGCTCAAGTCTGGAAGGAAAGTAGGTCAGTTAATGATCTTTGGGAGCGGGAGAAGAGCTCCTGGCCACCTGGCGCAACCACCTTGGGTCCGTTCCTCGAAACTAAAATAAACGTGTCACCTCCTCAGCCACTTTATTTTCAAGATATCTCAATTGAATTCGCTTACCTTGAACTTGAATTATTCACTGGGGTCACATGAGATCCACTGCTACCACCCTCAATATGCCGCTAGCATTTCCAAGCAATTTTTCCGTATTTATTTGGCCAGGCCATTCATCTTCCCACTCCCCTGAGTGATGATTTTAGACAAAAACAAACAAACAAAAGAACAACTTGAGGGAAAATAATGACTAACTCAATAAATCAGAGAAAGCTTTATACAAACAGAGTTGTGCTTCTAGAAACCAAAGCAAGAATGCAGCTCAGTGTCAGCACACCAGCAACCTCTGCTTCTGAGCACGTTGACTAAGACCCTTTGTCCACCATTTGCGCTGGCCCACCACCCGCGAGAGATAACACGACCACTTGGGCCCCCAGGTTCCTGTTTGTAAGTCTAGACTATGTAAAGACAACAAACAACCACTACCAATTTCAGCTCTTGCCTGGGGGAATCTCGTCGTCTGAGCTGTTATTCCTACAAGTCGACAACAGGTAAAATTTGTTACAAGTAAGAACCAATACTTGTAAATTAAAATTTCAAAACTCCAGAAACCCAGATAGTTAGGAAAAGAAAACTGGTTGTTGACTCATGGACAAACACCTCAAAACCTAAGACTATCTTAATAGCTAATACCAGATTACAGAATATTTAAGAGCAGTGCAAATCTATAGGAAATTATAGAACAGAAAGTTAAAAAATTGACTATGAACAATATTTTCAAATACAATACTTTTGCCTATGGTAGGAATATATTAAATACATTGCATTTTTAACTACTTTAGGTAGACTTTGAGAAACTTTACTTAAGTTTCATCTTTCAAAATTATACCAATATCTTAAATGTCTTGGATTTAGAAATATATTATGAATATGGCACTGATGTTAATAGAAACCTGTATAATAAAATAAAGGATTTTTTCAGAAAGTGTGTATTGTGATTGTTCAAAGCTGTTCTTCAGCAAAAATACAAATTTTAACTTCTCTGCCAGTTGATTATAACTGTAGTTTGATTTTTCAGTGAAAAAATTGTTCTCCTATTTATATCAGAAAGGAATTTTAGCCTGAGAAATTAACCAATTCCCTGAGTATGAAAAGCATATTATTTTTCTACTGCCTTGGGTTATAACCTTGGTGCTATAAAGGTTTTGCTCAGATAAATTACTTCATAAAATTCATTCTAGAAGCAGGCACCCAAATACTACATACATCTCTGTATTGGCAAAATATTTGAAAGAAACTAATGTTATGCTTAGTAGATTCTATTTGGGATTTCCATACAAGATATGTAAAGTCAACAGTGTGTTGGACAGCATTCCTCCGTCACCATATATACATTTTTTGCATTTTATGTCATGCTCACTTATCCTGATACTAGAATGCTTCTCTTGCTGATTGAACTTGTGATATAGCCTTCTAGGATCGGCAGTAGTTCGCTAAAATAAGGGGGGGCATCAAAGGGAACTAGACATTGAGTTTAATGAACTGGGAGGTATAAGCCTATTTGCTAGCTAGGAAGCAACACGCTTCACACTCCAGAGCAAGGCAGGCACCTGCTCAATGGAAGTCAAAAGGGGGAAAGGGGAGGTGCCCGGCCATAGAGATCTGTCAGCTGAGCCCAGGGAAAGAAGCGATTGGTTGGGAGGTGGACCCCTGCCAAGGCACACCTGAAAGTTTGGGAAGTGGATTGGTCCTTTTGAGAAAGCATCTGGTCCATAACCACATCTAAGCTAATACAGCCGCAGAGGAACGAGGAAGCTCTCTGTTGCCTGGGTGGCCTGCACTCACCCTGTGCCTTCGCGCATCCTCTCTCTGAGGCCTCGTGGCCATGTAATTCCAAGCGCGGGCTCCAGGGGGGAGCCTGAAATGGACCACAGCTGGAAACACTCGCTAAGCTCGCTAGCGGGATGCCGGACTGGACTGGACTTCCACGGGGAGCATAAATTCAGGGCGGCGTGGCCTTCCTCCTGGTGCTACTGAGGACAAGGCTGGACATTTTCCCTGGCAAGACGGACGGAAATGGGACGCGGTGAAGTCAGGAGGGGAAGCCTGTTAATTCTACATCATCAGAAGGGGCTGGATCCTGCAGTGTGGGTCTCAGGAAATTCTTTTCCTTTAGATAACACAGGTGCCTGCTTCCACTGGTAACACTTCTCTGTCTTACTTTGAACGTTTTCAAAGGTAAATTTAGGGAGTATTTTTTATATTATGCAAACTGTGTAATTGCAAATATAAAATCTGAAATATTAGCATTAGTATAGTGACATTGTCATAAGGAGAAAGATGTTCTTAAAAACATAGATACATTCAGTCAGGTGTTCAAAAAATAAATAGGACGAAACTGGTATCAATGCATGTTATCTTTCCATGTAATATAATTTTTTCTCATGTCTGTAGGAAGAGGAATTTATTCTGCACATGAGCCCTTGGGTGTGACAAAGGCAAATTTATCTCTTAATAGAGTTTTGTTATTGTCTTTCTTTCTGTCTCTGTTGTTTTTTAATGGATACATAAGTGTCGATAAGTAACAATTAAGCTTGGATTATTGATAGGTTTAAATGATGGGGAATATATTATTACAGCTAAATCTCATCAGAATAGAAAGAAATCAAAATTGGATGAGAATCAAATGATGATAGAGCTTTTATCAAAACCAGTTTTTATTTTATATGTGTTTGGATACAAGTCAATAAACCACTTTGATATGCTAATCCAGCATAACATCTTGCTTATGTTATTGCATCATTTGAGTGAAAATGTTTTATGTGTATGTATAATAAAATATAACATACATAGACAATTCCTAAGTGTGCTAAAAATTACGCATTTATTCTACAAACATTTAAATGCTGTGCACCAAGCACCAGGCACCACAGAATGATTATAGAAAAGACGGACAGAAGTCTGCTCCTTTATTGATACTGAATTCTAATGAATTATGTTCTCTCTGACCTATCAGTTCTCAATCTAACACTGGGGTCATCAAACTTTTGGGGAGAGAGGTCCAGACAGTAAATATTTTAGGCTTTGCAAGTCACGTAGGATATCTGTCATCTTCTTTACATTTTTTCCTCAATAGTTTAAAAATGTAATGAACATTTTTAGCTCATGGACCTTAATCGGTAGTTTGCCAATCCCTGATATAAAAAAAAATAACTCATGCATTTAATTAATTGTACCAGTAAGGTTAACTCTTCTCATCTGACAAATGTGGATGCTAGCCTTTTCCACCCCAAGGAGGGTCATCGTTTCTTGTAACTTGAACAGCCCTGTGCGTGCCCTATGCAACCTGCTGGCTGGCTGCGAGTGAGAACGGTTACTAAGGCAGGTACCATGACGAGAGAAGTAACCCCTAAGTAACTTGGATGATGCTGAGTTGATTTTCAGGTATGTATAGAAGATACAGATGAGCAATGAACAAAAGCTCTAGCATGTATCTATAAGTCCATAGCTACAACAGAATCTCAGTGTGATCGAGAGACGCTTGAATCACTACCACGCTGTGACCCGTGCCCCCTTTAAAAGCACCTTTCGTGATACCACCACCAGTTTTCACTATGATTCGTCCTCCCTGCCTGCTCCAAAGACACTTCTAGACGGGGGTGATTGCTTCCCAAAGGAGACGGACACTGCGGAAAGCCCGGATTCTGGCTCCGAGGGATTGCTAATATTTATACTGTAAGACGCCAGCATGGGCCTTCAACTCCAAACGGGCACCGTGGAAGTCAGAAAACAAAGGGAATTTGGACTCGAGTCCATCTTGCAGGACGCTCTGGAGTGATGACATACACACTCACCCCCTCTTCGGTTATCCTCGTGCTTCTGGGACGTGTCAGAAGAGAATGTCCCTGATATTAAAACCTATTGAACCGGTATGCTCGGCCCGTGAGTAAAACAGACTCTGCAATTCCGAATAAAGGACAATATTATCGCAACTGTCATTAGGTGACGTGAGCAATGGAGAAAGCTTCCTGGTGTCTCTGCGCATTGGGGCGAGCCGGCGTCCATGCTTTCCTGCGGTTCAGTATCGCTGAGCTGAGCGGCACTGGTTTTTCTCTGTTGCAACTCAGCTCGGAAGAGACAGGAACGCGATCTAATCCTTCCTTAGCAAGTTCACGAGACCTGCGTGCTTCTGCTGTAATTCAGTTCCATGCCTTCCCGCACTTGCCTCTAGGGGGCGTGCCTGGGGAACAGGGAGTAACAAGCACCTTAGAAGCCTCAGTGATACCTCTACCTGTTGGAGGGTGGGAGGGCGTGCCCTAATTATTTGTAGACCAACAACACAATTGCAGTTTTGGAGGCTCGGAATCCCGAGCATGTCAGGATCCTCCTGCTACAGTGAAAAAATGAATAAATATGAAAGAATTTGCTGCTTTTGTATGTATTCTGGCTCAGTATCCGAGGTCTCCACTGAATACTCCAGGCTAAACATATCACTTTGTGCTTACTGACCTCCCGCATGAGCATTCTGTTTTTTGGCTGTATTTTTTTAATTCCTAGAGGAAAATGTCTCTTCATCCCCTCAGGCCAGAGAGCGAGCAGTTCTGACCTTGGACAGCTCCAATGTTGCTTGAAATGTCTGTGTCAGATCAGGGTGCTCCATGGGGACTGAAACAACTTCTGAAAAGAGAATCACGAAATTCGCTCCTCGAGTTTTGGAGCTTACCTGTTCCTCACTTGGAAAGTTACTGTTGTGCCCTGGCTGGCATAGCTCAGTGGATTGAGCACAGGCTGCGAACCAAAGTGTCGCAGGTTCGATTCCCAGCCAGGGCACATGCCTGGGTTGCAGGCCATGACCCCCAGCAACCGCACATTGATGTTTCTCTCTCTCTCTCTCTCCCTCTCTCTCTCTCTCTCTCTCTCTCTCTCTCTCTCTCTCTCTCTCTCTCTCTCCCTCCCTTACCTCTCTAAAAATAAATAAATAAAATCTTTAAAAAAGTTACTGTTCTGTTGTGGAGAAAAGTCCCCACGTTGTTACTGACACTGGCTGAGCCCCTGGCTGTGGAACTGCAGAACCGTGAAAACCGCCCAGCTCGTCCAGACCAGACATGCGCAGTTCCTGAAAGTACGAGTGGGGTACATGGCCATGTGGCCGACTCACCGAGTTCACGTATTTCTACAGTAGTTCCACACCCCCCTCATCCAAACACCCATAGAATTGTTACCACTATTTATTTCATAAAAAAGGAAGAGGGAGAATCCTGGTTCTAGATGGTTCCATGTGAAATCCTGGCACTAGCAAGAAGTAATTCGGAGCACATCCTTACCCCACGCCAGGGGTAAAAACTGGGACAGAAATCCTTCCAGCGAGCAAACTGTTTAGCCCTTAAACTGAGGACAGTAATTCCCTTTCTCTATACATTTTTATACAGGCCACATAAAGTTTGATACCTATAAGCCACTTATTTATATCCTGGATTTAGGAGTTGAAACAAATGTCTTGAATGAAGATGTAAACTTTGCTTACATTAATATTTAGACAGGTACTTTCATAAATATGATTGAGCAAATATTGTTAAAAGCTGATCCATTTAGTTTAGGTATTGAGACAAATTAGCAATAGTTACATGAAAATACTAAGTGGATGAAATAATTATCCATTAGAGACAGAGATTTTGCTTTTTGAAGATATTACAAAATACTATTCTGATTACAACATTTTAAGTTTGATATATCATAGATCTCTTTCTGAGATAATATATGCAGATTTAATTCAGTCTTTTTAATAGTAGTTTAATGTATAAAAATTAGAATGTAGTGTAACATACTATTCTTTTTCTGTAATAGACATGCGGTTGTTAAGAATTTTTGTGCTTTGTTCTGCCAAAACAAATACTGTTATAATTAATGCCTTGCCCATGAATCTTTATATGCTATTATTTTTATTTCTGTAATGGAATAGCCTTCAAACTGTAATTATGAAATAAAAGATTACTACATTTAAAATTTTAACAGTAATAGCCAGATTAATTTTATAAAATTTTCCATAATTTATTTTCTTACCAAATATGAACGAACATAACTATTTCTCCACATCTTTGCAATCCCTGTATTTCATTAGCCTTTTTTTAATCACTGCCCATCTGAGAGGTAAAAATGGCTCTCGTTGCCATATATTTTCAGACAACATTGCACATAGTGCTAATTACATCTGTGTGAAAAAACTCATTTTCTAATATACTGAGCCAACAATTACCACCATTAAAGATTAAAGTTGTCCTTTAAGTTAGAATTCAGGATAGATTTTCCTTTCCAGAACTTACGGTTAAAACCAACACCAATTACTTGAGTGTGAGAGGGATTTCTTCCTTGTCAGTAAAGAAACATGTTCAGAACTAGAGTGGGTTATTTAAGGGATTGCTGGCATCTAAAGACCAGTGACAAGACTTAAAGGGGACAAACTCGGGGGGCTGTAAGAGAACACTCAGGCAGGTGGTGGAAGCAGTACAGGCAGGTGGTAGGAGTACAGGCAGGTGGTAAGAGCATTACAAGCAGGTGGTAGAAGTATTACAGGCAGGTGGTAGAAGCACTATAGGTAAGTGGTAGGAGCATTATAGCAGGTGGTAGAAGCATTACAGGCAGATGGTAGAAGCAATACAGGCAGGTGGTAGGAGCACTACAGGCAGGTGCTAGAAGTATTACAGGCAGGTGGTAGAAGCACTATAGGTAAGTGGTAGAAGCAGTACAGGCAGGTGGTAGGAGCACTACAGGTGTATCCTACAGACCCAGAGAACCACTGAAAGCTGCTCAGGTAGACATTATCTAAAACTCATTTCCAGATGTCTCTGGTGATGTCAGAAAGAGAAACAAGGGATTACAGCAGGCCATTCTTGCTGCAGTGGTGACACACGGAAGGAGGGAGCAGAGGCTCAGCTGCTGTCACTGCGGGTCACGTGTGGAACTGGAGGCCCCAAAGAGACGTGGAAAAGTCACACAGAGTTTCACTTAAGGTGCCATGACCCGAATGATTGTGACCTCCCAGGTTTCTGTTTTGGAAACATAACTCCCAAGACCATGACATTAGGGTGTGGGTCCTCCGGGAGGTGGTCAGACCCCGAAGCCGGAAGACCTGGTGAATGGCCTTAGTGCCTGTGGGGGAAGGACCCCGAGAGCTAGCCTGACCCTCCCACCCTGTGCGGACACGAGGAGTCTGAGACCTGGAAGAGGGCCACCACCCACCCATGCTGGGACCCCAGGCTTAGACTCACAGCCTCCCAGGCCATGAGAAATAGATTTGTTGTTTATAAGCTACCCAGTGTGGTCTATTTTAATGGCAGCCTGAAGGCACTATGGTATAAAGCAATTTAGTTTCTGGAAAGGAATACAGGAAAGTTACTATTGAAACAAAAGTAAAATTTCATGGCCCGGTCATTAATAACAAGTGAAACATTCAATTCCTGGAATGAAGTTCAAAGACAGGAACTTTATAATCAATCTGGGGTCTGCCAACTGAGAAATTGTATTTTGTATGAAATATAGAATGAGTGTGCCTTATGCTCCTTAGCAAACCACCCTGTTCCCCAGGAGCATGCTTAAAATAAGTTAAAAATAGCATAAATAGCAATGAAATTAATTAAATGCATTATTTAAACAGTGCCATCTGCTGAATGATACTCACAGTGAAAATTCAGGCGAAAGGAAAGATAAGATTCATTGATTTTTCTGATATATGACAGTTTATAATAATTCCCAAGAAAGTAACTAAACCTTTGGGAACATCAGTTCTACAATTGAGATTCTCAAACAAATATATTTTAGGGGAAATTCTAATTTTATCTAAAAATAACCACAATTTCGGGAAATTACTTTGAATGAAAGAAAACCACACTTCCCCCCCCCACAATATAATTTTTCTCTTTCACCATTCCAAAGCAATCTCCTAAATTTATTGTCTTCAATATTTTGTTTAACTGATATTTGTATGTGTACATTATATAAGCATGGATTCCACAAGAGAACAAGAAAGAAGAGAATAATCATAATTTAAATAGGGGATATAACATAGCATTTAATTGGAGAGACAAGTCAAACAAATTTAAAATGGAGCAACATAGTAACTTAAACCCCCCAAAAAGAAAATCCAGCAACATATAAAGTAAATTATGGACCATGACCAAGTGAGACATATCACAGAAATACAAAGTTGGGTCAATATCCAAAAATCAAGTAATGTTATACACCACATCAGTAGAATAAAAAGAAAAACACATGCTCATCTCAATAAACTCAGAAAAATCATTGGACAAAATTTTATTATCTTTCATGATATGAACATGCAACACACTAAGATAAAACTCTTTCACCTGATGAAAAGCATCTACGACAAACCCACAGCTCCCATAATTCCCTGGGGTTAGAGACTGAATGCCTTCCCCCCAAGATGAGGAACAAGACGGGGTGTCCGCTTTCACCACCTGTAGTGAACACTGAACTGCAGGTCACACCCTGGACAGTTGGACACACCAAAAAAAAAATAAAAGGCTCCTAGATTTTAAAGGAACAAAAAAATTATCTGTATATTTGCAGATGATATGCTTTTATATCTAAAACATTCTAGGGAATGCCCTTACAATCTATTACAATGAAATGAGTTCATTAAGGTTGTATGAGGCAAGATCAATATACAAAAGTTAATGGTATTTCTAAAATATTGCAATGAACAGTCCAAAAATGAAAAATCTTAAAAATTCTTTTGCACTAGCATAAAATAGATTAAAGTACTTACAAATAAATATATTAAATGTTTAAAATTGTACCCTTAAAACTTTAAAATATTGTTAGCAGAATTTTTAAAAAAAATCTAACTACAGAAAATATCGATGTTCATAGATTGAACAAGTTAACATTTTCAGAAGACTTTACACCCTAACCTGATCTACAAATTCAAGACAATACCTATCAGAATAAAAGCTGATTTCTTTACTGAAAGCGACAAACTGATTATAATGTTGACATGGCATTGTAAGAGGCCCAGAATAATTAAAACAACCTTGAAAAGCAAGAACAAAGTAGTATGATGCACACTTCCGGATTTCAAAACTTACTGCAAAGAAACAGTAATCAAAACAAGGCGATGCAAGCACATGGAGAGACGTCTCACTCACTGAAGTACAGCTGAGAGTTCAGGGTCTCCAAGGCCTCAGGACCACCCACTGAGAACAGGGCACACTTTCCAGCCAAGGGTGCCGGTGAGACTGAATGCCCACATGCAAAAGGTGGGTGAAGTTAGAACCTTACCTGGCACAACCTACAAAATTTACCTCATAGTGAATCAAAGACCTAAATATAAGACCTAATACTATGAAACTCTTAGTAGAAAAATAGAGGTCAAATATTCATAACTCTGGCTTTGGCAATGATTAAAACAAAAGGAAAAATACATAAACCAGACTTTGTCAAAAGGAAATACGTTGTTTGTCCAAGTGCACCATCAAGATACTGAATAGATCATCCATAGAATGGGAGAAAATGTTTGCAAAGGCTGTATATTAGAACTTTCTACTTAGCATATATAAAGAACTCTTACAAACCAAAAAATAAAAAGACAAATAATCCAATGAACAAATTGGAAAAGGATTAGAATAGACATTACTCCCAGGAAGATACACAAATGATCAATGAACACATGAAAAGATGTTCTACATCATTAGTCGTTAAGGAAGCACAAATCGGAACCACTATGATAGTCTACTTCCTGTCCACTAAGGCGACCAGAACCAAGAAGTGAGAAAGCAGTGAGCGTTGTCAAGGATGTTAAGACATCAGAGTCCTCGTACAGTGTTGATGGGAATATAAATGGTGCGACCGCTTTGGAAAATAGTCTGGCAGCTCCTCATATGATTAAACAAAAACTTACCATATGCCATAGCAATCCCCCTCTTCAGTACACACCCAAGAAAAAAAAAAACTTATGTCTACAAATAAAGTGGCACTCGCATGATTATAACAACACTATTCATGATAGCCAAATGTTGGAAACAACCCAAATGCCCATCAACAGAGAAATGCATAAAGAAAATGTGATTTATTTATGCAATGGAATATTATTTGGCCATAAAAAATAATGAACTTTGACTTGTGTGATGGCTTGGATGAATCTTGAAAACATCCTAAGTTAAAGTGCCAGCACAAAAGACCAGAGTGTATGATTACATTTGAATGAAAGGCCAGAACAGAGGAAGCTAGAGGGAGAAAGATCAGTGCTTGTACGGGGTTGGGGGCAGGGAAGACGGAGGGATAGAGAGATGGCTGAAGACCTGGGAGTCCTATTTCTGGGAATGACATGTTTAATCAGTTTCTGTAGTGATGGTTCCCCTTCTCTGTTAATAGGTTAAATATGGTAAAAACCATTGAATTGTATACTTTAAATGAGGGAATTGTGTGGTGTGTGAACAATATCTCAGTAAAGGTGTTTTTAAAAAAGAGACTGAACATTTAAAGAAAAAAATGCAAGGAAATTCAATAATATTTCAAGCTGAAGAAAAATCACAACCTAGCCTATCAATATTGTGAGATGTAGCCAAAGAATTACTTAAAGGGACTATTAGAATATTAAACAACTATTTTAGAAAATTAGGAAAAGTTTAAAAATCAATCCAGTCTCCACCGACAGGAAACTAGAAATAGGAAAGCAAAAGACATCCAATATAAGTGGGAGAAAAAGACACAGTAAAGAGAAAAACAGAAATCAATACAATACAAAATAATTATAGTGAAAATCCATGAGAACACAAATTGCTTTTTAAAATGTGTCAATGCTCATACAAAGGCTCATTACAAATGCCCTAGCAGCTTTGTTTGTGACAGCCAAAACCTGGGAGAAAAAAAAAATCTCTAAAGTTCATCAAAAGCTAATTAAACAAATTATGGTACACACATTTAATATTTTTTTGCAGCAAAAAAAAGAACAAGCAATTGATCCCAAACCAACAAGGGTGACTCTCTGGAGCTGTTCTTTACTGAGAAAAAGTAGCCACCTACAACAGAGCCTCATCTAGATAAAACTCTAAAAACCAGAAACATTTTCTATAGCAACAGAACAGATCAGCATGCGTGTGGACAGAGTGCAGAGAAGGGTCCACGACAAAGCGGCACCTCAGACCCTCCGAGAGTGATGGAAAGGAAATGGCCACTATCTTGACTGTGATAATATTTTCACAATTGTATTTATATGCCAAAGCTCCTGAACATGTACCACTTAAACATATACATGCATTATAGTAACATTAGTTTAAAACTTAAAAGACAAAGAAATTCTAGATAGTTGAAATCCGCTGAAGGGAGGAAAAAATGTTTTATTTAAAATTCCAGAACAGAGATCACATTTTCTGCTTTTACCAAGTTAGAAAAAGAAAAAGAAAGGGACCAGAAACACCAAGTGGTAGAAAGTGTCACTGCTATGCCATGAAGGTTTCCGGCATTTGTGGCCACAATCAAGGTTACCTGGGGACACTTCAGTATCCTGCCCCACCATTCTTTTAACATTGTTTCTGTAAGTGATGACCTGTCAATTAATCTGTGACTGCAGATAGACTAAGCATTCTAGGAACTTCAAAAGAAGCAGACTCCACCCTCCACACACCCGGCCTCAGGCAACCCGCTGACCTCCAACCAGTTATTTGAAAAGTCCCCTCCAGGGAGAACGGAGAAGTCTCAACACCCTCCTTCCCATTCCTTTTTTTTTTCTTCCTTCTCTCTCCTTATAAAAACCCCTTTGCCCTCATCCAATTGTTAAGATGGTGTTTGCAACCTGAGTCCACCATCTGTCTGTCCAGACTCTTGAATATACTTACTTTCCATCCACCAACTCTCGTCTCTTGATTATTGGCTTTTGAGCGGCAGGCAGCTGAGGCTGGGTTTGGTACCACTTCCTTTCCTGACACTATCACCAACCTTTTACCTTCAGCGTTATCTTCCTAATGGTCAGACTTGAACAAGCATATCCATCTGCCATTTCTTGAATGTGGAATCAGTTCTTTCAATCAATTATAGCACGACCAGCCTTCTTTATATTTCGCTTCCTATAGATTTTTCACGCGTCCTTCTCCTTGATATATCCACAGGATAGCACACACGTCCAGGGTTCCGCCACCCTTGCATTGCATTTTTTAGTCATTATGGACTTGCCTCTAATACAAACGTAGACCTTTCCTAACAGCTTACAATGCATAATGTGAAGAAAGGTAAGATCAACTAGGGCAAGTCTGAAGTTGAACTTGCTACTGAACTTCTACTTACTGTAATAAAATTCAAATCCTACCCCGAATTTGTACATCAAGTAAAACACACTCGGGCTGTGTTTCAGAATTACAGACCACTAATGATGCGCTAAAACAGCTTACATGATGATCATAAATTAGGATCTTTGGCTTAGAACTGCAGGACCCCTCGATGCCTCGGCGCATATTCATTACCTTTTGTTCCAAAAGAAACAAAAGCAATTTACTAGCGGGTGAAACATGTTAATGTGCTTTTAAATTTTTGCGACTCCCCAGGAGAGATCATGGAGCTGGAGAAGATTGTTATTTTGACTTCCCGGCCTAGTGTAGGAGATAGTGTTCCTTTGAAGCTGGATAGCAGAGCTGGGAGAGGGAAGCGAGAGTCCATTACGGTATCAGCAGGGTATACACGCAATATTTGTCAGAGCGTTTATGTGAGCTGGCCGGAAAGGAGTTGCTTAGAGCTCTCTATTATGTGTGGAACATTCTCGAGTTGGAAAAATCGCCAAAATATTAATTTTCACCAAAGCTTGTTTTATTATATCCTTATGCATGATAGCAGTGTAGTCTCATTTTTAGGCTAGGAAACAACTGTCAGTGAGGTCGAGAAGGCACTGTGATGTAACGGGAAGGAAGGAGTGGTCAAGAGAAGCAGTTCTGGTCTACTGCTTCTACTCGGTGTTCACCTTTGGGTGGCTATTTAAATTGGATGGGACGATCTTTTCACAATTGTATACCATGAGGACATTGGAGAAGATGGTCTTCAATGTCCCTTTTAATGCTTAGAAGCAGCAGGACCCGTTGTCACAGAGGGCAGACTTGCCATGACCTCTTCCTCTGGGACGATGATGGGAATCTGTTCAATACACGTGGTTACAACACATGGGCGTCTGTCTGAGAATTCTGTAGCCGCCTGCTGCGGATCGGCTGGGCTGGTACGTCCTGACTTGGGCCAAATGATCACCCCCAACCAAAAGGCCAAGCCGGCCTCTCTGAGACGGAGCGGTGCTTCTTCAGCAGGGCAGAGGTTCTTAAAAGCGGGCTCTGACCGATGCCAGAGGGCCCCAGGGAGGCCACGGGAGGCCTCAAGCAGATAACGGGGTCCACATGCTTGTCACCACGGAAGAAAAACTTCCAGCATAACACAGAGAGATTCGGCAAAGCACAGTGAATTCATTAAAGCGAAAGTGGGCCCTGGAGAAGGGAGGGCGGGCCAAGGAGAGCATGTGCCCCCGGGGTCTGTGTAGGCGAGGGGGGTCAGATGGGCTGGTCCTCCGCATCTGACGCTGGTGGGGTGACTGCCCACGCAGGTCGTCCTCGTCTCCCCTCTCCAAATGGCGACTCCTTTTCTGGTCTTCCTGCAACTGTTGTGGATATTGGGGGGAGGAGTGGTCCCAAAACCACAGTGCAAATTTACTAGAATACAGTTGTAATGGCCCTGCTGGTCATTTGCAGGTCAGTATGGCTACTGAATCTGGTGGAGACCTGTGTTTGTCCTACCTACAGGAAATGGGGGGAGGGGACGCTGGGGACCAGGGGATCAGCAAAGGTCATATGTCTGATGTTGCAGCCAGGACGGAAAAGGGGAGGCGCAGAGCTCAAGGCCTTTGTCCCCTATTCTGACATTCCTTCCCCGTGATCCCTCTTACAGTGATAACGCCTTCTTGGTGCCTGCAAACGTTTGCTCCTTGGTACAACCACCTCATGAGAGATGCTCGCTAGCTGGGGAGTGCTTGTGTTGGATCCGGTGGTGCTGCCGCCTAAATCTCTCTTGGGCCTTCTGGGTCCCAGCTTGTCACATGCATGTTGACTACCTGTCCCTTGGACACGGACATCGTCACTCGGCCTGCTCTTTTTGTCACTCCCCTCAGCCTGGTGGTAGGTATGCCTTTACTTCCTACCTCAGACAAGAAAGTCGTTTTGCAATGGGCCAATGAAACGGTTACTTGATTTTCGAAGAGGTGATACAAACTCTTGAATGAGCCTCCTTTGCAATGGACAAGAATAGACGCATGAGCCAAATAAAAAAATGATGGAAATAATCAAGAACATAGACACCCTGGCTTCCAGACATACAAATACAAATGAACCAGACTGCACGGTTTGACAGTAACTGGGCTGTGGCTATAGTCAGAATTATCAAGTAAAATAAAGTAAGACTCATGACACTGCCGTAGTATACCTTTAAGCAAATAATGCTGAATTTTACTGACTTCGTTTTCTTCAATTTGTTGTTCACACTATGCACTAAATTTTCTCTTAAAAGTACTTTATGCAAGTCAGAATTCATTTTATTCTTTTTTCTTTGATTTGTATCTACTGCATCCTTTGGCTTCTCCTGTTGTTGGAAAGGATTTAGTTTCTAAATACAATGCTGGCTTGAAATGCTCTTTTCAGATGCTAACCTTTCGTTCCAGGTTTTAATGAATGCAATACTGCATAATGTTCAGTAAATTTTTAGGACTTCTTATTGGTTAATTACGTTGAATGATTATTTGAAATTTCCATCAGATTTTTTTGTTGTTGTTGAAAATGATGGCAAATAGATGGAACACAATGCATTTCCGGAATAGGAAATCTCAAAATTGAAACATGTATCATTTTAGAAATCATAAAGCTGTCATATCTGATAAGCCTCCTATGGCATGCTATTGCTAATTGCTGTGATATTCCGGTGCCTCATTTTGAATGGTGAAACAACAGAGCCCCAAGAGACAACTTCCCCACGTTTCCGTGTCTTTCACGTTCGTGATTGGCAAGAGTCGGTAATTTTGCTTTGCAGGGTTTTCTCCCCTTATGCTAGAATCGTGAGTTAATCCCTCTTGACCACAGTGGGGTGTGGACAGCCTGCCTGCTTTGATCTCCTCTGCTTTCCACTCGCACTGGGGGACATCTGAGAGTGTCACCGTGGGTGGAAAAGCCAAGCAGTGTCCACTGGAATGATGTCACGCTTTTTTCTGCAAGCGTGCCTGTCAGACTGAACACCAAAAAAGAAGGCCTTCCTCTCTCCAAAGACACCCGAATACAGTTATTGGTGCTGGTGCATTTGAAGGTTCATGAGTTGGCATGGTAATGGAATAAAAATCCAGGACTCACTTGCTAACCTTATGAAAGACGCGTGAGGCATATCGCTTTGACTGGGAGCTGGTAGATCCGTACGGAGCGGAGAAGCGGGCAGCGGGTGGGGACTGCAACATCGCACCTCGGCGGTGCTGGAAGACGCAAATCCGTCTGGCTACCGCCGGGGGTCCCCGCGATGCAACGTCTCCGTTGTGGGTTTCCATGTTTGCTTTAGAAGCAGAGCAACGGGGACAGCAGAAAAGATAGTGCACAGGTAGGGAAAAACCCAAGGAAGGGGAAGCTTTTTCCTAAAACTACGCTTGCTTCCGCTAGAAAGTGGTATTTGATGTGATTCCCGAGTGTGTACAGCCAGGGGGAATGAGGCTTAAACGCCTGGGAGCTTCAGAATGCTTTCTATGGGGGCAATATTGAGTTACGTGGGGTTCAGAATACCAGTTTTATGGGGTTGAATTGGGGGAAAGGCGATTTATTTACTTTTAAGCCATAAGGAAATAATGAGATTTTAAATGTTTCTGAAATAATCACTGAAGACTTCCCTGCTGCAAATTTTATGCACACTTCACAAACATTATTTCTAATGCCTCAACACGCATGACATGTAGTATCTTTAACAATACCTTACTTCCTCTCTTTACTTAAAAAAAAAAACAACAATAACAACAACAAAAACGCCCTGGCTAGCATAGCTCAGTGGATTGAGCGTGGGCTGCGAACCAAAGTGTTGCAGGTTCAATTCCCAGTCAGGGCACATGCCTGGGTTGCAGGCCACGGCCCCCAGCAACCACACATTGATGTTCCCCGCCCCCTCTCTTTCTCCCTCCCTTCCCTCTCTAAAAATAAATAAATAAAATCTTAAAAAACCAAACCAGGAGGGATATTAGTCAGGAATGCATCTCTGTTCTTTTACACAATTCTCCAGTTTTCTACGGAAGAGTAAACGGGGGCCGAGGACACTTCAGGAGTCTTACTGGAGCCCTAGCACAGGGCACGGCACAGTGCAGCAATTCCGTATTTTCTTGTGAAGGGGAGCAGGTGTCACCACCCCAGAATATGCCTCTGTCCCAGCATCATCCCGAGCTGGCTATTTTTAAGAAACAGCAGATATGGGAGAAGCTCAGAACACCGAGGTAGAAGCTAGCTTTTCGTAAGGACACGGCTACACTGAAAGGGAAACCTCCACTCGGAAGGGTGTCTCCCTGGCTGCGCCAGGAAGACGAGGTGACTGATGACGAAATCTCTAGAAACTCTCATCCACGGAGAAGGCAGACCCTTCACCCTGACTCAAAGGCTTCCCCGCCCTTACTGTGCTTTGCCTAAAACCTCCCAAAACAGGCTCCCCCCCACCACCCCCCCAACATCTCCTTCTGTGTTTAGCTTCTCAGTATTTAAGGTGAGCCCCGGGGCCATGTGGGAGGGTTACCCAGTTTTCCGGGGTATCTTCCCTGTGTACAGGAATTGTACATATTAACAAACTTCTGATGGTTTTTCTTTGGTTGATCTGTCTTTTCTTTTTTTCTTTTTTTAAGATTTTATTTATTTATTTTTAGAGAGGGAAGGGAGGGAGAAAGAGAGAGAGAGAAACATCAACGTGTGGTTGCTGGGGGCCATGGCCTGCAACCCAGGCATGTGCCCTGACTGGGAATTGAACCTGCGACACTTTGGTTCGCAGCCCACAGTCAATTCACTGAGCTATGCCAGCCAGGGCCTTGATCTGTCTTTTCCTACAAGGGTCTCTCAGCCAAGGACCCAGAACAGAGGGAACATTATTTTTCCTCGTCTACACTTAAGTTGAAAATAGGATTTGATTCCTGTTTTGCAGATGCTTGCCAATAACCATTTTTGCTTCACCAAATACTATCAAGTAACCTCAAATATTGATTCTATTTTTCTCAAGTTTACAAAAAGTCTGTATCTGAAAGAAAACCTCTAACTTTGTGACTATATTAAGTATTCCTATGTACAGTGATAAATGTCAGCTGGACTTTGTAAATGTCTGTTTTACCCACGAAGAATGTTTTTTTACCTAAGTACAGTGTCTGTGCCTGTCGCATTAATCCTGCAGATGGGAGACCTGAAATGTTGGAAAATTTTTAGTTTCGGGTAACAGCGAATCAGCTCAGTAATCAATGCAGGTAAAGAGCTATTGTTCCGGGAACTGAAGGTAGGACCCACCCTGACTCAGGGACCCTAAGCAGTTCCACCTTCGTGCATTGGAGAAAGGCAAGCCCCAGATGATATCAGAGCCATTGTGCTCCAGGGGGAGAGCCCACCGCCCAGGGACACAGATTACAAAAGAAGGCTGCCGCTTTTGTCTGATGAACTTTTCCTCTAAATTCCAAACCCCTTACCTAGATGTTTCTTCTCCTTATAAAAAGAGCCACTTTAAAACGTAATTTAAGACAGCCTGTTAGGGTCCAAACCCACCATCTTCTCAGGTTGCCGGCCTTCCAAATAAAGCATCCGTAGAGATCCAATCCCTGCCATCGCTTACTGGGTCCGGCAGTGACCGGCAGCCCGAACGCCGGCTTTCCCAGTTTCACTAATTGATCGTGAAGGTCCCTGTTTGAATCAAGCATTATAATCGTATTTTCCCACTGAGACTTCATTGTCTTATTTCCACTCTTCTCTGTGCTGTTTGGACATATTGTACCCCATTTACATGGTTTACATCCTTTTCAGTCCTGCAGATACACATTTTATCAAGCTTCTTCCTTTCTTCCTTTTGTTCCTTAAAATTTATGAGAACATTCATGCCATTTTTTGTCACGATTTTCTTTTTTGTTTTTATACAGAGAAAACCCCAAATTCACCCGCTGGGCTTGCTGATGTAATGACAGACTTTTATAGCACTACGAGAATACTTACTCTATGCACAAAAATTTACTGCAGTCCCTCTGATAAAAAAATAAAAGTCATGATTGTTGGTTCTAAGAATGATAGTATTGAGCTGAAAATTTAAATCATTTATGAACACACAGTGATGGCAAGTAAAAAAAATCTAAGATTAAACTGCAGCAGGCCAGAGCGTGGGAGACACAGCTGAAGTTAATCTGCTCACGGCTGTGGGCTGAATCCAGCAGACCACTCACATTCCTGAACGTGTGTTGGAAATTTGAATCGTCTTCCAGGAGGTTATAAAAAACAAACAAACAAACAAACAAACAACTCCTCATCACCAGATGCCACCACACCCGCGGATGCGTAATCGTTTTGAACTGCCGCCCGCAGCGGAACAGGGAGAAGTGAATATTTCTTTTTTAGGGACCCTGAGCCTGTCCCAGGGCTACCTGCTTCCCGTTCCCCCGACCCCTTATCTGGGCCAATGTAAGTTCTTTCAAAACAAGTGCATTTTTCTCCTGCTCCACCCGGGCACCGATCTGTCTCGGGCATTCAGCCCTGCCCCCGCTGGTTCCAACCACACGCCCCAAGACCCGGTCCTTTCTCCAGCCAGCAAGTGGCTCCATAAACCCTTCCTTTCAAAAACACTTCTAGTCGTGAAGGTTATCTCTTTGTTTGTTCGTTCATTTGTTTGTTTAAAACTGATAGGTAAGTCATTTCTACCTGACTGTAAAAATAACTGTGACTTGTATTCAAGTCACATTAAAAAATGCTAACACGGTTCAGCGGAAGATAACATAATGACAAGACTATCTCCTGTCCTTGACATTGCAACACCCTCCCAAATACATAAACAGGCGAATACATATATAAATGTTTATTGTTTAAAATCCTAAAATCTGTTCCCGTACATGATCATTATTAATTCCAATGGCGTACACTTAAAGGTCATTTAAATGTAGCGATCAACATTTGTTATATTTCAGCTGTTCTGCTGACACCTTTTTTCCTGTTTTTCACTTGGGAGGTTTATTTTGGAAATTAGGTTTAGATGAGGTTATCCAAAAATATCTTGTTTAATCTAAGCCTTCCCTTGGATCTCTTTGTTCAGTTCAAATTTTAAGTTTCGCCATTCCGCAGCACTCATAGTACAATTTCTGGGATGTATCTAACTCTTTGTTATACCCCACACTGAAGGGAAACAATCTACATTAGCAAATAGCCCCCACCCCCAGCTCTGCTTCTGTTTTTAAACTTTACGAAATATATTTTAAAGTACAAAAATACTTCTGTGAAAGTATGAAATACCTATTTTAGTAGGGAGAGTAAATATAAAATGTTGACAATAAATAAAAACAGCATGACTAAGATTCAGTCAGGTTTTCCTAACATTTTATTCATAAGTCATTATCGTAGAATAGAAGCATGTTGTACCCATTAAAAATGCATAGAACTATAATTTTAAACAAACATAAGGACAATTGCAGAAGCAAAACACAGTCCAGTCTCCCAATTTAAAATAGGTTCTATTTATTCTTATAATTTTTTTGTTGTTTTACATTTTTATTTGCTTACAAAAGAGCATTATTCTTATAATTCTCATGAGTGTTTTCTCCCAAATATCATTTTTTAAGATGCCTTCAATACTGAAGGAAAAACCCTACCCTGCTGTCCCTCAGCTGGTATTCTACACCAATACAATAAGGTCCCCATTATAATAACCTACTTTATGAAGATTAAATGCTTTTGCAATTCAAACACAGTAAAATTGGCTTAAAGAAAAATCAAACACCAGTTTGCTGGTTCAGGATTTGAATAGTGGAATGAGAAATCTCTCTTATATTGCTATTGTGCACTGGTCAGCTAAGAAGTAATTGCTTTTTATAAGGCAAATTTGCTTTTACTTTTCTAAGGTAATGAAATGAACCTGAAACATTTCTTTTGAAATCAAAGTCACTATCCCTGAAATGTCACCAGACAAATTCCATCGTATAGTTTCAGCAAACACATAATGAGAAAGTTGGGCCTGGAGTTGATTGACAGAATTCTATTAGAAAGCCTTCTCGCACATTCTTCTCTAATTATCTCTGTTGTAAATCAATACTGATTTGATTTCTTCATATTTGTGTGCTCCTAACATAAGGGAAAACCAAGTCATTCATATTTCTGAGAGGAATAGACAATACAGAAATGTAGCGATTGGGGTAAGATGTCCCCACTAGATTCCCGACCTATTTGTGTGAAATGATCCAGTGGGACCTTGAGAGAAAATGTGCAGCGCTGGCTGGTGTGGCTCAGTGGATTGAGTGTGGGCTATGAACCAAAGGGTCGCTGGTTCAATTCCCAGTCATTGCGCATGCTTGGGTTGCAGACCAGGTTCCCAGTAGGGGGTACACGAGAGGCAACCACACATTGACGTTTCTCTCCCTCACTTTTCCCTTCCCTTCTCTTCTATCTAAAAATAAATAAATAAAATCTTTAAAAGATAAATAAATTTGCATATAACTATAATATATATAAAGGACAATTATTTAGCAGTTATCAAGTTATATATAAAATCAAAAATTTATTTCCAAAGTTTATTTCCAAATAAAATATGACAGTTTGAATTGACTATACTGTTGGCTTGTTAAAAGTAAATCATAATAGATAATGTCTCCATCTCAGATCTCTGTGTGTGCTAACTGTACGTGTGCAAATGACAGTTTACAGGATGTTCAGTGGGAGCAGAGTGATCTATCATGTAAGTTTAGTCATAACAGGATCATGGGTGGGGTTAAATATTTCTAAGTTGAAAACAAAATATAGGTCAACAATACATAACAAAAAAAATTTGGGATGTATTCCATATTTAAGTATTTCCATGAAGTGGTATCTAGGTAATTATTCACTAATTACCTTATTTACATCTTCTTTTTCTGAAAATTATATATAGTTTATGACAGCTGTATTACACAGATTTTTTAAAAAATACAAGCACCATGGGATGTTTTAATTTAAATACCTTTCCAGCGTATGGTTTTGAAATAACTTCTTTACCTTAGAACAAGTTACCACATATAAAATGATTTAATGAGCTAGCATCCAAGTTCTCAGGATTCTTTGCAATGCTGTAAATCTTGAACTATTTTGTAAAAGCATGGCATTCGTATCAAAGGGATCTGCCAACAGAGTAGAATAAGTCAGTAGAATTGAAAAGACAGTGGGGGGAAAATGGCACACGACATCAGGCACAGTGACATCTTTTCCAGCCGACGGCACATCATCACTCCAGTCACATTTCATACCCTTATATGAATCCTTATAAGGATTCCAGAGACATCCTTAAGCACTCAGTTGGTACTCTGATCCAAAGTCTACAGATTGCATATTATTTTGTTTGACCTCAGGCCCCCTTTGGTATTTAGAAAGTTCTACTTTGTTTTAATTCACCCCTTGAAATGTGGACTCTTACTTTTATTTTTTCTTCCAGCTCAATACTTAGGGAGCAGGACGTAATCTCACACACCCAAATGTGATGTTTATCATCACATGACTACCTGGCTACAGATCCTAGATATCCATGATTATTTTTAGTCTCTGAATTTATGTAGCCCCAGTAGAAACAATGCAATCAAAGACTGTTTCCCTTGGATAACTGCTCACAACAGAAATTTCTTCAAAATGAATATTCTAATTTGCTGTTAGCTTTCTAATACCCAATTTATTCTTTAATGCATGTATTTATATGGAATAAACACCATGGGGTGAGGAAAAGAGCCCCGATAGGACAGTTGACAAGGAAGACATACAGCATAGTATCAACTAACTGTGATGGTGATACTGACCCTGCTTATGTAACTTTGCTGAATCCCAGTCTATAGAAAAATAAGATAGGACTGGCAATAGCTTCAGTTCCTTTATTAATCTAAGGTGCCATTACCTTCATCTGATATGTACACTTATATGTACACTTGATATATTCAGGTGATTATTTTTTTCATTTTCCAAAAGAAATTATCCAGCTTCCTGGCATCATCTCACCAGATACAAGTAAACTTGGACAAACTGAGGGATATTATTGGACAGGTCTGCGGCTGTGTCTACACAATGAAAACGAATTAGCAAGGGTCTGGACAGACATTCCGAAGGACTGTCTTCAAAATGATTTTTCAGACTGGATGATGTAATCAGATTTAGCTCTAAAAAATAAGGAAGGCCTCCACGGTTCAGATAATTCGTATCAATTGCTTATATAAAATGCACATAAAATGTTACCACCACCTGTCCAAGATCTTAATGTGCCCGGAAGTGTGAAGTGTGGGATCTTCCATGTGATCTGAAGTTTCATAGATGGAAGAGTGCTTGAGGTTAGATTTTCGAACAAACTCTGATGTTTTCTAAGGGAAACAGATTTCTACACAGTCCCTTTTCTCAGGTCAATGGCATCTGTTAGCGGCTTGATTCCCATTAACGAAAGGGGCACTCACTCAGCATGCCGAGTGCTTTTCTGCAAAAGGTCACTTTGTGTTGAATATAAAAGTATCTCCTACACACGCGCAGGTGAATTGTCAAAAGGAATGACCTCCTTGAAAACACTTGATTCTCCATTTGCTTTCCAGGTGAGGTCAACCGGTAGTATTGTCCAATATGCTGATCTTAATTTTGCCTCGCCCAGTTGATATTTAAAAAACAGAGGTGGGTAGACTACCTGCGTGGAAGGAAGCTAAAGGGAAAAGTCAGCTGAGCTCTAATGGCAACCCCCACCCACTGCACCGTGCTTTCAGGGAGCGAGGAGCTCTGTGAGGATCAATTAATCGCTAAGAAGTCCTCCTGAGACAGACAGGGCTAAATTGACCCAGAAAAGAAAAGAAACATTAGCCTAAAAGACATTCTTGAGTGAAAAGTCAGATTTCTAGAAGCCCGCCCGAAGCACTTTGCTTTGTCTTCATTAGATGCGCTCCCTGCAGAAAAGTTGTTTTGGGGGGTCATACTTATGCCACATTCAATTCTGGCTCTAAGTTGGGATGCTCAGGGTTGTTATTTAAGAAAGCGAAGGAGGTAGGGATTCTGAAGCCTAGAGCTTCCTCAGCACGACTGATGTTAATATTCATACAGCTTTATAACTTATACTCGGATTCTTTGCTAAGAGAATAAAACAGTATTTCAAATTAGAAATAGAAAAACTAATTATGCCATACAGACATCTTCATAATACAGCCCACTGAACGTGCATGGAACACATTTATATGTCTGTCTTTAGAAACATAATAGATACTCCTGGTACATTTCTAAAGCTGTAGACAGCTTTGTAATTGAGGCAGCCATTGGAAGTCAAGTGCATGGAATAAAATGCATCCTAAGTGTGGAAACTCTGCTAAATTTGTAATTATAATGATTATTCTGTCATAGCATGACTGAAATTAATTAATTGAGCTAAATACCATTTTTAAGAATTACTTAAAACTTTACACCAGAGATAAACAGATTCACTGGGAATGCAGCCTTAAAGATGTTTTCTGTGACAATTTAATAAGACAGTTATAATTTAAATTTAATCAGACATTTTTATGACAAAAGATTTTGCAATAATAAACGATTTACTATGAAATATACCTAAAGAGTAGGGGCAAAAACACTGCTGATGAATACTTAAAATAGATTTTACAACGTGCCAGTGTTAAATTAGTTTGGGTGGTTTTGACAAGAGAAAAAAAACAAAATTTTTTTTAGCATTGGTTAAAAAAAATCCTGATTCTGAACAATGAGTTGTTTTTCCTTTTCCTTTTTTTCCCTAAGTTTTTAAGAGTTTGTGAAATAAACATGTATTAATATTTGAGATTTTAAATGAATTGACCAAAAATTGTAGACAGCAAAGGCAGAGAAAAGGAGAGCCTCAGGCCGCCGTATATACGAGTCATTCGGATACCATCTCCAGGCGGAGGGGGACGAGAGCAGAGTCTCACTGCGGACCCCTCCCTGGTCTTTCGGGAATGTGAGTACTGAGCAGACCCTGTGCACCCACAGCAAACGCACCCCTGAGCATGACTCCACTCTCTGTGGCCGGGGAATGAGATGCTAGGGGACACACCCGACGGCAGGCCAACACAGGAGGGAAATGCTGTTTCCCTCGGCTTCCCTGGGAGGCCGAGGACTACCCCTCCAGGGGGCTGAATGGGGACAAGTCCGCCTGTGTGTGAGAGCTGGATGGTGTATCGAGGGCACTGCATCTCCGCACCATCACCTGGAAGGCACCCTCGGCAGGAATCGATTCTCTCGCGGTTCTGGAGGCTAGAAACCAAGGTGTTGGCAGCTTGGCCCTGGCTTTGGGCTCAAAGGAAACTCTGTGTCTGCCCTCCCTCCTAGTTCTGCTGGTTCCCAGACAATATTGGAGTTCCTTGTAGTGTAGCACGTTCCCCTGTGTGTCTGTTTCTGTGTCCAGGTGTCCCTCCTCTTACACGGACACTAGTATCCCATTAGGGCTGTCCCTAATCCAGTGTGGCGTCCTCTCAAATTGATTACATCCATAAAGACCCTTTCTCCAAATTAGGTCATGTTCACTGTTCCAGGGATTAGGACTCGGACATATTTTGGGGTCGGGGAATAAAAATTCAATGCATAACAGAAATACTAGTAATTATATTAATTTAAAATGTACTAAATGTATGAATTAAGTGATTAAAATTGTAAGACTGATGAATAAAACTATATTATCTATATTATCTATGATTGACCTGTATTGTATATGTCATCCCAGTAAGGTTGACTATAAAGGAAGAAACTAGTCATACTATGCAAATATGGACACAAGGAAGTAACATAGCTATGCTAGTATCAGTCAAGGTAAGACACATTTCGAGAGATAAAAATATTTCATATAAACATGTCAATTCACAGAAAGATATAACAATTACAAATCTGTATACATGCAATAAACATCTTTACAATAAAAATGAACGTAGGCAAAATAAAGCAATTAAGACAGACTGCAGACGTAATTCAAAATGTGCCTGACCAGCTGACAGGACACACTGCCACTGTTGGTAAAAGTGAAGTATCAGAGGAAACATGATGAAAGATGCAGCCCGATTGGATCAAACATAAAACTGGAGTCCCCAGATAAAAAAAAATAATAAAGACCTGCTCTAAGCAGAAGATGTATTACTGCTATCTATATACTGATTCATAACAGAAGCCTCCACAACTTTTGTGTATTCAAAATAAGTACTCTGACCACAATTAGTCTAGATATTTTAAAAAAACAAAAACCAAAACTAGAAAACTCCCAACTGCTTAGAAATTACCAACATATTTCTAAATAATACATGTATAAAAAAAAGAATTTAAAGGAAGAATTTGAACTGACTTATTATAATAGATTATTAAAATGAGAAATTCAGTTAATGCTGTGCCTGATATAAAAGAAAAAGACTGAAAATAAATCACCAAGCAAAAAATTCATACATAAATATATAAAACCAAAAGAAATAAAATAAAGGTGATAATAAAGAAAATATCAGCCCTGGCTGGCGTAGCTCAGTGGATTGAGCATGGGCTGCGAACCAAGGCATCGGAGGTTCGATTCCCAGTCAGGGCACATGCCTGGGTTGCAGGCCATGGCCCCCAGCAACTGCACATTGATGTTTCTCTCTCTTTCTCTTTCTCCCTCCCTTCCCTCTCTAAAGATAAATAAATAAATCTTTTTAAAAAGAGAAAATATCAGAAAGTAATAAAATAGAAATTAAAGTTACAATCCAAAAATACACTCCACAAAATGGCTCTTTAAATGACTGATAATATATATGTTGGCACCAATAACATGAGAAGTGGAGGAAGAGAGAAGTAATAATATCAAGAATAACATAGAATAGCTACAGAGTTCTTATAGATATTAAAACAAGAATATGACATCTTGAAACTATAGCAACACATTTTAACTATTAAATAGGCACATTTCCAGAAAAATAAGCATGATAGCTTATATAAATATTTTCTTTTTATTAAAAAATTTGAATATGTATGTAGGAGTAGGTTGTTAAAGAAATCTCCATATATACATGGTCTCGTTCCAAACACTGGAGGAAGAAATAACACTAATTTTACACAAATTCTATGGGAAAATAGAAAATGTGAAAAGACGTCTTTACTCATTCTATGAGACCTAAAATGACAACAAAATTTCACAAGGACACCACAAGGAAGAAATACAAACCAAACTATACCTTAAGCTTAGAGGTCAAATTACTACGTGAACTTTCAGGAATCAAATCCCCTAATACAGAGGGGCAATGCTGTGCCTGGACCAAACGGCTCCGTTCCAGCATCGAATGGTTGCTTTCACGTTAGACCATCAGGCACTGCATCCCACCGTACTAACAGCTTTACGGACAGAAACAATGTTAGTAGATGCACAAAAAAGCACCTGATCAAAAAAAAAAATCAAAACACCTCTTAGCAAACTAGAAAGAGTAGGGGACACCTTTAACCTGAGAATGAGAATCTGCAAAATAAAAAATAAACAGAAACAAAAGTTTACAGAAACTGCGTGCTGGTACATAGGTGTTCCTGTGTCTGTTCCCTCAATGACATTTTCACACATTAGCTTCTGATGAATCATGTCATCGTGAAAGATCAGGGGTCATCGTACAGTAACCAAACGTACTTTCTGTTACTTCTCCAAACATCTGTATACCAGAGGGCACCTAAAGATAAGCTGCCCTATCAGTGCCAGTGAGGTCGCAGGCAGCCTTCCACTGGGACAGCAAGTTTTACAAACAGCCATAAACAACACTCTGACGACACATCAGAGACGATTACCCCGCACCGCCGGCCCGAGGGGTCGAGGCGGCGGGGTCTCTGCGGCCAGGGCAGCCCTTACGTCTCACACCCAGCTGCACGCCTCCAGCGTGTTTGGTAGTTTTCTCAGGGCTCATGGTTTGCCTTTGTTTCTATGGTTCTAGTGCTTGCTTTCTGTTAGGAAGATGGGTGCATACGGTCGGTCGTAGAGACATTCTGTCTTTTCGTGAGTAAACACTCTCTCAGAAAGGGGTGGGATTTGCTAGCCAGTGTCTCCAGTCTGATCCTGCTTCGGACGGGAGGGCGGGGTCTGGGGCCGTGGAAGAGCCCATGTGCACTGCAGCCATGGTTTTATATCTTTAAATAATTTCGTATTTTAAACAGCCTAATTTTTCTTGACATAGGACAATTCTCTATCCCAATCCCATGCTCATCATTTATAGTTGCTCATTTTTTTTTCCTCTTCAGCCCCTAACATGTTTTACGTCTTCAAGTAATTGGTTTCTCAACTCCTTACATCTTCACCTTTGCCAAGTTCACCGTGTACTCTCTTATGCTGAGAGAACAACAACAACAAAAAGATGAGTTTAAAAGTCAAATGATAGAAGTAAAATGAAGTTCCATATAGAGTTTAAACACATTTTTCCTTGTCACACTATACTTTCACTATTATTTATCTAAAGTCCCTAAACACCAGCCATGCCATATTGGAATATATATATCCCTCAGCACGATATTCCTGAGAAAGAACCAAAGAAAGATTGTTTTCTGGGGAGAATACATTTTTATTATATTATTTATAGTTAAAATGACTCCTTTAGGTGTCTTAGGTAGCTCCTGGATGAATTACACACTTAAATTTTAATATGTCAAAATAATTAATAATTTGTCTATTTATGTGAGTGCAGTAACATTTGCAATTATCAGTGTGACTCTATATTCCTAACACATTCTTCAGAGAGAAATGTTAGCAGCTCTGCAACCTTTTACCACTAAAACTGAAGCCATTGTCCGCCCTGGTGGTCTTCCTTCTCCTTTCTTTGCTTTCTCCCTCCTCTTCTCCTCCTCTCCTCCCTTCCTCCCTCCCTCCCTCCCTCCCGTCCTCCCTTCCTTTCTTCCCTCCCTCCCTCCCTCATTTCTGAAAACGACTCTTGTCTGCACCATTAATATGATCCTTTGGATGAACGTCACACTGGAAAACTTAGGGTAGGAGATCTTTGTTCATCAACCTATATTATCCACAATTGAACATACACCGTGTGTGAGGCCTTGAGGGGGGTGCAAAGCTGAATGAGACGCGCTCCCTGCCTGTCTGCTGATGATCTGTCTGTAAGGAACGGACTCAACCACAAGTTCAGTGGGAGGTCATGTATTCATTCAGCAAACTGTAAAGCAGTAAGGGCTATTCCAAGAGGAAAAGATTTCTTCTGAAGGGGACATCAGAAAAGTTTCATGCAAGCCCTGGCTGGCGTAGCTCAGTGGATTGAGCACAGGCTGGGAACCAAAGTGTCACAGGTTTGATTCCCAGTCAGGGTACATGCCTGGGTTGCAGGCCATGGCCCTCAGCAACCGCACATCGATGTTTCTCTCTCTCTACCTCCCTCCCTTCCCTCTCTAAAAATAAATAAATAAAATCTTTAAAAAAAAAGAAAAGAAAAGTTTCATGCAGAAGTGGTGTTGGGGTTGAGCTTTGAATAACTGGGAAGGAACTGAAGGTGGTGACATCGTTTTAGGGACACAAGGAAACACCAGTATAATCCTTAGGTAGGATAGATAGTAAACCAAGGTGGGGGGAGGAGGGATACAAGTCCCACCCACTGACTCAGCAGTCCCTGAAATCCTCTGTATCTCTTCCCTTGTCTGGGAAAGAAAGCCTTTGAACCTGTGCTTTCATCCCAAGGCCTGAAAAGCTACCAAGGGCCCATGGTGCCTGAAGGAAGAAGCCCATTAACACCTGTGGGTATTCACGCCCCAGTCCTGATAAGTTAGCACCACCTTTACCCTTCGATCAATAAGTAACTTCTTTACTGGGTTGGTGAGAAGAACCAAGTTTCTGGGACTTTCTCCATAACATGACATTGCATCTGAAAACACTGAGGAACAGCTGTACACATAAAAGCTGCAGGTAAAAGGTCGCCATGAGGGACTAAATTGGTTGAAAATAAGACTCATTTAGGTTTGCAAAATGTGAAGATTTCTGATGGTTTCACAGGTGTATACATATGACAATCTCATCAAATTCTATCTTTTAAATATTTGCAATGTATTTTATGCCAGCTATACTTCTAAAATGCTGTTTTTAAGCACTAACATACCCTTCAACCACAAAATTTCAATATTTAAAGTTTATGAGTTTAACATGGTCTTATGTTGTTGTACTCCAGAGTGACTCCAAAGCAAAAATCTGGGTTTTTTCACTTTTTCTTTTCTAAAAGTTGACTGTTTTATAGCCTCAAGTACTGTGTTTCAGTTTACAATGTCCTACGGATCTAATAGGACAATACCGGGTATGTTTAACTGTCAGTATTTACTAATAAATGATTTATTCCTTGCTGCCCTTTCATTCTGCAATTGCTGTATGCACTTTAAGCATATGTTCTAACAACGTCAGAGTTTCCCCAAAGAATTTCCCGAGCTTGCAGAGTGCTGAGCACATCAAGGACTCTCCTGACAGGTGATGTCTGTGTTATGTACATTGTGATTCCTCTGTAAACAAAATGGAAGCATTTATTTCCAGGAAGAAGCGGAAGATCTTCAAGCAGCTCCTTCATGGATGCTTTCCTTCCGGTGGCGACATTTATATTCTCGGGGCTAGCAGGAAAAGATGCTGAGGGACACTTTTCCTGGGCCAGCTGTACGTTGAGATGCATGTCCTCTCAGCACTCCGGAGGTTTTTCTTGCCTCGCTAAACGCTAACGTCAATTTGCTACCACTTTTCCCTCTGCCCCCAGAGCCTAAGTCTCCTGAATGAACTAGCTCCTACACAGATCAAAGTCCCCTTGCCCTTGGCTCTGTTGCCCTGTAGGGCTGTGAGGGCAAACGTGTTTCACTGGCAATGGTAACAGCTAGATCACATCATTATAAGTACCTTCTCATGCATTCACTTTTTGAATCCTTACCACCATCATGGGTGGTATTTACTTTGTTAGGCCTCAGTTTATGGGTCAACAAATTAAGGCACCCCGGAAATGTAGGTGTTTCCCAGGTCACATAGCACATGGGCTTCAGAGCTAAGATTCAGGATCTAGTCTTACACTTAATCATGCACTATAGCATCTTTCAATAAGTTAGAAAACCATAAATCAATATATTGGTAACTAATACAGCCTTTTACATATCATACTTTAAAACTCAGGTAATGTAAAATGTAATTTTTCAGAAGCTTAATTAATAAATACTATGGCAAAAACAATGGAGACCATTGTTGTTTTACGCTAATATCGTTGATTTGGGGACATGCTCCTGTTGACCACATGAATGTAAAACAGCTTCCTCAGCCCACACCTGGCTTACCCAAAACTCTGACAGAGCTCTTCCAGATTTCTAAAAAAAATACATACGTGCTGAAAACTATTTATACACTATACCATACATTCTAGCCAAACAGGAAATGGATGTTGTGGCATGGAAAGAGTAATAATAATTACTGTTGTTGCCCAGTGTACTACATCAGCACAGGGCCCTGCTGCATTGCTCCCTGCCTGATACCCATGTTTTCTGAGTCTCTGCCTCATGCAGCCCATCATGAAATGGCCTTTACATTCAGTGTATCCGATCGTCACAGTGACCAGCCATGCCTGATGTTAACGTCTCAGTTTAAACAGGTAAGGAATTTGAGGCTCATGTAAGTACACTTTCGCATCACACAGCTACCTGGGCTCATTAGAACAAAAGAACGGGCCACTATTATAGCACTTCTCACGCACCTGTTGGCCACTGGCCTGTCTTCCTTGGAGAAATGTTTGGTCATCTCCTTTGTCCACTTTTGAACAGTTATTTGGGTTTGACTATTACATTGTCATACTAAAAATCACCGTGGAAAATGCAAGTCAAAACCATAATGTCCTGTCAACAACTCACACCTGTTGAGGTGGCTGTTAGGAAAACACGTTGGCCAACGTGTGGGGGGAGGGAATCCAAGTGCATTGTCTGTGGGGATGTACCAGGAGGAGACGCGTGCCCTCCATGCTCGCTGCGGCATTACACACAGTGGGCAGGACACGGAAGAAAACCACGCCCACTGACGGGAGGGGTGAATACAGAAAACGTGGTATATGCATGTAAGGCAGTATTATTCAGTTTCAAAAAGGAGAGCATCCTGCCATTTTTGACAACATGAATGAATCTGTAGAATATTATGCTAAGCCAGGTGCAGAAGGACAAATTTACACAACACCACTCCCATGAGGAACCTAAAATAGTCAGATTTGGAGAGGCAGAGAGTGGAAGGGGGACTGGAGGAGGAGGGCAATGGGGAGGCGTAAGTCAAAGGCACGAAGTAGCACATTTATGCAAGAGGAAGTCCCAAAGACCTACTGTACAGCATAGTTGGCAATATTGGTTCATATACATAAAGGATTGCTGAATGGGTAGATCTTATATTGTGTTCTTATTACAAAATAATATACTTTTATTTATAGATAATAATTAGTATTATAAGAAAAAGATTGGGAGGCAACTATTGGAGATGATACATATGTTTATGGCAGAATTTAGGAATTTACCAACTAATACAAACATATCATAGTATTTATATAAAGAAGCTGGAAACGAAATTATGAATAAACAGTTTCCACATAAAATTTGAGCACTGAACAAGTGGCATGGGATTGAAGTCATTTCCTTATATTTTAGTTCCATCCTGCCAACTCTAAGACAAATCAACGCTTTGATTTCCCTGGAAGGTTGTTTGAAAGTGCTCTTCCCCTAAGGGTTAAGACTGGTTGTACAGTATTAGAAAAAAAAAAAAGGAGACAACTAGAAAGTAATATTTTACTTTGAAAACAATGACAACCTGTGGTAGAGAACGGTGACATTTCTACAGTAGCAAACTCCATTATGTGGCTCATATACCTCTCCAGTCAGACAGATAAAGCGGGGCCCTTTGCACGTTGCTGAATTCGCCATTCTTAGGGGTAGCTTTCCTGCCACTGATGATTAATGGGTCTAATAAAGCCACTTTTTCTGCCACTGTCGTTTGGCAAAAACATCAGGTCCTTGCAGGAAGAAGAAGAAGAAGAAGGGAACAAAATGAGGAGGAAGCAGTTGTCAGAGAAAGAAGAAGAAGAAGAAAAGATGAGGAAAGCCAATGACACCATGGGCCAGTCCATGGCGGGAAAGTGGCTCAGGAGCAAGCAACAGAGCCGCGCCAGGCAACACACCCCTGGAGTGGAAATGAATGACAACGTCTCCATAAAAGCCTGTTGGTTTATGAAGGAAAATTTAACCTTAGTTACTGGAATACCTAATAGGTACTAAATACGCTTTGTTCATAGCAGAGCACCCGAGGTAGGTGGTACTGGAATTTATGGCATGGTCCTGCCGGTCCAGAAGTCCAGCGTCTAACTGGGGAGACAGAGACGCACAGGACGCGATAAACGGCACCCCTGACTTCTCTCCAGCAACCCCAGTCAGTGACCGCTGTCCACTGGCAACCGCGCTCACCCCTTCGCACGACCACCCCGTGTGGCCGTCTCCATCTCTGCCTGGGCTCTCACTACGCGGACCCCCCACCTCCCTGCTTGCTTGCGGGCTCCCCGCAATCTCTCCACTCCCCGGACCTGGAACTGCACTGTCCTGCCCTTGCCGTGGCCTCATCATCCGCATCAAAACGCGGAGCCTGTGCGATGCCCTCGGAGCACGGACCCCACGTGTGGTTCCCGCCACAGCACCGGCTGTTCCTTTAATAACTCGGCAGGTCCTTACCTCGCGTCTTACTACTTCCTGGGCCTGAGATGCTCTCCAGGCGACGATCTGCCTGACTCTCCCCTTCATGGGCCCTAGGTCACCTCCCTGCACGTTCACAGCTGGGGGGAAACACCAAGTTACGAACACTGCATTCGAAAATCTGTATACGAGCTACATTAAAAGTCAACTTTCTCAGATAAGGGAAAGTTGAGTATCTAATCCATGATAACGACTTGCACCATAATTTATTTATTTATCCATCACATTTATCTCAAGGTCATTTTTAATCTGAATTGACATACAACTACGTGGGTATTCTATGAACAGTCTAATTTTTTGAAATTGCTGCAGGTCAGCTTAATTGTGATGCTACAAATAATAATATCTGATGAGTAAACAAAATTACAGAGACTATTACAGCAATTTATTCTGAAGTGTAACATCTACTCTGAAGCAACTCCCGTGAATATCATGGGGCTCGTTGTGGACACCGTTGGTGATGGGGGTCCCTGCTTCATCAGGCAGCTTTCTTTTCCCGTTTCTGTCTGTCTGTCCTTTTGTTTTGAAGTGCTGATGCACAAGTCTTCCTCGTGTTCAACTGAAATCTAAAGTATCGCCCTTTTCCTCATGAAGTTTTGGGAGTTTATAGTATAACTTTCTCCATTTTCAATTATAACAGTGTGTTATAATTTCAGATAATTTCTGCATATAAGTTTCATCTGTGTTCTACTCATAAATTTCATTTTTTGTGTCCTCCAGGATGGCTTTAAATATGTGTAAAAATATATTTATCATTTGAGTCACCATTTGAGCATAAAGTTACTATATGTATGTTTATAGTTTAGTTTTAACATCACATTTTTCTATGTCATATGCAAATTTGTTTACCAACTAAATTCTTAACTACTCACATTAGCTGTTTATTGTCACAAATATGTGCAGATTTTGTTTAAAACCTAATTTCTTTAACAATTTAACCTAGACCAACACTGTTATTATTGCCAAGTTCTTTCATGATTGTGGGAATATTCAGATTTTTTTCTTCTGCTTTTGCTGGATATTATTCACACATAATATTGGGTTATATTGTCAGTTTTCCAATCTCTAAAATTTTGCCCTTCTGTGAATCTTCTGGAAGATAAGATGCCACATGACACAGAGATAATGACCTTGTGGACCAAGCAAACCAAAGCTTAGCTTTCATTGACCTCAAATCAGCTGATCCCACCCCAAGTCAAGAGAACTATGTAATCTGTTGAGTGGGGTGCCAGTTTATTCTTGTATGCCACTGAGGTATTGTGACTGTTCATTACATGGCATTATTGTGACAATAAATAGCTAACATGAGTACTTAAGAATTTAGTTGGTAAACAAATTTACATATGACATAGAAAATGCGATGTTAAAACTATAAACATACATATAATAACTTTATGCTCAAATGATGACTCAAATGATAAATATATTTTCACACATATTTAAAGCCATCCTGGAGAACACAATAAATGAAATTTATGAGTAGAACACAGATGAAGTTTATATGCAGAAATTGTTTGAAAGACTTTCATGGCTTAATTTATACATTGGATATTACCAAACAACAGAGCTGCAAAATGTTGCCAACATAAACGTGCCAGGTAAAGCCATGGGAAATGGATTTATTCATTTCTTCACCACAAGAACTTCACAAGTTTATTTTGCATAAGTGCCAATATGGTATTTATTAAAAAACTGGAATATAATGAACAACCTTTAGACACAAAGGACCAAAATGTACTGACTTTAGTGCCCTAAGCCGAGGAATGGGACTATGATAATTCATTTGTGATGTTTCCAATGTAACTCAAGTTACTAATCATTTGACTCTGAGTAACTAAAGAGAGAGATTCTGCAGGTTGGTCTAAACTAAGTGTATGAGACCTTAGACCCAGGGTGCCAAACTCATTTTCACCGGGGGCCACGTCAGCCTCACAGTTGCCTTCAAAGGGCCGAATGTAATGTTAGGATTGCACACATGTAACTACTGTATACATGTAACTACTCCTTAACTAGGGGCAAGGAGCTCGGCACTGCCACCAGGTAGAAACAAGGTGCTGGGCCGATAAAACAGGATGCAGGGCCTAATTCAGCCCGTGGGCCTTGTGTTTGCCACCTGTGACTTACACAGAGAGCTTTTTCTCTTTTGATGGCAGAATAGGAAGTTTGAGGTGGAAGTCAGAGAAGACTAAAGCATGGTAAGGTTTTGACAGCGGGGAAGAAATGGCCTTATATGTTGGGTGTTGTAGGACATATTTGGCCAAAACTCCTGCTATGAACATTTTTTTAAATGGCAGATGTTTTAAATCACATTTTAAAAGCAGAGAAGAACCTTGTTAGCAATAAAAAAAAGAACTAAAAATCTATAAATTCATGAGTCAAGACCCCTTCCAGGGTGAGTTGACAATATTCAGCGATACTTTTTTTTACTGAAGGCATTTTCAAGTCGTAGACAAGCACAGAGGATCTAGACAAAAAATGCAAAGAGAAAAAAATTGTAATTCAACAAGGCTGATAACAAGTTGGAAATTGAGGGGATACAAGGGAATGGCTGACTGCACAGGAGACTTGGGAAAGAAAAACAAAACTTCTACAGGCGGAGTAAAATCACCCTCTGTCTTGGGACACTTATGAAGCCAAGACTTGACAGAAAAGGAACTTATTGCAAAAACATTGTCAGCTTCCTGAAAACAGTTGCACAACTGGGAAGCCACACGGGGCAGGGAAAGACCAGAGAGTTAGGTTAAAACCCTTTGTGAATATAAGTGAATCCCTTACAGTGTTGTGGGGTAAAGGCTGCTGAGTTGCAAAGATCTCAGTCAAAATCTTGGGAGAGCCGTGTTTAGGGAAAAAGGCAAACAAGATGTGTGCAGAGTCTTATTAAGACTGAGACAAAGACCAACTTATCTTAATTTCTAATAGGATTTAGGTGATTAGCTAGGTTCTCAGGTATTTGCCTCACATAAATGTGGAAAAGATAAACCTTGTGAAGTACAATATAATATCATCCAGAATCTTCATAATTCTTTCATTACACATTAACTGGCATACATTTTTTAAAAAGTTAAAAACAGGTTAAGAAAGAAATAATGGATCATCAAGGAAAAAAGCAATAGATTCGGCTATGCCAATGGTCTACATGTTAGAATTAATGAACACTTTAAAATAACTACAATTCATATGTTAAAAAATAGTGAAAGATAGAGAAAAGACATTAAAAGTTAATGGAATTTACCAAAGTACTAGGATCTATCAACAAGACTAAAGAATCAGTTGACAATGTAAACAGAAAATAAAATATCTGAAATTATGAATAGTGGATAGTTTTAAATGGACACAAACATCAATTACCAAATGAAAGTCAACTGGGATAATGTTGAATATAACAGATCACAAGAGATATTTTGGACACTTTCCAAAATATACCGTAATTATAATCGAAGACTTAGAAGGAGAGAAGAAAAATAATGGGGCAAAAGCTATATTCCAAGGAATAATGGCTAAGAATTTTCTAAAAAATGATGAAAGGCTCACAGAGACATGAAATCTAAGTATACCTTGAGCAGTATATACAAAAAGAAAGTGGCCTCAGCACTTCACAGTAAAACTGCGGCAGAGCAAAGAAGAAACGAGTAAATCGTACAAGTCAGCCACAGGAAAAGGGGCACCTTCCCTTCAAAGCACAACCGTAAGAATGACAGCGGTCTTCTCAGCACTAATGATGGAAGTCAGAAGGTGGTGGATGGCATCTCCGCATTTCCAGAGAATAAATACTGCCAACTTGGAATTCTAGAGCAAGTGACTGTATTCTATCCTTCAAAAATAAATGTGGAATAAAGATGTCTGCAGACAAAGACTGGAGAAGGTTGTCAATAATAGGGACACAGTTAAAAATAAAAGTCTGAACTACAGGGAGTTCTTCAGGCCGGGGAAAAACATTGATCTGAAACGTGAACACAGCAGCATAGAGTGAAATCAAACTCCACCAACCGGAGATAAGTAGCTGGATGAATATGTGTGAGTGTGAGACACGGCTCACTGGGGTTAGAGGCCGTGGTCCCAAAAACTGCATGGCACAGATATTTTCTATGATAGTGTATTTCTTTATTTCAAAACTCCTTGTAAGATGGCTAAAAATAACCCCTGCAAAAACCACTGAATGTTAAGTGCCTTATGATTATGACAAATATTATGCATTGCTTATACTGAGCCTTTTTATCTTTTTTTCTGTTTTATTCATGACCCAGGTTATATATAGTTCAGAGAAATATTAACAGATAAAGTAACTAATTGTAGGTATTAAATGAAATACATACAGTCACCCTTGTCTCAGTAAATGCTCTGCACTAAATTATCAAATTCAGTTGCATTAACTCAATAATGGGTTATAAACATTACACAGGTACTAGGTATGCAAAGGAGAATTGGGAAGTATTTCAGCTATCTAGAACCTATGCGACCATTTTAGTAGACATTTGTTTTATTATTACTATTGGAATTCTTCCCTATTTCCACTTGCAAAACCTTCTCTTGGGGAATTACTTTATTCCAACTCCAACTAGAGTGCCCAGCAGGAGCTACTAAGCAGCACTCATTACATCACGGGAGATGTGAGCAGCTGTATGATGGGACCGGAGCCAGCCAGGATCCCCATCTGGTACTTCCAAGTTTATACTGAAGGAAAAGAATTGCATCCTTTCTGGATGTGAAGCTGAAAACACATGAGCCTTGAAGTCACTGGTGTTCATGACATGGCTTGGCGGAAGAGTCAACACAACTGAATAAACCCAAAATGCAAAGAAAAAGAGAAAGAAGGAAGTCACTCCTCTTGAAATTTTCCTGAGGGCATATATATTTTTACCCTCCCCACAGTTGATAATTTGAGCTATCGCTGCTTATTTGTTTTATTTTATGCTTATTTATTTAGTTCTTTATTTTGCTTTGTGTTCATTTTTATCTAAGCTATTTAAAGTTTAGCTTTACTGTTTAGTTTCTCAATGTCTCACTCCTTCACTCGTAAAGTTATTATAATCTTTGAGTCAGTAACGTTGTTTTGGTTTGAAGTAGCAGAAAACCTGACTCGAACCGGATTAACTAATTTTGAGGATGAGATCACTGAGAGCTTTAAAGTAGGACTGGCATTAAGTGACAGCCCAGCAGCTCAACGATATCACCGAGATTACATTTTCTCTTTCTCTCTGCTGTGCTCTGTGCAGGTCCAGTATCATCTGAAAACAGTTCGTCTCATGGTTGCCGGGGTAACAGTCTATTACATTCACATCCAGCAGAGAAAAAAATGCACCTTTCTCTTTGAATTTCCTGGAAAAGACCTGAAAGTTGCTCTGACTGGAATGGTTGAGGTCACAATTACATATTGTTCACACCCCTTGGCTGGTCTGCCAACGATGAGAGCAATATAAAACCTGGTAGCAAAGTTTAGAAAATAATGTAGTCATTTAATATTGTAGCAACATAAAATTTTATGTGGAATGGAATAAGAGGAAGATTGGGCTTGAATCTTGTTTAGTACATCTTTAGTTCTATAATTAATATGTCTCATACTAAGTTATTTGGGAATTATAAATAACATCATTTTGACATGGAAAAAGACAGTTAACAAAATTGTCCTCCACTGCAGAATTTTTGTTTAGTTCACGAACCCACTTCGGAAATCTGAGCTTTGTGGGAGAGTGGGTGGAGTGTGCTATATTTTGCCCTTGACTTTCTGTTCCTCTGTGTTTATTTTTGGAGGGAGTATTAAAATGGAAAAGCATTTAGCCCCCCAAAACCATACCTATTTATTATTTTAGTTACATTGATTATTATAACAATCAACAACATCTTCGACAAATTTCCAAACAATCTGGCCAAGACAATAAATGTGCAAGTTGACATTTATTTGGTCCCAGAGAATGGTGACACTTCTCCAGTTGTCTCAGGTTCAGAGAACTAGCCTTCATAAGGGCACTGCTTCCCACGGCGGTCTCTACCCAGTGGCCCATCCAAGTGGAGATACAAAAAGTTGACCATTTCAGTGCAGCAGAGGGCAACTCTGATGGCCATGTAGGGCTCTGAACCTCTCCACCGTGTGGCCTGGATCTTCTTTGAGCTCCCACTGATAAAGGGAGCCAGAATAGAAGGGCAGGTAGGGAGTGATTTGTTGGCGTGGGATATTTCCCTCAACATGCAAGGCTTAAATCTCCGGCAAATAACCCCAGACTGCGCAAAATGACTATCTGTGGGCTCCTGCAAGCATGAAAAAAACAATGCTCAGTAAAACTCCAGAGCTGCTATAGCAGACGGTGGAAGAAGGCAATACCAGTTCAAGGAAGCTGTTGGTGCTGGGAGGGTGTACTAGGGCGGACTAGACGGCCCTCGAGATGATGGTGTTCCTTTTGCAGGTCCAGAGGGTCCACATTTGTCAAAGGTATGAAGAATGCATTGGGGAGACAGACACTAGTGTCACTAACCAAAGTCTTGCAGCTCTCGTCTGTACCATTGTGAAGGCTGAAAGGCATGCAGAAGTTGGCTTCCTCTTAGCCATGCAGATGGTACAGGGAGTGGGGCTCTAGTGCCACCGGCTAGGAGATCACAATTACCTAATTATCTTAATGCCCAGGAGGGGCAGAGGGGAGCCAGGGAGTTTCACTCACAGGGACTTATGGGAATGGTTCCTGGGACATAGTGCCCCTGGGAACAAGGCAGGGGGCAGCTTGCAAGGGTGCTGCTTAGCCCACCATCTGAGGAAACAGAGGATGATTGCCCCGGTGGCAGAAAGCAGTCAGGTGGCCTAATAGAAGTGTGAGGACCCCCTCGCCCATATCTGGGCTTTCCTCCTTTCCAGATTCAGAACGTGTTGACTACAGCGGCAGCCAAGCCTTGGGGAAGAAGGGCACAGCAGTGCTGTAGCAAATCCACTGTGAATGGGCAGCCAGCCAGGCTCTCCAGAGAGCTCTGCGGTCGTTGAGAGCAAGAGGAAGTTGACGTCTTGAGGCCTGCTGGACACTGGGACGTCAAGCATCGTGATGACTGCCTGGTCACAGCAGAGTCCCGACTTCGAGTTCCACTTCCTGTGGATCCTCAAGGACCCACGGATCCACTCAGTGGTCACGTTAGAATTTCTAAATGCGTAATTGCAATGGGCATAGTTCATATTTGGCATAACTCCCACACTGATACCTTGTCTGTGGGGGAAGCTCTCTTGGAGGAAGACAAAATAAAGGCTCAAACTTCCCCTCTGCCAAGATAGTAAAGAGGAGACAATAACGCATCCTGGGGCTAATAGTATGAATGAACAGGGATCTAAAGGATGCAGTGGGACGTTCTCCATCATCTCGCCATCCCATTCACCAGGCTGGCCCCGGCAGCAGACAGATGACAACGCTGGTCTATTACCAACTCGAACAAGTCCCAGCCCAGCTACAGTGCGAGATGTGTCATCCTCACTGGAGCAGATTTCTATGGCTTTGGATGCTGAACATGGCATTGATTCGGGGAGCATATTCTTACTTTATTACTCACTTTCAACTGTCAGAAAGAGGATTAGAAACAGTTCGTATTTACACAACCCAGAACAGTACATGTTCACACTTTTCCTCCAGAGCTGCATCGCCCCCTCTGTCCTCCATCACTTTATGGTATTAAGATACCTGGGGTATTTGGATAGCTCAACGCACCACATTGACCTGCTACATTATTGTTAATTAAAATGAATAATCAAGCAATATTTAGGAGTCTACACAGGCTCTACAAAGACAAACACACAACAGGGATAGAAAATAAGCCCCATGTGGATACAGGGCCCAGATACATCACATTTAATAAAAATGGCCACATTTCTGGTCTCAAAATCCGTAACTGAGTAGATGATAAACAGGCATTCTGAAGTTTGAATGTAATACGCTCATATTTGAAAAGCTGAGTTTCACGAGAGGCTGTTTTAAAACAGGAGCTAAAATAGATCATTTAGTATCACACTATTTGCATAATTTGTTGTCCTAAACAGAAACATTAGATTTCATCTATTTGGGTTCCAACGGAGTCTGTGTTAAAATACACATGTTAATGACTAAGAAACTCGGGCTCTTCAACACTTGACTTTGATTGTGTGCGCTATTAATCACCTCATAAAATCAACTTCGAATTCCATGCAATTAGAATTGCTCGAAGGAAAAGCATTCTTAGAATTAAAGATTCTCCAACAAGGAAATAATTAAACTGCTAAAATATTTGGCACAGGGAATTAGCATTGTGAATTATTCTAACTTTGCAGACAAATTTAATGACAGCTTTCTCGGATGACAGAAATGATGGGCCACTATGCATACAATATATATTTTTAAAAACCTAATTATTAGTTTTGATTAGCTGGGCTAATCCCAGAAAACAGGAAGGTCAATACTTTAAACCAAAAATAAATTCCCAAATAATTAACATTTTTTTCTTTCCAGAGATTTTTTTCTCTGTGGATTTGACATTCCCATTATATCTTTCTTCCCTTAAGGCAAAATTCAAACTAATTTACAATTTAATTCAAATGATTTAACCATTATCCCTTTCTCAACCTCTTTTCATAGGGACATTTTCTTCATTTACTGTTACCTGCCTTCCAAGGCATAGCACGTTCTGCCTTCTGTCATTCATGTCAGTGTTTACAAAGAACCTAGTAACACTGTTCTTCCATTATCTTCTTTGTGGGCAAGAAACATCAAAATCTTTACAATTTAACACTTCAGGTGAGAAAAAAGCAAGTATATTATAGTATTGGAAATTATAATACACTCTTGTTATTTAATTACATGAACATATTCAGCATTTCAGCAGGTTTTTAGGAATCGAATGCTAATGGGGGTCCTTAGGATTCAACTCTTTCCAGAATACACTTTTAGTGATTTCTAACAGAACTGCGGGCATCGGAGGTTTGTGAAGAGCATGATTTCCATGTTACACACTACAAAAATAAATATGCATTCTAACTGATACATGGAATTTTAAAAATTACTATGAATTAGCTAAGTGGAAGCTGTTTCCATAGTTTGATTTCAGCCCACTGTAATCTGTGAGCTTTAAACTACGATGCATTTTTTGGAAAGACAACCAACAAACAGAATCACAAGAAAGTATCCTGTACCTGTGAAATGATCTCCTTAATAAGACTCTAATTGTCTTAAGTGATTTTATTTCAATAAAATAGAACTTTGAACAATAATAAAGCCAATTTCAGTGGTAATTAGTCTTTAACTGTCTTTCATTTTTCATACCAGGTGGATAAAACAATGGGTCTCATGTTCTTTGCAATGTACATATAACATATAACATATATATCTATAATATATACATTGAATCAATAGCACTAACAACTTCAGTTATTGAACCTAAGAGTTTCTAGGAAAACTTGAAGGTATTCCAATGTTGACACTGTTTTGGTTGTTGTTTTTCACTGTTTTTCTGTGAGTTCTGATAGGACACCTCCCCCCTCCACTATAGTAAAAGGGCCATTTGAAAAATTAGTGTGTTACAATTTAGATGATTGTGATTTATCAAATGTATTCTTAATTAACTTACAAATTAAGCAAAATATAGAATTTCCAGAAAATAAATGAAAAAAAAGTAAACATATCTCATATGTATTTCCTTAAACATGAGGGAGAAGAAGATTGATTGATTATCTGGAATTAAATAATTTAAAAAATGTGAAGCTTTCATTGATGTAGCAATTATCCTTTTATTATTTTGGGGACTGTGTAAGCCTAAAATACTTAAGTAACTTAATTTAGCTGCATGCCTAGAATAGTTTCAATCAAATTACGTACACAGATTCTCAAACATATATTGCTAATAAAAGTAGTTTAACATTAATAATGAAAAGATTTGTGGGAAAGTAGAAAATTGTAATTTATGTTTTTCACAAATACTCTGATAGTTTGAATCCATTAGTCCGGTTCTAAAAGCAAGCACAAGGTAAACGTTTTAGAAATTGAATGAGTAAAGGTGGCTATAATGATAAGCTAGCCTTTATTCTTGAAGAAAAAAACGAAATGGATGGGCCATGTGCAGCGCCCCGCAGTCTGGCTCCACATTGTACTCCTTAGTGTACGATTTGAGAATGGCCTTCGGGCAAATAAAAAGGTCACTTGCTGAGTTTCTTAGTTTCTGGCACCTCAGCCACGAGGTCTTCCAACAACACCATCCTGTCAAATTGCCTTTTTATTGGCAAGTCTATTCATTTCCTGATTAATGTACAAACTCTTTTATTGGCGTTTACTACAGGAGATGTAATTTTAATGTTTGTATGATCGATAGTTCCATCAACACTAAAAATCCCTACTGTTAGTTCCAATGGCTCGAACTACAGGGAATTGTCTATTTTTGGATAAATACAGGGGAAACATTGTAAATATTAGCAAACCAAGGAAAATGGATGTTCCGTGTGGCGTTCTATCCTGTTTTACACCCAAAGGGAAGAATTAAAACTAAAATCAAAACAAAAGAAAAAAATATTTCATGTAATTCTTCATAGAAGAAGCAACCCAGCAGATGTAAGCTATTGGGTGCTGAATAAGTAAAATATATGGAAAGCAGGTACTTTTACAATCCCCAAAGTTTAGTCTTTCTAATGCAGAATGTATAAATACATATTACAAAAACATATGACTCTAAATTTTAATTGGAACGAATCAGCTCAATTATAGTAATGGAAGTCCATGATGGTAATTCCATGACAGTAAAGAGAGAGATTTAAAAACTTCATAAATTAAGCTAGATATCTCAGAGTTATTGCCAGAAACATAATAAAGTTGTCCTTAAAGTTATAACAGGTATTAAAATGAAACAATTTTGCTGAATATATGTTTTTATTTATTATGTTAAAAATTAAATGAGTTCAGACCAAGTGAAATTTGTTCCAGGTATGCAAGGTTGGTTCAATGTTCAAAAATAAGTCAGTGTAAACTAATATTTCAATAGGTTAAAGGGGAGGAAAATCACATCAATTAAGGTATACAGGCATTTGATAGAAGCCAATATCCTTTATGATAAAAAGAAAAACTCTCAGCAAATTAGAAATAAGAGCGGCACTTCCTCAACTTGGTACAGAACATGAACAAACACGAGTAGAATACTTCCTGACGGGACGCTCTGCATCAGAGATCATGAACGAGGCCGGGGTGTCTACTGCTATTCACCCCGACTTTTAGGTGCAAAACCGAGGTCACAATCCACACAAGAAACAAAAGTTAGTTAGGCTTTATTTAAGTGAAGTTTTGATCTGTAAAGGATATTATTTTTTAATTATTTTATTTATTTATTTTTAGAGAGGGAAGGGAGGGAGAAAGAGAGAGAGAGAGAGAGAGAAACATCAATGTGTGGTTGCTGGGGGCTGTGGCCTGCAGCCCAGACATGTACCCTGACTGGGAATTGAACCTGTGACACTTTGGTTCGCAGCCCGCACTCAATCCACTGAGCTACGCCAGCCAGGGCTGTAAAGGATATTATTAACTAAATGAAGTCCAGCTATTGTTTGAGAGAAAATATTTACAAAATGTTATGATTAAGGACAGACATCCAAAATGTAGGAAGAACCCCTAAAATTCACCAGTGAGGAAACAAACAGTCCAACAATGTAATATGGAAGATCTAACCAGATGTTTTTCCAATGAAGATGTGCAGATAGCAAGTGAGCATATGAAAAGATGGTTAGCGTTACATGCCCATGGGGAAATGCAGATCACAACGCCGAGAGGTAGCAGGAAACAGCTATTTGAATGGCAACTCTCCAAAAATTGGCCAGAGCGGAAGTTGAGCAACAGGAACTGTCATTCAGGGGTGGTGGAAATGCAAAGCGGTGCAGCCACTTTGGGGGGGCAGTTCAGCAGTATCTCACAAATCTGAGCATGACGCTACTTTTAACTCCAGCTATGGTGCTGTTACCTATTTACCAAGTGACCTGGAAACACCAAAATCCACACGTGAGTGTTTATATAACTTTATTCACCATTGCCGCACAAGGAGCAGCCAAGATGTCCGTCAGTAGGTTACTAAGTCAACTATATAGTACAGCAGTTAAATTAAAATATTATCCAGCAATAAAAACATAAGTCCATTAAAGACATAAATGGGTTTTAAATCATTATTGATAGATGAAAGAAACCTGTCACCCAGGTCAATTTAATAAAAAGTAATATAATGAAATATTTGATGTGTAAAAGAGAGAAACCAGTCTGAACAGACTACATACTTTAATTTACATTTATATGGACACTCTGGAAAAGTGAAAACTATGAAAATAACAGGTCAATTGATGAGAATTTGTTTTGAGGTGGAGAGTTAACAGGTAAAGCACAGTGGATATTTAATTATTCTGAGTGAAATTACTCTGGGTGATGCTATAAGGGTAGATATATGGAATTTTCCTCTTGTCAAAACCAAACACTTTAGCACGAAGAGTCAGTCTTAATGTATGCAAATAAAAAATCATTTAGGAGTCAAGGAACCCCAGGATAAAATCTAGAATTTGATATAATGTACAAAATAACCTCAAAAAGTGGGGGGAACATTTGTTAATTTAAGAAACCTGAAATGAGTGAATCTATAAGACTAAAAAAGCAAATGAAATGGTACATTAGCACTTCATTCTAGTTGATAAAGTGGTCCATGGGGTCCAAGGTAACAATTCTGAAACTGATATACACATACACTTTATGTGGACAGTTTTTGCTTTCCATATTTTTTAACTTTTTTTATTTTATAATTTTTAAATTTATTTTTAGAGAGGGAAGGGAGAGAGAGAAACATCAATGTGCGGTTGCTGGGGGTTATGGCCTGCAACCCATGCAAGCACCCTGGCTGGGAATCGAACCTGGGATACTTTGGTTCCCAGCCCATACTCCATCCACTGAGCTACACCAGCCAGGGCTCATTTTTTAACTTTTTAAAATATGTTTACAAGATATCTTTAATTATGTATGTGGCCCATATTTGTGGCTGGTATTGTACAAAAATGGGACTGTGATGTCCTAAGCTGTCACACATCCAAGAAATGCCAAATTTCTGAAGGTCAGAAGAACGGATTTATAAGACTTAACATGTCCAAACTTATTTCTGAAAGTTCCACATATGGAGAACTCCTGAGACGTTTTGAACATTTCAGTCCAGGGATGTCCGCTGATGGAGCCCAGGTCCTCACTGTCAGAGTGGGAGGTTTCAGATGAGCCAGGTGAGGGGGCTCGAACAGTCCTCATGCTGATACATGAGACTGGGACTCCAGTGTGAGCTAACGCATATTTTAATACAGATGCCTACATACCAAAGCATTTGCGGGTTACTATACTCATATGTGTTTCCTTTCTCTGTCAGCTCAGAGCGCCTCTGTGCAAAGGTTCCCCAGCAGCAGCAGGCACCCCTGGAGCCGAACTCTGGTTTCTGATACCATTCTCCAACAAAAGGAGTCGGAGCTGCTTGCAGACCTGGCTGTTCTGGAACTGAGGCAGGAAATGCACACGATTAGCCTGGAGCATCTCATGGTGTCAGAAAGTAAGGAAGGGCTTGATCACACGCAAGCGCACATGCACACACATGCACACACACACACAATGGTGAGACCAGCCAGCAGCCAAGCGGACAACACTGTAGTAACCAGAGCACAAACACACAGAGCAGCACGAGACGGTGCCACCTGCTCCCCTGGAGCCAACCCCCTTCTTCCTTTCTCCAGGCTTCCAGGGATGGCATCACAAATTCGCTGTGTATTTAGGTTGAATTTAAACGCACATGCACATAAAACTCATTCTCTACATCTTTCAGACTTATATTTCCTTCATCATTTATTCAGGTGGTCTGTGAGGGACTTCGTCATTTCCACCATATGGCACGTGTCTTTCCGCCTGGAGAAGCCCAACTGTTTACACTCTGAGACCTGCCTGGAAGACACAGGTGCATCTGGCAGGCACTCTCCAGGAGGGTGCGACCTTTCAGCGTCTGGGGGCCACACTGGGAGAAGAATAGTTGTCTTGGGCCGCACACTAAATACATTGTGACACGTGATCAAAAAGAGCCTCATAATGTTTTAAGTAAACGTGCGATTTTGCGCTGGGCCGCATTCATAGCCATCCTGGGATGCCTGAGACCAGCGGGCTGCAGGTTCGACACCCCTGCGAGGCAATTTTTTAGAATGTGTTTGTAATGTTCGCTTAGAAAGCATTGATTAGGTGGTAGGGAGCATATGGGCTACAAACTGGTTTGGGTTTTTAAAAATTGTATTATTCTGGTGATTAATCAAGGGGGTGATTTGCATATGTATAATTGCAAAAATGAATGCGTTGATGTGCTCTTTAATAAGTTCGGGTAAATAATAAAATGATGTCTAAAGGAGTTCTTATACTCCATAAAATACAAGGAATGCTTTGTATCTGAGCATGTTTTATATTTAGAGGATATATACACTTAGAAACGCTTTGTACTTACATCAGTATATTTAGACATACGCCTCCAAGTCTGTGTATTAAAATAATGTGTTTCTTTCTCCTTTCTGGTTTATGGGAACAAGAGGGATCTTGTGAAGACGTAGTGTGAGCTCTGGGAAGACGTTTGAGAAGAAGACCTAGTATATTACTATTTATCTTGCTCATTTTGACATTTGCGATTTTCTTCACAAGGAAAAATAAATTTATCGGGCTTCACTGTTTTCCAATCAGTCCCTCTGGAGTTGGAATTTTGCTATGTAAATCACACAAAACAACTCCCATTAATTCTCAGAATAATGCTGAGAATCCTTTCCAGATAAATTAATCGAGACTGTCATTTTTTTATTATTTAAAAATAATAATGTAATGTGATCATTATGAGTTAGGCTCATTTTACTGTTATTTTAATGTAGGTAATGCTTTATGAATCACCTTTAAGGTCTGAGATTTAATAACTAAGTCAGATGACAAAAAGTGGTGTTAAGGTGTCTTACCTGCCAGGGATTTATTATTGGCTTTATTTCAGTGGGACTGTAATAGATTGGAAATTAAAGGGAACTGAGCACTGTGGGGTTTACGTTCCTACAGGGAACCCTAGGCAAACCCCTGCACATCAGTCTTAGAAGTCATTAAACAATTCTTCATTAAAGGGGCAGCAATGACAAGGCAGAGGAGAAAAAAATTACTGCCAATCCAGCCCTTAGCTTCTACGTAGTTAAAAACAAAGAAAGACGGGAGAAATACAAATCTATAAACAGTGAGGAATGACCTTAACTGGGAGTTTCAATTCGACCTGAAAAATCAAGTACAGTGTGCTGTCATCTAAGGAAGGGCTGGGAGACGGAGCAAGCAACAGGGGTTCACGCTGGGGCAGGTGGCGTGGGGTCACCGGGGGCAAGGAATGCCAACTCAGCTGCGGGCACTTGACCTGACCCCTGGGTGTGGGGGGGAAATGCAAGGTCCCTGGGCTATCTTACTACAGTTTTAGGAAGGAACTGGTAAAAGTGTCTGATGCCTTGGGGATCATAAAACCCTAACCAGCTAATACTTCTTATTCAAAGACCAGTGTTGTAAAATTCAAGGTGTATCCCAATCTGTACCCACCCACAGAGTCTGAGCGGTGAGAGTGAGTGGTCCATTGGGTAAGCACCTTTAACTACATAAATGAATTAAATGACTAGATATAGTTTCATATTATCATCACTATTTTAGTTTCAAAATTATCTGAATTATCTGATAACTTCTTAAAAGAAACTTGTAGATAAGCCATTATGTGATTTCTTCCTCATGCTTATTTAAATGTGAGGCGTATATTGTACTTGGTACTCCCTCCCAGCCTTCTGTAGATATTTTTCAATAGCTTCTACTTAGGCAAGACTAAAAACAGTAATTTAGTAACAAGTATTTAAATGTGAATATGTGAAATGTAAAGCTAAGTCACTTTGAAAAAAAGTCTTTTTCACACAACAGAATGCACACAAAAATGACAGAGCTCATACATAAGCTTTCAAACAAAAACTACTCCTTTTTTTAATTCTTTTTGTTAAGATTTTATTTTTATTTATTTTTAGGGAAGGAAGCGAGGCAGATAGATAGAGAGAGAGAGAGAGAGAGAGAGAGAGGGAGAGAGAGAGAGAGAGAAACATCAATGTGCGGTTGCTGGGGGTTATGGCCTGCAACCCAGGAATGTACCCTGGCTGGGAATCGAACCTGGGACACTTTGGTTCCCAGCCCATGCTCAATCCACTGAGCTACGCCAGCCAGGGCCAAAACTACTCCTTTTAACAGAAAGTGCAAAAAAAAAAAAAAGAAAAAAGAAAGGGTACGGAACATCAACAGACAGAGACAACGAGAGGCAGTTCTGAGAGGACCGTGAATTTGGTTGCTGAGAACGTCTAACAATACAGAGGATGGCAACCGTGCACTGAGTAAAGGAAGTTATTAAATAACATGGGGAGCACACTGTAAGTGACCCCCACAGGTCTGGCACGGCGCTCTCTCTCCCTGGAGCACAGGTGGAACCTGCAGCTTCCTTCTAATTAATAGACTGTGACAAAGGTAATGGATGTCACCCCAGCGATTGTGTTTGTTATCTAAGACTCTTAGCTGGTAGTGGGGGGCCAGAGAGAGAGAGGGAGAGAGAGAGGGATTCTCCTGCTGGCCTTAAAGGAGCAAGCTACCCCACCGAGCGAGGGTCTGTGGAAGGACCGTGTGCTCCGGAGCTGCGGGCGGACTCTAAAACCTGCTGGGCCTTGAGTCAACAGCCAGTGAGAATAATCTAGAACCTCAGTTATAGAGTCACAAGGAAATGAATCCTGACACCAACTGACATGAACTTGGAAGCTCATTCTTCCCCAGTCAAGTCACCAAAAGAAAGGGCAGCCTGGCCCACACCTTGACAATGACCTCTGAACCTGGGGCAGAGTCCCAGATAGCCAGGCCAGGATGCCCGGTTCTCAGAGACTGTGGGACCATAAAGGAGCATTTGTTTAAGCCAGGACACTTGCCTCATTCACGGCACAACAACAGAAAATAGACAAACAAGATAGGACAGGTATGCAAAATGAGTTGGGATACGGGAATGTTTGGATGCTTCAGTAATTCACTCACAGTTGATAAACAGAATAAATATCAGACACAACACACTGAAAAAAAGCGTTAGTAAATTCAAAATTAAATATAAGGAGTCTGAAATGAAGCATGTAGAGATATAATCGGAAAATATAAAATGTTAAGTTGAGACGCTGTGGCGAGAAGCAGTAGCTCCATCACGTAGTTCGAAGGAGTTACCGAGGGAGAGAATACTGATGATAACAAGGAACCAGGAACATGGGACACCACGTGAATCTAAGGGAATATTGTGGCTGAGTCTCTCCTAACACTGAACAACGTATGAGTCCTCACACTAAATGCATCGGCGCGTAGTATTAGCAGAACTAAGTACATTTCAGAAAAATCACCACTTAGCCCCTGTATACTGAAATGTAAAGACAACAAATATAAAGACGAACAGGACGAGCAAGCAAAGAGAAGAGCCAGCTCTCCTGCAGAAGCACAAGAAAATTAATAGAGGTGCTATATAAACGGGAGTGATCAGGGAACATCGGAGTCACAGCATCAAAGTGAAGGGGAAAATAACAGCCCATTGGAATTCAGTTACTCCCTCCTGCCATTCAAGCAAAAGGGTACCCTGTCAACGTTTTGGGGAAATGATGCAGAAATGCACTACCTGGAGGCCACCAGGGAAAGGAGCACTGAAGACTAACAATCATGAAGATGAAAAATTAACCCATTCATTTAAGTAAGTGAATTAATTAGACGAGCATGAAGTTAATTAATATTAAGCAAGACATAAGAAAAGAGGAAGCTATGGTTCACAGAGGGACTGGTATGGCAAACTGGAAGGTATAAATAATAAAGTATTATATATTAAATAAATAATAAAAATAGAATGTAAACTTCCCATTCAGAGGAAACCGGACTTAGAAGTACAGATATGAATCATATAGAAAAGGAGAGTGGAAGTTTAAAGAGAAATCATTCTACCCTGATTTTCTTTCTTATTTTATAACAGCCAAAAGTGTGCTATCAATTTTAACTATAAATTGCCATATTTATTCTAAACTATTAAATATGTTATGGGAAGAATAAAATGTATATTTTATTAAACATTAAAAACATCTAAATGCAAAGGATTTTATCAATCCTACGAATGAAGAAATTTTTAAAAAGTAAAGCATCACGAATGACAGGTACATTTTAAGGTGCTAATAACTGCACAATCTCACTATAGTCACTATAATCACGTTACTCTCATCTATTAAAAGTCTATTCAAGAGAGCTTTTCTTGAAACTATGTACTGTTTTAAGTAACAAAAATTAAGCACAACTTTATAGGATAAGTGAAAATTAATGGATGGAGGAAGATATAGTGCAAAAAGTGAAATCTTCCTCTCCAAAAAATTATTGTGCCTGAGCATTTACATTAAAAAATGAACCTATGACAAAGTACAAAAATTCACACTAAGAAAAGGGTATAAGTAATATTTTTAAAGGGTCAGACAGATATACGTAGCTAAAATATAGTCAAATTATATACAGACAAAAATACAGATAAAAAATGCATTCTTGACCTTTGCAACAACATGGATGCACCTCGGGATAATATGCTAGAGGCGATAAGTCAGACAGAGGAAGACAAATATTATGTCATCTCACTTACACATGGAATCTGAAAACAATAAGAAAACCAAACAAGTTCATAGACACAGAGAACAGATTGGTGGCAGCCAGAGCAGGGGCTGGGAGTGGGAGAAATGGGTACAGGGGGTCAAAGGGTACAAACTCTAGTGATGACATCAATAAGTCATGGGGATACAATGTACAGCGAGATGACAGTAGTTAATAATACTGTACAGCATATTCGAAAGCTGCCAAGACAGTAAATATTCAAAGTGCTCATTACAAATGTAACTGCGGAAGGTGATGCACATTATTAATTAGCCCTTCTGTGACAGTCACATCCAGGTACGATCATGAAATCAGTATGCTGCACACCGGGAAACTAATACAATGTTTTATGTCACCTACACTTCAATTTAAATGAATGAGGTCAGAAACACAAACATGTCTTTTTCACTCGGCCACCTAAGTGAAGAAATTAAAGGTCAGAAATTATTGTGAATGATTTACGTGGACAGAAGTTGGGGAAACTGAGATTCTAATCCGGGTCCCCCGGGTCTCAGAGCCTGATGAGTCTCTGAAGACACTGCTGGCGAATACCACAGGGCAAGACAGTGTAGGTGCCGTGTTTGCAGCACGACCAAGCGGCATTTAATCACCGGGTCTTTATGAACTGTGTGAGCCTGCTGAAAAATTGTGATTATTACTTCCGAAGTTCCTCAGAAATAAATGTTTTCCAACTGAGGGAATAAGATGAGAGATAAAAATTAATAATAAATATTTTAAAGTTTGATAGAAGCTGTTTATTTTGGTTCCTAGTTATTAATTTACTAACTGCTCCGTATTAAAGGAGGAAAAAGAAAATACAGAGAAAACCTTACAGAAACCATCAGTTGGAGAGTTGACTAACTGATGGGCTAGGTGAGTTCATGTGTTACTTTTATTTCACGTTCCTATACTTAACAGTGAGATTCCTCGTTTCCAAATTCTTAATTCTTCATAACTGGACCACTATGAAATATTTGACAGGGAAATGTTTGTCAGGTGGCGAGTGCTGGTGGTATGCGCATGTTTTTATAAACAGTTCAACAGAAACGGTGATCCATCTACTGAGCACAAAGAATCCCCACGAGGACTGTGTGTCTGTCTGTGTTGTCTTTGTTCAACAATTTAGATTCCTCCCGTGATGCTGTCAAGTAAACACGGGGACGCCCTGGCATCTCCGTTGCTCCTCTGAGGAAGGGAACCCGTCTGACATTAAAGGACAATGTAACTCATCTGGAATTCTTTTCATTTATTATTTAAATGCTCCCTAGAACAATCCATATATCCCTGTATTTGATGAAATAACAGGTTAAGAATAGACGGGGATTCATTTACGGGCTTCTGCTCCAATAATTGTGGTGAGGCGGTGTGTCAGCACAAGTTGAAACGATGCATCTGAGTTACTGTCCTTTGAAAACTGCAGGAGGAATTAAATGACAAAATAGGCAACAACCTAAACATTGTCAGCTAAGCAGCAATCTCCCCCCGTTCCTTGGATCTACTGAGAATTCTCTTGCTGTGACTCATGCTAGTTTTCCGAGGATGAGCTTTAGATTTCAAGCTATTCATTTTTCGTATAATTGCATTACCCTGTAGGACCATTAAAATAATTAAAAGGATATATGGAGAATGCTATATGAAGCAAAAAATAAGATAGTTGAGTTTTTAAAAGGGAAATGGATGGTAGTGCAGAAATTAGGTATGCATGCAGGCTGAAAAAAAGCATGAAGTTGCCTACGTTAAATACTGCTAATTATAAAGCAATATCATTTATATGTAATGTACTTATAGTAGAATAGCATAACAGCTAAAAACAGAAAGTAACCCATGCAATTTCTCTGGCTCTACCTCCTACCGTAGTCTCTGCTACACCCTACTGGGGTGGGTTGGGTATTCCCTCTTGCACACATCCAGGCTCATCCGGGGTCATACCCCACTGGAGACGGGCATATCCTCTAAACAAGCTACTGAAAAACCCATAGAACGAGGTAAGAAACCAGGTGCCTTTGCTTTGTAACTTTCTTTCTTTCAAGACTTTTTTTGGTTGGGGGTTGTTGGCTTGTTTGAATACAATGAAATAGAATAATAACTGCCACATAGAGGGAAATACCAAGGGGAGTGGAGGCTGCTTCTGCAGACCCACGGAACACGGGTGCTGATAAACAGACATGGCTACTTTTCTTGGATTCAGTCTATGATTTACCCATGAACAAAGCTGATACACACACACACAGATGCACACGCACCATGGAGAGCAGTTATCAGAAGTGGTTTTTATGACTCTGTGAACTTTGTCATGCAAGTGTCAGAGTAAGTCTGTCCTGGCTAAGGACTGTCATTTCAGTCTCAGACTTGGTTCTTCATTTCTTTTCCTCTGCTCAGCTTCTTGGCAAAAACCACACATCCACGTGCTCTATCGTCTGGTCGCAGAATGCAGGTATGAGTGATGGAGGCCTTGGCCAGAGGTCAAGCACTGGATGCCACAGGAGGCAGCTGCAAGATACTCGGAAGAGTAACTGCCTGTTTGCAGATCCCCTACTGTTTCGGGAGAGTCAACATCTCAGGCAGCAAGCTTCCTGACCATCAAGACCAGAGACTGGACAGTTATTCCCAGGAGCCTCGAGAACTGTCCTGCCTTTAAGGGTTGAAGGGTGGAACTGTCAACACCAGCTCATTTACTAGACTACACTCTAAATAATCACGTTTATTCAAAATTATAACCCAAACCTCACACGATCTTAGCTAATATGTTTTTCACATATTTTAAGGACGACTTTCTAAAGAGAAGTTTTAGTTTCATCATAAAGCTGAGGGAAGGCCACAGAGATGTGAGCTGACGTTCACACATCATTATCACTCAGAGTCACCGTTTGCACGGTAGGTCTCGCACGTTTGGACAAACACGGGACACGTATCCACCATGACAACTGCACAGAGAGTGTTTCTACTACCCCTAAACTCCGCTGTGCCCCCTGATTCACTCTTCCCTCCCCCAGCCGCCGGCAACCAATGATCTCCGACTCTCTACACAGTCTTACCTTTTACAGAATATGGTCATAGAGCAGGAACCAAACAGTACTGACATCTTTTTTGGAAAAAATATTTTCCTTTGCATTCATCCTTAAATCCAACTGCTATCATGAATTTGGATGTATGCAGCCATTTGAAAAAAATGTTTTGTGTGTATGTACTATATATACACACATATGAGCATATATTTATGAATAAATACATGTATTAATAAATACATGTTTATGAATAAATACATGTTTATGAATAACATATGCAATATTTTAATTCTTATTTTTTATATTTTTGGTATTCACAAATATCTTTATTGTTATAGCTTCATTGTGGAAGGCTTTTTAATGTTACAAAGTATTCTACTTTGTCCAATATGATAGCTTTTGAATATTAATTTGTCTGATGCCATGATTTGATTTGATTTTAATAGTTTATTTGTATTGTATTTTTCCTCTACCATTTATCCCCCTTGTACCCTCTTCCACCTCTATCTTCTCCCCGCCCCCTGCAACCCCACACTGTCATCCGAGTCCATGAGTCCTTTTTCTTTCTTGTTTGATCCCTCCGCCCCCCAGCCCCTCCTCCCCAGGGCAGTCAGTCTGTTCCGTGTATCTGTGAGTCTGTCTCTGCTTTGCTTGTCAGTTCAGTTTGTTCTTCAAACAGTACTTTCCTGAAACATATTTTCATGCAGTACTGTTTGCTTTGAAAACTGTCCAGAATGAATCAATTAATACCCCAAGTTATTTAACCAGTCCCCGTAATAATGGATATTTAGATTTCTTTCAAAGTTTTATCATTACCTTCCAAAATCCTGAAATGAATATCATTATTGTTTCCTTATTTAAATCCGCCAAATGTCTCTAGCATATGTTTGTAATTTGAATCAGTGTTTATGGGTCTGCACAATTGCAAAACAGCTTTCCACACTGGGAGGTGGTTTTATAAGAAAACGATACTCCCACAAGCAATTTTCAAGAGATCTTATTTTCAAATGGTTTTTATCCCCCATACAGTTTCCTGCTTTTTTTCCCCCCTTAGCTCATCTTTTGATTAAGTTGCAGATTTTCCTTACATATCTGATTAGATGTGTTTATCATGGATTTTAATTCTTTGCCTGACATATGGGACTATTACTCAAATTGGGCATCATTTCTGTTTTCATCATTTATTTTTGATCATGCTCATCTTGCTCTGCGGACATCCATGTTATTTGTTGTCTCCTAGAATCATCTTCTGATATTTTTCATCTCTATTTTATTTTAGCTCAATATTTTTAGCAGTGCCTTTTACCCATATAAGGTTAATCTTGGTATTACTTTATACGCTATGATTTAAAAACTGAGTTTGTTTTAAATATCCTTTTTTCAGATTAATGGGTTTAAAGTTATAATTGTAAATTTTTTAAGTTCCACTTATGTTGTGAAATTTTTATATATGTTGTATAGACAAGTATATATGAATATGTGTGTGTGTGTGTGTGTGTGTGTGTATGTCTTCTTTGTCATCCGTTGCTAAGTATTTCAGTTCAGTGTAATTTTATATTAATTCATGTGGGATTTAGACATTATTTAATATTTATTTTCTTACCATATTGAATGTTTAGGCAGAAAATATGTCTTTCAAGTAGTGTGTCTATTTCATAGCTTGATTTTATTGATGTTCAACTGCAGTATTTTTTAATGAAAGGTTCTAAAGTATGTTTTAGATTAATTTTATTCATTATATTATTTCAAACTTCTGAAAATTGGGAAAACTTAGATGGCTTTATCAATTAGTTTCTGATTGAGCCTATTTTAAATCTATTACCATCTTTTTGTAGCTCTCTTATAGCTTGTGGGATGTGGTTTGCACATTTTGAATCTTTCTTTCAGGTGAATACACGTTTCTAGCAGCTGTATCCTTCTTTACTGACTGTCTTAGTTTGTGGCACTCCTGTGAATTCCTGTGAATTCATCTCCACTTAAGTGCAATGAGTTTATGTTTATGGGATCGTGAGGCCAACTTTCATTGATCCGAGTTCATCTTTAACAGTTAGTTTAGCACCTGGTCCATTTGTACTAATTTGCTGACTGGCCCATTAGTTGAATAACAATTTCTCTCAACATTCCTATTTCATCTAACAATTTAGTTTTAGTTAATTAGTTTTAATTTTTTTCTTCATGATGGAATATCAAAGAAATTTCAAGTTATCTATGTAGGCCCGCTGCTGCTACCACGTCTAAAGAATAAAAATTTCAATCATTGTATTACTATATCTACAAACGTTTCCAATTACATTAAACAATTAAATGTTCAAAATAATTTTACAACACTCTATTAAATTTCATATAATTACTGGGAACCTTACATAAGTTATATGACTCTAGATGCTAACATGACCTAGTTCACTTTAAAAATATTTTGAAAAATATTGGTTAGACAAAGATACTAAAACAATGTCAAGAAATACATAAATAATAAATCAATAACATGTATGTCAGCATTTGAAGCACAGATAATAACAACTCAACTAAAATTATAATACAGAAAGAGCTCTTAAAATAGACCAAAAAGACACAGCAGAACCTTAAATGCATAATGGTAAAAGAAAAAACTGAATGAGGAAAAGATACGTACCGTGTGAGTCTAGTTATTTGGAGAAGCAAAGCTATGGAGTAAAAAGATCAGAGGCTGATGGACCTCAGGGGAGGGAGGGGCACTTAAGCAGGTGGCACAGAGGGATTTAGGGCAGTAGAACTATTCTGTGTGACTCTGTAATGGCAGACTTACGGTGGTGAGTTCAAGTCCCCTGCCTCCTCCTTGACCTTCACTCAACACGATCTACGCATTCTCAGGAGGGGGCCTGCAAGTCTCCAACTGGACTGAGACGTGTCTATGTGTCCCTTCAATTCTGCCCGTTTATTTACTTCATCTATCCTGCAACTCTGTTAAATGCAGGTATGTTTATTACTGGTACATCCTCTTGATGAACTGACCCTGTTTATCGATGTGAAATGCTCCTCCGTAACTCAGTTCTGACACTTTGGGACATAAAGCTGGCCTTTTCCCGTGTGAGTGGAGCCATCCCAGCTCTCCCTCGGCTACTATTTGCATGGAATGTCTTTTCCACCCTTTCACTCCATCCTTTGGTAGCTTTTGGTCTAAAGTGAGTCTCTTGTAAGCATCACGTGCTTGGACCGTGGCTGCTGGTTTCTTCCTTTCTACCAATATCGGTATTTGAGTTGGTGACTTTCATCTGTTTATATTTAAAGTAACTACTGATAATGAAGTAGTGACTTCTGCCATTTATTATTGTTATGCATATCTTACATCTTTATTCTTTAACTTCTCCAATGTTACCTTCTTGGTGATCGGGGGTTTTTTTCCCAGGGTACTCTTTTAATCACCTCTTCTTGTCCTTTACTCTATATTTTCAGTTATATTCGTGGTGGTTACCATGGGGATTGCAGCCCACGTTCTAACTTTATAACAACCTATTTTGAATTGATACCTAACTATTTTTCAAGGAAAACATGAACTTTGCTCCCACCCAACTCTGCTACCCCATTCATGTTGTTATTGTCACAAATTACACCCTCTATTTTTGTGCACTTGACATATTTATTATTTTATGCACTTGTCTTTAAATAATATAGGAAACAAAAAGAGGAGTTATATTTGAAAAATAAAACATACGAGTGTTCATTTTCAGCTAAGTGATTATGTATACCAATAATCTTTTTTTTGAAAACTGTTATTATTTCAGAGTTGTTTTAGGTTCACAGCAAAACTAAGAGGAAGGTACAGAGATTTCTCATTTACCTCCTACCCTCACACAGGACAGATTCCGTTTTATCAATACACCCAGCAGAGAGATACATGGTTAGAGTTGGTAAACCTAGATAACATCATAATCACCGACAACCTATAATTTACATTAGGGCTCACTCTTGATTTTGTATGTTTTATGGATTTGGAAAAATGCATAATGACATGTGTCCACCATTATGGTAGCGTACTGAGTATTTGCACTGCCCATTCATGCCTCTCCTGCCCCAACCCCCTGACAACCACTGATCTTTTATTAATATGCATTTAAGGCTCCTCCTTGTCTTTTGATTTTTTTTTAGCACTGAATAATATTTTGTTGTCTGGATGTACCACAGTTTATCTAGTCACCTAGTGAAGTACATCTTAATTGCTTCCAGATTTGGCAACTACAAACAAAACTGCTACAAATAAAATAAGCATTCACGTTCAGATTTCTGTGTGGACGTACGTTTTCAAACCCTTTGCATAGGAAGATCAAGGGGAGTGATTGCTGGCTCATAGAGCAAGAATATATTGAACTTTGTAAGTGACAGCCAAACTGTCTTCCAAGCGGCTGTAGCGCTGTGCATTATACCAGAGATAAAAGTGTTCCTTTTGCTACTCATTCTCGCCTGCATTTGGTGTTGTCGGGGGTTTTAACTTGCATTTCTCTAACCACCTCTGACGTGGAAGCATTTTTTCCTGTGCCTGTATGACATCTGTGTATCTTCTTTGATGAGGTGTCTCTTAAGGCTTTGGTTTATTTTTCAATTGGGTTGTTTTCTTATCATTGAGTTATGAGTTCTTTGTATATTTTGGATAACAACCCTTTATAAAATGTATACTTTACAGGTGTTTCTCCCTCTCTGTGGTTTGTCTTCTCGTTCTCATACTGCTCCTCAGACAACTCCTGGCAGCTCAATAGCTGTTTTGGTGAAGGAAACGATCCTTGGAGCTCCCTATTCTGGGGTCTGCTGTGATGTTATCTCTCCATTAACATCTTTTTCCTTTGCTAATGAAAAATGCTCGTTCTGTTAATGACCTACACCATGCTCATCATGCTAGACGTATTAATTACTTTTAATAGTATAAAGTGTGAAAGGAAAAAGAACACAGCCTTTCTGTTCGGTACCCAATCACTTGACACAAACACTTGTTATCTTAATGGTAAATTATTCTCTGTGGTCACTTTTACTTCCTTTTATCAATGTTTGCATCACCTTGTAAAACCAATGACAAAAAGTCAAGAACACATTTTCATGCCCAGGAAACAACCCTGGCTCTCAGTTTAAAGGAAAATGTGCTGAAGCCAATTGAAGCCACAAGAAACAGAACACTTGATTTTCAGAACTACTCCTGGTCACAGGTCTCAGGCGGTTTACACTACTTAAAACCCGAACAAACCCTCCAGCTCTACCTGGGTTTCATTTCTCATTTCACAGCCTGCTCCCCAGTGAAGCCAAGAGATTTAGATTTAAAAGGTTCCCACCGGGTGAGGACTGGCTTCTCTCTGGTCCCTTAAATCTTATTCCCCCCAAATCACATGGAGCCTGCACTTGTTTATATTTATGCCCTCAGTATATATGAAATACAAAATAATGTTCTAGTAGCAGAAAATATTTTAGACATTTTAAGCAAGATTTTTTCATCTAGAATTTACAAATATACATTTATGTGTAATTATTTTTAGCCTGTGAACATGTGTGTGCGTGTTTGTAAAGAGTAGCTCTTCCGATAACAAAAGAGCCCTACTCACCCATTCTCCTTACTCACCCTCCTTCACGCAAATCTCCAGATGCCTCCGTGAAACCGTCTCAACAAGCCTACACACTACGGAAACGACTCCCATAACTTAACATCTACTTGGCTAGTCTGGGAAACTAACACACAAAAACTGGTGACCTATTTAAGATCCCAAATGCATATTTTCTGGGCTTACTGGCCCTTCCAGTTCTGCTGCTTGCTGTGGCCTTGGCACAGTTCCAGGCGGGACTAATTAAGTGCAGTCTCCTTGGGACACCAAGCTCAGCAATCTGAACTGAGAGGAAAACGTTGGATTCGTGGATACACACACACAGCCAATCAAAACATAGCTTCAGGCAAAGGTTTGCGGACTGCAAATAACAGAATTCAAGCTAATGTGAGAGAGAAAAGCATGATGAGAAACATCTTGTGTAATTCAAGTACAGTAGAGGCTCACAAATGACAGGAACTAGAAAATCGTCAGAAATTCAGCAACCTGGCCGTGCTGTCTTTCTGTATTTTATGTGTTTTATTATTTCTCTCAGCACCTATGATTTAATTCTTCTTCTTGCACATAGGAAAAACATAATCAGACCATGGCCTCTGGGAATAACTCAGACCCATCAGTTTTCATCCTCTGGTCCTGCAGTTTGTCCAAAACCAAGTGCGAATTTCTCAAAGAAAATCGGATTGCTCTGGCTGAGTGAGATGACGTCCCCTGGTCCCATCGAGTGCAGCGAGGGAATTTGCTCGAGGTCTAAATAAGATAGTACATTGAAGCCCTGGCTGGCTTGGCTCAGTGGATTGAGTGTGGGCTGCGAACCAAAGTGTCGCAGGTTCAATTCCCAACCAGGGTACAAGCCTGGGTTGCGGGCCATAAGCCCCAGCAACCGCACATTGATGTCTCTCTCTCTCTCTCTATCTCCCTCCCCTCTCTAAAAATAAATACATAAAAATCTTTTAAAAAAGATAGTACATTGAACAGTATTGTTTGCAATCCAGTACACTGTGAACAGTGGGATGGAGGGGCGGGAGACGAGTGGGCCGAACACGGGAGGGTTTATACAGCAGTGAAAATGCTCCGTATGAAATTATAATGATGTTCAGTTTACCTCTGTCCAAATCCACAGGATGTGCAACACTCAGAGTGACCCCTGAAGTGAACAGGAGGCTTTGAGGGTGCACGATGTGTCATTGGGGCTCCCTGCAGTAAAAAATGCACCGTGCTGGCGAGAGCTGTAGATGGTGGGGAAGGTTATGTGTCTGAAGGGGCAGAGGTTATAAGGGAATGTGTGTCTTCCTCTTAATTTTGTTTCGAAAGTAAAACTGCTATACAAAATAAGGATTTTTAAAATAGAATTAGAGGGAGCAAAAGGGAGAAAACTGTACTTGAACAATGATTAAAAGAAAAAAAAAGAAAAAATTTTAAAAAATAGAATTAGAAAGAAACTATATCATAAATTTTTCTTATTTTCCTCATAGTCACCAACACAGGCACACCAGTGATTACGGACTCCGCTTCTAACTCTAACTTATGTGTTTATTCTAACATCGCACGCAAACCGAGTATTCTAAATGGTCTGAGGAACGCAAGAATCTGAAAGGTAATACATAAAATACTCCAAACACTAAACACCTTAAAACCTGTCCGGGAAAAGAGCTAAATAATCATCAAACACAGATCATTTCAGTTTATGAAATGAATGCCAGTTACAGCTGAGATAATATGTAATCAATAATATCCATAACCCCGAGCACGGGAGCTTGATTTTGACTTTATCATTATTTTTGTTTTACTGTTTCTCATTTGGATCTTGACTCCCTGAGGTCTTTGGCAAACCCTTACCGGGACCGTGTGTGGACCCAACCCCAAACAAGACCCATGAGTTCTAATGGTCCCAGGCCATGTGCTGTTTAGAAGGTGAAGGGTTGCTAATTATTGGGGCCGCTCCCGTGGGACAAAAATGAAAGAGAAAGTCAGGGACGATGCTCAGCAAAGCTGGGACAGTCTGAACAATTCTGAAAGATAAAACTAAAGGACTCAGCCCGTTTGTAGCCTAGGGCTACAGCACGAAGCTGGCACAGCCTCACCTTGCCTGGAAACCACCGAACAGTTTGAAGCATCGTTGTGGGAACAGGGGGAAAAAATGCTTAGAAGCGTTTAATTTATACCACTTCTGAGTACACAAAAGATAAAAAGTCCTGAAAGGCAGCATTACCATACCTGAATCAATTCAGTGTCTGCAGTACAAACTCTCTTTGGGTTTTTAAAGACGAACAGTAGTGGAAACATCAAGGGGAAAGAGTAGCACTTTTTTTTTTCACATGAGAACATTTGAGACTTTACAGCTAAACAAGTTTCTCCATTTTAATTCGGAGACACAAAGATCCGGAGGGAAAGACTACCTAATGCCTTGCTCTCGAATTTCAAGGCACGCTCAAAGAACTCACACCCCGTGTAACAGCCTTTGCAGTTTGCACCTGTGAATTGTGCACCTTATTAATCCCTGGGCTCGGTGGCTCTTCCACAGGATGTGTGGCTTCTGTCTCTTCAACGAGGTGACAACACAGGCTGTCACCCAGGCAGCTTTCTGAAAGCGATTTCAGCTCAATAGCCCTCACCTTGGAGTTGTTTACTGCCGATGGTTGAAATGAACGGTAGCGCATTTCAGCCCAGGTGAGACAAAATGTTTAAATTACATCCTCAACAACGCCCGGCATTTCTCATGGAGCCCTTACATGGGAGGTCCTTGGTCAGGGGGAAGGTGGGCAGAAGGCATGAGCAATTCAAACCCCAGGCAAGTCTTCACAGGATACCATAGCCGTTTCCTTTCTGCAAGTAAAACTTCAGTGGTAGCAACAAGGGCAACAGGGAATCCCGTGGCAAGCAGGACCGATGAGATGGCACTGGTCCGGCCAAGATAACGCAAAGTATATAAAACAAAGTGGAGTCACTCATGTCAACCAAGATGGCTGCCAGTCAGCCATGACACTTTGGTTCAAGACGGAAACTGCCTAAGTCATCCTAGACCCACCTGGCAAAGAGGGACACACCCACGATATGTGCCCACGTGATCAGCACAGCTGTTGTCTACAGAGCAGGACCGCCCATAAATAGGCTCCTGGGCACATTCCCCACTTGGCCTCAGGGCAGCCAAGACACTCATCAAGAGACCCAGGAGGGTGGAGCCCACCAGTCTCAAGGCATAACCGAGGCAGGGTCCGGACCACCGCTGAGACAGCCGGGCTCCACAGCCCAGAGTGCTGCTCCACGCCACGCAGGTCTCTCTCGGCATCAGCCACCGGGGGCTCTGCCCTGCTGGACTGAGGACTTTGCCCACCCTGCGCCTACGTGGCTCCAGAGATCCTTCCCTGCAAGACGCCAACAACTTCCCTGCCCACTGCACTGTCTCCCGGGCCTGCAGATTGAGACTCTGGGACACGGATTCATTATCTCTCACTGATTACTGTAAAAATAAGCATATTTTTAAAAACCCATGCCCATACCATGGCACGTGTCTTCTGTTCAGGGCTCCCTGCACAGTGGGGTGGCCCCACACCTGTGCCGACCCACCTGCCTCGCCTGGTGCACCAGGTCACGCTCACAGGGGCGAGTCACCACATCTCTGGCCTTAGCCTCCCCCTTACACCGCCGCAGTAAGTCATTCCAGGTTTGACGGTTGCTTCTGTGTGGGGCCTGCTCCTGTGATCGCCTGCTTGCACGCTGGAGAATTCTGCTCTCTCCTGCTCAGCGGAGAGCCTCACAAAGTCGTGTGCGTTTCCTTCCAAGGTGTCAAAAAGTCATGCTAAGCGTCGTGTCCTCACTCATTGAAATGCCTCGTCTTTACAGGGAAGACTATGGAGCACACACTGTGCCCTGTTTTACGGAGCACACACTGTTCTAAGTGCTGGATCATGGAACACAGGAATCCGATGTTCCAGAAATATATACACACTCACACACGTTTCATGACGAGTAGCCATGAGGCTTACAATGAGGTCTACCCACAGGCAGCAATGTCACACTGGTGTCTCATTTTCCGTATCCGCAACACTCTCTAACTGATGAGTGATAACCTGCTACAAGCCTCAGTCTAATGACTCAGGAAAGTGCTCTGGAGCCACGCATTTGGCGCTCCCATTGCCAGCAATCACAGCCCCTGTGGCAGCCGGAACGTCCCAGTGCTCAGACACGCTGTCGAAGGAACGAGATGCTCGAAGTGCAGAGCGCACACCTCAGTGCTCGAGACCCACCTGAGACACCTGAGCTTCGAGTGTATCACAGGGAAATGTATCTGTAGAGTGATCTGGATTGGATGGGAGTCTAACTGCTCATCCATCACAACTTCGAAAGCATCCGTCTGCTCTAATAATATATTTAAAACGTCCAGGTCAAAGAATGCAATTTGGGTTTATTGTAATGTGGACTCTATGTTCACAATTCACCTAACAACTGATATATATTTAAATAATAGTGGGACATAGAGGACAATTTTCAGCCATTGCTACACCTTTTAGGATGTCTTACAGATCATTGCATGAGAGGACAAATGATTTTTACTACCTCCGATTTGTACTCTCAAGAAATACATTTCCACGGAATCCAAAAATATTTAGACTCATCCAGTTAGCTATTTTTATACTAAAGAAGAGTGTATAACATTTCTTTTAACTAAACAAACTCTTTTTGTTTCTCTGCTCCCTTCCTAAACAACGTCAACAAGGAACTGTAAAGTCTACGTGAATTTCCTTCTTGTATAAAATTTTAAATGTCCTCCATATTGGGCTTGGCTATTCCCACACCTGTTCTGAATTCTTGTTTCTTTCACAATTTTCTCCCATCCAATCATTTCACTCATATATTCTTGACCCATAGAAGTGTTTACAAACCAAATCTTCTCCAGTAGATTTTTAACTATTGGTTTAGGTCTTCCCAAATTTCTGGAAGCAGGAATCTATCTGCCCTTGGTCTACACTTGCTCACTACTCTTTCAGAACTTTCCCTTTCAGACCTGGGTTATATTCTCAGCACTCCCACTGCTTTCTTACTGGTTTGCTTTTTAGCTTTTCCATAATATTTAATAACGGGGCAGCACGTCCCCATCTTTTGGAGATACAATTATTTTGGCCCCTTTTCCTCTTCTGTACCGTGCTGATTCTCCATCTTTCAGGTAGATTCCCCTTTATTTATATCAGTAAAGGATGAGGTCATCGCTATGGCTCCAACTCTGACCACAGAAAGGAGTCAGCAACCTGTGCATCGTTCTTTAGTGAAAACCATCCAGTCACGGGCCATTCATGTTACCTCCAAGGCTTCCCCAATGACCTCCTTTCTTACTCATCTGCTGCAAGTCCTGGAACATGTTTCTGCTTCTCTGTCTCCCCCACACCCTGGTACCCTAGCTCACTAGCTACATTTCAAGCTGCACCATGGGCAGTATCTTCTCTAGGTGACCAACCTTGGTATTCTCACTCCGACACTTGGGTGGTTTATTTTCTCAACTTTTGGCTCGTACGCAGATCCAGGCAAGCCATTTTTCTTATAGGAACTTGGTTCCAGACATCAAGAAAGCGAGGCATTTTGTTACATTAACTAAAATCCAGAAAAGTGATATTTATCTACCCTATTAAATGAAGACCACACAATCTGTCCCCCTGCTTTACTATTTACTAATACGAGACCTTACAGGAGTTCTGCAGTACCTCTTATGAGAAGTCCACTGCTGACCTTAAAGTGGCTCGCTGCACGCAATGAATAATTTTGCTGTGGTTACTTTCAAGACTTTCCTTGTTTTGCAACACTTGGTGTCGTCAGACTTTGGATCTCTTACATTTACCCTCTGTGGTGTTTGCTGATCTTCTTAGATGTGTAGAGTAATGTTTTCTACATGTTTACAAAGTTTTCCATTGCTATTTCTTCAAATACTTTGCTGTCCCTCTCCTTCCCTCCTCTCGTTCTGATCTCCTCACTGTGCGTACATTGCCGCACTGACTGGTGTCCCATAGTTCTGAGACTTTATTCATGTTACATTTTTCCCGATCTTCAGATCGGACACTCTCCTTTGACCCATCATCAGGTTGACTAATTCCCTCTTCTGCCAGCTCAGATCTGCTGCTGGGCCCCTAGAGGGAACTGTTCTCATTTCAGTTTGAATTCTTCTACTTGGAATTTTCTTTTAACTCTTGTTAGTGTAACTTATATCTGTTTATCATTTTTATCATTATATTCTTTCACTCTTAAACATGGTTCTCTATGTACACATTTGTGGTACTTTGTACCACACCAGGCCTATACTGTTCATACACAGTGAATATATTTACATGTATAATTGATGCTTTGAATTTCTGCTAGGACAAAATCTTGGCTCCTGCTGGGAAATTTCTCAAAAACAACCGAACGAATGTGTAACTACAAACACGATTACAAAGATGACAAAGTGAGCGTAAAGTCATCCGTGTTAGGGATTGAGAAGTAAGAGGAGTGTGTTTATAGGAAACCCTTTCCTAAAACCATTTCAGGAATTCTTCTCTCAGCACGTGCTGTGTGCCCAGTCCTCCCTCGTGTACTGGAAAAAGAAGGGGTCAGAAAAACCAGAAGGTGTCTCCCACAGTCTGCAGTCTCCTCTGCAAAGCTGTTCCCTATGGCTCCCTTCAGGTTCTCACCATTCTCTCTGGTGAATCGCGCTAACACCAAATATCACACTGGTTTACAGAAGTCCACGGTTTCCAGACACCTTATTTTAGATCGATGAAACATAATTGGAATAAGAGACAAACTGAAAAAAGTACAAAACATACAATGTGTGGGTATCTGAGTGTTTTACATGTTACAGATAATTACGGGCAGCCACATTTTTTGGAACTCGCCTTACCTGACACCTTCTCCGTGAGGATTCAGGAAGGCAACACTTCAACTGCGCTTCATCACCTGCTGCGGATCCTCACTGCATTCCAGCCGCTGGTCCAATGCACACCTCCAAGGACAATTCTTGCACACCTGCAAGCAATTCTCAGAATCACTGCCTTCCACCAAAGTCAATGTTTTTGTTTGGACCTCTCTTCATCTATTCTTTACCATAAATACCTTATGAATGTCTCAGTCAATTAATTTCTGCCAGGCCAATTCTATTTCTCTACTGAATCCAAGTAGCGGTTATCACATATTAAAATTAAAACTTCACACCACATAAGCCTTGTTATTATAGATCACGTTTAACAATGTTTCTTTAACCTCAGTTTCTAGGTTAATGATATGACTGTGTGCTACACAAATTTGAAACCGTTAGCATTTTTATGCATCCTTTACAAATATCTAAAAAATTATCATACATGGAGCTACAGGAGTAAAGAGGGTGGGAGAAGTTTATAAACATTGTGGATTTATTCACTGGCTACAGTGAGTACTTAATACATGTTTGTTTTACAGTTAATTTAAAAACCACTTTGACTCTGCTATTAACATTTTGCATGTTTCTTTCCAAGACATTTTTCATCAATGTATATGTGTATATGTGTGTGTACATATATATATCTACCTATGTATATGTGTTGTTATACTGACATACATACATTTATATTTACGTAGTTGAAGAGAAGCTGAATTCTATTTACTATAGCTTTATATCTTTGCATTTTCACCTGATTTGCCTGTCAATATTTTACTAATCACTAAACATTAACCAAAATGTCATTCCTACTTAATATGCAATTGCTCATACATGCAGCGCTTTAGTCAAACATTTCCACGTTGCTCACTGTTTTCTTTCCTCCAGAATTTTCATTCTCATATGTAACACTCTACGAGCTGTCTTGAAAACAAACCTGAGCTTGTGTTTCTGATTATTTATAGCATAACTCCTAGGAGCAATTCTCGAGTGGGTGGATAAAATCAAATCATTGGAGAGCTAAGTAAAAGCTTCTGATACACATTTCAAACTTGGTCAGGGAATACTCTGTGCTCCCAGTAAAACAGTGTGCAGGAACTCCTCTCCTCTGCTGGCTGTCCACGGTGGCTGGCTTTTATGTGATAAAAAACAAAAACAACAGACATGTACACTTTACACTTGGGTTAATTCTTGCTTTCTCAAATCAACTCTGCATTCGCAATGAAAACCATGAGCCCAGGATGTGAAAAGTAAAAAAAAAAAAAAAAAAAAAGAAAAAGAAAAAGAAAATGAAGCTCAGATTATTAATAATGCTTTTCAAAAAGGCATTTAAAATTCTGTGCTATTCGTGTTTATATTAGGAAGCATTCTTCTTAAATGCCAGTGAGCATGCTTTCCAGATGCATTTACTTAACCACCCTTACTAATATTTCTGGTCTTATTTTAATAAAACATATCTAATCAAGATACTTAATATTTCATTTAAACATTGAAGATAAATCAGATTAATCATGCACATGCAATCAGAACATTAGAAATTTTAGAGCTACATAACTATTGATTTATTGAAATAGGTCAGCTACCAAAGGTAGCAAGTAATGAAGTGCACACAAATAATTTATGCTGAATAAATTCTAATTATAGTTCTTAAAAGTTATTGTGTAAGAAAATGATCATGCAGAACTATGATGAACTCATTTCTTTAACTAGAAAAGTCTCCGCTGCATTTAAAATACAGAGATTTTATTTAAAATCACATTTATAGTCCTTCATAAGAAAACACATATTAAAATATGTTGGTCCCATTGCCAAAGGGATAAGAAAAGACACTCATGAAGCGAAATTTTAATTATTGTTTTCCTGTTAAAATGGCAAGAGGTAATTGAGTTTAACAAATACCATAGAACAGTACATCTTTCTTGCCCAAATAAAGATATTTTTGTGGTCTGATCTGTTTTTCTTGGGTACTAATGAAGTGGCACTTTGGAAGATGATCTTTTTTTTTTTTTTTTTTTAGATAGTCTCTTGGAAGTTCACCATCCTTTTATTCTCTGAATTTTGCCTATGAAGAGTAACCTGCCAATGTGCATTCTGGGAGGGGAATGACTACCGAGACAGCTACCGATGCGAAGTTCATGGCTGTGTGGGGAACGGTTACTTCTGTGGCACCAAGGAGCAGATTTGTGAGGACTGCCCGGCACTCTTAAAATCCCAGCCCCCGACTGCGTGCTGCTGCTGGGGTGGTTGGCAGCGGCTCCTCGGGCCTCTGCTCCTCCTGGGGTGGAGAGAGCGGCTTCTGTGTTCTTGAAGAAGCCTTGACTGCTTCTGACCCTTTATCTGTATGTTCATTCATGTCACCGACAGCTACACGTCAGGGTTATGGGTGAGTTACAGCTCACATCACAGCACGTTGCAGTACTGGGGGCACGTTGACACTCTATGAAAGGCACTGAGAAAGCAAAAAAGGAAAAAACAACTCATGGCCACTCGATCCTGCACCCAGGCCTTGTTATTACACGTCAATGATTCTATGTGTACGTGCATATATTTTTACTTCACTGCTCTTGCATTACCTGCACAATTCGGATCTCATGGATAATAATCGCATTTAAATTGCCTCTTTATACCTATAAAAGACGAGGATAACATGTGTCACTGTGAACATGAAAATGTCCCAGCACCCATTCCAGAGAAGCTACTTAATGGTGGCACACAAGAGGCACCATCGTGTTTACGTTTCCTGCGTGGGCAGAGCCGCTGTAAACCAAGAAGCCTCAGAAGCTGTGGGAGGGAAAGTAATCACGCCGCCGTTTCGTCACCAGAAAAGCCGAGTGCAAGGACACAGAGGTAGAGAGGCCACGCCTGGGGACGCCGAGGAAAGCAGGGTGGGGCTCAGAGCCGGGGGGGGGGGGGGGGGGGGGGGCGGCCTGCATGGGCGTGTCCCCTCTCAGTGAGTAAGCAGGGGGCAGCCACTCTGTCGCTGTGCTGAAAGCAGCGGGAATCTCTGCAGCTTCGAGGTGTGGAGGTGAAGAAAACTGGATAGAAGTTAACAATGACTGTATTTTAAAAGGCTGAACTCTGATTTCAGAGCGAGCAAAAGGACCTGCCGTGAAAGAGGAGCCACTGTCATGTTAAACAGGCGGAAACAAAGCCTGAAGCAAGTTTCACAGAAACAATGGGATAAAATAGAAGAAGATGACAAACTTACTCTGGAACCGCTGGTTGAGCGTGTCATTATTTCGAGAATTAGAAACCATAAGAAACCTGCTACATATATTAATGTATTCTATAGTAGTAAGCTTAAGATCCGAAATAGCATGTAATTCTCATAAATACGCAGTAGGTCTTAGGTTACTCTCTCCGCTCCATGCACTGTTTGGAGAGAACCGTTTGTCACATTGCTGCTGACACCTGGGTCCCTGGTGAATGTAGCTGGGACTCCGATACCCAAAAGAGTCCCCTGACATAGGCTGAAGGTTTTGAATATTGTCTCACAGTTGGGGGTGAGACTAAAAAGTAATCACAGTACATTTCGAACACCACTGGTGTGTTTTACAGGCTTTTCCAAAGCATGAGTCATCAGGTAGGGGTCAAAGGCTCAGCCTGGCAAGAAGAGAGTATCCGTCTGTTTGACTGTAAGATTTCCACTGTCACCGCCATTCCTTACACCTGACGCTGCATATCCATTAAAGACGCTATTTAAACAAACTATTTTATTTTAGAAGAACATACTGTGGGCCATTAGTACCCATTAACACACGTTTCGCAGAATAATTTTTCTTTCAGACTAATGAGCTTTACTTTAGGAGACGTGGGCCTGTGGAAGTGAGCTACCAGACAGGGGTGTATTTGTGGGAATATCACGAAGGAGGCAGAACATATGTCTCGCGTGCCTCATGAAGCAGCGCCCGAAGGCCTTACACGGTCTGCAGCGCAGCGGCAGACTCGGCGTTAGGGAAGAGATGGATTGGAGAAAAGGTGGAAGAGAGGAAGAAACAAATACTTGACTAATTCGTGAACTCTCCTGGGGCTCTGACCTCATCTCCCTTACCAGTGCCTCTGGGTGCCTTATGGCGTGAGTGTTGGTTCATGGAACATGAAATGGTTCTATGCCGAAAGATAGTTCGTGACACTGATTTATTTTTATTTCATTATTATTAGGTATTCAGTATTTTAAAATTAGGTATTAATTTATTTATGATGTTTAAAAATAGACTTCACTCTTACAGCAGTCTCAGATCTCAGAAGCATGGAGAACAAAGTACAGAGTTCCCACACACCACCTCTCCCGCCGCGGTCAGAGTGGAACACTTGTTCCAACAGACAGACCTCCAGAGAACCACTGCAGGCGCCCAAAGTCCACAGCAGGGACTTAGTTCACGTCAGGGTTCACTCTTGCTGTTGCACATTCCCTGGTTTTCAAAAAACTCACTCTATGCCGTATTCTACTTAGCTACACCCTCTTCGCCAGGCGTCTCCAACTCTGGTTCAAAAAGAGCAGGTTTCTCTCCCTGGAGTGTGTGACCCGGAGGTTGTGAGTTGGGAATCCGTGGGAGTGACTCAGCGCTTGTACGGTTCCATGTGCCACACCGGGAAACACTGTGAAAAGGTGAGATACCACTCGTGGATGGAAGAACTGATGGACCACACAGGAAATTCCAGAAACCCAACACTGGGCCTGAGTGGCCGTGTGTGAACAAAGCACGGAACCTGGCCAACGGTCCGCAGTTCTGATTCCGTCTGCATTCTCCTGTTCATCGTCTTCCCCGTCACTGGCTGTTGACTCTGTGGTGTTTTCTCTGCCGATATTCGTTTGAACCCCAGTTTCCTCCAAAAGCAGAACTGTCATACGCTCGAACGGGGCCACGTGTGGTGCACGTGTATCCAAAGGAAACAAACAGATGTCCCAGAGAGATGTCTGGTTCTGCATCCCGTGCCCACGGAGCAGTATTTACAGCCTGACCTTGCGGGTATTGTGCTAAGTAATAAACCACAGAGAAAGCCAAATAATACTGTATTGTTTCACCTATAGGTGGACTCAAAAAACAAACAAAAAAACCACAAAGTCATAGATCCAGAGATCAGATCTGTGGTTGCTAGAGGTGGGGGGCGAAAAGTGGGGGAGCTGGGTGAAGAGGTTCAAAAGGCGCAAACTTCCAGTTCTAAGATAAATGAGTTCCAGGGATGTCGTATACAACAGGAGGACTCCAGGGAACTCATATACAACAGGAGGACTCTAGGGAACAGGACTCTAGGGAATACTCCTGTGCCCTGTATTTGATCATTACTACGAGAGAAGATAAAATTCTGTGCCTAGGTGAGTTGATGGGTGTTAACTAAACTTATTGTGGTAACCATCTGGTAATACATAGTTATGTCAAATCATCATGTTGTACACCATCAACTTACACAATGTTATATGTCAATTATATCTCAGGAAAACAAAAAAAAAAGCGAGGAATGAAGATGGTTTTTCTAGCAGCCCACCATCTTAATTTATTTGATCACCTTCCCACACCTGTGGGCACCTGTTTCCTATTGTCACTTCCCAAAACATATAGTGTTTTCAAACTCGTTACTTGAAACAATAAAGGTATAGAGTCTGGTCCTAGGAAAAACCCATGATAAAGAGCATGTACTGGACCTGTTAAAAGTTCACTCCATTGTGAGATTTGCATTAGAAGTCTTTTTATATGCATAGTGGCAAGGGCTGTTACTGCAGGACAATTGAATTGAAACAGCTCAGTCAAATCTTCCCCTCGGTGTTTGCAATGCCAGTCAAGCACACACGCAAGGTTAGGCAGGTGTCCTTCTGGCTTCTGAGGACTGTTTCAAAGGTCGTTTATTCCTTTCTGGTGCGCCGAGGCTTGAGAATTCTCTGTCTTTGTGCTTTTGACATCAAACTAGGCCAACGTTACAAGGAACTGAACACATCTTTTTATCAATAGTTAGAATTAGATTAAATTGAAATCTACGAGGTATTGGCTCTAAATACATAATACGTTACAGTTGAAAATAGAATAATTATTTCCAACTTTGTATTCACTTATGCTTCCCAAAGATGATTAACTGATAAAGACATATAAGATTTGAAAACAAGTATTAGACAACCAGCCTGGAAGTTAAGGCTACTTAATAAACATTCACAACAGAAATAACAATGAAATTCAGAAGTGAAAATATTTAATAGTGAAGGATATTTTTCCTTTTATAAAATGAATTAATCAAGCGGTGTCCCCTGTAATGTGGTGGTACTAAATTTTCTGTTTTATTACAATGCTGGGAATAAGCATCTTAATGCTTTCCTTACTTTCTAGAAAAAAAATTACTAACATTTAATCAAAAAACTAGATGTTTCTGTGTGATACATGTGATGATGTTTAGTAAAAGAAAAGTGTTAAATTAAAAAAATGTACATGAAAAAACATATACGTGACCAAAAAAAAACCCTAAAAAAATCTTAGTCATTTCAGGTAAGATGAAAAAATATACAGGGGGGAAAAGTGTCTGAATTTTAAATGTCAGAAATAGTTACCAGTAATGATTTTATGACTTCTATTTTAAAAGCACAGACAAATTTGCTTTACAATCTTATAGTCTGTACTTAAAATTCGAATCCCATTTAATTTTGATTATAAAGGCCCTTGAACTAATACCAGAACCAGTACCCCATTCATTTCAACTCAGGTTCTCTTCTTAAACTTGTCACTTGGAGAAACAGCAAAAACAACAACAAGACCCACTGGTCTGTGCTTATGGGATAACGTGAGCTTTTTTCCTTTCTTTTGAAATGCATATTTCACAAGTTTACAGAGCTTTCTGAAGTGGCTGCCATTTGAACTGTGTTTCTTTATCCTTTGGTGCCAGTGCCTGGAGAAAGAGCTTCAAAAATGTTGAAAAATAAAAGAGCCCCCCAAAGATTTGATATATTAAAATACTCCCAATTCTCTTAAGCCCACAAATCACAGCTCCAATATGCAGCCACTGTCTCCTACGCTCATAAATGTCCTCAAGTTTTGAGATACTGAATACAAATATGAAGTTTCCAGTCGTGTTTTTATTTTTTTTCCACATCAGTTTGTGCCGACTACGCCATCCTTTTGCTGTATTATGTGGTAGCTCCAAACATTTTAGGGTTTTGTAATTAAGCACTGAAATTATGTTTTTAAGGAAAACACACATGTTCCATCACCAATAGTACTTAGGAAGAACTTATGTTTAAGTGGTGGAATAAAGATCAATATAATGTTTACTATCTCTTCACCCTCATATTGATGAATTTTCTTAGGTAATTGATCACTTGGAAAATAAACACTTACATGTATTACGAATAAGCTTTTAAACCATGTTTGACCAAGTCCAGTATGTTCAGGGTGTAGGTAGGTAAAAATCGGGTGCAGAAATTGTTCATAATGAAAGCAGTGGTAATTCAGTGTGACAGGGTCATTGAGGGACTGTGAGTCAGGTCACCAGGGGGAGTACGGCCTCCTAAGAGCAGATGCAATGAAGGCATCAGGCCACGGCCACTGGCCCCTCTCCGTGGGGCCGGCCAGTGTCGGTCCCATTTGCTGTCTGGTGACTGGGATGGACTGCTCTACGGAAGTCCATTTCCCCGCTGTGCAAAGCCCCTGACCCCCGTCCTCAGAGAGGGCAGGCTTGTGCTTGACCACACTGACCATGGGAGGGCGGTGGCTTTAACAGAGTTCCCCTTGTCTTGGCCTTGACCTTTCTCTTGGGCTGTCTGCTTCTGTCGGCATCACATCCAAATGTGAGATCAATTCATTGCCAGCTGAGCGCTCTCTCGTTTCTGACACAACTGTCGGACACGAATGAAACTTCGGTGCCTCTGCGTGGATAGTTTGAGGCCCATTTTTGTTCCGATTACAGGAGGCTCCTTCTTGCTGTCCCTCCCCTCATTGTCTGTGCGAGACTAGCTGACTTGGGACTTAGCGTGCTGTGCTTCGGGGTCTACCAGCTTTCTCCCAACGGCTCACGTGAGCGACGCCCCTTCTTTGGGAATAGCATCTCTGGACTTGAACTTTCCCAAACCGTGCTCCAAATAAATGAGAGTTCCCCTGAAGAGAGTTTTGGTGTCCTCTGTTTTTGTGGCTTTCCTCTCTCCCTGAGCAAAATCTCTGTGTCCCAGCTCTGGAAGCTCGGGCCAGCTGTTCCAGAGAAAGCTCCAGGGTCTTAGAGAGAAGGGGCATGGGCCCTTCTCTCCGGATGATGCCCTGCTTCAGGCAGCGTGTGGGACCCGGTGGGTACCTCTGGTCTTCTGCACCTCATCGGTGGGGCCTCTGATATATCATGAGCTGGGGCAAGGGAAACTGGGGCCACAGCCGGGTAAGAGGCATCACCCTACGAATCGGGACAGGGTCGAAGGAGCCCCCAGTTGATCTGCTGCTCTTACCTGAAGCGGAGCCTCTGCCACAGCAGCCTTCCTGTTAGCCGTGGGGGCAAAGGTGAAACACACCACAGCCCTTACCTGGGACCCAGGGCGGGGGTGTGCCCCAAAGGCCATGAGACCCAGTAGATTTTTTTTTAAAGTTTCTTAATCTTCTGTATGTTCTGATAATTTGTAGACACTTTAAGCGGCCCTTTACTTCATAATCCTCACCTGGTCGGGGTTTTGTGCTGGGATGAGGGCCACCAAGCTCCCCACCTGGGGGTTCAGATGTAGAGCACCCCCCCAAGCAGTTTGTGTCACCAGACACGGATGACTTGTAACTTTGGGAAATGCCCTAAGTTTGAAAAAGCTTCTACATTTCATAGCAAAATTTTAAATGCTCTAAAAATATGGCTCAAATTATAGCACAGTTAAAATTTTTTTATCTTTTAATTCTCATTCGAGGCCACACCCACTAATTTTTAGAGAGAGAGGCATGGAGGGAGGGAGCGAGGGAGAGAAAGAGAGAGAAACACTGATCTGTTGTCTCTTACATGTCTCCGACCCAGGATGGAACCCACAACCCAGCCACGTGCCCTGACCGGGATTTGAACCGGCGACCTTTTGGTGTGTAGGACAGATGCTCCAACCAACTGAGCCACACCAGCCAGGGAAAATTATAGCATATTTTTTGAAATAGTACATAGTTAAGGCATGTTATAAATATACACTGTGTGCTTAACGAGGAAAAAGTGGTACAAATGTGATTCTTTCATTCATCATTGAAACATTTGTTAGGCTTTTTGTATTGCCTCAAACTTATTTCTGAAGTGAATTACTTGCACCTACATTTTGATATTTCAGTTTATCAAAGCTATTCTATGCAGAGCTGTATCATCTTGGAGCGGTTCAAGATGTGTCTTTCCCAAATATGCCCCTTCGGTATATTAGTTATTTTGAGCTGAAGATGCTTGAAACACAGCACACGCAGAGAGAGGACTTCTCGGAACTCCTCCCCCTGATCTGCCTGAAGACAGCTCCTCCAATGCCACCCACCAGGGAAGACTGCCGCTTCTTCACACAGGGCAGGAGACGGAGAGTCCGCGCCACTCTGTGACGAGCTGTGTCACAAGCCGTCAGACCTACCAGCTGCCCGGAAGCTCGGGCCAGCTGTCCCAGAGAAAGCTCCAGGGTCTTAGACACACAGAAGGACCCTATCCGCTTAGGAGTCTCCGGGGGATGCTTGGGTTCTGTTTCTCATTCAAAGCTTCCTGCCCGCACCCGCGGCATTGGAAAGGGATCTGGGGAGGTTCCCCATGCTGGAGGCCTGCAACCTCGCCCTCCAGCTCCGCACAGCCCAGGGCTGGGGGACGACCCACCCCCCACACCTTATGGGCTGTACGGAGAGGAAAGTGGGTGCCCGGCCTCTGGCACCCAGTCCCCTTCCCCCAGGCGTGATCCCCGGCCTGGCCCGGCCCAGAGTCAGATCTGCTGCATCCTCCCGCACCCCCGGGCTGACAAGCATCACGCCCAGGGGCTCCTGGCCACACACGCTGGAGCAAAATAGTTTGTTGTGGGGTGGAGGGGACAAAAGGGCTGTGCCTGGTGGCCCTGCGAGTGTGTCTCTGGCTTGGGCAGTGTTCGGATGGAAAAGACTCGGTGCCTCGCACCAACCCCCACCCCCTCAAACCTCCTTTCTAATCACGACCTTTGGGACCCTCCTGTCCACCTCGCTCCGCCACAGGACCTGCCACCACAGTTTTTTCGTGATTCTCTCCTTAATGCCACCAACCCTGAGCTCTCAAATTCACCAAATTGCTCTTGCGGGGTGGGGGGCGGGGGTGTTGCCCTCTCACCTGCCTGCCTCCGCCGCCTCCAGCACCTACCTAGGTGCCCCGGACCTGTGCCAGCCATCGCTGTCCAGGTGGATGCGGGGCGTAACCCTTTCTTGCATGAAAACACACACCTGCGCCCTGGCCACGCCCACTCCGGGACATAAACAAGGAACTCAAATGGCACAGGGAACGTGTTACAGGGCCGCCCTGGGTGTACAAGGTAAATAAGCCCACGTGCACCCCGAGCCCTCGTGATCCTGGAGGAGCGAGCTGCTTCCCAGGTGAGCAGGTGAATCTGGTGAGGACGGGCCGCGGCTCCGGCACCCTCCCCAGCAGCTGTCCCCAGGCCGGCTGCACGGCGGGCTCCTCCAGAGGCTCTTTCTCCATCGCGGCTGGTGCCTGGGGACTCTGCGACCGTGGAGGGACCCACTGCGAGCCCAGGTGGTAGAGCGTCTGCCCACAGCTCTCCCTGAAGCCAGGAGGCGGCCTTGCAGCCACCAGGGACTCCCCTCCAAAGACGACGATCAAATGGGAATCACACGCCTGCAGCCAAGGGGGGAAACAGCCGTGATAAGGGTCCAGCCATCTTTTTAAACAAGTACCACGTGAAGCCACTCATATTAGAATCTAATGAACAAACTGCACTAACAGACACGAGAGAAACGGACTCGTAGATGCAGAGGATGGACTGACGGCTGTCAGGTAGGAGGGAGGGCTGCAGGTCAGGGTGAGAAAGGGCACGGGATTAAGGGGGGGGAAGCTCATAAACACAGACCACGGTATGGTGACCGCCAGAGGGAAAGGGGTGGGGGTGGGGGAGGTGGAGGAGGGTGAAGGGGGACAAATGGTGATGGAAGGAGACTTGACTTGGGGTGGTGAACACACACTACAATGTGCACACGATGTATTACAGAACTGTACACTTGAAACCTATATCATATGAGTAGGCAGTATATAAAAATGCTGGAGATATGGGGTTTCTCATTAAATGTTTTGCTTCACTGGAGAGTAATAAGAAAAGCCATGCGATTGTTGTCACTGTCATTTAAACAACGACACCAACACTATTTCACCGAAGTGTCATTGTCTCACTGTGCCAATTCCCCAGGGCTGCCATAACGAAGCACCACCATCTGGGAGGTCCAAACATCTTGTGGTCTAACGGTTCGGGAAGACGGAAGTCCGAGGTCAGAGTGTCGGCAGGTGGAAGGATTCGTCCCGTGCCTGGAAAGGTATGTTCCGCGCCCAGCTGTGGCCGTTTGGGGACCATCTTGGGCGTTCCTTGAGGCACAGACATGTCACCCTGCTCTGCGTCTTCTTGTGCCCCTGGCGTTCCTCCTGTGTGCCTGTGACCCAGTTTCAGAACCAGGTCACACTCCCAGGTACAGGGGGTTAGAACTCCCAAATCTTTAGGGGAGGCTATGCAACCCACAGCACTGAGCAACTTTGGCAGCAGCACAAGTGAATTTGCATTAACTAAGAGAACATTTGAAGGAAAAGAAGCCCGAACATCCTACGTAGATACCTGGGGTCCATGTGTCAGTGACTGGGATGTTTTTTTACTTATGATACAGAAACTGTATTTTATCAATTCTAAGATGCACATTTTTTTTTACATTTTAAGATGTCTTAAATCACAATGCATATCCAAGACCTGTGGCAATTCACAACTGTAACTGTGAGCTTTTTTTCATTTATTATTAGTGATATGTAAAATATGTTTTAAATAGAAACTGTGGGCTTCATGACACACAACAGTGTATTTTCTCTTATAGAATGTGCTAACCCTTATCACCATGATGTGCATCTTGTATTTCTACCCAGGTCGTGTCTGTCGTCTTTCTTTGCCCGGCCTATTTAACAACATTTAATACTCCTAGGAAAGAGAAGGCGTAGTCTTCAAAAGCAAAACATGAAATCAGAAATCTACATTTTTGTGTCACATAATATTTTGATTGAAAATAACCTTGAATCAACCAGGTACATGATCACTGATTATAACAAAAACCTCTAAATGCTTTAATCATGCCTTTTTATTTTGGCCCCAAATCTCCAGTCGCCTTATTTAATTTTAATGTTATTCAACTGGTTTAACATTCACAATGTTCAATCCCTTAGTGGATTGGTAGCACCAGCATTGTTACCACATACCCGCCCTTTATGCAAAATCTTAAACAAGTTGTGAAGTGCTTATATTTTTTTTAGAATTGTTCTCACCATTTGAATTATATACAATACGGAAGCCATATAAAATGCAAAAACATGGCCATTGTTTGTGGCCATTTTTATATGATTCTGTGTATTACGACTACAAACTTGCTCCCAAATTCTCATCTCAAGAATATTCCATTTGACTTCTGGCACTCAGAAATACCGCATTTTCTCAGATACCTGATGGTATCGTGTTAACCACATATTGACCACTGCTGCATTCAATTTCCAGTGAGATCGGTGAATATTATTTCAACACTCGAGTTAGAGAGGAAAGCTTTGGCAAATCACATGGATTAAAATTTTTTTAAAGATTTATTTATTTTTATAGAGGGAAGGGAGGGAGAAAGAGAGAGAGAGGGAGAGGCATCAATGTGCAGTTGTTGGATGTCATGGCCTGCAACCCAGGCATGTGCCCTGACTGGGAATCGAACCTGTGACACTTTGGTTCGAAGCCCGCACTCAATCCACTGAGCTACGCCAGCCAGGATGGATTAAATTTTTTAGTCTAATCACTAGCATTTATAGTCATTCACACACACACACACATGTGTATATCTCATCTTGTTCTAGTAGATTAGCACCCTAAGGAGATGGACTTACGAAAGGGCTGGGGCTGGTGGAGTCAGCACCCTTCACGCAAAGACGCTCTGTTCTTTGCTACATGAAAAAAGCCGAGGCCAAGAGCGCTCTGTTTTCTTGTTTATGCCCCTGTGTGCCTGTGAAGGGTCCCGTACAGTTGACTGCTGTTCACACAAGTCCCGCCGTTGTTGGGGGCTGAAATTTTAATTAGTCCTTTGAGTTTTAGCCAGCCATCTTTTGGCAACCGAAGGCAGATGTCTCTCGTCACTCTCTTTAACACCAATTTATGTCCCGACGTTCTCTCCTCTAATTAATCCACTTGCATAGCATGAAATAATTAGTTTACTACTAACACGAGGCTCTCTTTGTAAAGTATTTTAAGGTACCTTAAAATTGGTCTTTTTACTGTTATCATGATTAATGGCTTTGAAACTTTGCTGAATGCAGCTCAAATGTTTCTTGCTTTATCATCATTATTCAATTAAATATTACTTCATGTAGTACGGTACTGCTAAACTTGTTTATGTAATTTGTCTTTATGATAATTATTGGTATAGATTAACTGTAATGCCTCAATTAAAAAGGCACTTTCAAAGCACTTTACAAAAATTGTTAAGGACTATGAGTAGCAATCAGTTTATTATAATATTTAAGGTAAATAAATGGAATTATAGCTTATAGTAGAGAATTTTTGGTTACCCTGTGGTTTGAGAAGTTTCCAGACATTGTCGATGTGATTAGTAACCTACGAACACATGCACATGTATGTATAAACACAACACTTTTAAAGGCGGTCATGTAATCAGCCAACCCTGTTAAGGACATCCGTGTTTTTCTCATGAAGAACTAGGCATTTTTGTTTAAGCTCATGGGAGCCTATTTAACCAGACCAATTACTTTGAGACTATTTCTATATAATACAGAGAAAGAGCTTCTTATTGGAAAAATATATTTATATGGTATAAATGGATTTGTTCTCACCTGCCTGTGCTGATAAAGAATCGATTTACATTAAGTTTCTGGAGCTGCGTAGAAGGCACATAGCATTTATTTTCACCATAGTGCATTATATAGAAGTACAAATATTAATTTAAAACAGTAACACCTTTCTGCGTACTTGGTGAATATGCTTGAAAGAGCAGGGAGATTCTCTGGACCTCCCCTTTTTCTGACAGTGTAAAGCAGGTGATTACGGGGTGTCCTGCACCACCACCCAGGCCATGGAGACGTTCGCCTCAAACACCCCGTGAGTGTCTGGCTTTGCACCAGTGATCCCTTGGCTGACAGTGTGGTAAACTGAGGCCATTTATTTTGATCATTGATTAGGCTTTTTTATTTAAAAACATCAGGATATAGGAGTGGACAAAAGGAGGTTTACAGTAATGGATAAAATAGGTTTACAATAATAAATCAATGGTACTAGAAGAATAAACTCTGTTTGTAACTGTGGGCCCACTTTGCCCACCCCTGTGCTTTGGGAACCCAGAGAGTAACAGACAGCTGATCACATGGGAAGACTATTCCTGGAAACCAGAGGGAGACTGACTAACAATAGACACACATGAGCGTTAACCGAGGATCCCTTATTTCATGGGCTGTGGCCTGCTCTTTAATCATCCTCCAATGCACAGTTAACAGTCATGGGCAAGAATTTCGGCAGCCCCTGTGAGCGGGAATTTTTTGATCATTTATGTGGCATATAACTCAGGACTGATCAGATGGCTTAAGGGAGAGCTATTGATAATTACCACTTTATGGCATGACTCTTCTATTTGGTCAAGGTTTTCTTTACCAACTTTACTGAGGCGCATTTACATACAAAACCCTCTAATTCTTTCTGATAGATGTATTCATTGCGCCTTCCACTGCCACCATCAAGGGAGAGAAAAGTCCTATCCCCCAAAGTCCCTTCAGATCCCAATGAAATAAACCCTGCATCTCGTTTCTCCTATATTAGCATTTCACATTAGTATGGTAATTTATCACAATGAATGAATTAATATTAATGCATTATCATGAACTAAACTTCATACTTTATTCAGATGTCCTCGGTTTTTGCCTGGTGTCATTTTCTGTGCCACCACTCCACCACGATACAAGATGTCATTTCACATTCAGTTGTGAGATTTCCTTAGGTTCCTCTGGGCTGTGACATTTTTTGAGACTTTTCATGCTTTTTGATGATCTTGACAATTTGCAATACTGGTCAGGTACTTTATAGAACCTCCGTCAGTTGGTAGTTGTCTGATGCCTTTCCTGTGGTTTGCCTGGAGTTGTGGGTGTTGGGGAGGAGGACCACAGAGGCCGAGTGACAGGCGCGTCACATCCTACCAAGGGGACAAGAGCAGAGGTGCTTTATGTTGATGTTAACTTTGAGTGTGTGGTTAAGGAAGTGTTTGTCCCATTTCTCCTCCACGTAGTGACTCATCATTTCCTCCTTTCTCTGTTTTACTGTTTGGGAGGAAGCGGCTGTGCCCGAAGACCTATTCTTCACTCCCTAATTGGTTCAAAAAATTTTCAGAAAATTTCATCAGATATTTCCAGGCACCAGCTTTTGCACTGAAAGCTTCACCAATTTCAATCGGAAGTACTTACAATTCTCCATTTCTAACTTGACTATAAAAATAATCGTTATAGGTTCAGTTACAGATAATATGCACTTCAAAATGTTATGTAGGAAGTTTTCAGCCCTCAAATAAAACATGCTTAACTCACTAGAGCCTTTAAATCGATTTTTTTTTAGCTTTTGCAATGTATGTAGAAAACCCCATTATCCGTTTTCATGCTAGCTTAAAAAAAACCCCCTAAAACATAAAATTATCTGTTAGGATTACCCCAGCCTCAAAATCTCAGGCAGGCCATCGAGCCCTAAAGGCAGCGTGTGAACCCAATCCTTTCGTTCCAGGCCCACACGCTTTATAGATTCCCACCGTGTGTGTGAGCAAGGTGCACGAGCATGGGGGGTGAGCTACTTCTGGTAAACATAATTACTGTGCCTGGCAAAGCTTGAAGAGCTCAAAAAAAAAAATGTCTCAGTGCTCTAACCTCGGGCTGTAATTCTGACATCACAAGCGTTTCCTCTGAGAGACCCAGAGCGGGAGCCAAGGCTCACACACAGGCATTACAGGCAGCCGCTGCAGGCTCAGCTGAGCTCTTCACTGAAGTGATAAAACCCCTGTACCGCTGATCTTTGTTATGCCTCAAAAACTTACATTTCAATTACGCTCTCTCCCGGCGCGGCTCTCCTCTCCGCCCCGTTAGGCACACATCCGAAAGCTGTCTTTTTGTTATTAACCACGCACGGGCAGAAGCAAAATATGTTCTCCGAGGCTCCTAGCGCTAAGAGGATTGATGGTGGACTCATGGGATCACTTAAGGGAGTATTGCAAATCGGCCACAGACTCGTACAAATACTGACCAGCTCTCGTTGTTTATGGGAAAGTTATTTTGAATGATTTCCCAAGTAAAGTAGGTGTGTAAAGGGTAAGTGGGCATGTGACCAAAGCTCGTTGCCCTGCAAAGCAAACAAAAATAAACCCAGAGAGGGTCGCGATGAATATCTGGGAGCATGAAGAAGCCGAGCTCACTTGGTGAAATTGCCATTTTTTTTAAATTGTTTCGTGTACACGTGTAATTTTATTTTGTTATTTAAATCATACATTTACACCTAATTTACATACCTGTGAACGGTGACTGTTTATATCCTACCCTTAAAGAAACATTCTCCACACACTTTTTCTCAACAATAGTCTTGGAACCACCTGCCCCTATATCAGCCTGGGGAGTTTTAACATAAAAATACCTGTGCCTCCTCTCCACCAGGTAGCTCAGAAGCAGGTAAGGAAGCTCTTGGAGTCTGTATTTCTACCACGGTCTGCAACTTAGGTTTGAATAAAATAGAATTTGAGAACCGATGTCCTAAACAGCTATGTATTGAGAGCACTAGGTTAAGCTGCCTCTCTTGGTAGATTTAGTGGAGAAAAGTTAGGTGTGTTTCCAAAAGATTATTTTTTTAAAAGATTTCATTTATTTATTTTTAGAGAGGGAAGGGAGCGAGATACAGAGACAGAGAGAAACATCAATGTGCGGTTGCTGGGGGCCGTGGCCTGCAACCCAGGCATGTGCCCTGACTGGGAATCTAACCTGCGACACTTTGGTTCACAGCCTGCACTCAGTCCACTGAGCTATGCCAGCCAGGGCTCCAAAAGCTTATTTTTATTTTGTAACAGGAAAGAGGTTGTTAGCCAAGAGCATCACAAACACACCGCCTTGAAGGGCAGATACCACCCGACCTGGACTGGAGCCGAGTTATAAGCAGACACAGGTCAGAGTGCACTCAGCCCCGGCATTCCCAGTGTCCCACAGCATGCTCAACCGGGGGAAGACCCCCACAGCAGGGTCCTGCGTGGGCTGCGGACAGACCCACAGCAGGGGGCCTTCTTCCCGAGGGATGAACAAGCCTGTCCCACAGTGTCACAGAGTCAGCCCCAGCTGGACTACAGAACTTCCATTTTCTCTAAGTAACGAGACAGATTTCAAGACAACTTGAATGCTGGAGAGGCCTCATACTCAGGTCCAAGTGCTGCATCCCGAGGGCCTGCCGGAAATGCAGACATCAGCCAAAGCATTCCCCGCTGAACTGCCGAAAGCGGGGAGAAAATGTCCTCTGTGTCACCTAGATTTGCCTACCACCAGGGATGTCATTATCACCAGATTATCGTCAGCAAACAGAAGTGAGATGATATTCAGAGTGGTTTCGGGTATGAAGAATGAGAAAACAAATTTACTAGGGAGCTCCAGTGGTGCAATTTCCTGGTGCCAAATGCCAATACCAGACGGATGGTCATGAGTTTAAAGAGGGCAGATTGACGGGCTTAACTCAAGTTAGGGCCCCGTCAGCTTGATGGGATTGATTAGCGAGTGTCAAAGTATTAATAACGCTTGTTACATGAGCCTGCACAGAGAGCATGTTTTATAAAATGAAAGGAGATAAAACTAGATCAGTGGATAAATTCTGATGGGCACCGTCTAGCAGGGCCAGAGGTGTCTCTCTCTACACACTGCTGATAAAAGAATTCCTGCAAGGACGGAGAGCTATAAATGTAATTTCCCCGAAGCGCATCTTTTATTATGTAGCAGGCAATAGAATAGATTTTTTCTCATGCGTACTATCTCATTTAAATACTCAGCTCTTATCTAAGAGAGCGGTACCATGTTCTCTGCCTTACACGTGAAGGAATTTCTTGGAGCCAAAAATAATTTGGCGAAGGTCACACAAAGATGATCTCCTCAGAATTTAAGCCTGGTGGGTTAATCCCTTCACAGACGCCAGGCCTGGGAAAAGCCCGAGTTTACCTGTGTTAACAAACACCCTGAGTGCTAACGTGCACTGCTCAGAGGCTGAAAGAAATAATTGTGGACCAAAAGGCCGGCAGGTGACAGCTCCGAAAACAAACGTCTAAGCTCATTGTTCCTTTATCAATAATGCCCCCCCGCCGGTTTTGCAGCCTGTGGGGGAACTTCTGGGATTGCATTCTTTTATGTTAATGACCCAGTCACTAGGGAGCGTAGGATTATAGTGAATATACGGATGTGGAAAAGCTGAGTGAGTGACTAAAGACACTCAAATGAATCCTGTTCAGGGCCGACTGGACTGGCACTGTGGGGTGATGATAAAGTAAATGGAGGTAAATTTGAAAGAATGGCAAATGGGCATTGCTCCTGGGACCCCAGCACCCAGGTCTCAAGGCTCTCGCTCAGCTGCACCCAGCAGCCGCAGGCACGCATCTGGTATCGCTGAGTTCCCGCCAGGCCTCCGGTCCATGCACGGCCTCCAGGATCACCGGACACTCGTAAACACAGTCCATGTTTTCAGGAGTCGGAATTCATATTATTGCATTGACTCAATCAAGGTTTCCTCTTTTAAAATTAAAAAAAAATTACTTGCTATCTTTAGTATGCAATTGTGGGGAAGAAATCAAGAGTTTTGCCTATTTCTTGCTTCAACGTGTGGATTCTTATTTCCTCCTAAGTCGCCTCAATGATGTTTTGGGAAGAAAATGGAATTAGTCCCCTCGCTTACCACGCTTCACAGGCGGCGGGTTCCACCAGCCCAGCTGCAGGGACTTCAGCGAAATGTAAATATGAGCGGTGCTGTCACCGGATAATTGTTTGTGGCAAAACAAACAATGAAGGTTCTCTTGTTTAGGAGATTATGGGTCTAGGATTTAAAAGTGGCTTTGCTGTGTGGGCTTGAGTGATATTCTTTACAAATCCAAACACTTCAAGTCAGAATTGGAAACGAACAGGGCCGATTTACTTGGAACTGTTCAGTTAGCCTTACTGCCGTGGGCAGAGTTTAGGAAGGTTTGTTTTTCCTGCCGACTCTGCCCCTATGTCCCCAGGTCATTCAAACAGCCTGCCTGAGGGCAGTGTCCTCAGCCTCCCAGGAAAATGCACTTTCTGCTGATGGATTCCATCTGCTATTCTTCTCCCAGTACGTCCCTATTTCTCTTTAATCTCTTTTCACTCAGGGAATGCTCCTCCTCCCTAACTGAGTTAGACCACGGGTTAAACATATTATTATTGGAAAGATTAAAAATATATACCACAGGGCAATTAATCGCTTCTTTGTAGGACCAGAAGAAAGTGTAAAATCTGAGAGTACATAACTACATCCCCAGTGGATCTTGGAAGAGCACTTTGAGCTCCCCGCACGGCCCTAAGCCCTTGCCCCTGCTGAGCAGCCAGGGGCTGTCGGTGCACTTACTCTGGACAGGGAGGCCCTGACTCCTGGCAGGCAAGGAAAGCATTCAAATCGCCCGATGCGTTGCTGGGCTTAGAAGTCCAGCTTCTAGCGCAGGGCAGCGACCTGGTGCATTTCCTCTAGGAAGCAGAGGCTGTTTGTATCCAAACTTCCCTCGTTTCATGTTTGCAACAGCTCGGAATTCGAAGCAAAACGAGAGGCGTTCGCCTGGCAAGGAGAGGAGGCTGGGGTCCGACTCCGGGCTGGCGGCAGCGCACGGAGGAGCCTCCCCGAACGAGAGCCGAGCTGCCGGCCTCTGCTCCTGGGGACTCCCTGCAGAACGACCTTCAGGCCGCAGCTTCGGGGGGTGTTCAGAGCATCAGTCTGCTGCCGTGATCATTAAATTCTTCCTCTGGAGTGCAATTTGCATGAAGGAGATTCAAGTGTGGGACGCGCTCTCTATTCCTAATGACTTTGAAGTTGCGGCGTTATATTTTCAAGTAAGATAAAACGGAGACGGGGAGAAGTAAACAAGGGTTCACCGTGCGGAAAGAAAGGGCCCAACTGTGCTCGCGGCGATGCGCTCCTGAGAGAGACGCAGCGGAAGACCTCACCGCTGCAATGTGTAACCCGGTCACGGGACTAATTCATCACATGTTAATGTATGCGGCTCCTAACATCATTTGACCTTGGAGGGACCTAAAGAATTCTACACCCTCTAAGGAAGGGAACATAAGATCTTTTGGCCACTCACGCTATTATTCACAGAATAGTATTACTTCAGAAGGGTCGTGAGTCCCTGCTGCCTGGAGAATAAAGCTTAAACTTCTCAATGCCCTTCATGAAGTACAATCAGACTTTTTCTAATTTTCACTCCTTTCCCCTCACCCCCACTAATTTTTTTTACATGGTCCTCATCTCTAGGCCCCCAGTTAGAGACGTCATCTTTCATGTTCGCCCTTTCCCTCTCCGGTCCCCGTCTTTGCCTGCCGTTTCTCTCCCTCTCTAGGGCATCTTCTGTGCAAGTCCCCTCTCCATTACTGTTCACACACGAGGAGGCCCGGTTCGTGGGGCCAGCTGATCCCACGACAGCTCACCACTGGTGGCCGAGTGGGGCGGGTCATTAACCACGGCGCTGCTGGGGTCCTCCTCTTAGCAAGAAATGCCCTTCGTGTGTTTTCACTTTGTCCTAAAAGTATGTCTCCGAAAGTGGAAATCATCATCTCCATTTTGCAGATGAAGACACCAAGACTCAAAAGCATCTAACGAGTGAGAGAATCCAGATTTGTAGGCAGGGCCATCTGATTGCAATATCCAGGCATTGACTTTGACATTGTAGCTCCCACAACCATGAATAAGTAGATAAAATACCCTATGGTATTGCAACCACTCACTAGAGACCTACCATCCTATCTCTGGGTGTTAACTCTCCCTCAGATTCTGAGCAGAAGAACTCCGGACAATCAGAGCGATGTGGAAATGATATAATGCACTGGCTGCAAAATAAACCATCAATCTGTTGCTTTGTTGGCTTAGTGATTCAATCAAATCAACTACAGAGCGAATCACATTGATAGTGATAAAATGAGTTATTATGACAGAGGGATAATATTAAATAGCAAAAATCAATTTGGCAGCAACTCAAAGCTATAATCTGGGTCTTTCCCAATAATACGTTGAGTACATTTTCCTCGCATTATGTATGTTTTGTGACAATTACCTTGCTTATTGTGTCATTGGAATGAAAGGCGTTTCGTCCTGTTGCCATGATGCAAATTTCCTTAGTGAGTGATTAGGCTGATTTGCTGGCTGTATCCCTTTGCTAAGTGATGACAAATGGTAAATTAGGCTCAGCGCGGAAATGGCAGTAAAATACGTGGTGTCTTATTCTATAGCCGAGGTAATCAAGAACACATTGTTGAGAAAACAACTAAATCACAATGTTTAGGGGAGAAATATCTTTGAGCAGTCTCAGCATTGATGTTTTTATCAACTAGTTTTTCATTTGTGAAATTAAAGTCTCTGAATAATAACAGATGGAGTGGGCAAAATCTGTTGCATTACCAATGATGCAGTTTCTGAAAACTGCCAACAAAGAAGTCTATAGACCTAGCTAACTCCAGTCTGTAGAAACTGCTGAACCCTTATTAGCAGTTGCATATTCAAAGAACTGTATATTAGATGACATTTTGTCAACCAGGAATCCCAGTTAATTGACAAGAATATATTACTGTGATGCATCATAAAATATTTAAAATGAAGCATCCGGGGCACTGGAAGAAGTTGGAATGCTTTCTGCCAAAACGGAAATAAAAAAAAATTGAATTTCGGTTTTGTAAAATTGAACAGTTAATATTTTCTCTGTGCCCATATTCTCTGAAATTGGAGTCTGACTTTTCCCATGATATAGTAATGCTTCCTGAAATAGTCTAGCCCACCCCATAAAATGAGCGTGGTTGAAGTATCTGCCCTCTTAAATCTTTACAGTGTATCTACCGCCGATGCAAACATCTCCTATATAACACCTACTAAGTACCTAGAAGATACATAAATTGATAACCTCTGTCCTTCCTATGTATTAAGGCTATAAATTTAGTCAAACTCTTACCTTAAAAGCTGTGGGACCTATGTCACCACTCTTAAGCCTTTTTCCTTCTTTCTTTTTGATATAACACCTTCTGCAAGCCTCTTTAAGTGCTGAGACATAAGAAGGTGATGCCCCAGTCCCCGGGGCCCCTGCAAGACCCAGACTCAGAACATTCCGCTTATTCCGGGCTGCTCCCATTATCGGAGGACTTGAGTTGTCCAGCTTAGGATGTTCACCTCCCTGACTTAGACCTTGAACAACACCGATATCCTGTTTCACCCTCACATGGCTCCTTAGCATTGCCCAATGCCCAGTGTGACCTATTGAAAAGGACCTTCCCCCTCAGTTTAATTGTGTTACTCTCATTCTTGTACAACTATGATTAGCTCTTCACTAATTTTACGTTCTCCAGCTTGAATTCCTTTTAAAGCAATTTACATATGGATCTGATCATGTTAGTTCTTTGATTTTTCTCTACATTTCCAGAGTATGTGGCATCTTCCTCTGGTTTAGGGCTTATGATATAATTGCACCCTGTAACTTGAAAGTACTATTGTTATTTTATCGTTGTGTGTATCTCCAGCCATGGCATGGTTAATCATACAGGTAATGACTCATAATTATTTATTGAAATTGCATGTGGGGGTGAAATGAAAATTAGATACTTATAAAGTTGCTAGCATGTTTACTTGAGCAATTAAATGGATCATGGTGCCGTTTCCCGAGTTGGGAAAAATTTAAAATGAACATGTTTGTCTTGAGAGAAAATCTGGAATTCTTCTATGTTCATGCTCAGTATGACTATCCAAGTGGAGATCAAGTTCAAAGCCAGATCAGGGTTGGATTATTGTTAGGACTGAGTCTTCCATTTATGCACCTAATTATTAGTGGTCTGCACACAGATATTCAAAATTGCTCCTTATTTTCTCTCTGTGCAGGAGAATCCTTTCACTGTTTTGCATATATGAATGGTTTGATTCAATGAAATGGGCTCATCACAGATTTTGTGTTAAAATTAGCATTGCACTCTGACTGCTCACCCCTGGAATTAATTTATAGGTGTGACTGAATTTCTGATTTTTCTCCATTGCCCTTTGAGGCATTCCTTCCTACATTTACTCAATCCCTCCAACAAGACACGCCCATGTAAATAAGCTAAGACTCTATGCAATGAGAGACTTCACAGATCAATGCTGGAGCTTGGTGATAGTGACGTGGAAGGTAAGAGTTAAAAGAAGTGCTTTGGAAACCTGTGGGAAAATACCAAACCAAACACGTGTTAGCGAGGCAGAGGTAGGTAGCCAGAATAAGCATCTGTTTAAAAAAAAAAAAAAGAAAACACCTGAGCTGACTTTTAATAAAAACTTCAAAGATGGAAAACAGTACGCAAGGTAAAGAATATTTCATTTACAGCAAAACGTGTACGACAGACCTGGACGGCTAAACTAACGCCAGGCACTCACAGTGTTTAGGGGACCAGAGCACGAAGCTGTGGCAATGGGAGAGCTTTGGCGTCATGCACGTTTCCAGAACGCTGGGCGGAGCCATCTGCATCTGACCTTAAGACCACGGGGAAACATGACGAAGTCGATCAGGGGATATATACGATCAGGTGGCGAGTTAAGGAAGATTACTCGGGTTGAACAGAAAGTGTGAAAGGAGATATAGAGGCAAAGCAGTTAATTAGGAGATTATTATTGGCAAATATTATTGCTGGCTTAATAATTCCGGCAAACGGACTTAAGCAAACCTCGATAGCATCGAGGTGCGCGAGGTGATGGGAAAGATGAATCAAGGATGGTCATCTGGCTCAGGTGCGGGAGGAGGCGGGGCAGCTGTTAGAGGACAGATGCGAGTGGAGGGTCAGTAAACGGAGACTCCGAGGGTGAACGCAGGCTACACCACACCGCTGCCCGAGCAGGTGGCACTGGCGTACCGCGTGCCGAGGCAGGGGGTGGACGCAGACACCTGAGCTCGAGTCCAGCCCTCTCTCCGTACCATTAGCCCCCTGTCCTGGCCATTGTTCATAGTATTGGAGCAATGGGACAGGAATCTGGCAGAGAATCTCATAACCATCGGGCTGACTACCGAGTTTAGAAAAAAACTGGTATTCTTCTACTCATGTTGAGATTAGCATCTATACCATTTACCAAATTCAGATGACAGCAGCGTCAACACAATTATCCAACTTTCCACAATAGATTTGATAGAGGCCGTTCTGTTTGGTATTGTGATAGCAGATCCACACACACAACGGAATGGTTCGTCAAACATTACGATTTTTCTTCAATAAACCCTCTAGCGCATAACGTTATTTGAAAATATTTATGATGTTTCAACCAATAAAACTTTCCGGGTGGTGATTACTGAACACAGCAGGGCCTGCTTGTTCTTGTTTAGAGAAAAAATGTGGAGGAGATATTCTAGGCCTGCTTAAGATCGGCAGGGACAGACAAGGAGGAGAGTAGAAGTGATTTCTGTCCACTCTAAATGAGTGTCTTCATGAGGGCCAGCCAGTAGGCGTGTTGATTCACTCGTGTGTTTTGTCCCAGCACCGTAAAGCACTCTGACGGCCACCGTGGGATGACGGTGACACAAAAGGCAGTCCCTCTGTTTGAAGGGTGTCCGTGCATGGGGGGCGGGAAAGGAAGCGAGGGCAGCATTCTGTGCATGATACAAAGTCCCAGTGGTAGTTTGCATCAATATTTGGTTTAGAACAAAAAAAGACAAATGGAGAAATCATGGAAATGTCATGAAATCATCACCGAGAGGGCTGTGAGAGGCAGTCTTTGGAAGGAGAAGTCTGGTCAGGATATTGTGATGACAGGAGGAATCACTTCAGCTGTGGATCGGAATACTTTAGGGACAGGCGTTGAAAATGTGCCATCAGCCGGGGTCAAAGCCACATGACAACGATATGCCCCCCTATCTTATCCACGGATGGCTTTCTGTGGTTTCTTTTGTGTCAGTGCTTCCGTAGCAAGGGTTTCTTAGAAAGAGCGATGGCCTCCTGCAGTCCACACGTGAGGCTGCGTCCTTCTTGCCACGGGACCGAGACAGATGTTCGCCCCAGCGGCTCCGCAGTGCTCCCTGGCAGGCCCCGGCGGCTCCATCCGTTGTGCAGAACTGATGCAGAGCCGTCTCCCAGCCTGAGTTTCCATTGGAGCAAATGCTCAAAAATGCCCACAGCACATGTGTGAGAGGTCATTGCATTACGTAGTTTTTCCTTTTCTATATTTCTAATAGAGAATGAAAAGTAACATGGTGCTAAACCCATTTCTCCAAAGTCATTCTACTACTTTGTCTTATCCGTTCAAAATGATGCACATTAAAACCGCCTTACCCATGGCGGAAAAGGATGAACCAGCCTAAGCTCTGAGCTAATAGAGTCAGTGTCTAGAACATTTTTTTCTGCAGACTTTGTTAAGATTAGCAAGTTCTGAATCTTAAGCAAATTCATTTTCCAGTAGACATCCATACATAAAGAAATAATTCTTAAAACTCCCACCTAATTGAAGGTTTTATCATATCCAAAGCAAATTTCGACTTTGTAATTTGGAATCTATTAACGTATTGTGAAATAATTTTCATGAGATAAGAATTTCATTTAATACATTTGAAAATACGTGTTTCATTTGTGGCATAGTAAGCTGGATATTGAACAGTAAAAAGAAAAAGCACCCCAACTCGCCCCTCAATATTTATTTACCTATAAATGCGTCATTTATTTTTGGTCTGAAAGATTTATGCTCTTGGAGAGCACGGAACCATTAATGCCACGTGTGATTGGTTTTCGGCCCCCTCGTCCCCTCCGGCCTGATGGCGTGGTCTGTGCCCCTTCATTACGGGGTGATAGCCGCGCGCTGGCACTGTTCTGGCTGTGAACTGAGTTGACCTCTCGGCCTTTCCTAACTGAAAATCTGTCTTTTTGCTTTTCCAGTGTGATTTTCTTCTGTGTAAAGTACTTAGGATTTATCATGGCTCTTATTTACTTATGTTCTTATTTTCTGCAAAATATTAAATACAGCATAAGAACACCATCGGCTTGTATAAGAAAATGTATAAAACACTGTTGCCTATACCTAAGAGAAACGAGCATAAGAAACCACAAAGCTGTATAACCCAAATAGGGGATAAGTAGCCTATTACCCCATTGGATTTTTTTTGAGACAGAGAATGTTACAAATTTATACAAACATAGGAACACATTTTTATTATTTTTCTCCTGTCAGATTTAACCCACATAACACCATGTATCAGTTTCAAGTTTATTAATCACTTAAAACTTTTGCATTCTTTATTACTTCATAGTTTTGAAACCCCGAATAGTCTTTGGGAAACGCTTTTTGTGAGGTAGCTACAGTTTTATAACACTCATGGACTTTGAGTATAAACAGAAGGGACTCTAATTTCCTAAGAGTTTAGACATGTCCCCTGACAATGTATACCTACCCTTTTCTACTCCTGTTTTAATGTTCCTTTAAAAAATAAACTAATTAATGACTTAACTAGGACACCAAGGATTTTGAACAATTTGCTCCGCCCTGTGATAGCACTTTGACTGATGCGAAGCAGCATGAACTTACTCACTGCAGGGCTCCGAGGCTTGCAGCTCCTCGGGGGAGAGCTCACGGGAAGGCTCCGCCCCGAAGGGCGGCTCAGTGCGGGGCAGCGGCATCTCCGGCAACGTGGAGAGCAGAACACTTCGTCAGAACTTAACAGAGTGCAGATACCTTAAGTGTTGTATAGCATTGTGTGTGTGTGCAAAATCCTCCCATCTGTACATGTGCCAATACGTGTGCATGCCATTGTGATAGCTTAAACAATATTTTAGTAAACTCAGTGATCGCATGGCTACTTGGTAGGTGTATAAATTTTGTCGTTGATGTGAGGCTGAAGGCAAGGAGTCAGTAGATTGGCATGCCATTTCCTCCTGATTCGGGATTCCTACGGCCCTTAGGGAGCACGGGTCCTTAGGGAGCAGGCATGAATGGTTTGATTCAATGAAATGGGCTCATCGCATATTTTTTGTTAAAATTAGCATTGTACTCTGATTGCTCACCCCTGGAATGAATTTATAGGTGTGACCAAATTTCTGAAAGGTTGTTACCTTTCAGAAGTACTGATTACAAACTGAGACGCTCTGCATATTAACTATAGGATTTTACCCAGGAGGATATAGGGGGGAAGAAACTAACACTATTTAGAAAATGGAGGGGAGCCAAGAATGCTCTGGGGGTGGGAGAGTCAAGGAGTTGACTTTGAATATCACGACTGGGGTGCACTTGGGCTGAAGCAAGCTGCTGACATTATGGGCAGAAACAATGATAAAATCAATCACATCACTCCTTTCTTTTCAAAACTGTTTCCTAGTTCTCAAAGTGGAAATGGAGGTCCTGAAAGGTGAGAGTTTTATCAATATACACAATCACTGTTAATCTATAAAGACTGAGCATTATTGATACTAAAATTTGAAGACTGTGCTTTAAAAATAAAGTATATTTTAGATAGGAGTATTCATGATGGTAAAGAGATATGCACCTCATTCAAAACCATAAGAAACTATTGAATGCAAAGTTATCAATAGGACAAAGTCAGGTAAGACATGTGCGAAAGAGACTATATTCATACTCTAATGTGAATGCACAGCCCTTGTAAGAGTAGATGAACACAGGGAAAACAAACCTTGGCTGGAATTTTGGTAATTATTTCACATAGGATGTAATTATGTGCCCAGAGAGTATGTATAGTATCTAAAAACAAAGGTATTTAGGAGCAGGATTATATTAAAAGGTCAGGCTTTATGTAAAAAGATGTCTTATCCTAATTTCCTAAAAATCAGTAATCATTGTTATCAAAAATTTTTTGTTATCAACATTTAACCAAACATAACTTTTAGTATCTTTTGAAGTGTTTTTGATAAACCAACAAAAAGATATTTCTATTTAATAATGTGGAACAAGGACTTCCAAGAGGATATTTACATTCATTTAATAAAATCTTATCGCCCTGGCTGGCGTAGCTCAGTGGATTGAGTGCGGGCTGCGAACTAAAGCATCGCAGTTTCGATTCCCAGTCAGGGCACATGCCTGGGTTGCAGGCCATGACCCCCAGCAACCGCACATTGATGTTTCTCCCTCTCTCTCTCTCTCTCTCTGTCTCTCTCTCTCGCTCGCTCTTTCTCCCTCCCTTCCGTCTCTAAAAATAAATAAATAAATCTTTAAAAAAAATAAAATCTTATCAAATATCATTTATTTAACAAAGACTAACTTGTAAGTGGCATGATACTCGCTAAGTGTACATTTCATGCTCAAGAAAATACACAAGTGAAATGTCTGGCTCCTGATCTCCGGGCTCTCGGTTTCCGCTGGGAGCTGGGCCAACAGGATGGCAGAGAGACGGTCAGGGATTGTCAGTTTCCGGTTCCGGTGGTGGCCATGATAGAAACTTACCTTTCATTGTCACAGCAAGATTTAATCATAAATGCTCCCTTTTACAGAAAAGAATACTTAGTTATGGCAATTAGCTTTTCAAAGCCACTCGCCTTTCCACTTCTTGGTGATGTGGGATTCAAACATGCGATTTTTAAAAAATCCTTGGTAACATGGGCTACCAGAGGAATTGAACAGATATCCCCCCACACACACAGATTTAAAATGTCGAATTTATCAAATAATGAAGTGGAAATCCCAAGTTAATGGGAGTGAGTAGTAATATTTATCAAACAGTATTGGAAAATATTGGCTTGGAATTTGAGAAAATGAGTTAGTTTAATTATCTCACACTACTCAACATAAATAATTTTCAATTTGATTAAAGATTACATTTTAAAACAAATATGGAAATAGAATTTTTAAAAATGCTGTATATCTCAAATATTTGGATGAGAAGTCATAGAAAACTAGAAGGGACAGAAATTTTAAAGAAACAAACAAATTGGGCATATATCTTTCAATGTCTGATCTATTTTCATGTTTTTAACGTGAAATTATTAAAGGGGATAAAAATATGTAATTTAAAAATCGCACAGAGATGCTAAAAGAGGATTTATTCTCTACGTATGAATGATAAAGTCTATTACTTAGATGTGTGAGTACGCTCTGGGGAAGGAGCCAGACCTGAAGAGCAGGTGTGAAGTTCAAGGCCAGTGCAGAGGTTTCAGCAGGATGGCGTCAGTGAGCAGATGTACAGAACTCCTGTGCCGAGCAGATGTGTGAACCAACCAGCAAAAAACCCAGGTCAACAAGGCGTTAGTGTTAAAACACCAGCACCCAATTTTTACAATTCTTGTCTTTGTTGAGGGGTTTATATGTATGTTGTATATCAGATCATGAAAAAGGATATTATGAACATTCTAATTACAAACCACTAAATGCAAATGCAGAAGCCATTAGCATGAAAACAGATGGAAATCAGAAAAACGGACATTAGACATCCTGTAAGAAAAAATTGATATCCATGTGTCAAGAACAAAGGATGAAATAATGTCTGTCATTCAACACTAAACATTTATCCACGAGAATCTGCACTGCATCATGCATCCCTTGTGGAGCAGGTTGAACGGAGGAAACATTACCAGTCCTTGTACAAATGGATTCTTGAGTGCCATTCAAATGTTCTGTGTGTTTGATAACCACTTAAATGAAAGATAAAGACATTTCCCTGAAAATAGGAGATGCTGTTGTTTATCAGTTCATACATCACCTCAAGTTCTCGCAAGCAGTCAGAGCAGAAAATCTATTTCTCTCTGGCGCGAACCACATTCCTCCTACCTCTGTCTTACCTTTGGCTGAAGTCGCTGCAAATTCATTTGAAAAATCGGCCTGGCAGCTTCACACATCAGTTCTGTGGGCTGCTGTGCAAGGACAGGTAATTTGCTCAGAGCAGCGGCAGCTGTGGCGGTGCTGGCCCTGCTGATGGCTAATTCAGAAAACCGTAAGTGTGTCCAACAAAAGTCTCTGATATATCAATGCAATATCATATATGATGAACTAGCTATATCTGGCATAATCATCTATACCACCTCACATGCATGTCACCATGAGGAGTGAGATAGAGAAGGTACAACAGAATGTAATCAACCCCGCGGATACTCTGACACAATACCGCGTGTCTTGCACGTGCCTCTCCTACTTGCCTTAGGTCCGATTCCTTACAGACCGTCCAGAGGTGGAGACGGATTGGTGGAAAGTCTGTTGGAAGCACCCTGGGGATCAGCACGAGTGGGGGCACCGGAGAGGGAGGGTCAGCCGGGGAAGAGGGAGCTGTGGTGCGTTGCCATAGAGACCGCACTGGTAGACAGGGGGCTCTAGGGCTGGTGAGGTCCTGCCTCGTCATCGCTCCCTGAAGGGGTCCTCCCGTCTTTCTGTGACACGTGGGCTAGTCCTTGGATGCAGCAGCTTCTGAGCTGCAGGAGTGACTTTGGGCAGAGCAGGTCTCTTCTGCTGACGACAGCGTCTGGATGGTCCCTCAGCTAAGAGGCAGGAGCACTGCTCACTCCCAACATCTGGGGAAATGGGCGCGTGTGAGTCCCGAAGGGAGGTTCTGGGTGGTGCATGGGGGCGTGGACTTCAGTCTCCCACCTTCCGGGACTTGCGGACTCATCCGCCAGCCTGTCTCTAGGACCTGCCACGTGCCAAGCAGCGAGCTAGATGTTGATACAAGCCTTGAGAACAAACCAAGAATCTATGTACCGTGCCTGTAGAGCAGACTAGTGGCGGACACAGTCATTCCTGTAGAAAATTTTCATGTGGAATTCGAAATGAATGAAAATGAAAGGTAGAGTGTGTTTGGGAAGTACACGTAAGGGGCCCTCGAGTTATTTTTGGAACCCAAGGAGCTTTACCCACCATCTCCCCGGGATTGGCATCTCGCGTTTTCAAACGGCGTCGTGTCGGAGCCGCGCTGGTTTGGACCCACCACACCGGCTGCCGTGTGCCGAGTCCTTCCCGCATCTGCCCTGCTCGGCTCCGCTTCCCCGCCCACGGCTCGGGGTTCTGATGGGCCCGAAGACCGTCTCCTGGGCTCAGAGAGGCTCGGTGGGCATCTTGATGGTGGTGTTTCTGTGGGACTGGATGAAGATCCGGAGCCTAAAATAAAGAGATGGAGAGCATGGAAAGTGAGAATAAAGCAGGCTGAGGCCAGAACGCTGAAAACCCAATATTTAAGGCATGCATAAATAAAAAAGAACCAGGCGAAAAAATGAGAAATGTTTAGAGAGGCAGGGAGAAAACCAGGGCAAAATAAGATCCAGAAGGTCAGAGGTGAACCTGGGTTCACAGCCCTGATGTGCTATATGACCCCTCTGTGGAACAGCATTTCCCGTGTAACTTCCTCCAGCTCGAAGTCATGGACTCCCCTTTCTGCCCTTGAATGCTTTCTCCAACCCAGGCAGCTCTTTGCTGCCCCCTTCTGGTATTTGCCTGCTTCTTTCCCCGAGTTTCTTTTGCTAATTGGGGTCTTTTGTGGTTCTGTACAAATTTTAGGATTGTTTTTTCTTATTTCTGAAAAAAGAAAGCTATTGGAATTTTATTAGTTTTCACATTGGATCTATACATTGCTTTGGGTAGCATGGTCGTCTTGATGTTTTAAAATTGATTTTAGAGACGGATGGGGGAAAACATTCATTTGCTGTTCTCTTACTTACACATTCATTGGTTGCTTCCTGTGTGTGCCCTGACTGGGGGTAGAACCCGCAACCTTGGTGTATCAGGACGATGCTCGAACCAACTGAGCTACCCTACCAGGGCTGCAATTTGAACAGCGTTCACTTTTCTGATCCATGAACATGGATGCCTTTTCATTTATTCGTGCCTTCTCCAATTCCTGTCATTGGTGTCTCCTATCCCTTTCAGCTTACAAATTCTCCTTTCGTTGTGCTGTTCATTTCCCACACCAGCTGCAGTGCAGTGAAAAGGATCTGGCCCATTACACGCGGCATGGAAGATGTAGATGGTTATATGACCTGGACTGTGCAATGTGCTGACCTTAGAGTTCACGACGACCTCTTGATGCAAGGGGCCTGGGACACAGCACTATGGGGCACTATGTCATCATCAGCCAAGCCCCTGGCTGCTGCTAACCTACGAGCCAGCCGCTACAGCAACAGTGGAAACCAGTCCACGTACCTAGAAAGGAATGGCATCATCGCAATTGTGGACACACTGAAAGTAAAGTTTTTAAAGTGGACAAGTTAAAGATTTACCAGAGTGTCCATGATCAAAGTTATTCTTTCCTTATTGGTAGTAGGGCGGACATAGTATTTTTGTCCATCTGGCTATGCATGGAGGACGCACATTGGTAAAGTTTAAGGCTTGCATTTTAAAGTCATCCAAACAAGTGCTGTAAGCTGAAGAGCGTGACTGATGCTGAGGCATCTTGCGCAGAACTGGAGGGAGGGTCCTACACTATTTTATGTGTACGGGGTTGGGTGAGAGTAGGTTTACAGTGGTGAGCATGCAAAACACCGAGTTTACTCTCGTGTTATTTTCTACGGATTGTTATTTTCCATACCAACAACTGTCAGCCTCCTTTTCCCCACCCTGCATTGCTCTCACATCATTTGCCATTTCTTGTCGCTTTAAATTTGAACCTTCACTCCGATGTTTTGTGCAGAAAGAAGAGACAGTCTCGGCATAGTGTAACATTTGCCAGCCATGCGCCTGTGGCTCTCTTGGTAATTCACAGTAAATATGGTAATATAGCACAGACACAGGGGAGAGAGCAATCTTTGCTGGCGGATTGTCTCTTACCTTTGAGGATGACATTTGAAAACAGAATTTCTGGGAGTTTCCGCAAAGTTTGTTTTAAAAAAAGTAACAATACAATAAAGAAGAGAAGCACCCAATCCTTACTTTATGAAAGAGAACTTCACGTGTATACACACACATCTATTGAATAAAAGGCTGCAAAACAATGCTGCTTCATATCAGAATCCTATCTGCGTTCATTACTGCATACTTTACTTCTTAACATTTTGATTTCTTATTTAATTGTTGTTTTAAAAAATAAACAGGATCTGAGTCTTCAAATACTGCCTGTATTAATAAGAGCGAGAATGATAAACATGAATAAAACAATGATAAAATTTTAAAGGCTATTTGGTTGGTAATAGGCACTGTACAGAGATATTTATGCATAAAACAATATACAGATGACGTATCATAGAACTGGACCTCTGAAACCTATATAATTTTGTTAATCAATGTCCCCCCAATAAATTCAACAAAAGAAGAAAAAAGATATTTATGCATAGTATTATTATTATTAAGTTATAATTATAATTTATGATCCCTTTTAAAACAAGAGCAAATGTTTTCTTGATCTGCATGGTTTTCTAAAGCCCTTGTCATAGAAACAAGGAGTGACAACCTTATTTTCACGACTACGCGCTTGGACCCTCAGAGCAGTCACATGCACCTCCTTCCCCAGTTCCACGTTCAAGGTTATTGTTCTCAGTGCCCCTTAGCCTAGGAGAACAGTAAAACAAATACTTTACTACCTGGGGGAACAAACCAGGAGGCTTGTCTTTTTCTCCAGGATTATTCAACGTTTATCTGAGTTTCCCAGGGGAAAACTAAATTAAATTGTCTTTTTGCTCAAAGGTGTAGGTTGATGAGACCAGATTTCTGAGGTTCTCTCTGATCTTCTTTGGCCATTGAGCCCTGGACTAACAAATCCCCATATTTTAATAGTAGTCATACTTGCTAACATTTATGAACGATGTTCCCAATTGACGTACGCCAGCCACTCGAATTGTGTTCCGCACACTTATGTGATGGTTCACAAGAACTCTGTGAGTTAGATGTAATGACTGCCTCCATTTCCCAGGTAAGGAGTACAAGGCTTGTAAGAGTTAGGCCCCTCGCTTCCATTGTCTTGGCGGGGCTAGTTCGTGGGGGGTCTGAAACGCCCTTCCTCCAGAGCATATGCAGTTCATTGAGGCTTAGAGCCATGCCGGCGGGGGGGGGGGGGGGGGGGGGGGGGGGGGGTGGACGGTCTCTGAACTTGAAATAATAACATTCTGATGCTTTGATGCCGCCCACTGCCAAAAAACCAGGAGGTGAGCAGAGTTCCTTTCGTCGTCATGGCGACTGATACTGGCTTGCACCTCCTATTTTAACACTGCTCTTGAAGCATCGTCCTCATCACAACAACGACTATTAATTTTGTTATTGTTTAAGTTCACAGCTCTGTGTTTCTTGAGGAAGAAAAGAGCCTCTTGGCTAACTAGAAGGGCACATTGCCAGCAGAAAGAAGTCCCAGCTGTGTGCCTGGTTTTACCCTCTCTGAGCTCCAGACAAACATTTTTAGACTTCTTTGGAGTTATCAGAACCAGCAGACCAGACTTTTAAATAGTCCGTCTCCAGTTGTCTCCTTGTTTGAGGCTCTGGATGGTTTCTCCATGGGGGAATGCCTTTCATCTTTTCTCAGGTGAAAGGTTTACTTGTAGCTTTTCTACAAATGAAACCAAGGGAAATGTCCGAGGCTCAGAAATGCAGCGTCGCATCTTTTTGAAGAAGGCTGTTTCATCACAGCCGCCCAGCCGCAGACCCTGCCGGAGGCTCCGCCGCCGACCACGCATCCTGGAGACAGGCGCCAATTAAAAGGAAGGCAAGCAGGCAGGACCCACATAGGCAACCAGGTACCTCTCCCGTCACCAGATAGGCACCGCCTGGCCACAGAAGGCACGTTACATCAAATTATGATGCTTCCTTGCGGGTCATCAGAAGGCACTGCACCAGAACTGAACCCCTGTGACTGGCTTTGCCGTGGGCCCCCCCATTCTTCCTATTCCCCCCTTGCTGAACCAGCGCACACCTCTGTCCCCCACGGCCTCCTCCAGCTTGCCGAGCCACTCATTGTCCTCTCGCTTCCTCTTTGCCGCCAGTTCTCAGTTTAAAAAGTGACACATGTATTCATTTTACAATGAGAATTATGCGCGCTCGGGGCTTAGTCTCTTATGATAATTTATCCTTATGTCTGGAATAATATGTAAGGTCAAAGGAAAGCGTGTTTTATTGTGGACTGGCAGCAGTATCTGGGAACAGTAACAAAGTCAAGAAGAATATTTTGAAAACATTGTGGATTTCCCAACATTTAAGAATTATTTATTCTGTACATAAACCACATATACACATATGCATAATGCTAAGTAGCAAGGTGTGTGCGTGTGTGTATGTGTGCGTATGTGTGCATGCCATGCCCACTAGTGTGTGTCCTGTGCATGTTTGTGTGGAGCATGTAATGGGAAACATTGTGCATTTCCCTAGAACCCAAAAGGCACATTCTCCTCCTCTGGGTGAAATGGAAACGCATCTGACAAACAGGAAGAGGCAGCAAAGAGGCCTCTCTCCACCTGGGGCCTGGGAGAGGGGTGAAAGTCTCAGAGAGCACTTCGACCCGTGTGACCCTCATTTTAACTTCTGGCCCAAACTGGGTGAAACACAAACTTATTTCTGGAGGAGCGGAAATAATTCTTAATACGTGAATCATTCCTTAGTCCAAAAATCAAAATACAAACCCCGCCGTCCCAGGAGCTGCGAAATGACAAAGCGCACGAGGAAACAAAGAACAATGAATGTTAGCCGGCAGAGGGAACAGCACGCAGGTGCGCAAATACTTAAAATGCTGCGCGTTATCAGACGGAGTACAAGAAGTGATGTTTATTTCTAAAGCAGCAAAACACAGCTAAGTTTAAAGATAAAATATAAGAAACAAAACGTCACAAATTCTATGCAGTGAGAGTTAAAAAACACAAAGAGAGTGTCTAGGCGCCTGAAGAAGATAGAAAAAAAGTGGAAAAGAAATGAAAGAACTCGCAAGAGTGCAAATACTGAGCACATCGATGCAGATTTCAGAAGGAAAGAGCAGGGGGGTGGGGGGGAGGTGCAGAATCTGTAAAGGAAAAACTACAGAATATTCCAGAACTGATAAGAAATGTCTAATCCCAATGCACTGTGAGTGGAATAAGTGAAAGCAAACGTCCCTTGTGACAACATAGGTAGCCCAAATAGGTGCTTGCTGTTTCATCAAAACACTTTATATACACATTAGGCTACTGCAACTGATAAAAATGTAAAAATAAATTAGCACTCTATCAGTCTCAGCTGTCCAGTTCCCTGCTCTCCATTTGCAGAATCCTTGCTGCTTATGTTTTTTTTTTTTTTTCCCAGCAGCAATCACTCGTAGACAGAAGCTGATATTTGGAGTTTGCTGCAGTAAAAATATCACCATGGCCTCCTTATCAATATTTCACTTCTCTGTAGCGGGGTCAAAGTCTCCTATTCTCACGGAGCGGCAAGGAGACAACATATTCCTCCATATGCACACAGAAGTGGAAATCACTTGACATTTACCTTCTCCTAGGAACCCAGCTGATTTGGGGAGGAAAGCGACATTCCTCAAAATGCCTGAAAGGAAGTCCGATAGAGACCAAAGCCAGCCAAGGGGCGGAGTCGGCCAGAAGAGGAAGGAAGAGATGTAAAATGGAAGCAGCTTTGCCCAGGGCACCAACTCCTCTCAAAGGCTGGCCCAGGGAGAGCTCGATCTGCAGTCCTTAAACCACGCCAGTCCCTGAGCCGCAAAACGGGGAGTGCACGGTTCTTAAGAACACAGCTGGGCTGCTGGCCTCACATCATCCTTGGGTTGGGCCCATGAAGGCAAAGCCTGGCCTTCAGCGACCCAGAACGCACTCATTTCTCCCATCAGTGCTCTCTTCTTAGCAGGTGCTGGGACTGTGTGGCATCAGGAGTGGGAATCTGAGGGATCGGTTTGCATATTACAGACCGTTAACACCTGTCAAACCTACAGTACCGTCGCGTCTACGCCGGTGCCTACGGTCCCGTCCCCGCTTATCACCTTCCCTTTCAAAAAGACGGAGGGGCCTCGTACACCAAACACAAAGCCAAAGTGGCAGAGTCCGTTCTGCAGCCCAGATAAATACATCACTGTCATGCAGCAGGCCGCCGTGTCCAGCTGGATTTTTCCCAGCAGCGCTCGGAAGGAAGAGGGGGTGAGAATGGAGAGACAGCTCATTGACTTCCCATGCATACATCTATACCGCCTTAATCTTGCACATAAAAGGTCAAGCATAAAATTATTTGCTTGGAGCAGCTGTCCTGGGAGATTTAAATTAACATCGATGGAGAGCACCACAAGGAAAAAAAAAGTTAATTTTACCTTAATTGGATTAAGCCAGGTCCCGTCCATCCTGAGAGGATGGGGTTACAAAGGACTGGAACCTGCTAGGTTGACAGAAAGGGATTAATTCACGGGCGCGCGTCAGGTTGTTGACTAATAACATATTGATCGTGTCTCTAAGATATGCAGAGCGTCTGTCAGGAAGAGAGACACTTCGGAATTGGAGATCGCTAGCCCATCGGACATGATCAAAGTTAGATTAATATTATTAAGGAGCTGCAAGCGAGCTGCATAGTGCATAGGCAGCACGTGCCTCTCTCCACGGGTCTGGGACTGACCGTCCCGCACAGCGGAGGCACTTGTCAGTTACAGGGAAGTGACTGATCTGTGTTGCCATGCCCCCCCCCACACCCCTTTCTTTAATGTGTTCCCGCAGACATATTGAGCCACCACAGTTTAATCCCAGCGCAGCCCGCAGGTACTATTGCCCTTGTGGTGAGGAGTTATTAAATTCTTAAGGTCACCATCAAAAAGGTTCCATTAAATTGAGTTAATAAAAACATTGGGCAAAGGTTTGCAAAGAGCACAGATGTCACAGCTGGGGGAATTGGAATGTCTCTCGTGATATCAGGCTCAAAGAGTAATTTAAATCACACTCAGGTATAAAGCCGATAAAAATTCGGCCTTCTCCCGTAAATGTGCAATTTGGGCCCCTCATACGCGTGTGTATCTGTGAACACATATGAGACACTCATTTCTTTGGAGGTTTTGATTCCTGGCTTTCTCCCTCCCTTCCTCCCTTCCTTCCTTTCTTCCTTGCTTCCATTGAGGCCGAATTTGATTCTTTAAAAATTGAGACAACTGGGAATCGCACCTGAGAGTAAAGACCCTGTGAATTTCTGGGAATTTTCGTATGTGTGGAAACAAATTTTTTAAGGAAACACGAAAGAAAAGGAAGGCTAGAAGGCGCCTGATTTAGGACGACGGTCTGGCCGGCCTGGGAGCAGCACTGCGTGGATGGGGTTAGGGAAGGTCTCCAGCACGCCGAGTGAATGGTGCAGCTACCCAGGTTCTTCCTCAGCCAGCCCGTCCCCCGAACAGCGCTGGCCCCCTAGCGCATGTGGGAGTCAGGCTGGCCCCGTGGGTCCCTCTGGCCTGTGGGTTTACAGTGTCTCCTTCCTCTCCCACTCCCCAGGCCACAGGCCACAGGCCCCACATCGGGTGGTGTGTGTTTTACTATGAAAACACACTAGGAAGCAAGGGGCTCGCTATCCCAGCTGTCCCAGCGCAAGACTGTATATTCTACATTTCCAGAGAAAGTCCAAGGAGGAATTTTACAGAGAGTATGTGACTCTTTAGGGTGAATTTACCGAAATCCTTTGGATGATCTACTCTAGAAGTGAATGCCATTTCTTGACTGATCTGACCTCCAGTTTTTCTGGGGCACAAGAGTGTCCAGTCTATATTTTCCCAGACTTCATTGCATTCTTCAGCCACATTTGTAGGTCCCCACTCAGGACCAGACCTACCATTTCTGGGGCCCCGGGGAGATGAAAATACTTGGGGGTGGTAAGGGGAAGGGTATGCTCAGAAGGGAGGGAAAAATGTCCTACTGAAGGTACCATATACAACACAAAAAGTGTTTCTTTTTCTTTGCCTGTCTCTCTCAGCTTACCAGGGTTTTTGTATTTGCTAATCAATGTCCTTCTAAGTAAAGAAAGTAAAACTTTTCATTATTAACGTGATGTTCCTGTTCACATTTGTTCGATCAATACCAGCTTTCCATGCTAATACGAGGGTATTTAATGCACATGAGGAACAACAGAAGTCATGCAAGCTGTTCCATAGCTCAGGCACACACACGTGTCTCATTCTTACCGAGACAGTTGAAGCCCTTCACAGCCCTAATTTAACTACTTGCCATTTCCCTTCTAGACAGGGACCCATTCTACCAGTATTCTCTGCCCTTAGCTTGTTGATGAGCGAGGAAGGACCCAAAGCAAGAGTCGGTGAGTCACTCTCTCTCCCTTTCTATGTCACCATTTCAGCAGAAGGGGATGCAGGAATTAGCCTTCGTAAGAACGGACGGGATGGATTTCTTCATTGTTCTGATTTCTTAAAACACTGTCACCTTCCTTGTGCATCAAAGGAAATGCCGGTTCAAACCACAAGTCGGGCCTCTCCGGGCTGCTAGCACCCTGCCGGTTCAGTCCCGGACCCGGACTCTCGTCTGGGACTAGCTTTGCCCCGCCGAACCCCAGGCAGGCAGGGGCTGCCCCAGTTTGCAGGGAGGGGCCGGCGGGGTGGCTGGAACTGGCAGGCCCGCATACCCCGTGCATCTCCTCCCTTGCTTTCATACTCGATTGTCCACGAGACCTCACTAACAAAACCAAAAGTTCGAAGGAAAAATTATTACAAATCTCGACACAGTGACAGACGATCATTAAAGCGAATGTGGGGAGGTTCTGGGATTTCTTCTAAAGCTCCAGGTACATTCGACTTGAATCCTGTGCTTATTGGCCCAGCACTGTGATCCATGCCCTTTTTTCCGTTGCTGCACTTGGATATTTGTTGGCCAATCCGTGACGGACAAAAAAAAAGTGACGTGAGTCATCTCTGAAAGAGAGAGGGCCTCCGTGTCTGCAGAGGGACTCGTGGGCTGCAGAGCGAGGAGCCCACGTCTGCACGCTGCGCGTCCACTCGCGGCGGGTGTACTGAGGCGACGGCGGTCGTGTGAACAGCGATGCTGGGCGCTGGCGCCCTTGCCACCCCAGAAGCTGCCGTCCGTGCTATGGGAACCGCGCACAGCGAGGGCCGCCCGTGTCGTTGTCCCCTACGTGTTCACGGCGTCGAGAATCTGGAAGTGGCGCAGCGTCCTGGTTCGAGGAGTCTCAGGAGGCTGCAGCCAAGGCCGTGCGAAGGCTTGAGTGGGACCGAGGGATCCCTGGCTGGGGAGCTCACCAGCAGACATGGCATGTGGGGGCTGGCCGTCTGCAGGAAGGTCGTTCCTCCCCCCAGGGCCCTCCTCAAGGGACGGCTCTAATGGCTTCATCACGCGGCCCTGGGCTGCTCCAAGGGCAGGCAGCTGATCCCAGGGGGAAAGATGGGCGCTGTCATGCCCCCATGATGAGCCGCGAGAAGCCACACACCCACACTTTCGCAGTATTCTGTTGGTTCCAACCATTAGCCCCTTTCAGTGTGAGGGGGAGACATGGGTCATCGAAGACCATCTTGGAGACTGAATTCCACATTTAGCGACGGAGAACCTGGGAGAAAATCAAAAACAGAAAGCAACAAAAAAAACCTCAGCAAACCCCCCGTCTGACTCAGGTGGGCTAGACCAGAAGTTATTTTTAGAGCATTCTCCCTTATTTGACGCTGTTAGCAGACAGAAACCTATTTTCCAGCAGACATTTGATCAACTTAGTTATGATAGTATGTACCCCTCACCATCTGCACACTACCCTGGAAGGTCCCTCAAAGCACACACCAAGCCTTAGTTATCTCTCTACGAATAGAATTTAAAACAGGGCCTTGTTCTAAAATAACCCTACTAGATGCTCTTTGAAGAGTAAAACTTTGATCTAGGAACTTCAACTAATAATACTGCCGACTTTAGGTTTTCCTTTAATACTCTCCTAGTACGTCTTCCTCCAGGAGAAATTATTGGGTATATATAAAAGTAAGAACGTTTTAAGACTATGAACATATTTCATTTAAAAGTGTTTATCTTAAAAAGACATGAACCTTGAAGGGAGACTTTAACAGCGAACATTTCAAAATCAGTGACACGTTAGTAAGGGAGAAGTGTTGTTGACTTTCACTCTGAGCATCTTTCAGCAGCTGCCAATTGTGCCCGTAAGGTTTATTAGATCCAAAACTAATTAAGGAAACTACCAATTAAAAAAGCCATAGCCGACAATCATTAGAAAAGTGTGGCGCTGAAATAGGACAGTTCAGATAGAGAGTCCTACCCATACCTGTTTCTAGTGTGATGAACATTGCCCTGTTTCACCTGTGAGGGGATTGGCTGGCCTCCTATGATGTTTGTAAGATCATATTCCAGTTGAAAAGCACGCACTGGTTTTCCTTCTTGCTGCATCAAAAATCAAAAGTTCTAATATAAAAATAAAACTGGAAAATAGTTAAAGGGAAATATTAATATATTTTAATTTTGGACGACAGTTTTGTAAGAATGACACAAAAGATAAAATTATTGAACATATTTATATATTTTATTTATAGAAATTAAACTCTAAAATCACCTTTTGCAAGACTAAAAACGCTATAAATTAAAATTAAACTACAAAGCAAAATGTTTATGTGCTAGACACAAAGTTTTTATTTCTTCAATATATAAAGATAATAATAATATAAAATAGATAAAAATATTATTGCTCCAGCCCTGGCTGGCATAGCTCAGTGGATTCAGTGCGGGCTGCGAACCAAAGTGTCACAGGTTCGATTCCCAGTCAGGGCACATGCCTGGGTTGCAGGCCACGGCCCTCAGCAACCGCACATTGATGTCTCTCCCTCTCTCTCTCTCTCTCTCTCTCTCTCTCTCTCTCTCTCTCTCCCTTCCCTCTCTAAAAATAAAATAAATAAAATCTTTAAAAATATATTGTTGCTCCAATAAAATGAGATAGTATTACTAAGCAATCCTACTTCAGGAGAGTGACACCTACCTTTACCGCAAACGTGGAGGGACCTCACCCGCCTGGGATGGTACCCGCTCCTTGCCGCAGACAGGCTGTGATCCTCCTCAGAGCCCGCGCCAAGGCTCCAAGTCTTGCTTGTCTTCCTGTGCACGAATTTAAAACAGGGCCTCGTTCTAAAACAAGCCTAAGCAATGCTCTGCAGAGAACTAGTGGCAGAAACAGTATGAACAGGTTCAATGTCATTTCCCAAATCACGAACCCGAGAGGTAAAGGCTCCTGAATATCCAAATTTTCTGACCCCGACCTTGGTCTGGTTGGTTCTGTTCGTTTGCGTTATTTTGCACATGATTTTCTGTGACAATCTTTTTGATTTGTTTGCTTTTTTTTTGAGGGAAAAAGTGTATCTTCACATGAAATGAGAAAGGGAGAACAGGGGCATTTTTCAAGCATGTATGAGTTACAACTGCATGCATCGTGCAAACCGCTGTTGCTTAATAAGCACGTGGCATAGAAAAGGAAACTGCAGAATTATTAAAGACAGCATATGGCAGGCGCCTCGAAGCTCCAGGGTGACAACGAAAACATATGACTTCAGCTCATTATAAGTATTTTCTAAGATCCTCTTAATTGCTGCGGTAATTAAAATTTACCAATTTTTTTGTGACAATGCAAACTGACTTGTTACAATGGAGTGGATATATGCTTTACATGATTAAATTTATAGAAAATCACATTTCAAAGGGACTCTCTTCACATGTTTATTTTTATATCTGTCTTTATATCTATCTACTATCCATATATTTTGATGTCTCTCTATATATGTAGACATATATATAGCCATATGTATGCTTGTAAGAAATCGTATAACTTAAATCCTCCTCCTACAGAGTTGCATGTCTTCTTTTTATTTTCTCTATATTTTGATCTCGTCCTTCAGTATTTTTTTTATTAGTGATATATACACGGCACAGTGTTTGCAATCTGCTGGGATAGAGTGATAATTAGCACTAAGAAAAATTATTAATTCAGATCCACAGGACGACTCAGCGTTCCAGAGCACATGGTGCTGCCGGTAACACCACTGTGATGAAAAGAAGTATTTGCTGGATTAAACTACAAATGAAAATATAATAATGTGTATTAGCGTTTTAATCCTGGGATCCCACACAACACATAAAAAAAAAAAAACAGCTTTCCAGGAGAAAAAAAAATATTTTAACTCTATCCCTTTCGTGTTGTGAGATATTTGGGTTACCCTTGAGGAGGGTGGTTCTAGCAATATCATTTTAAATTCATCACAACATCACCACTCGAAATTGCCTCTCAAGTAAGGGTTTAGTTTTTATTTGTTTAATCAGTCCAAGCTTTACAAAACTCTTGAAGGGCTGTAAATACCCCAAATGCACCGTTTCAGAAAATAAAAGAACAGTTAACATCGTAAAGAAGATGTTTTCCATAAATTTTATAAAATTTGAACACCAGTTCTCTTATACATTCCGGTCCAGATGGATCATATAAAACATAAAATGTAAGTGTCTTTATCTCTTAGTGTTCAGGAAAGAAATGCAAGGTCTTTCTAACCACTGTGTACATATAACAGTCTACCTGCCGTGTATATGTAACAGTGCATGCAGCTAGGTAACACAGCTTTCCTTGCTTTCCTTTGTAGAATACTTGTTGAGGCCCAGCCACAGACACAAGGTGAAGGTGAAGGTAAAGGTAAAGCCACAGCAGACATCCACCGATGACCCAGGATCACAACAGAAGTGGACAGGGCAGGGCAGGCGAGGCCACAATCGCGCCGGCCGCCAGTGCCTAGTGTCAACGCCTCTCTGAAATTAAGTTTAATCGTGAAAAGTGCGTGCCCCGCACCCAGGGCGCCTGGACTCGAAACCCTGTTCCCAGAGTGGTGTCGGGCAAGTTGATTGTCATCGTCGTGTCTTCATTTCCTCAAGTGTGGAGTAGCAAACTCTCATTCTGTCTTACAGAAATAACGCCGTGGTTTCATCAGTTAGGGTATGCCCCGTGCTTTGCAGACTTCCTGAAAAAATGTGTCCAATAAATATTTCCTGGGGTTAATGTTCATTATTATTAAATCTATCTCAAAACTTGGAGGATCATCCTTTCAAAGCTTGACTGAGGTGTAACTCACATACCATGAAATTCATTAATTGGGTGTTTACAATTCAACGTACAAGCACAGAACTGTGCAACTGCTGCCAAAATCTGATTTTAGAACATTGTCGACACCCCCAAAGGAGCCCCGTACACATGAGCAGGCGTCCCCACTCCCCACCCTCACCCCAGACACGGGCAAGGTTCACTTTCTGTCTTCATGTACTTGCTTCCTTCAGACACGTCACTTAAGAAGTTAACACACAGTCTTGGGTGCCTACCGTCTTTGCCTTGGCATAATATTTCCCAAGTTCAGTCGTGTAGTAGCATGCCTCAGACTTTGACTCAGCTGAGGGCCATATAATATTCCATGGTGTGAATATTCGGGGTTGGTCATCCCTCGTCAGTTGATGGACACTTGGTTTGTTTCCGCTCTTATGCTATCATGACAATGCTGCCGTGAACATTGTGTGAATATACGTTTTCATTTCTCATGGATATCTGAGGTCTGTCCAGAAAAAGTCCCGCCCTGGTTAATATGAGAATGGTTTGTGCAACACTGGTATAAGCTGGAAGCCAAGGAGAGTAGACTGGAATGCGCATGTATGAGCAATGACGACTTCACTGTACTAGTCAGTGGGGGTGGTAGGTGCCATTGAATGAGCATGTGCACTGTGTGGCCGTCACATTCAAAATGACTGAGCGAGTAGAGCAATGGATCTGCATCAAATTTTGCGTTAAGCTTGAACATTCCTCTGTGGAAACTATTCAGGTGATTCAGAAGGCCACAGCTATGGGCAACTGGTGATTGGCAGCCTCATCACGACAATGCACCTGCTCATGCATCACGTCTTGTACAGAGTTTTCGGCAAAACATCAAATCACCCAGATGACTCAGCCCCCCTACAGCCCAGATTTGCTGCCCTGTGATCTGGCTTTTCCTAAAACTAAAATCTCCTTTGAAAGGGAAGAGATTTCAGACCATCAGTGAAATTCAGGAAGATACGACAGGGCAGCCAATGGCGATTGGGAGAACTGTGTGAGGCCCCAGGGTGCCTGCTTGGAAGGGGACTGAGTCATTGTTGTCCTGTGGATGCTTTGGATCTTGTATCTTCTTCAATAAGTATCTCTATTTTTCATATGATATGGTTGGATACCTTCTAGGCAGACCTTGTATATTTGGGAGCGGAACTGCTGGGTCACATGGACCCTGTGTTCAGTATTTTGTTTCTCTGCCGAACTGTTTTCCTGAGTGTCTGCATCGTTTTGCATCTTCAACAGCAGTGAATGGACAGTCCCCGTTTCTCCACCTCGCCGTCTGTCTGTTCCCTTTCAGCTGTCCTTGCAGGTGGGGAGTCGTTTCCTGTGGTTTGGGTTTTCACTTAGCTTTTCCCAAAGATAAAGGATACTGAGTATATTTTCAAGTATTTGCTGGCCATATACACACACACACCCCTCCGTATATATATACATATATATATGTATATATGTAAATATGTATATATTTGGGGCTGGTCACCCCAAATATATGTATATATATATCCAAATATATGTATATATTTCTTCATATATATCCAAATATATATATTTCTCATATATATGTGTGTGTATATATATATTTGGAGAAATGTGGATTCAGGCCCTTTGTCCACTTTTTAATTGGGTCATTTGTCTTTTGATTGAGTGGTAAGAATTCTTTATATGATCTAGGTACAGTTTCTTGTCAGATGGATGTCTTGGAAGTAATTTCTCCTATTTTGTGGGTGTGTTTTTGTTTTAATGTATTAAGGGTATGCTTTTAAGCACTGCAATTTTGAATTCTGTTACACTCCAATTTATCTATTTTTCTCTTGTCACTTTCGTAGTTGGTGGCATACATGAGAAAATTGCCTAACTCAAGATCACAGATATTTACTATGTTTTCTTAAGGAATTTTTCAAATTTCACTCTTGAAACATGTGTATCTGTGACCATTTTGCATCTGTTTTGTTCTGGGGTTTTTTTGTTTGTTTGTTTTTACATGGTGACCAGCTTGGGTACCAATGTGCTATTTTGCATGTGGATATCCAGTGGTCCAACACCATTTTTTGGTAAAACTATTTTTACCCCCATCGAGTTTTCTTGGTACCTCTGCCAAAAGCAATCAATCACAAGTACAGGGTCTATTTCTCGACTCCTAACTCTACTTCCTGGACTACCTGTCTCTCATTTGCGAACTCTGTCTTGGTTACAGTAGTTTCATGGTATCTGTTGGGAAATGTGAGTCTTCCCGCTTTGTTCTTTGCTTTTTAAAGATGGTTTGGGCTACTCTGGGTCCGCCCAACTTCTATGTGACCTTAAGGATCAGTTTTCTAATTTCTGCAAAACACCAGCAGGAATTACAGAGGGATTGCACTGAATCCATATATCAGTTTGGGAGCCATGTTGGCCACACTACGTTTGAAACATGAGATGTCTTTGCACTTGTTTAGATCTTTAATTCTCTCGGTGTGTTTCAAAATTTTCATTGTTTACATCTTGCATTTCTCCTGTTAAACTTATTCCTAGGTACTTCATTTTTTGTTTGTTTGTTTTATTGGGAATGGAATTGTTTCTTTATTCGGTTTTCAGATTGTTCACTGCTCATATGTAGAAACAAAGTTGGTTTTTGCAAGTGTGTCTTATACCCTACCACATTACTGAATCCCATTATTAGTTCAGATTCTTGTGTGTGTGTGTGTGTGTGTGTGTGTGTTCCTTTGGGTTTTCTACGTCCAAAATTATGTTGCCTACACATAAAAATATTTTCACTTCTTCCTTTATGATATGGATGCATTTTATTTATTTTTCTTACCTTAGCCATTGTCAGGGCTGGAACCCACAACACAATATCAGGTAGAAGTGACAAGAGTGGATATCCTTTACCTGTTTGTGACTTCAGGAGGGACTGACGGTCTTTCTCCATTAAGGATCATGCTAGCTGTGAGCAGGCTACAGGTACTCTTTCTCAGACCACACAGCCCCCTTCTATTTCTGGTTGTTGAACAGCTTTGTCAAAAAAGGGATGTGGGGTAGGGGGAGGTTGCTTTCACCTCATGACTGTTGCGAGCATGGAAAATATTGAGCCAGTAACAGTTTAGTGAAGAATTTTCTAATATGGGAATATGTTATTTGAAAAATATCTAATAAAGAGGGCCTTTATATATTCAGTGCAAACATAAAGTATATAACACTTTAAATTGTATCACACCCTAACTTTGCAAAGGGACAGAACACTTAGATAAATAGCTGTGGATAAAAATTATGAAAATCCTCTTTATAAACTATTAAAATGGGTCACAAATGTTTGATCATCTGAATTATCTCATTAAATGTCTGAAGATGCCACATGAGTTTTTAACAGGTAAACACCAATGTATCCGAAAGCGGACAACATTGGCTTTCCGTGGCAGATAATTAATTAATGCAGCTTTTGATTCTAGGTTTAATAATTTATTTGCCTATCAATGCCACTATAAAATCCCCAAAAGCACTTCACAAAATCTGCAAGGAGATAGAGTGAGCAGGTGTTATTAAGAGAACATGCAAGTTTCCTCAACAAATTGCCAGAAGTTGATTGTCGACCAACTGGGGAAGACCTGTGAGACCCTTCCAGAGTACACAAAAGGCAGGAATCCATAATTAAATTACAGTTAATCACAGATGGTAATTTTACAGCAGGTGCTCAACTTTGAAAGTGTAGCTCTGGACCACTTTTGTTCCAACACAGTGCTCATTCCCTGTTGGCTATCTGGCAATACTTTATGGTTAGAAAAATGGTTCTTTGATGGTGGAAATTTTATTTCACATAGTTCTGAAGTGTATGTGAAATGTTATTTCCATGTAAATGGTCATATAAATTTGGTTAGCATACACACCCAGTTATTTTGATTGTCTTTTAAAAAGCAAAGAACAAATAGCTTAAATAGTGTTTATCATAGACATAAAGCCCCTTGATTCAAAAATAGTCGTCATAGAAAGGTATTAGCAGGATTATGTGCAGCAGCAGCCAAGTTTTAAGAATTCCAAATTCCTCAAATTTATGAAAATGTAATAACTCGTGTAGTTAACAGCACCTTCAGTGACAAAATACAGGCTTATTCTTGCCACATTTCACCTCCAAACAAGTTAATAAAATAAGCAATGGATAATATACCTTTGAATTATTGGTAATCATCAAACTGTGTTAAGGGGAGGAATGGAATAACGAATATGTTAACATATTTAGAATGAACACTAACATTCTGTAAATAATAACTTTGTTCAGCTAAGCGGGCTCCTTTTCCGAACACGGAAACCGCGAAGCTGATCCGGATACATCCATCCCAGGGCCTAGTTACGAAGCAGCTCTGCAATGCAGTTACGTGTGGCTAAATGCGCGTTGCCGTCAGCACTCTCAGCCTGGGGATTTCATTATGAAAATTAACATCCGGGAAGCCACTAATTACCCATTTCTTCCATCTCTCTTCCCTGCCTCTCCGAGCCCTCGGTTCGGAAACGGGAGAGGAACGCTCCCGAGCCGCCCGGGTTTGGCACTGCTCCCTGGCAGCGCCGCTCGCAATCTGCTGTTTGCTGCACGGATCCAAATACGCGTTTCTCCTACACAGCCGCGTGCGCACGCGCACACGGGGGCCGTCGGCAGCCTCCCGCGGCAGGAGAAGGGCCCTTGCTCAGATGTTTGGAAGAAAGCTGGAAGCCGCTTTCTGGGCCAGGAGGTGTGTGGGATGGTGGAGGCGGTGTTGCCTCGGATCTGAGAACATGGTGACCGCCAGGAGGATGGGGTCAAACTTGAGCCCAGTAAACAGGAAAAAAAAAAAAAAAAACCACGTCACATCAATGAACAAAACATATAATTCAGAAACTCCAGAGTCAAATGGAAAGTTTCACAAAATTGATAAGGACCTTTCAAATCAAGGCTTTGGCAAGAAAAAAAAAGTTCAATGCGTGTGTCCGGGTATTGACCTCTGACCTTTTTTTTCCCCCCCAAAGAGAACTTTCCTGTACAGGCTAAACTGATCACTGCATTAAATGTGGGTGGGTTTTTGTATTTTGTTGTTGTTGTTTTTTGGTTGTTGTTCGTTCGTTTGTTTTATTAGACATCCCTTACCACGGGGCCTTTGCACATGTTATTCCCGGAGCGACTTCTTCCTCCTCCCACCTACAACTCACCTGTGCGTCTTCCCCGGTTCCCACAGGGAATAGCACCTCTGATCCCTGCCTTATGCCCGACACCATTGTGTCAGGGAAGCATTCCCAGATACCATCCATCCAGTGTTCAGCCACGTGATCTTCCAACGTTATCTTTAAGACACTCAGTATTTGTACCAACGTTACATTTTTGTTTGGTCTTGAAACTTCCTTTTTGTCCAATGAACTGTGTGCCCCTGACCCAGGGATCATTGCATCATGTCCTTGGTACCCAGCACGGTGCCTGTCACAGAGGTGCTGGGACTGAGCAGCCATTTTTTTAATGAGTAACTATTTTATGCCAAATAACAACGATTTCATGGTTTAGAAGATTTTTAAATAAGAATATCTCAACTTCTGTCTCCTGTTAACTACAGAAGAGAAACACTAAGGGAGAGCACTCTGTTATGAGTTGTGAATGAGCTGCCATGTTTAAAACCTAGAGGCCTCGAATATGTATTTAATATGGACTCAGCACCAGCTGTATTGCAGAATAGGAGATGTATTTTTTGGACTGAGAAAAAAAGTCATGGCTATCGCTCTGTTGGATGTCTGGTGTGTGGACATAAAGATATTACGCACACGCACGTTCACCTCGGGTTGAAAGTTTGAGGGCAGAAAAGCATAGCTTATCTCACGCATATCTAATGGTTTGTTGCCGCTGTCATTTCAAAAACTATTGAGAACGACCATTGATTACCCTTGTTATATAAATCCATATACTGGAATTCATGGTCTGGCGTGTCCATTTTACAGTGCTGGTTTGAACAGTAGAAGGCACTTACGGAGGCTCTGAGAGATTCAGTGCACAAACATAGTCCCCACACCGGGGTGAATTCTGTGCCTCGGATAAATCCGATACAAAGGCAAGTAGATATAATGAGCTGTGTCACCAACCAATGGCACATGACCTACATTTTAAAGACACGCCAGTGAGTAAACGCTTTGAAGGCAAATATTGTATTTCCTAAAAAGCTACCATGGCAACTAATTTCCTATCAGTCAAAAAGATGTTTATACATTGATGGGGTGTGTTTTCTAAGGAGTGCCCGACTCTTTAGAAATCACAGCCCTGTCTGTCATCACGTCATCATACCTGAGCGGTAAGTGTATTGGCCCACGCCTCGGTCCTCACAAAGGAACCAAGGTATAAATTAATGCAATGCTTTGCCTGTATTTTGTTAAATGTTATGGAAACGGTCCATTTTATATTTCAAATGTACTTATTAAAATCGTATTCAAATTCCTTAGTTAAAAATCCTATGCTTCATGCAATGGGAGCACAAAGGATGTTCGCTGGAACTCCGGTCCTCAGCTGCGTTCGTGGGATTCGGTGCCCTGACACTCTGGCCCACGGAGCACAGGTGGCCACTGAGCTAAATCCACGTCAGTCATTCCGATGACACTTTAAATTCTAATGCTTTCTCTCTTAATTTTAATACTGCTTAGAAAACACCTTTATTTTACACATACCTAAACATGGGTAAACAATGAAATGTGTGCATGCATATACACTTTTCTAAAAAGCACAGTATAAAAAAATAGTGTTGACTAAGTCAGTTTTAGAAAGCCATTCCTATATGCATTCGTATGTACACTGACTCTTTACTCTGAACTTAGAGCTTTTTTTTCTGATGAAGATATTGTTGGCTATATTCCCCTCTTTTTGTTCCTCCTACAGATTTTCCGCAGAATTATGGATGCTTTCCTTTTACCAGGCACTGTCATTCAGTTCAGCGTAGTGGGCAACGTACAGGCGTCAGGAGAGAAGGTTCAACTTTCTCCTGAACAGGTCCAAATGGAGAAGTCACATGTGTGTTTAGAGTAGATGTATTCACTTTAAATGTGAGAATCATGAAGATCTTGAATTATAATCTCTCAATCCCTAGTTCTCCTTTACAGAAAACCTTAAGGACATAGAAAAATCCTTTACTTGTGTCTTAGTTGTAAGCTCACAAGTGATGGCCCAACACATGAATGTTAAGCCGTAGTATTTTATCAAAGAAGTGGGAGCAATGCTACAGACTTATGAAGTTAACAAAAACATGTAAATTCTGTTCTTTCCTGGAAAAGCAAGATCAAATGTAGTTCCCTTTGTTGATCCTTTGGTTTGCATGATTATTGTCTCCTGGTGTGAAGCGTTCATCCCTGGTCATTCATAACAGGTGTTTGAAGGATGAATGTTTAGAGAAGAGAAGGCCTATCTCTGCTACATGGAGAAGTCCAGACGATCTCTAAATCATTTTAAGTAATTCGCACCCAATGTTTCTTTAGGAAGCTGGAAGAATCTATTGTGTGCTTATCCTGGAAAGTGTAAAGTGAGTTACCTGGTGTGAGGGAAGAGGGCTGCAAATGAAAAGGTCACATGATTTCTTACACCGGCTACTAGGAACTCAAAGAGGAAATAACTTGTCGAAGAAAAGAGTGTCAGGAAACAAATGTATCATAATATAAATCAAATTTTATTCAAAAAAGACAAACCATTCTGTCAAAAGTCAGGTCAAGGTTCTCAAGTGGAATCTCCAGAAAATCCTTTCTGCTGCTGCAAACATACCTCAGAAATGGAGGCAACCAGAGAGATCACCGCCCCAGAGTCACAACAGTGGAGGTGCTCTGTAGATACTTCATACCCGTGACGAGGACAATCAAACCCACAGGACAGAGGAAATTTAAATGATGTAACAAAGGTGAAAGAAAATTTCTGCTCCGTAGATATGTTTATGAAAAAACAAAAAATAAAAGTAGTCATCACAATAATATACTCATGTCTAGAAGTGTCTTATGGACTAACGTTACAATCATTTAGACATAACATTAAATCTAAGAAACACAGGAAAGTCTATAAGGTCATGTACACATGTTGAAGACATGAACACACACTGTGACCTTCATAAATGATTTTCAATAACAAGTGGTTGGCCCAAATTTGAAACCTGGGTGTGGAAAAGTGTTAGGAGGCCGCTTTCATCAGTACCTGGGCTGACACGCAGAAAGTGACCCTGGCCAGGAAGGGAAAACAGGATTTTGGGGATCATATCTGAGTATTCTCAGCATTTGACAAGGACAAGAAATCTGGTATCTTCAGTTTATTTATCTAATCATCAAAAATAAGTGAAGGTCCTAATATGTACCAGGAGCCCCACTAAGTGCTGGGGGATATAATGGTGAATCAAAGATCTATGTGTTTTCCTGTAAACTGAGCAGAAAAAAATGCAGGACGTGCAGCAGACTCCAGTGACAAGACGCGTTGTTTGTTTGCTAAATCGTTAAATGTGAGTGGTATGGAAGGATGTTTTCATGCTGGTGAGGAGAAGCCAGTCCCTATGGTGCAAGACAGAGAAGGGCTTAACACAGCCATGAAATCCCTCTGTAACTTTCCTGGAACAGCAGAAGGAAAAAGGGACACCTAAAATTTTGGAAATGTCTGTCATTAGAGTCAACCCAGTCTTACCCAAACTATCTGATCCCTAGCAGAGAAGCGGGGCAGACAGGGAGGGTGGATGGGACAGCACCATGTGTATTTCAGCCCACTGGAAGTCTGTGTGAAAATCAGTCTTCTCCTGGCTGGCGTAGCTCAGTGGATTGAGCACAGGCTGGGAGCCAAAGTGTCGCAGGTTCGATTCCCAGTCAGGGTACATGCCTGGGTTGCAGGCCATAACCCCCAGCAACCACACATTGAAGTTTCTCTGTCTGTCTCTCTCTATCTCCCTCCCTTCCCTCTCTAAAAATAAATAAATAAATAAATAAATAAAATCTTAAAAAAAAAGAAGAAAAGCAGTCTTCTCCGAGGCTAACAACGGTGCTCTTTTGTAAGCCCGATGCTAGGTGTGTGCGTTGCCCAAACGAAATTGAACGTATTCTGATCGTTGTCTTCCATATTATGCACAGGTTTATGCTAAATGCCATGTTTGTAAAATCCCCTAAAATGCTATTTTGTAAATACTTATAATAAACAGTGTGCGGTAATGCAGATGACCATTGAAGAAATAGCAATTTCATAATTATAAACTGTGTTCTAGCTGTTTGGGCTTTATTTTCCCATATCAGAATAGTATTACCAAAATTTTAGCGTCATTGTTTAATGTGCATTAAAATGTAACTATTAGCAAGACAACCATTTGCAAACATAACAGCGTGAGTAAAACATTTAGTGCTGTGACTGGTTCATCGGGAGCATTCATTAAATGTTGATTGTAATTATCGTCATTTGCATTATCTGCTACTTCCTGAATTTAGCAACAATGATGACAAAAAAAAAACACATTAACCCAGAGTGTGAGTTCAAATAAAATATTGCTTTTATTAAAAATGGCAATAAAATAGAAATTATAAAAATGATTTATGAAAACATCTATGGATGTTATTAACTATGTCCAAGGCCAGATTTTCCATGAAAAAGTTATTGTTGACCTCACTTGGTTTCTATTTCATCTGTTGTTTGACATTAGCCTCAGAATTCTTCCTATGAAGTCTGCCACTTTACGTATACATATTGTTATTTTTCCTTTTACGCCTCTATTTAGCCACAAAACACACAAATGCCTATGAGATGAAAGAAACATGAAGTGTTGTGATAGAAGTGACTGTTTTGGAAGCACAAATGTTAATAGAAATGTTTTAAAAGACATTTTACGGATTCGGGTATTGGTTCTAATGATAATATAATGCCTCATTCTTGAGATTATCAGTGAACCCGATATACCTGTGCACGTATACATTCCTCTAATATCTTAATCAAAGTATAGTATATGTGGCAGAACTACCAAAGTGAAATTATATCCAGGCACATTCTCACTGATTACGTTGTCTAAGAGATTGATGGGACAATATTGCTCTCATATTTATGAGAGAAGAAAGAGGAAAAGAATTCTTTATGTTCCGTAAACGTGAGTGAAATCCTTAACCAAATTCTGACACCTCTAATTAGAACTTCCAGGAGGCAAAGGAGCCCTGTCTCTGAAGTACAGACAGTCAGACACATTTAGACACAGATAAACAATGTTAATTACGATTTATAAAACCTATTTGTTTCGGGAGGAAATAAACCTTCCAATCAGGACTTCATCACCTGTGACCTTCTGTTTGTTCCCCATAATTATATGCACTTTCTCAATCACTGCTTCGTCTAAGAATCTATATGTGTACATTATGGTCTATTTAATTTATTATGGTATAGAATAAGAGGTATATGGAGCAGTGGAGGCAAGAATATATGCGCGGATACGGCACAGAGACCTGGACGAGCCGAATTAGACTGCACTCGTGGGGAGAGCAACAGACCCACTAAACGTTCGGCAGAGCCCCAGGTGGCCGCGCCGCAAGCAAAAGCGCATCTCCCCAGTCTGGATGGCACACAACTGGGAGAACGGGTTACCGCCTCCTGTAGAATTGAGTGTATTTCTTGGAGGGTATCGATGCCAGTCTTTCACCTCACGTTAGACAGAACCTTTCTTCCTTCTCAGCTGCAGTAATAAACATTTTCAAGGGTTGGACGAATTGAGGTGTATCTATCACAAACATTTTTAAAGTCTAACACAGAAATGTGTGGTCAAATAAAGGATGTTGCATGCACATAATTTAATTAGCATGTAATTTGTTGCCATTTGATACAATGCGTATAGCAGTATTTTGATGCTGTGTGTATCCGTCAGCCTGGGCTGCCAAAGCCAAAACCATAGACTGGGCTTAAAGAAAGTAAAATGATTGTCTCCTCATTCTGGAGGCTGGAAGTCCAAGGTCGCGGTGGCAGCACAGTGAGGCTCTGGAGGAGGCTCCTTCCTGGCCACGTCTCACAGGGCGGAGAGAGCAAGCTCCCTCGCCTCTCCCCTTCTGAGGGCGCCAATCTCATGTCATGACAAGGGTCCTGCCCCTGTGGCTTCTTCCACACCTGGTCCCCTCTCAAAGGCTCCGTCTCCAAACACCATCGCATCGGGGGCTACGGCTTCCGGGATGCATTTTGGGGGAAGCTAATTTAGCCAAAGTGCTGTGTACATACTCCAGTGCAGCGTTGCCATAAAATCTGTCCTCCAAACTGGAATACGGTCACTCTCTTGGGCAAGAAATGGGTTCTGAGCCTTGGCTGGCATAGCTCAGTGGATTGAGCGTGGGCTGCGAACCAGTGTCAGATTCCCAGCCAGGGTACATGCCTGGGTTGCACGCCATAACCCCCAGCAACCGCACATTGATGTTTCTCTCTCTCTCTCTATCTCCCTCCCTTCCCTCTCTAAAAATAAATAAATAAAACCTTAAAAAAAAGAAATGGGTTCTGCTTATGAACAGGAAGGGTTGGACACTTGGACAGCCTCGGCAAAGAGGGGGTCCATCCTCTCACAGGCACGCAGTTTAGAACAGAAACCACTTTCTAAGTTTAACACGCCTGCTGAGATTTCTGCCCGCCAGTCTAGAGTGCGTGGTACTGTGAACTGGACATCTCTGAACAGAGAAGAGGTATTGTTTGTGCACCTAGTGGAGAAAGCTAAAGGGAGAAGGAACACTGGTGGAGAGTCCGCGTTAAGCATGGTGCTGTCAGTTTTATAAACAGTATGCACTAGGGATGTGCGTTGTGATGCCTCCATTTGCACTTCAGGAAAAGCACAGAAAATCCAACATGTTGGTGAAGGTTATAGATCAGGGGAATACGCTGCTGGGGTTGGAATCCCAGCTGCACGTCTCACTACTATGTGGCATTGTTTAAAAGGCTGTGTCACCTCGACAAAGTGCCTTCATTTCTCTGGGCTTCGGTTTCCTCATGTCTAACATTTGGGTCGTAAGAGTATCTATGTCATAGGTCAAATGAATGTGTGTGTGCGTGCGTGCTCATTCAGAAGAGAATGGTGCGTGCAGTAGGTTAGTGTGTCCTACGAACGTCATTTTTGCTTTCTACCTTTCCATGTTAATATTGTCGATACACTGAAACGCAGAGAAGTTAACTACAGGACGCTTGCAAATGTGGACCCACTGTTTTGAAATGCAAATTGACCTGTAGAAACTGTAGGGCTTCCGGTTCATGACCTGGGAAGGAAGGAAGCCAGATATGGGCTTGGGAATCTCCAAAGTCTTCAGTAGTACTTAATTCTGTAGTTGATTTGGGTGCTATTCATGAACTATGATGTAGGACCTTGGATATGAATGGCACATTGGAAAAAAGCAGCCATTGCGTTGTGTATTTGTGTGTATATGTATTCATATAATTTATTGTTAGATATGTGTTTCCTTAAATATTTACACAACAGTGCTAGTGACACGAGTGTTGAATGACACTATCTTCTATTAATGACTATGATTTTACCTTTCTCCAGTATTGAGTTTTTATATACACCTGAATCTGAACTGTTCTGTATCATTGATTTACTTGTGCCTTTAATTGGAACATTTCTATTCTTCATTTTAATTACAAGATATTTCATACAGCACAGAACAGAGGAAAACACATCATAAAATAAATATGCAGCACGAACATTGTAATTACTATTTTAATATCTGGAAGGTAAGCCACTGCCGTTATGCTTTTCCCAAACTGTGCTGACCAGCACCCCCTTGTTATGCTTCCCCGTGAACTCGGGATCTCTTTCTTTTTATTTCCAAGAAAATATTGTTGTGGGTTTCAATGGAGCGTGTAAAACCAGAAGCATTCTTCATCTTTCTCATAATCGGTATTGATGGTAATGTCTTTAAGTCATGAGTCACGATGTAAAGGATTCCACAAATGCTGACTCACCCTGCTGCTTTATGTTATGTGTTTGGATGAGTTTAAATTTTTGTAGCCACCTAGACCTCGCCTTGCTGCTATTAGAAACAATTCAAACCGAGTTTCCAAAGCCCCTTCCCGGGGACACTTTGCCCACCATTGCTCGTCACACAGTCACGGCCACAAAAAGAGGTCAGCGCAGACTGAAATGCTCAAACGTGTGGTTTACATCCTGTCTGGATGCGTCAGGGGGCAGCGGTCTGGGGCTTTGTGTGATGGGCGTAGTTCCCGAGCAGAAAGCCCTGATAGTATTAATCTCACCCTAACCTCCAGATCAATCTCTGAAACTGCTTTTCTATGCACTGTGAAATTGCCTTCGGAACGTCTTCCCTGTTTTCCCCTCAAAAAATAATTTAGTTCATCGTGCCAGTGATTACTGTTTACTGTATTTTTTCATAGTGTTAGAAATGATCCTGCAGCAGACATACTGGGTTGGCTAAAAGTTTTTACTTTTTTCAATTTATTTTTATTTATTTTTAATTTTCATTGTTCAAGTACAGTTTTCTGCCCTTTACCCCCATCCCAGCCTACCCCCCCCAATCCTCCCCACCTCCCCCCATCTCCATTCCCCTCTTGTTATTGCCCCTGTGTCCTTTATACTAGTTCCTTCAAACCCTTCCCCCGCTTCCCCTGAAATTCCCTCCTCTCTCCCCTCTGGACACTGCCAACCTATTCTCAATTTCAGTGTCTTCGGTTATATTTTGCTTATGTGTTTGTTTTGTTGTTTATATTCCTGTTAAAGGTGAGATCATATGGTATTTGTCTTTCACTGCCTGGCTTATTTCACTTAGCATAATGCTTTCCAGTACCATCCATGTGGTCACAAAGGGTAGGAGCTCCTTCTTTCTTTCTGCTGCATAGAATTCCATTGTGTAAATGTACCACAGTTTTTTGATCCAGTCATTTGCTGATGGGCACCTAGGTTGCTTCCAGTGCTTGGCTATTGTAAGTTGTGCTGCTATGAACATTGGGGTGCATAGGTTCTTTTGGATTGGTGTTTCAGGGTTCTTAGGATATAAACCCAGCAGTGGAATTGCTAGGTCAAAAGGCAGATCCATTTTTAGTTTTCTGAGGAAATTCCATACTGTTGTATTTTTTTTATTTTGTATCTTTCTGTAAGATAGCTCTGGTAGCACTTAGTTGTCCCTACCTGCATTTGAAGCAATTTTGTTAGATCGTATTGTGACAGCTGTCACATCAGCATACATTTTAAACAATATCAAAATTGGTGAATTTTTGTGTCGCCATTTTAACATTGAAGATGGAAGACAGTATGCAGCATTTTTGGCATATTATTCCAAGAAAGGTAAAAACATAACTGAAACACAAAAAAGGTGTGTATGGAGAAGGTGCTGTAACGATTGAACGTGTCAAAATTGGTTTGCAAAATTTTGTGCTAGGGATTTCTCTGGACGATGCTCCATGGTCAGGCAGACCAGTTGAAGTCGATAGCGATCAAATCAAGACACTAGTTGAGAACAATCAACATTATAGCACACAGGAGATAGCTGACATACTCAAAATATCCAAATCAACAAAGTGATCGGTGAAAATGAAAAATGTGTCTTTTGTTTTATGGGTTAAAACTACAGGAACTTTCTGGCCAACCCAACAATTGGGAATGACATATGACCCGTGGTCTTTCTCTAGGTCATTGCCCCCTATGTTCGGTCTTTAAATGTGTTCTTACTTTTGTTTCAGTCAGGAAAAAATGATAGAAAATAGACTTTATCCATATAAATGATTGTTTTTATTATTTATCTGTAACCAGCCTCTGAGTATGTGTTCTCTTTCTCTCGTTGACCCTCCCATATCTTTCTGAATCCATGGTCTTCACCCACTTGGTTCCTATTGATGGAACCGAATGAGGTCCCCCGCTCTGACACCATAGATGTCCCTACTGACAAATGCCACCCGAAGGAATGATGATCATCCACTCTAAGGATCTCTGTTTATTGAATCAAAAATTGTCCATTCCATGAACTAAGACATACATGTTATCTCAGGGGATGAAGATCTATTGTAAGGCTGTGTGAAACTAAGTACTACATATTTGTAGTACTGTTAGGGGACCAAGGTGTGTAACTTTGTGGTTTGATCGGCTGGGCTTCTGGAAGAGCACAAGGTCGTTACTAACCAGCAGCAGAGCCCCCAGGCACTGCAGTGACCTGGCAGCACACTGAACCAGCTCCTTTCCTCCCTGCCTCTCCCTTTGCACCCCTGCACTCCCACCAGCTGCTTCCTCTCCTGTCTCCTCTCTGTGCTAAGGTTTCACTCTCTCACGGGGTCTGCTTAGTGGCTCATCTCTGCTTTCCCCTGCTCTGCTGCTCCATACCGATGTTTTTTTAAACTATCATATCTGGCTGAGCTAGTCAAGCCCTTCCATTGACCGATTTAAAAATCTTCCATTTGGAAGTGACCTCACATCGAGCCAATGATCTCAAAATGCGGCCTGTGACATCTCAGGGGTCCCTGGCATGCTTCAGGGACTCTGCAAATTCAAGACAATTACCCTGATGATGCTAGGATTTCATTTCTCTACTCACCGTATTGTCACTTGCACTGAGGATGCAAGAGCTACGAGGTGTCACATTGCTCCTGCATGAACCGAGGCAGTACTGGCACCAACTGTATCATCAGTCCTGGTGCTGCTCATGCCGGCACTACTCCTAGTACTAGTGGCAGTCTTTGCAGCCGTGCTTCCCCCAAAAGAAGGTTCCAGTTTTGCTGGAAAATGTCCTTGAAAAAGCAGGGGTAATGATTGATGTTATTAAATGTCAGTCTCTGAGTGCACGTTTTAAAAAAAACTGACAGTGTGGAAGTTATTTATAAAGCACTTTCCCTGCATCCTTATTCATAATGATGTCTTGGGGGGGGAAAAAAACCATTCGTGCCATTGAGTTCCACCCTGAATTGGAGGCTTTTCCAAAGAGCATTGTTTTTACTAGTAGGAGTGACTGGCAGACAGATAATGATTATTGAGACTCGAGTGTCTGTCAAATACTTTCCTGAAAATGAGAGAAGCCAGCCTGCCACATCAAGGAGAGCAAACAGGGACCGTCGCCAGAGGTAGTACGTGAGCCCCAAGGTGTTCTAGGCGGAATGCTTTTGTCCCCCTTCAAATCCATGCGTTGAAACCCTAACACCCCAATGGGGTGGTACCAGAAGACCGGTCTCTGGGAAACATTTAGGACTAGATGGTATCCTGAGGGTGGAGGCCTCACGAAAGGGATTAGCGCCCTCTATGGGTCAGAGATTGTGCAGCTCTCTGCCCCCCACCGCGGGAGGTTACCAGAAGCCTGCGGTCTGCAGGTGGCCCAAGGGTCTCAGCAGAGCGCCACCGGCCGGCGCTCTGATTTGGGGCTTTCAGCCTCCGGAATGGTGAGAAAGCACATGTCCGTGGCTCGTAAGCCACCCAGGCGATGCTCCTTTGTTCTGGCAGCCCAAGTTAAGACTCGAGAGAAAACTAGAATTTGGGAAAAGGATGAGGTTGGCAGCTTCCCAATGCCTGCAGAAGCAGCTGATGACACCGTTCATGTTGCTAATGCATGTGATTTCTTGGGATCATAAAAAATGTGTCAACTTTTGAAAACAGGCATTACTCAGCAAACCAGCCTTTTCTGAAACCCCGCTTCATTGTGTGACAAAATCATGCATGAGCCAAGGAACCACCCAAAAGTACAAAAAAAGCTGGTAAATGTTAATGTAATAAACAAAATAGTCATTCATACTGTTTTACATTCCACACATTAAAATAAACATTTAGGAAACACTTGCGGAGTTTGGGTATGATATCAAAAAAGAATATCCTCCATGATATAAAGGGCTATTAATATACTGCTCACTTTTCTCTGAACATATCTGTATGAGGCTGGATTTTCTTCATACAATTTATCCAGAGCTACAAATCACAACAGAGATACAGAAGTTCAACTGTCTCCTGTCATTCCAGACATTAAGGAGATTTGCAAAACTGTAAATCAGGACCAGTCTTTTCACTAAATTTTGTTTGTTTTGGAAAATGCAGTTATTTTTTTAATTAAAAAATGTCGTAATGGATTCGTTAAAGCTGTCTTTAAATGTCAATGAATATTTTAAATTTTCGCAGTCTCCTTTTTTTTCAATCACAGTTGACATTCAATATTGTTTTATGTCAATTTCAAGTATATAGCATAGTAGTCAGGCATTTACATATTTTAAGAGGTGATTTCCCCCTGTAAACCTGGAAACCATGTCTCTTCACTACATTGTTTTTTTTCTTGTGCTTGATTTAACCTCTTATTTTCTATAGTAACATGTTACAAGTTCCAGAAGGTGGAAAAATTAGGTCATCACAGCCCAAGAATCATAAGGGCTTTGGAAAACTCAGCAGCATTTTAGGGCACACAAAACACCGATAGTTGTGTCTCTTTGTCTCTGTCTCTTTCGTGCGTGCATGGGTGCACATGAAATGCTGATTATTTAACGTTTTTCATTATGAAAGGGACTCTTACCATACAAAGTGAAGATAGGAAAGTCTCTCATATAATTGAACCACATCGGTAAACTAGAATGAGACAGAGAGAGGGAGAGAGGGGGAAGGAAAGGGGGGGAGGAAGAAGGAGGAAACTAGGTGTTGGTAACATTTGTTTTGGTAGCATCCACTACTTCTCAGTGACGCTTAGGCTGAGTCAAGACCCATTGCGTTACATTTTAGTTAAATTAATCAATAAAAGTGGTACTTTAAAAATCCTTCTATTTTCTGTTAATTGAACATAAAAGAAATCCTGAATTATGTTCAGACTTTTGTTTAGGACAACTTAGCTTGAGTCAATGTTATAATGCATGTCCTAAGACAATAATACAAACAAAAGTTAACTACTAGGTCGTGAAGAATAGCATTCCCACATCCAAGACACTGTAGCCAGGCTCACTCACAATACTGTAAGATGCTGAGTGGTGAAATATGGTGTATCCTTTGGAGCCAGGGCAGAAATTGATGGACATAGCAACACATAATGTAAATTTATGTTTTGAGCATATTTATTAAATGCAAGGTACTGGGATAAATTTTTTTATGAACAACATCTTATCCTCAAATGGTAATAATAAATGTATCTTAATATTAATATAGGAAATATTGAAAGAACTAGACGTGTTATTGCTATGAAATAATTGTCATAAGAAGTGTTTTGGTGTTGAAAATTTATTTTGTGAATCCACCGGGCCCAGGTCTGGGGTAATTGGAAAGGAGATTTAAGTCCGTATTACTAGCCCGGGAACAGCTAGGCAAAATGGAATGAGCTATTTGGTGCGGCAGCGAGAGCTGGGAATGCTCACCGTGTGCAAATTCCATTTTCTCAAAATATGAAAGCGCATAAACTAGCAAATAATGCACATAAAGTCGAACAATAGATTAAATAACATTTAGACCATCTTCCAACCGGACAATTGATTTGATGAACACATGTGACCATATCAATAATCTCATTGGGAAGTCTCAGTTATGGTGTGAGAGCTAATGGCCCTTTGGAGCCCTCAAAGGGCCAACTACCAAACACAGTGTTTTATTTATGTTATTGTATTTATTCCACACAACTCTCTCTAAGATACTGGCAATATTGTACTTTTCGGATAAGGAACTGCAGATAAGAAAGCAAAATAATTTTCTGAGTTCCCTAGCCTAATGGGTGGTAGAATTGGTATTTGAACCCATAATTACTCAAGGTTGTTTTTCATTTTGTTTGTTTTATTTTATTTTTTTACTGCTATTCATAGCTTTGGCCAAAGAAGCCGTGGCCAGTCTTGTTAATATAAGAAATCACTTATTGCAATAATGAGTTCACCTAAATAAAAGTTCTGGTAAAATCTTACAGTCATGGTATGACAACTACTATGTATTCCATCTTCAAAGAAATAACAAAAATCTCATATTTTCTTCTGAAAAACACACTACACATGTGAGCAGGTTCGTGTGTCTGTGCACATACACACATACACGCACACACCGCATCTAATTATGCTTTTATTTTTTAACATTCAATGAATATATATTCTAGATATTCTACCTTAACCCTGGACATTTCTTTCGGGAATCATTTGTTAACCTCTTGTAAATATCTCCCACCATTGATCTTTGCCGAAGGTGAGTGCTTTCAGTAATTAAGGGTGAAGGATTAACAGCCCTTGATCAAAATGCAGTCTTATAAGAGAAAAAAAAATGCAGACACAAAAATAAAATCCCTAATATCAAAAACCGCAGCTTCATTTTCAGGCTGCTCTCGATATCTTCTAAGAGGAACAAATGCCATGAATCATCGGCCTAATTATAGGAACGTCAGGGCTTGGTTGAGCTTGCAGCAACATTTATTCTCTGTGCTTGGTTACATCTCTGCAGTAATTACAGAGATTTGGCGATGCTGCTAAATAACCGCTGACCATAAATTACAGTTAGACCCAACAGCTTTGGAAACTGATAGCCGGGCAGCTACACTTTAATTTACTGATCCTGTTGTCATTAGTGTAAAGTAGGTGGTAAGGTGAAAAGAGGGTCAGGGTTAAATCCTTCACACGTTGAAATTCTTCCCGCAACCAGAGCCCACAATTAACCTTCATAAAAGATTATCCGCAGTCTTTTTTGCAAGAGCGCCATCTGCTGGTCCACACATGCGATTCAAATCACTTCATATATATTTATTAGTATAATCCTTTGCAATAGCCTATTTATTTCTGCATATGGCAAATGCGCTGGATTTATAATATGAAGGACAATATTTATCACAATGGAATTCTTATCAAGTTGTTTAAATTTGTAGTTTAAACAACATGATTCTAAGTGTCCCTGTTTTTTGTGGTGGCATTTTGCTTGCAATATTTTTGTTTATGTGTTTTTTTTTTCTTTCCTAGAAATGCTAGACTTTGTAAAAATTTGAATGTGGGAAGCTTATAGTTTAGAACTATTCTGAAAGTTTATTTGGAGCAGTTGATTGTGATAATCCAAGACAATTTAAGTTGAATGAAGTAATTGCAAAAATATTATTCCAGTTGATTTTTTTAAAGTCATGTGGTATATTTTATGAAGGACAATTGTGCAGTGTTCTCTTGGTTAACTGGCCTCTCGCCTTTGCATGTGTATGTGTGAGGGAGAGAGATTCTCATTTCAGTTCAGTCTGCACACAGAATGACATCCATTGCAAACACACTGTACACTTTGTATCTTTGTCATTCGTTGCCTTTGGCTTTAGTGATCACGACCAAACATTCTTTCCTTTTACACCAAGTGAATGGTTGTGCTTGCATTGTGCACTTATTGTGATGGAGTTACATTTTTAACTGACCAAACTACCTTTCAGTTACAAGCATACATTTTAAATATATTTTTAAAAAAGGAATAGATGCTGATACGGTATACCGTATCACTTTTAATTCCAGAATGTATTCTTATGTAAAATGATATATTAGATTTTTGAGTACCTATATGATGAGATGGAAACCTAGTGTGCTATAATTTATTTTTAACCTAAATGATACTATATCAGGCATAAGCATTACTGTTATTTTTGTGCGATGTATCAATATACCTACAGATACACTGTAGGAGAAGGCAGTTGTCTTTTAAGCAGCACACATACCAAGGCTCAGGCACAAAGCACATCTGGGCATCTAGACTTTGACCATGTTCTTGCCCCTCTTTCCTTAAACCCAAATAGAGCATCTCAAAGATTCTTAACACCCACCTGTCACATTCTTGAGTTTCTGTTCATATGAGTCTTCACTCGTACTAATCTGAATGCCATTCTAGAGAACGAGTTGAACAGGGGAGTCAAAGGTTGGTACTGCATCCTCCACTCACTGTTCATTGTCTGTGTTGACCTGTTTTCGTCTGTTTCCCTGCCTGCACAGTTTACAACATCTACTGGAGAAGGTTAATGAAAGACTAGGTCCTCATACCCATGAACAAATGTTCTGTAAAATATATAGCACTTTACCAAGCTAGTAGTAATTCTTAATGGGCCCCATGTCCGCCTATATTTCCTCATTTAATCCTCCGAAATGACACTGGGAGGTAAGTAAATCTTCCGAGTTTTACAGTGATAAAATTAAAGGAGGCTCAACGGCACACTCAGATTAAAGCTCCAAGTGGTGGAACCTAGGCTCAGACCCAAGTAATTCTGTCTCTGTAGCCAGAAAGCCACAAGGACACATCATTTTGTCATACAAATTCACCCATTCAGAAATGTGTAAATAACAATGAGAGAGAATTGGCTTTTCAAAATTCTGTTCTCGAATAAATTAGTGTATTCAATACAACACAAAGTTACTCTGAAGACCCACATTTTAAAATGTATTTTCAGCATCACAAAATGTATTGTCTAAACATTTCCAAATTTTCTCTTTCACAGAGAAATCAATCTTAAACAATTACATGTCATTTTACCATTCATAAACATTAGCTTGAATTAAAAATGATAAAGAAACACTTTCACATCGAAAACAAATATAATAGAAAGGGCAGTATGATTCAGGCTTTCTATGCTAACCAGTCAAATCTGCTGTCTCTCTGGGTTCAAAAATGGAGACGTTTCTAATAAGTAAAGCAGCGACAATTAATACGGGATTTGAGAACAATCGAAATTAATTATGTATTTGCACAGGAATAAAAGGATCTGTCCGTGTCTTCAGGTTGTATCTCCAGAATAACGTAACCAAACTACTCACTATTGATAGCATTGTACCTGTGCAAGGAAAAAAATACAAAACCGGCTATGGTGTGTGACAAGCATAAAATGGGGTCTTGTCATTTAATTTTTGTGTGACTCTGGCCACAGGTGTCCACTGGGAAGAACGACGTTTTGTGGAACGTCTCTGCGAACTTTGCTTTGGACACCTCTGGGAAACACTTTCAGAAATAAACTTTTTACTTATTCTTGTTTCTATTATAAAATGGATAAGTTAATTTTCTGGCCAGATTAAAGTACCTGGAATAATACTTGAAATGCATTTTCATGACCTACATTTTTAAGCCAAATGTTTTACTAAATCCATGCTCACCTTTAAGGTACATAGGAAGAGTTGAAAAATATAAAACGGTGCGCGGACTTGAAATGATTGAGCTGTTCCGAGCGCATACACAGAAAACTCACTCTCCCGCAACCATCCTTGTCCTCGCTGCCCCGCAGGTGAGGGCCGGCAGGGGGAGCCGGTGCCAGCTCGTTCGAGGTAAAGGAGCTGTCCACCTTGAACACCTCCTGTTCTAATGTTCAAAGCATTATTTTTGAACTTTTATGCTGTTTCCTGCTACCTTTTGTATTTGGAATTTTTAAAAAATTATATCTGGCTGCCAAATATGTTTGCTCAACTCAACATACGAAAGGGAACCCACGGTAAACGGATGCTCAGTTCGGTGGAAAGGTATCGTGTAGGCACCCAGCAAGTGGGGTCTCTCTTCACACACATTTTCTTGAATTAAATTCTTAACTGTTTTCTAGCATCACCACGTAAATTCTCGCTGACATGCTACACCAACTCCTAGTAACTTGGATCTCAATGGTTTTCTAGTGAAACCCATGGAGTATATATGGTCAACATGTCTTTTACCTGGAGAAACAAAACAAAAGACTATTGTGCTTCAGAATGGTCTTGGGCTCGGTTAATTCACTAAAAAAGGCGAAGACATATGATTTCATGCTTCCCCGTTGGGGGTCCCATTAAAGGGGAGAGATTCATGAGATTTATGGTTTTAAATAGGAAGCTGTTAGCAGCAGTCAGAGAGGAGGCAGGATACACTCCTTCCTTTCACCCGAGCCCGCAGCCTGCAGGCCGAAGGATCGGGAAACTTCCCACCGGTGAGTCTCTGGCTGTACCGGGAGCAGGCAGGTCTCCTGAGACATCCCTGGAATGCCCAGTATGCCCCTCGCAGCGCAATTTTACCGCCAAGCCTGACTTGGGAGCCTCAGGTCCCAGTGTTCACTCGCATTTCACATGCAAATCAGCTTCACGTGGTCGGATTCCTGTTCAGGCCTTGGAGGAGTCAGGGTTCAGTTATAACCAGGGAAAAAAAGGAAGCATCTCAGGTCGATGTCAGCAGAGAAGGAATGTATTACACAGGTGTTGGGCAGCTACGGTGTCACCCAAAGGGCCAGAAAACAAGCGCGGAGGCAAGGAGAGATGCCCAAAGCCATGCTCAGACCTGGTTCAGGCAGTAACCGGCTACAACCGCCTCCCAGCGGCTGCCGCAGCTGCTCACCCACGCCTCGCTGTTATTAGTGGGAGCGAGCGCCCAACGTTGGGACTAGCACACCCGCCGTCGTTGCCTTTGCCCTGTGTCCTGTTCGACCAGCGCCGCCGGCAGAGACCTCATCCGCGTCCCTCATCCTCCGCCTCGGTGGTCACGTGGGGCACACCTGACGATGCGCGTCTGTTGCTGGGCCGGCTGCTGACCCGCTGGTTTCCAAGGGGTGGGGGTGGGGGTGGGAAATGAGTCGCTGTCATTTTCGTGGATCACGGGGAAACACAACTCTGTCTCTGGCCAACACTCAAAAAGAGAGGACTTCTTGGGCAGGGTGTAGCTTCCAAAGCTGGGCAGCTGAATAGGGTGACGTCCGTTGAATACACGCTACAGGATGCGACAGCAGGCTGTTCCAGCTGAGAATATAGGGGGGCGTATTCTGCCCCCGCATAACATAGACCTCGGGCTATTCCTATCGTTGTATCTGCACGCTTACCGATTGTCTCCCGGCCACTAATGCGTGGTCACACATTTTGTGCTTTTGTTACAATGCGTTATCAGGGGCGTCCAACCTTTGGGCGTCCTTGGGCCACGCTGGAAGAAGAAGAGTTGTCTCAGCCACACATTAAATACACAAAGACTAATGAAAACTGATGAGCAAAAAAAAAAAAAGGTTTTCAGTACATGTCTAATTTTGTGTTGGGCTGCCATCCTGGGCTGCATGCGATCCCCAGGTCACGGGCTGGACTCCATTAGTAAGTATATGCTAAATTATGCTGTATTAATAAATACTGCAGTAACAAAACTAAAGTCTCGGTTATTTTACCAAATAAAAGAGTAAATTACTAAATTATATCAAGGATACATGGGTTAGGCTATTCTGCTGGGAAGCTCTTGCCCAGGAAATAACTCTGATATGCAGTGGTGAACTATTTTGAAACATTACAACATCATATTGCATTGAGTATACATATAATTACTTTTACAGATTCCTTATTCTTAGTAGTTCAGATGGTTTACTATTTTTTTATCCTCACCTGAGGACATCTTTTTCATTGCTTTCAAAGAGAGAAGAAGGGAGAGAGAGAAACAGTGATGGGTTGCCTCTTGTATATATACCTGGATCAACTCCACAACCTAGGTGTGTGCCCTACCTGGGAATCGAACCTGTGACCTTTCTGGTTACTGGATGATGCTCCCATCAACTGAGCCTCACCAGCCAAGGCATGTTTACTATTTTCGTCATCATCAATAGTGCTGCAATGATCATTCTCACTCACTGATTTATATCAACAAGCAGGATTATTGCCTCAAGATGTTGTAACACATGTTTATAGAACATGTTTTAAACATAAAAATCACACCTGACTGCAAGAGCAGAGCTCCCCTGCCCAGGCTAGTTGCATGAAATACAAGCCTGGACAGCTAATTGGGTGGGGGGAGTTGGGGGGGTGGAGGGATTGAGCAAAAAAGAGAAAGGACTCATGGACACGCACCACAGGGTGGTGATTGTGAGGGAGGGGGTATAAGAGGGCTAAATGGTAACAGAAAAAATATAATAAAGATGATATATTTAAAAAATAAACATAAGCCTTACAGAACATGTGAATAAAATTTCTGCATGGCAAAGTCTACATATATTAATGAATGAATGAATGATTTTGTCCAGGTATGTCTACTATAGCTTCCCCCTTGTATACATCCACAATGTACAGTCATTTACTAGAAACTCTGGAGACTTCACTGGTGTACGTTAAAAAAAACACAAATGTTTGTTTTACAACATTAAAAACATAGTCTAAACCAGGGGTGTCCAATTCATTTTCACTGGGGGCCACATCAGCCTCATGGTTGCCTTCCAAGGGCCAGATGTAATTTCAACTCCTTAGCAGTTAAAGGAGGAGCTACATTTACACAGTCCTAACATTATTTCAGCCCTTGGAAGGCAACCGTGGTGAGGCTGATGTGGCCCCCGGTGCAGATGAGTGTGACACCCCTGATCCAAACTGACATCCCAACTGACTCGCCTTCCGCAGAATATGCCTCGGGATACGGGTGCTGGTGGAGACGTCCTGATATCGACGGGCAGGGACAAGGTTGCCGCCTTCACCGGTGTGATGTGGTGTGCTCAGCGTCTCTGGCCCCCGAAGTTCGGAACCCATTTCCCCAGAAAAACATAGGAAAAGAGGAATGTTTCATGGATGGAGATGGCCACAGGGCACGAACTCAGCGATAGAAACGCTCTTCTCTGCCTCCCACTTTTAAATAAGTAAGATCTGCTTTGCTCGGTGACATGGTTGGGGAGTTGTCCTGGGATGTTCCGATGTGCCGGCGAGGTGCCCCATGCACATGCTGGGGGGCAGGCAGAGTCGCTGCCCAGAGGCGGCAAAGGGATGCGTTCAACACAGAAAAGGCATGACAGAGAGACATCAAGGTTTAACCTCTCACTTCCACGTGGTAACATTATAGATGATTTTAATTTATGCTTACGCTTTCCCATGCATTCTCTTATGACACAAAGGAAGCACTGTGTTTTATGGGGAGGAAAGAGAATACTGGGCGCTGGCCAGTGTGGCTCAGGCGGCTGAAGCACCATCCAGTAAACCTAAAGGTTGCAGGTTTGATCCCCAGTCAGGGCACACACTTAGGTTGCGCGTTCAGTCTCCGGTTGGGGTGGGTACGGGAAGGAGACAACCAATCAATGTCTCTCTCTCATATTCTCCCTATCTCATATTCTCTCTCTCTCTCTCTCTCTCTCTCTCTCTCTCTCTCTCTCTCCCTCACCCCTCTGCTCCTGCTTTCTCTCTCTCTAAAATAATGAAAAAATGTCCTCAGGTGAGGATTAAAAAAAAAAAGAATATTGGGCATGGGAAAAATTACATGGCTATGATTTGCAGGCAGAGAATAAACAGTTCTGTCACATGATCCTGTTCAGAACAGGTTTATCGTTTCCACACTCCGTAAATACTCAAATGTTGCCGAGTCATTCCCATAACCACTACCTCAGATTTAGAATTGCAGCATGCAGAATTGTCTAGCTAGAGATGAAGACCACTGATGTAAAAAATCTAATTCCCGTTTTCTGACTTCCCTGCAGTATAGGTTTGCTTCACTGGTTGGTTTGATTAGAAGCCATTACCATAAGAATTTGTGTTACCATGCGACCCCTACTTGGTGACCAGACATAGTATTTTTGGGGTCATGTGAAAAGCCTCTCTCAGCTAGTGGATTAAAGCATCTGGTGGGAATATATTTGTATTTCTCATCATGATTAGGGAAATAGAACCACCGGAGAGAGCAAGACGTTTTAGAAAAAGTCAAACCTGAAAAAAAACCCTCTTGGGAAATTGTACCACAGACTTAATTTAAACTAGGAGTGAGCTCTTTTCTCCTGGGGGCAAGAAAAATGGGAATGCCAGCTTAAAAGCTACTCTCCATTTCCAATTTCAAAGTTACAAGTTTTACACCACAGAAGTAACCTGTTGGTTTAGTACCCCAAAACTCTTCTACATTTTAAAACTTTAATTTGTCATTCACGTCACCTCCTGAAATTGCTAAGGTACTTGCAGGCTTTTTACCCTGTGAAATCTAAAAGGAAATTTAAATCCCTACTGAGGCAAGGAAAGAAAGATTTCCGGAGCTGAGGATGGTGCTTGATGGGTCACAGGGGCCGAAGCTGAGTCCTCCACTGAGATACACGTGTGAGCTTAGCAAAGTTCATCTTAGCAAAGAAAAATCTGTATGAAAGAAAACATTGTAATTCAATAAAATGGGCATAGGTCATCAAACCAATAACTCGAAACTACACTACTGGCAAATTTAGTTGAATTCTTTTAACATAAAAACACCGAAGAGCTCTATAAGTCATTCTTGAGGTCTGGAGGTTTTAGACTTAAAAATAGACTTGGCTTTTATTTAGCAGTCTGAATCAATCAGACTCCACGATCTTGTGCATATGAATATTAATGGGGAGGAATGAGTTAAACGTGAAGGTGAGGTACAGTGTTAGATGATCCAAAATAATTTATTTCTTTATAGAAACAATATGTATGGTATGCTTTCTCTGTGCTTGGAAATGCAGGTGTGAACTGCAGAGACGCATTAAGGAGAAACATCGGACGGTGGTACACGCTACATCCCAGGCCAAGGTGTTAGCTTGTGTTCTCATGAAAGCCATTCAATGGCCTAGAGGGATGTGAGGCGCTGTGTGTCTTGACCCAACTGTTGTGCTTGTGCTTTGGAGAGCGGCTTGTGGACAGGCACAGACAAACACGTAAAAGGAGCAAGGAACTTCCCGTGATCCTCACGTGACCTGTGGTGTGTGAGGTATCGTGCCAATCACGTGTAAAGCCCTCCCCTCTACAGAAGAAGTCTACACCCGAGTCAGAGAAGGCAGACACTGTATACCAGCTCATAGAAGTCATAGTCGGGGACACTGTTCAATCCCCGTGGGGTCCGCTTTTGCATTCCGGTCTGTTTTACCACTTATGGTACCATAATAAAGAGAAAGCCAAATGGAATAAATGTCAGCCAAAGAAATGAAGAAGCTACCGATAATAGGCAACAACATTAGTGAGAGTCAAAAAGCGTTGCTGTGTAAAGGAAGACAGACATAAAATAGGGGACTCTTTATACTTGTATTTACGTAACGTTCTAGGACAGCAAAGTCTAATCTGTAGCAGTTGCTGTAGACTGTCTCCTCCTGAAACCCATATGGTGAAACCCCATGCCCAATGGGACAGTGTCAGGAGACGGGGGGCTCGGGGCCGACTGGGTCATGAGGTTTGTGCCTGAGGTTTGTGCCCCCATACAGCTCCCTTGTTCTTTCGGCCATGTGAGGACACAGCCCAAAGGGGGACGTCTGTAATGAACTAGAAAGTGGGCTCTCACCAGACCCCAAGTCTGCCAGCACCTTGACCTTCGACTTCCCAGCCTCCGGAGCTGCGACAAATAAGTTCATAAGCCATCCAGTCCATGGTGTTTTGTGATGACAGCCTGAAGAGGCTCAGAGGGTCTGTGGCTGCCTAGACAGGGGCATCTGGGGGATGTTCTGTAAGGTAACAGGAGAGAGCATGGGGTGACAGATGGCTTAAGTGATGTTTTCATGGTTGTACACATCTGTCAAAACTCAAAGAACCTTGTACATTTAGTACAGGTGCATTTTATTTCATGTATTTTTACCCCATGCAGCTACTTTAAAAAGTCACTATCGGCACACCAACCCATCAGCTGCCGTATGAGAAAAACATTTTTCTAAATGGATGATTATTTCCTGGCCAAAATTTACTTTTCTCTCTACTATTTATATTCCCCTTTGTTGTTGTTCAAAACCAAATTCTGTATAAATATACTACCTGTAAGAAACAAAGCAACAGCCAAATGCTCTAGTATTATGAATCAATTGGGTGATCTTTTTATAGGGGAGAGAGCAATAGGCTGTTAGGACCAGGAAAAGAAGCAAAATTGTGCATCTTGGAATGCGTCTGTAGAATGTATAAAGAACTACGGAATCAAGGAAGCCTAAGTTCTTAACGACATCTAATTCAGAGGCGGAAATGGTCCCAGCCAACCCAGTTTACGCCTTTCTGTGCAGACGCCATTCTTGGCCCACCCACACCTCTCCTTACTTTATGTAATCCATGCCTTTTTTTCCTGGACTTCAGCTTACAAATGCTCCTGACTTGATCATCAATTCAAGATAAGTAGTTATTGATTACCTTCTACTGCCCTGATGGCTATGTCGATGGGTTGTTAGGATAAGCTCCAGTGCAAAGAAAGCGCGGGCAGGCACCTGCACCTGGGTCTGCAGGAGCCCGGCTCCACCCACGAGCCGGTGCGCAAACCCAGGGAAACCCGGACACAGCGCGGACGGTAATGCCAATCGGTTTCCTGCATCCGGACTAGTGACAGCCGTGATGTTCAATGAACCGTCTCCAGTTGGCAGGAGTTAATCTAAAAGGAGCAAGCCTCGATATCAACAAAATGTGTTTCTGGTTAGATAATAAGACCTCGGTGGCGCTGATCAGCTGGCAGCCTGCCAGCTCGCAGTCTGTCTCGCACCGGCTTCCTCTGTTTATTTTATGTGACCTCGGGTTCCTGCGCTGCCATCATCGGAGAAAGCAAGCCGTTCCAGTCATCTAATCACCGGTTCCGGCTTCTTGCTTTAGTTTAAGACATTCCGGTGAACGAGGCCAAAGTTGCTCGTAGACAGGGGAATCTTCTGGCAGGGTGTGCCAGGCAATTAGGGCTGTGCCAATCTTTCAGCTGAAGTGTCCTCTCTAGAGAGGCTTAGGGGCGTTTTTTTTTTTTTTTGGAAACTAAATGCCTAGATTCCGTGGGTCTGAACATGAACACTCAGCTGATCTGGGGTCTCAAAGGACAGAGGACCCTGGCAAGGGTGTCCAACCTGCGGCCCAACACAAAATCGTGTATTGACTTGAAGCGTTATCAGATTGTGTGTGTGTGTGTGTGTGTGTGTGTGTGTGTGTGTGTGTCATAATGATTACTGTGTGGCCCAAGAAAACTCTTCTTCCAGGGGTGGACCAGAGATGCCAAAAGGTTGGACTTCCCTGCCTAGGGTGTAGATTTGACCTTTTATTATCTTTTCATCTTTTGTGTGCAATTTATCTTATGTATACATTATTTATTTAGTTATTTTGCAAGAAGTGTGAAATGCTTTATTCAGTACCTCTGAATCACGTAGTACTGTATTGCCTGCTCAAGCAATAATATCTGTCTGATATTCACCCAACCAACTTGTAATTGCGTAGCAGGATTTTTAAAGCATGGATTTCCATTCTTTTAAGAGTCGATAATTAGTTTGGGCCTTAAGCTGTGTTCCTCTTAGTAGGAGCTGGCAATGAAATAATTTATTTTTTGGATTAAGCATGTAAGACAATGTCTAGACTCCGGGGAATAGGGTGTTAATATTTTATTATCTCAAATAAATAATTGATTTAAAAATGATTAGCAGTAGTCAAATATCCTAGACTTTTCCAAGTCAAAAATCATCAGAATATAAGACTGTATGGCCCCGAGAGGCTAAAGCCACACAAGACATAGGGAAGTGAACTTGGATACTTTGCAGCATTTGGCTTCTACCATGGTCACCAGAAAATAGACCCAATTCCTTGGTTAAAATAGTGCCTTGCGAGTTTATAATGAAAAAAGAAAAAGTATGAACACTGGAACCGGATTCACATCCTGACTCTGAGTGTTTTGTGAGTTCAGTAACAATCTCTCCTTCTATGAACTAGAGATGAGAATGTTAATTAGACAGTATCATTTCAGTAAGGAAAATTTAAAATATCTATCAAGTAACAAGGATAATGCATGTAATTTCCAACTGAATGTTGGTACTCACCTTTTTATTTTTGCCTAGGAAAATGTAGAAAAAATTAATTTATATATGTATACAAATTATCTACTCAACAAAATTCTGTCTTAAAATTCTCTCTACTTACTGCTTGGCTAGAAACAACATTAGTAAAGAGAATTTTGATCTCCAGTCTCCTAATCCCTGTGTCTCTTAAAACTAGTTCTTTGGATGCTTTTCTCTGGAATTCGCCATGTCTTCTTTAAAAATTCACCCATGAGGTTAATAATTACCAAGTTCTTAAGTGTGTTTCTCCAACTCTCCTCCTTTAACAACTTAGTTCCAGAGGGGAAAGATAAAAAATCAAATCAAATCAAATCAAGAAAGGTGCTTAAACAATCACTGATTCCTTTTTGCTCTGGCCCCTCCCCCAGTCCTTGAATATTGATGTAGCCACTTTGCATGGGAACCGAAGTGTGGGAGATCTTAACGTTAACGACGAGGCCCAAAATGCAGAGGGAATGTGGTCTCTGGCTTTAAGAGTCCCAACTCCAGCTGAAGACTGACACATCAGTGGACAATTTCAGTATAAAATGGTAAGTGGAGAAATAATAGATTCCCACGGGGCCCCGCGGAGCACGGAAGAGGGGAATTTTCCCCAGAGGATAATCGAGTGACATGGAATGCGCCTTGGTTATCATTCTTGTTTGGCATCTGCAGCTTCTCCGAGCTGTCTAAGTTGTTTTCTTGTCAGAAAGTGCCCAACGGTGTAATCTTTGTCAATTTGCTTTAAAATTTACAGTGCATACGTGTGTCAGGGAATCTTAGCATGCATTGAGAGTCTATTTTCTCTTTGATCCCTGTTTTACTTACTGAAAATCGCATAGAGGTGGGGTGCTAAATGAGGAAACACTTTGAACATCTTTCAGTGTGAAATTACTTGACATAAAATGGCAACATGAATTTAAAATATATACATACAGATATCTCCCTGGGAGATCTGGGACACATATTGATAAATGTCTTCATATGCTGGGTTCTTTGGGTTTCCTCCTTGATGTTAGAATATAGGGTAGGTGCTAAGAAGTTGGTGAAATTATTAAACATTAAAAAGAAACAGAAGCTTTGGGTTTCTATAAATCAATAAAGCCTTACCAGGTTCTTAAAATATGCCGAGAAATTTTAGATATGAAAGGGAAAAGACAGATATCGTACGCCCATTACCTTCAAGTGCAGCTGAGTAGTTGTAAGAGGATCATTTCTCTCCTTGTGCGAGCAGTTGGTGTTTATTGTGCGAAAGCAGTCAGACTGTTGTGTTAATTTTCATAAGTGGAACCGAATGTTGCAGTTCTGAAGTACATCAGAAACGGATGGCTTTTTCATTATAATGGTTATTGCCTTACAAATATAGCCTAAGATTGACCAAAGCAGTCACATCTTCATATATTGATCCCTGGGAGTTTTCCAGACGTTTTGAATTTTCCAAAATCATTTACAGGGAACCAGAGATCTAGTCCTAATTTGTCATGGATTTTAGAATTCATTTTAAAATCTTTTCCTCCTTGGTGAGACTCAGTATTGCTCCTCAGTCCCTCTGGCTAAATAATAACTATCTTCATACATGTAGGGTATGTACTGTTGTGCACGTGTGTGTCCTTGTACACAGCTCGCTTGCCTTTTACCAAGCACCAACTTCAGTGATAATCGGACGTTCGGGCAGCATGAGATCTGAACTTTGGTAGCAACCCCTGCCCCCCATGTAACCACCCGATACCAGACACAGCATCTCATGGTCAAAGTCCCGTGATGGCTTCACAAAGGCCACAGAGACATGTGCAGATGGTACTTTTGCCCCAATACCTAGCCCAACGTCTGACACGTGGGGAGCACCCACCCAGTGGACAGACTAAGTCACAGCAAAACGTGGCTCTGCGGCTCTCCCTGCCTGACGTGCTTTTAGAGCGCTGGCCTCTCAAGGGGAAATGAGGAAGAATCCAGACTCCTTTGGCTTCCTTTGAGAAAAGAATAACAGCACACAGATAATGTTGGAGTGGTCTAATTACGTCAACAGCTAGCCTCCCTCTCTCTTTTGGGTGCATACAGTGACTTTAAAGGGATGAGAATCCAACGACAAACAGAAGGTAAATGATTCTGATTCCCCCATCCACCAACCGTGGAGCACTGAGGTGGCACTAACAAGCAACCTAGTGTACAGGGTGCCTAGGCAACCTATGAGAAAGTGCCGTTGACAGCAGTTAATGAGGGTGCAAATTGCCCAGCTCCTCTAGAAAAACCAATTTTTATACAGCGGCTGGAAGACTTTTAAAGGTTAAGGTTTTGATGTGTGAAACTTTGGTCTGTGGTTTGGAAACACGGCAGAGGCTCCACTCCAGCTACTTCAAACCCTTCCCTGGCAACGGAATTACCTGTGTTTCCCTGTGAACGGCCTAGGCCCCCTCGAGGGCTGTCCTTCCGGCTCTAATGTGCTGTCATTTGATCAGCACACAGTCTGTGTGTTTTTATAGCGGCATCACAGGGATTAGTGGCCTGATGGGTCGTTACCAAAGAGTCCAAGTACTGCAAGCAAAGCACACTGTCTGACATTTGTCTCTGAGAATCGGCCTCAGTAGATATATCCATTAGGTGTAGAAGCAGTAAACTCGGGGCAAAATTGGTTTCCTGAAATCTGCATCTGAAAAGGCAAATGCAAGTTAGTTGATGAAACTAGTGACAAACAACACGGTTTGAAATTCTGTCGTTCAGTGGTCTGGGCACCCACTGGCCACACACTCAGAATCACGCTGTGTGTACTGGAACGGCCATGATATAAAAGGGGCAGCAAACAGCGAGTGTTAGGGGCAAGAAGAAGGGAGTGGGACCCTCGTAGCGTGTTGGCTGGGGTGCAAAATGGTGCACACACTTGGGAAAACAGTTTGGTGTTAGTTTGATATGTTAATAAAGGGCACATTACCATACGACCTTAGTATTTCCATCCCTAGTATCTATCCAAGAGAAATAAAAATGTGTGTCCCACAAAGACTGGTATGAGCATGTTCATAGCAGCGCTATTTCTAAGAGAAAGAAAGGGTTTGCCCATCAGCTGGTGAATGGGTAAATACCATGTGACCCATTCATTCATATGATGGCTGTATATTGGACGATAAAATAGGATGAACCTTATCAACATCATGTTAAATGAAACAAACCAGTTGCAAAAGATCATGTATGATTCTCCTCCCTCCCTCTCTCTCTCTCTCTCTCTCTCTCTCTCTTTCACTCTCTCTGTCTTTCTCTCTGGTGGCACAGGCTGAGTTGGGAATAGGGTGACTGCCAGTGGGACCACATTTCTTTGGGGGGCATGGAAATGTTCCAGATTCAGACTATGAGATTAGCAGCACAACTACATATTTAAAAATCATAGTATTGTGTGATTAAAATGGGCCTTTTCTTGATATCTAATTTATATTTCCATGCTCCATGGAACCTCAAAAATTACATTCTCGCTATTGCCTTTTCAATCTCCTACTTGTAGTTAATTATTTTGGTGGTATCACAGTATATTATTTCTTCAACTTTCTTCATTAGCTTTCTTTGATGACAATGTGTGTGTGCGTGTGTGTGTGGTGATGGTTAAAATGTACTTTTACAAATACACTCCTGTTTCATGGTATTCCAGGGGACATTGATGGAAGTTAAAAATGTAGATTTTATAAAAATTAATTGATCATTTGGTGTCTTTCATAGAAAATTTGTAAGAAACAACAGGGAAATAAGAAATGCTATCACTATGGAAAGACAAAAGTAGTATAATTCAAAACCCTAAAAATCTGATAAAAACATTTTGTGAAGGTGTCACTGGAGCCCCTGCCCTGGTTCTCTGGTGGGCTGCACGCAGTCTGGTGTGCATGTGACTTACCCATCTGCAAAAGCCAAAGACAGTCTCTCCCTGGTTTGCATGGGGAGACCGCTCGGTGGAGTGACATCTAACTGCTCAAGAAGTGCTCTCTCTAAAGTAATACATATTTGTTTTCTGTGCTGACCCTAAGTATACAAACAATAATACCTGCCCCAATTCTCTATGTTCATTGGCATCAAAATAAAACAAGTAGAAGCAGGATTTCACTCGTAGATGAGCCATTATACTCTTTTGTGTCACAATAAAATATATTTAATAATTAGTGTTGAAAAATGTAACAAATGCAATCAGATCATTGTAAGTGGTTACTGGTCTTGAGAATAAAGAAAGCTCTGTGGAAACAATAAAGGTAGGAAAGAATTAGTCATTATTATGGTTTCTATGATTCTTGACTTTGTGATTCATTTGCGATTACAGCTGTTCCATGTTTTATTTCTATGGAATATAACACTGATATCAAATGATAGCCTGATTTTATTGCAATTGAAAGAGGGCATTATCCATACTAGGATTATCATTCATAAATACTTTGAATTGCTTGTCTCCGCTGTTAACACCTTATTTATTGTGTTAACTGTATATCAGGTTCAGTGAAAAAAGCAAATGGTTAACAAGCATCTACTGGCAGATGTTGGTGTTTCAAAATAATGTGGAGAGGATCTGAGTTGCGGAGGAAGTGGGTAACTTAGTTGGCATGCACTGATTTAAACAATGCTTTGCAAAAGATTCTGAGATGAAAAATGGTATTGAAAAAGCACACTCGTGATACTCATTAATGTACTGTCCCCTGAAATAACACCTCATAAATGTATGAACACACCAAGTCCTCCTGAAGGAATTGTACACTGGAAGGACTGTTTGGGGAGACAAATTCTCCAGAACAGTATTAAACATTTACTTGCATGTTTTTACTTTTTTTTCAGGTTTACTTTTTTTCAGGTTAATATTTTTTTCTTTTTTTTATTGATGTTCAAATACAGTTGTCTCCCTTTTCCCACCACCACCTTTCCCTACCATACCCACCCCCTCCCTCAATCCTACCCTCCCTTTGGCTCTGTCCTTGAGTCCTTTATACATGTCATTTATGACCCCTTTCCTTCTTCCCTTGTTATTTCCCTCCTCCCTCCCCTCTGGTTCCTGTCAGTTTGTTCTTAATTTCAATGTTTCTGGTTATATTTTGCTTGCTTGTTTGTTTTGTTAATTAGGTTCCACTTATAGGTGAGACCATATGGTAGCTGCATGTTTCTAGAAAGTAGAATAACAAAATATAGAAATGACCCACCTGGGGGGACATATATAAAGAACCACCTTTGCATTTCATTGACCGTTTCTACTGTTTACCAATTTCATATATTTCTTCTCTCACTATCATTATTTCTTTTCCTTCTGCTCATTTTGGATTTATGTTGTTCTTCTTTCTCTAGTTTTGTAGGTTGGAACTTAGATTATAAATTTGACATCTTTCCTCTTTCCTCATTTAAGTACTTAGAGCATAAGTTTACCTCTCAGCACAGCTTTAGCTGCATCTCAAGTATTTTATATTATATTTTATTATAATTCTGAACTCTGTATTTTCCATTTAGAGCTGTCCTCTTAGACCAATCAATTGTTTTAGCAATGTGTTATCTAATTGCCAAGTGATTTGAGAGCTGCCTGCTGTCTTCCTATCATTGACTTACATAGTTGGGTTAAAGAACATACTTTGCATGATTTGATGCTTTTAAATGTATTAACATTTGTCTTATGACCTACAATATTGTCTATTTTGGAGAATGTTCCATGAGTGCTTGAAAAAGATTTTTATTCTGCTGTTATTCAGTAGAATGATCTAAATATAGTAAATACAGTACATGGTTTATTGCTTTGTTCAGAGCTCTGTCCACCCCGATTTTGTTTCTGTTATGGCTGTGAGTTCTATCCCAGCCTTCATCCAATTTGTTTAATTACCCTTTCAGCTCGATCCATGTTTCATGCATCTGGAGGCTTTGTCATGTGTTGAGTACACATTTATGATTCTTACATATTCTTGGTGCCTTTTAATTGTTATGTAATGTCCCCCTTTGTCTCTAGTAGATTTCTTTGTTCTGAAGTCTATTTCATCTGATGTCACTATAACCACTCCTTTTTTGAAGTAACTTCTTACAGGTATATATTTTTTCTACTTTTCCTTCTTTTCCTTCTTTCTACTTTCCAACTACCTATAACACTGAATTCTAAGTGTCCTTCCTAGACATGGCATCTATGTTGGGACCATTTTTACCCGCTCTCAGCCTCTGCTTTATAATTAATATTTTCATACCACATACATTAACGATACTTATTGATATATTAGCACTTTATTCTATATTGTGTTATTTCTTTCCTCTTTGTTTTTTTCTGTGCCTCTTTCTTGTCTTCATCCACATTGCTTGAACTTTTTAAAATTATTTCATATCAATTTGTTTGTAGTGTGTTTGAGTATATACTTTGAGTCTATATCACTTTCTCTAGTTCCCTTAGAGGGGACTCTAGGTATTTTGATGCATATGATTATCAGTCTCCTGGCACCAACATTTTGCCACTTCAAGTAAAGTGAAAAAGCCTTACTCCTGGGTGGGCTCCTTCATCATCCTTACTTCTAAATCCTATTGTCATGAGCATCGGGTGGTGCTGGGATTTCTGCTTGGATTACTGTATGTCCTTAGAAAACTCATGAGGAAGAGGATAAACCATTTTGTTTAATTATATTTGTATTCTTTCCATTTTCTCCTCTTTCTTGGTGTTCCAAGATTGTTTCTTTTATCTCTAGCTGTTTTCAAGGTGTTTTCCTTGCCTTTAGTCTTCAGAAGCTAAATTGTGATGTAACTTAGTTTCGATTTCTTTGAGTTTACTTGACCTGAAGTTTGCTCAAATTTGGCCCAATTTGGGGACTGTTTTGTCACTAATTGTTTGACAATTCTTTCAGCCCCACTGTCTTTTTTTTTCTTACATTCTTGAACTCTGAGGATATAAATGTTTGTTTATTTTTTGTTATTGATCTACACATTCCCAAGGTTCTGTAATAAATGATAAATGACCTTTAAAGCAAGGACTAGAGTTACAGAGTTAGCCAGATAAAATAGGGAGTGAAACGGAGAGAATATCATGTGAAAAGCTTGAATGCAACAGAGCAGAGGAAGGGAAAGGGAATGTGAATGGTAAAATCACAATTAGTGGAGCATGGAGCCTGAAGAGGACTGGTCGACCCTGCAGTGGTAGAAGCTGGTGAATGGTTTTGAGCTAGAGCGTGCAGTGGGGTTGGCAGTACCACCCCGAACACCACGTCAACCACCGCCACAGTGAGGAGAAGGAGGTTGGAGGCGAACAGATGACAACAAGGTTTTGTGCCAGGAGATTTAGGTTCTGAGAGAAAATAGGGCACATTTAGTAACTTTGCAACAGTTCATCAAAAGCTTCCTCACAGAAGAATGCTTCTTTGTTTGGAGCCGGAACTGATTCTGTGTTGTTAGCATTTTCAATCAGGGTCACCTGTCCGCCTTCCAGGAGAAAAAGCCCAGCCCCGCTGCACTTCCCAGCTCTGTAGACACCCCAGAGCAGGCACCGGCTATAAAGGCGTAAACAATTAACAACTGATGATTAACAATAACACCGTTGCAAAAACTCATCATGAAGCCATACAGTTTACACTTAATAGAATAGTTCTTTTCTGTGAATTCTGGTCATGAATATGAATGAGTCTAAAGAAAGCATATTGCAGAATGAAAAAGTTACAATGAATACGAGAACACTGGAAATACATAAAATTGAATATTCAAAAGACTATCAACAACATTATATGTAGGACAGAGTCTCTTTGAGTTATGTAGTCAATGACGAGATTTTAAATATTCTGGACAAAGAAGAGTTTTTGTACTCTCCTGGACTTGATTGGCCATTAAAGAGTTAACAGACAGCAGTTTCTGGTGAAGAAGGCTAGATCAAAGACAATCTATATTTGTTTATTGGGCGCCACTTGGTGTCAACACCATTTGATTTTCCAGCTCTGCCAAGGATGCAATCTCCGATTGACTCCAGGGTTTGTGCAGAAAGGTGGAGACTCACGAAGAGAGGGAGAGAATGTCGGTGTGAGGCTACTGGTGTTTGTGAGCACTCATTATTTTTAATAGTGTGTCAGATAGTGTCATTACAGAATTGAAATTAATCCTTAATAAAATAATTAGTCCTGATTTAGACTGTTATATGATCGTGGCTTTGAAATGAACATAAGCCTTATAATCCGCAAATACTATCACATTGCCTTTTGAATTTTAATTTTTGCTTTTTTACTGTATTACTTCTTGCTAGAGGTTTTCTCATTTAAAAAAAAATTTTTTAATCAAAGTTTTCCATTTTTTTCTCTGTCCCTCTCTTTTTCTTACTTTTCCGGAAAATCACTCTAACATTTACACAAACGCTTCCACTAACCCTTGGACCCCTGACACAGAGCCCGGATGCAGAAATGCGTTTTGGAACTACTGTGATAGGGTGCTACCGGGCACCGAGTCACCAAATGTGTGGAAAACTCTCATTTCAAATTATAATTGCCTCAAGTTGCATAATTCTCCAATTTCCTGGAAGAAAATTACCCCTGCTAAAATTTAGCAGCAGGTATGTATTTTTTCCAGTTCCATCCGTTGCTGGGTTCAGGAAGAAGACTCGCCGCCTCTCCTGTTGGGAGTGGAGGAAGCTCGATTCCCCGTTTCAAACGCATCACTCCCCTGGCTGCTTCCAGCCTTGAAGGAACCCAACACTGGAACCCATAAACACTTTTGACGGTTAGTCTGCTTTGTTTCCATATTTCTAGTCTGCATAAATAGTTTTTTGTTGTTGTTTCAGTAAAATTGTCTTTTGTGACACTTTTTAAATAATGATTAATTATGCATCTGTGTATGGAAAGATGAGTAGCAAAAAGCGAACCGATCCAACTCTCCTGCCTGAAGATCCTGGCTCATCACGCGTTTTGTTTGTGAAGAACAGGCTTAGGTGTGCGGATGTTGGTCAAGGGCACAAAGCAGACAGCACTCTCTATAGTTAAAACAGGTGTGGTGGGGATTTGGAATGCCCCTGCATGTCTGTCTTTGAACTTGTATAATCTTTTCATCCGTCACTTTTCCGTGTTTGTTTTCCTATACTTTCCAGCTCCATTGTGCGGGCTGGAATGTAACATACCCAAATGCCATTGAATAGAATTCTCCAGACATTGTCGCTAAAATGACTCTTCACACTGGGAATAGCGCACTGAATTTCCAGTGCCACGCCTTCCCTCCTGGTTTTCTTTGAAAACAGGTAATGATGTCGTCACACTGCTGACCTGACTGGATACTTTTACATTCAGACAGCATGGGCTCTGATACCTCCCTGCTCCCTCCTACGTCTACATTGTATAGAAACCTGTGTTACCCCACTAGGCACTTGGAGGTAAAGAAAGAGGAAACTCTTTCCTTTTTGCACAGCATGGGTGGATCTGGAGATCACTACGCTAAGTGAAATAAGCCAGTCAGAGAAAGACAAATGCATATGATCTCACTTACAATGGAATCTAATGAGCAAAATAAACGGACAAACCTTGCACAAACAGAGGCATGGACACGTGGAATAGACTGGCAGCTGTCAGAGGGGAAGGGGAGGGGAAGAGGAGGCCTGGGTGAAAGAAGGTGGAGGGATTGGCCAAAGGGCATAAATGCATGACCCACAGACACAGACCACAGCTTGGTGACGACCAGAGCGGGGGCATGGGGCAGGGGCCCCGGGGGAAAAGGGAGGACAATGGTGACAGTGTCAACAATACAAGATGGAAAAATGTAAATACCCCCTCTGCTGCCCTTTCCCAGTAAAAGCGTTACAGCTCCTTCACAGGCTGAGATTTGACAGGCACATTCTATGTACATTAGAGTGTCTGATAAAAATGAATGCGAAGGATCCTAAGTAATCATGAACTAGGTAAGTTCATCTTTTGGGAATCAAAATGTTTACATTTGCATTTTCTGTTCTGGAGAAATTCATGTTGCAGTAGTAAACATATTTTTATGTCTTGTTTTCCTCATCGATTACTGTTTCTCATTAACTCACTCGGTGAAGCTCTTCCCACTGGCCAGGGTCCTCTGACTACTTCTGTGGGACTCGGGGCCTGGGCTGGGTGTGTTGAACTGATCTCCGACACAGCATCCTCCCCGGGCTGTCAGACACAGGACACACAGAGACTGATTAGTCGCCATGACAGAATGAGCACTTGAGATTTACTTTTCTTTGCATCTCATTAAAAAAATCAATCCGACGAATGCATAGAGATCAATATCATTGGGTGAGAAAACAAATGGAAAGAACACAAGTCTGCCAGCTGTTACTTCCTATTTTTTTCCTTGCTTTTTGGCCCGGCAATCTGGGGAGAAGTCACTTAGAAGAAGATGTAAGAAAGGTCACCTTCAGCTGCAAGAGTTGCCCTTTTGTGTCTTTGCAGGAGCATGGCGCTATCAAATCCAATACAGAGTGAAAATGTATATCGTTGGGCTACTGTGATATTTTATAAAATAAAATTTGAAAATTGCTTTTGGGCCATAAACCAAAAAAACAGCATTTTTTGTTTTCTTCACTTTTTTCTCACCTGTAACTTATTTATTTTTTTCTAGTTTTGTGCTTGCTTATAAAATGTCAAACCCGGCATTTGGTATTATTTTTGAGATCTACAAATGCCACCTAGCAAAATACTGAATCTTTATTTAAAAACCCCTAATGCAAATCAATTCCATAATTGTATAATTTTTGAGGAGTTCCAGAGAATATTTTTCAGCATTCTGAAAAGCTACTGAATACGGAGTATCACCTTTAGTAGGGGGCGTGGTTGGATGGCACACTCTATAGGAAGTCGATTCATATCTTGTAAGAAGCAGTGTTACACAAAGTTCCACAGAAGGGGTCTCACGTGGTGCTGTCAGCCAAGCTCATTATTTCAGTTTTGAATAATTGTCTAGCAATTGGCTTTGGCGCTGATGTTGGCGATGTATGATCTTCGGATCAAAGATACTACAAATTATTTTTAAACAAGTAAAAAATAAAGAAAAAATCAAAGGAACATTAGCTTCCATTTAATTTAATATTGGTATACTCCAATGAGCTGCCAGGGTCTCACTCAGAAACATGTAAGCAGGGCTAGCTCTCTGCTTTAACATCATGTTACTTCTCTGGAGTCCCGTCTTTCTTTTTCTTAGAATGATTGCTAAGTTGTTGCTTTGTCTTTTTAAGATCTGCCCCCAAAATCACCATCCAGGAAACCTCCCTATGCTCTGTTATCTTGTCCATACTCATATAGCAATGCACATTTTCTTCATAATTCTAACTTCTGTATTTCTACTTAGTTTTGTGATCATTGGATGGATGTTTGACTCTTCGCTAAGCTGAGAGCACCTTGAAGGAGGAGGGCTGCATTTAGTTCTGTTTACCATTATCTTCTCCATCGCCAAGTGCAGTGCCAGTCATGTGACACTCTCCTCCAGCTCGGATTCATTCATAAATCCCAGCCCTCAGAGCTAGCGTGGGGAGTCGCTGTGCTTGGTGAGATCAGACTCACCTTTCTGCTGAAACGTTAGTTCTACTGGACTCTGTGTGACGTTTTATAAAGGACGGGTGCGGGTCACTATTAAATTTTATGTGAATGAGCCTGGCTGGTGTGGCTCCGTGGATGGAGCACTGGCCTGTGAACCAAAGGGTCGCCGGTTCCATTCCCAGTCAGGACACATGCCCGGGTTGCAGGCCAGGTCCCCAGTGGGGGTCACGTAAGAGGCAGCCACACATGGATATTTCTTTCCCTCTCTTGCTCCTTCCCTTCCCCTCTCTCTAAAAGTAAATAAATGAAATCTTTTAAAAGTTTTATATTAATGAGGAGAGTGTTGCACCGAACCTAAAGGAGGCGGCTGTCCTCCAGGAGAACCAACCTTGTGTTTAAAGGGGTAGAACTTTCAGCCTTAACCTGGACCCCTAGGGAGAGCATGGGGCCTGGGGGTTGTATCAGTTGCCAGTGGCCAATTTAGGGTGCAATTTCCATTTCAGAAATAAAGATATCGGGATTTAAAGACGTCCAGTGGATTGTCCAAATTGCACATGATGTGGGAAGACTTGAGTTCATTTTTTACTGGGTTTCAAGTCTGAGCTCTTTCAACTGGACCAAAAAAAGAAAAATACTCTTTAAAGCAGTATCCACTGAGATAGAACTAAACTTCATTCAGCGAATGGTACAATATCAATCAATATTTTAGTCTTTGTACATAATAGATCCGTGGTAAGCTGTCATAGGAAGGGGTTAAAAGATAATAAATAACATGGAGACATCCGGTTTAAGGAACTTATTTAAATGTGTGTATAATAAAAATTTAATTTAAACAATAAAACAAAAACAGCATCAACAGCAAAACTCTGTAGGGCTTGTGCAAAAATAAATACAAATCCCTCAAGATTCAGTAAAATTTTGGGGTGGGCCTTATAATCTGTATTTTCAATATAAATCCCAGCTAATTATTATATACTTTTTCACAGGCAGTATTTTGAGAACCACTGCAGCACAATCAGAGGGCTAGGGAACGAGAGCTGTTTGCATGCAGATACCAGAGGGAGAACTGCCCGCACTGTTGTGTGACTGCCAACCAGAATGTCTGCCCAGGTCACAACCAGACCGCACACAAGGAAGACTGAAGAAGGAAAAAAAAAAGGGCTTCCGTTGAGAGAATGCATTGTGCTTTATCCTGCCAGATCCTGGCTGGCATTTGACAGACATGCTTATCCATCTCGGACTTTGAGGGGAGCACAGGTATTTCTCTCGAAGAAACTTCAGTAACAGAAATAGACTGTGACCTTTGTAAGGGCCTCGGGAGACAGGGACGTATAAGATGCCCCCCTTCCTTACTGCTCAGGAAGTAAAGTGTGGTCTTTAAAATTTTCCCTGAGTCTATTTCTGGTACACAGTGGTTTTCTAACCATTTCAGAGTATCTCCAATGTATAAATACAATTGCTGGAACATTACCATCTTAATAATGGTGAGTGCTTCCAATTATATGTATAACAATATTCAACCACTCATGTATTATAGATGTAAATTTAGAATGTGTTTTGCAATGCACACTTGTATGTTACCACTAATAATATATTTTTATATGTGAACAACAAAAACGAAAATTTAAACAATATATTGCATATAATTATATCTATCAACTTACTTATATGCTATGAATAGCTATAAATAAATGTGACATAATTTAGCTTACTTTTTTTCACAGTATAAGTTGGAATTAATTATTTAAAAACTTTGCTTTGTGTTTTCTCCAAGCCATTTATACATAGGTCCTTTCATCAATTTTTGTAAAAATATATCAGATATTGATAGGGGAAGATTAATTTGGTGTGTAGCATTCCTTTTCTTCATGGAGTGGTGAGTTCTATATTCTATGACATCATCTCTACTTATTGTTTATAAATGATGGGTGTCAAACACCTAAAATGGATCCTCAAACATTATATTTATATTAAAACCTATGTATAATAATCTAGACTTTGAGACTGGTTGGCCATAAATGTACTATTTTCATCCAACCTTAAATATAATCCATGCTATCAAACTAGTAACATACTTTAAAAACACAAATCTATCACTTATTGATGTTTGGTAATATACAAGCATATATTACAAAACATATTCTAAATTTATATCTTTAATCCATGATTGGTTGAATGTGGAGAAATAAAACACTTTTATATTTATTATTTGCTACATATACTTACAGTGAAAGTGTGCCTAAAAGGCAATGCATTTTATTTTATTTATTTTTGAGAAATAAAACATTTCAATTATTGAACCAGCATGAAATCAGAATGTGACACGCGCCCCAGGCATTTCTTTAAGAGATTGCGGAGACAAAGGAACCTCGGCCTTTTCCTGGGCCTGCAGACACACACCCCTTACACACCTGCTCTCCAGATAAGCAACAACCGCAACAACTGGTCCTCCAATCAGGGGATTAACGGGACCCTTTGTTACTCCTCATTTCATTCTACAGTCGCTCGGTTACTGGGGTGTGCCTGTGTTTGCTAACTGGCTTTTTCCAAAGGAAAATAAATTTGGCATATCTTCAAGACACGGAGTCATTTGCAGCTCCGAGTGAGGAGTCCTGGGCTCGAAATTAATTAAGTTGGGCTCTTCATCCTTGGCCCCTGTTGCTTCTCCTTCAAAGAGATGGTTGCTGGACCTTGGGGCAGGCATTCCTGGCTCTAAACCCTGGCAAGAGCTGTTTAGGTTTTAAAAAGATGTACATACAGTTCAAGGAGACAGAGAAACACTGACAAGTTTTCTAAAATAAATGTTCTAAGAAAAGGGCCAGGAGGGAAGCCTCTACCCTATTTTCTTTTCCTTTTTTTAATTTTAATTTTTATTGAGGTCACATTGGTTTGTAACATTAAACAGATTATTTTTATTTTTTACTTTATTTTATTTTATAAACATTTTTATTGTTATTCAAGTACAGTTTGCTGCCTTTCCCCCCACCTCTCCCAACTGCCCTAGTCCCCTCCCCCCTTGTCATTGTCCACGTGTCCTTTATACTTGTTCCTGCAAACCCTTCACCCTTTTCCCCTATGGTCCCCTCCCCTCTCCCCTCTGGTCACTGTCAGCCTGTTCTCAATTCCAGTGTCTTTGGTTATATGTTGCCTGCTTGTTTGTTTCGTTGATTAGGTTCCTGTTAAAGGTGGATCCTAAGAACCCTGAAACACCAATCCAAAAGAACGCAGGCACCCCAATGTTCTTCCCTATTTTCAACTGGAGAATTCAGCCTCTGGGGTTGAAGTTGTGTAATATTTGCCCTTACAGAGGGGAGCACAGGTCATTGGAGATGAGCTCAGCGTGACCTGGTGGCACCCACTGCCCATATGCCAAGCATGTGGGGGAGGACAGAAGACTTTGTTTAATCTACAAGGGTCCTTTGGCTGCATGATGACATTGTAATCCCTCGGGAAGATTCAGGCACAGTTCAGAAGCACCCTTCTAGGAACCTCTGGGATCTCACCCCGTGGAGAGGGTGCAGAGCCAGAACTTCCCTGAGGCACCCAGTGACCATGCAGTGACCTCAGGGAGCAAGCGCGCATGTGTGCCAGTGGGTGTGGGCCAGGAGACACGAACACTCTCCAGTTGGAGGTCAGAGCCTCAGCGTGAGGATGAGACAACAGGCTGTGTTCCCCGGAAAAGCCATTCTCTTTGGAGTTCCGGGCCCACAAGTGTCAGCCACTAACTGTCACCTTACAGGCCCAGGTCCTGCTCTCCCGCCCAGCTGGCCCTGTCCCACGGCCCTGCGAAACACGACATGTGGGGACAGGGAATGGCAGCACCTCCCATTCGGTGGGGCTGGGTGCTCGCCGCACGGTGAGGACAGGTCAGAGCCAGGCAGAGAAAGCCACTCAGTGGGTGGACGGAGGGGAGGAGGGACTGGGTCACTGGGGTACCAGGGGGCACAGGAGTTTGTGTCCCTGACCCCAGCCTTGCCCGCATCCTCCCAGGCATCGCCTCTTGCCCTGAGAAAGCATCCTTTCTGTTCCCAACTGTCTCCAGTCAGAGTCACTCAGGGGACCCCTGCTTCAGGATCCGGCTGCCCTGCTTATTTCTGGGGGCCTCCACCGCCAGGACCTCCAGCTGGCCAGCCTGTGCACCTGAGGGGTCACACGAGTTTGGCTGGTGGAGCAAAGGCCCAGGTGGGCCCTGCTACCTCTCGGACAGGCGACACCCTGCCCTGCATCCTGAGGGAGGGTGGGTACCCCTGGATGGGCTGGTACCGACAGGTTGTCTGGGACGGCCACAGGTGCTGGCCCGTCTGCAGCTTCCTGGGGCCGGAGGTCGTATCCCTCCTGGAAGCGGATTACCAGGCCACGCGGTCAATGATACTGAGCTGAGGCCACACGTGGCCCATGAGACCCAGGGCAGAACCAGCGGTGCACTGCCCCTTTAAAAGAGCTGTGGCTCCGAGCGGGGGCTCTGCACGTGGAGCCCGAGGGAGGCAGGGCCGTGCAGGGCCAGCAGGTCCGAGCCCACCCACCAGCATCCGGGAACCAGCCGCAGGCTGTGCATTCTGGGGGAGGCGAGGCCTGAGCCCTCTGCAGAGGCGCGTGGCAGCGGCGCAGCAGAGTCCTCCGCCCCAGCGCACAGGCAGGTGCCTGCGGGGGGGGGGCCAGGGAGGAGAAGGCATTCCAAAGGCACGCCATCCCTGCTGGGGGCGGTCTGGGCCAGACCCCTCTCGGGTGGGGGGTGAACACCTGCTGGGCCTTGGCGGAGCAGACAGTAGGGGGAGGCGGTCTAGAGCAGGCCAGCGCCGCGTGCATTTTGACACCCGCGCGCTCTCCCTCCTCCAGGAAGCGGACCTGGGTTTGAGGACACCGTCACAGAGAGGGGCAGGGAGGTTCCCAGCCACAAGAGGCTGTTAAAGAAGGAGGCAGGGCAGAGGAGTCTGGAGCAACCTGCTTTTAAAGGTAAGTTGGGACCCTCTGCTGGTTCCTTTTTCTTCTTTTTCTTCTTCCTTTTTTTTATCAGAGTAGTCATGGTGATGTAAAGAAATGTCAGCATAGAGAATATAGTCAGTAATTTTCTAATAGCTGTTTACGGTGTCCAATGGATGCAAGATTGATCGGGATGATCCTGTGGTAAGTTCCGTAACGTGTAATCGCTGAGGTGTACATCTGACACGAATATAATGTATGGGAACTGTAACTGAAAATAAAAAAATAATAATAAACTAAAAGGTGGTGTATCTTCAAAGCACTTTAATGGGTACAATATTTCTGTGTGGGATCTTTATGAAAAGTCCTAGCAGTGAGGACTGTTCCCTTAAAACTACAGCTCAGAATACAAAATATCTACTTTCTCCAAGAGAATATTCATTAAAGATTTTGCATCCTAGATTTTGCTGTTTTTATGGCGGTTTTTATGTCTTTGGTTTTCTTTTAATGTCGTTCCAATGTCTCCGACTGTCGTATGTTTCTGTGTGTAAGAGCTTGAATAATAAAGTCTTTCTCAGTGAAACACTTGATACATTCCACAGGAAGACGCGCCGCCACCAGCCACTTGATTAATGGAAGTTGGCCTGGGGGCGCCACTAAGCTAAGACAGAGTGGGAGGAACGGAGAAAAGGAAATAAAATAAACACACATAGGCACAAACATCTTGAGGGCAAGCATTAAAAATATACAGGAAGCAAAGACAGAGCGGGAACGGGGTGGGGGTGGGTAGCACGAAGTGAGTGAAACCCTCTAATGAGAAACATTGACGGAGATAAGAACCCAACATCTGGCTGAAACACAGGCTTAGTGTTCCCCTCGCCTGGGCTAAGCTTCAGATGGGTTTTTGTTCTTTTTTTCTCCCCTGCCCTCATTACGGGCCCCTGGCCTCCCCCTTCCTGGGGCATTTAAACGTGCAATTATACATTCTTTCTCTGCTTCCTGAGATGGGGGTCTCCCAGCCTCTTGCCGGGGTTCCTGCCCAGCTGTGTCCTCTCCCTGGACCTGGAGCCATGCTTGGAGGTGCAGTCCCCAAGAAGGACGGCCCCTCTGGGCCCCAGGCTCTGCGGGAGGGTGGCACCTGGTCATCTCTGCTGAGCCAGTTAGCGGCCACACAGGCCCTAACCCACCCACCCCCAGTGTCCTCCTGCACCTTCCCCCTCGTTCTTCCCCGTGCCCAACAGCTCCCACCTGTTCTTTCCATGAGTTCAACCTCTCTCCCCCATTGCAGTAGCCTAGATCGACCTTATTGCCACGTTGTGGGATGAGGCCTTCCTTGCCTGTTGAACTGGTCAGGTGCAAGCTGTCTTTGACCAATCTTTCCAATGTTATACAGGATAGTCTCTGATTCTTAAAAAGAAAACACAAAAGAGGCGTTCTTTACCCCTCTGATTTTCTTCTTCTTCCTGCAGGTCATCCCTCCCTGCCTCCTTTCTTTCCTGATTTAAATTTGGTGCATACGTTTTTTTAACAGTCTCTACCTGGCTGGAGAGACGGATGACCCAGTTAGACCAAGCCACTCCGCTGGGAACCAGCGTGGGCCCTCAGAATTCCCCCTTTGATATTTCAGGTTCTGCTCAGCGGAAAGAGGAGCTTTGCTTTGTAAATATTCTATTCTAAGGCGATGGAAGTAACAGGAATGGTGAATACAGTCACACTCATTACCTCTATTTTGAGTCATAAAAAGAGTGAAAAAATACACACATGTTAATACTTTCTTACAGTATTGAGTAGACAAAGAAAGTATTCAATACTGTATTTTGAACTCATGTCACAGAAGAGTTTACTCCTTATTAATTCCACATTCCAAATAACCTCCCTGGGCCCCCCTGCAGCTTCTCCACATTGTTTTGAAGCAAACTGTTCCTTCTGTCTCTTGGCTCCTAGTTTGCCATCCCCAATCCATTTCCTTTTCCACATTTCTCCCTGTTTCCCTGGAGTCAGTGTTTTCTTGAGAACAGGCCCCTCTTCCCTAGGAGACCAGCACCCCCTGACGTTTGATTTTTATCTCGATTAGCAACACCAAGACCCACACTGTGCTCTTTGTGGAACAACTGGCCTACCCCCGTCTTCCCTGGCGAGTGGAGGTCAGAAGCTGTTTCTTAGCTTAGTTAAAGTGCAGTCATAGATTCGCTGGATAAAAATTGGATTAAATACATGAGTCCTTGAAAAATACGCATGCAAAGTAATTGGCATGAACATATTCTAAATAATTATGACGGGCACTTGTCACCTTCCCTTTAGAGCCTGTGAATGGTTAATATACGTATGGTGATGTTTTCTGAGTTCTTCATATATACATATATGTTTTTCTTCATGTTTGGAGGCCTAATTTTGACATTTAAATTTTTTAACATACGTGTATATATATACACATAAATAAAAACTCTGCACACCAAGCTCATTTTTCAGTCCTTTCGGAGATCAGCTCATTAAAAATTAACGCTTCCTTATTATACACAATTTACTTTCAAATTATATTGCCTCTTATTATTGACTTCCACTGACATCCCAATCAGCCACATGATTAAATCTATTTTAGTCACTCTATTCTCTTCAGAGAATTTGAACTTAATGACTTATTTTCATTTTTGCAAATTCATTCAACTGTGTCCTATGTTTGAAAGTTCCATTATATGCTGTAAAAAAGGTCTTACCTTAACACAAACAAATGTCGTTAACCTTTCTGTAGGCAGTTTAATCGGTCTACTTGTTTCCAGATACACCTTTTATCGGTAGTAACTTTCTATTTTATTACATTAAATTTCTCCGAGATTTTATGTTTATGCACAAGTATGAAGTCAAAGTAGTCATGGAGAATTTGATTTATTACTTAAAACATGATTGTTGCTGGTTTTACGCTATTACCCCAGCTCCGTTGCCGAAATATCATTTGAGAAGTGGCATGTTCGATGAGCAATAGCTGACAAAAACTAGTCGTACGTAACCCAGGACAGCCAAACCTTAGCTCTTGACTGTTTTGGTTCTCAAACGATTTGGTTTTTGACCAAGTTGTTCGTGGAAAAAATGTCCAGTGTCCACCCGAATTTGCTTCAGGCCTGGTTTCTCCACCCGACATCCCGTTCCCACCAAAACCAGAATGCGGGTCACGCATCTCTCAGGCGACATGGGGGATTCAGTTTTCCAACAAGTGGCTTCTTGAACAGTTTTCCGGAGCAAATCAGGTTCGAGAACTGAGCTTCCGATGTAACTTAGATGCAACTACTACAATGTTTATGGAAAAACAGAGAAAAATGTAGGCACCTAAAAAATTTTATTGAGATATTTATGCAATATAGAAAAAGGTAATACTGTAATAAGTTATAATAATAATAATTAAGCACATACTGAGCACTTTTGTTGGTTTACATATTTAAATTCATTTACACCTCCAAATAACAGTGTAAGTTACTTTCCCACTATAAAAATATGAAAACTGCCCTGGCTGGCGTAGCTCAGTGGATTGAGCTCGGGCTGTGAACCAAAGTGTCGCAGGTTCGATTCCTAGTCAGGGTACATGCCTGGGTTGCTGGCCATGACCCCCAGCAACCGCACATTGATGTTTCTCTCTCTTTCTTTCTCTTTCTCCTTCCCTTCCCTCTCTAAAAATAAATAAATAAAATCTTTAAAAAAAAGAAAAAAATATGAAAACTGAAGCATAGAGAGATAATTTTATATTTATACAGTATTAACACTAGAAATAAGTCTATTATGAAAGAAATTGGTGGTAATCCTAAAAGATAAATGCTACCTTTGTTAAAAAAAACTATCAGATTTTCAAAATACTTAGTTGATTTTAAGTTTAAAGTGTCTATTAATTGTACTTACAATAAAAAGGTACAATTTTTATAGATTTTCATTTTCATAGTTTTATACAGTTTATAATTCATTTCATAATTTATATATTTACTTTGTAATTTTCATATATTATTGCTTTCATATATCAAAACTTAAAATATTTAAAATTTACATAGTTATATATTTTATTGTTTGTAAGTATGATTTTTATATCATTTTCACTTTCATAGTTTTGAACAGAACTAAGTGCCGAAGTCACAGCTGGACAGTAGTTGCTTTTCTTTTTAAGATTTTATTTTTACTTATTTTTAGAGAGGGAAGGGAGGGAGATAGAGAGAGAGAAACATCAATGTGCAGTTGCTGGGGGCTATGGCCTACAACCCAGGCATGTGCCCTGACTGGGAATCGAACCTGCGACACTTTGGTTCGCAGCCCACGCTCAATCCACTGAGCTACACCAGCCAGGACTAGTAGTTGCTTCTTTAACAGCAGCACGACACAGCAATGTCACAGAATTTATTTTCCAATGAGAACACTGTTTGACACACATCCATTGCTTACTAAAGCATTCAACGCCTTATGCCAATTTCTAAAATCTTGTATGATGTCAGTGTTTTTCCTATTAAATAATGGTATTAGAAGGCTGTGGGTGTTATGAATTTTAAATAAACTTACATAAAATCACTATCATAAAGAATATACTTTATAAAAGATTACTTATCTTTCTCTTTCACTCCTTACCAGGAGTGTTAAAACTTTCTCATAACCAGATTCTTTGCTTTTCCCAGTACATTTCATGCCATGGGAAGCCCTTTTTTCCTCTTTTTATGTTGGGTGACATTCCATATATTTGAGTTATCAGAGCTGGTGTTACAGAAACAGCTTATTTTTAGGACCACAATTTATGTAAAATGTAGGGGTGACCATGGTAGCTTAGGCAAGACACATGTCACATTTAACTTGAGACTCACGAATATGACTAAAGGAAAGAATTTATGACATTGCTGATTTAAAGCTTGAAATGAAATGCAGAAGGAAATTTGGGTTTCAAGAATACCTCGCCCTGGCTGGTGTAACTCAGTGGATTGGGTGCTGGCCTGTGGAACCCAAAGGTCACGGGTTTGATTCCCAGTCAGGACACATGCCTGGGTTGCAGGCCAGTAGGTGGTATGTGAAAGGCAGCCATGCATCGATGTTTCTCTCCTTCTCATTCTCCTTCCCTTCCTCTCTCTCAAAATAAATAAAATAAAATCTTTAAAAAAAGAAAAAGAATATCTGGAAACAGAGGTTCAGACTTTGTCATTAATCTGTCTCTTTCTAATATCATGGCTGTGCCTGTATACATGCAATATTAAGAATTTAACCTTGACCAAAGAGTGGTCGGGCCTTTGGTCCTGTGCTCTGGGAGATAATCACTGAGCCTCTGGAATGCCATGCTGTTTAGAGCAATTCTGTTTGCCTGGCGTCTTGAATCTCCTGAGTATGTTCACAATGGAGTTAGGACAGGACTAGCCACACCAGGTAGTCGAACAATATGATTCCAGGTGAGGGTTTGGGGTCACGTGATAAGAGCTCGGCCCCCTCCTGAGGGGCTGTGGGCTGAAAGCCATCACACGGGGAGCCCAGCTTGTCCGTGTGGTAGCGTCGCAGGAAAGACGCTGGGCTGCAGGCTCAGGTGAGCATCCCTCATCATCGACACTCCGTGCGCATTATCACAAGGTAATGCCAGGAGCATGACCCCGTCCAGGACTCCACAGGAAGGAGGCAACTAGAAGAGCCGCCTTCGGACCTGTCTTGGACTCGGCACGTCGGGCCCTTCCTTTGGCTGACTTTTAGGTGTCATAAACCTTAACTACAAGTAGGACAGCTTTCTGGGAGTTCTGCAAGTCTTTCTAGGCAATCACCCAATCTAACAATAGCCTGGGGTACCCCCACACATGGTGCTGGTGTCAGAAGAGGGAGCAGTCTTCTGGTCTGTCCTGTAACTTGAACTCTGTCCAACTTATTTTATTTTGTAGCACCCTGGGGGAAACAGCCACTCAGGGCTTTTCGGTGTTAGGGTCTGAGGCAGAAATGGAATCGATATTCAGCAAATTCATTTCCTTTCCCTGCCTTGCTGATAAACGTTCTCTGATTTCCCTACATTTTGGCAAGAGTACGGGGTTAATTCTCATCACTGCGCCGTGGGCACGAGTCTGACGTCATATCAAGGCTTCGGCAGAGAAATAGGGGAGGGTCTTCTTCTAAGGCTTTCTCACTTTACACGCGCTTGCCAGCTAGATGCCCCCACGTTTAAAAAACACGGAGGAAAGATTCTAGGAGGAAGGAAGATTCCAGAAAGGCTAGGAAGATTCAGTACACTCCACGTGGCAGTATGAAAGTCCTCTGCTCCCTGAGCCACAACCACTTAAAAACAACTCTAATGTGAGTGAAAAATACATCTTTATTTTGTTCAATAAGATTTGAGAATTTGTTTTGCAGCCAGCATAACGTAAGTGAACCTGACAAATCCATTAAGCCCATGCTCAGCCAGTATAGAGACAATGACCAAACTCTGCTTCTTGCTTCAAAAATTCAGGCTCACTTTGAGCCCCTCCTGCCTCGCCCTCACTCCCCACTCCCTGAGAGAGTGTCGGACTAACACGGAGGGCTTACAAATGTATAGAGACCAGGAAAAGAAGGCCGTAAAAAAATATGGGTGCTGAGCACAAATCCTGTTTGCGTTTGTTATAGTGGAGTTTGGGGATTCCAGATTTTTTTTTCTAAGATGATTTTCTGCTACTAAAATTTATATCTGCTGTAAATGTTCCGTTATTGCTATATGAAATATGCAAGCTATAAATTCAAGGTATAGGCTTAAGTTTGTTGTTCAAGTGGATAGTATGGCATATCGTATTTGTATCTATACGCATGAAACGTTGGTCACCTATGCGTTAATTGCTCCCTGTTTTACCTGCATCGATTGTTTTCCGTCGCATCTATCTAGAGAAGTTAAATTTAATCAAAAGTAAAAGCTGCAATTGATCCAATCAGCCTGCTCAGTCTGTATTGGGCACTTTAGATCAAAGTGGGACTTTTGAATTTAATTAGACCGGGAGGTCTTGCACACTTTCAGGGTAGTATTTACACAGCGTCCTGCGTGTGGGCTCGGTTTTCCTCCCTCCAATATCGAATTCACTCACTGCCTTTAGTTTGCTTAGATACAACATTTGACATTGGATGGGAGCCAGACATTGACATATTTCTTCACAAGGTACAAAGCTTTACCAAGATAATTACAGATATAACAGGCTCTGCAATTCTGTTAAATGGTCAACATTATGTTTCATAGCTTCCCAGGAGCAACCCACAAACGGAAAGAAAACAGCTCCCAAAATGTTGACATATTTCACCTGTATATAGAGCTGACAAAAATGAATCGCACAGAGCGCCCGAGCTGAATACCCGGCACTGGGCTCACGCAAGGCTGACTACGCGGGTTGCTCTGCAAGTACTAAATCATGGTATTTAACCAGCACTGTAATGTAGGCGTCGTTAGCTTAATTTTACCAACGAGGAAACCGAAGCCCAGAGAGGTTAACTGAGCTATGTTTACGCATTTAATCATTGTTGTTCAGATGCAAAATCTAGCCATTTGAGATTAAATCAAGGGCTTTAGTGTATCATGATTAGAAGTGAATTTAGACGGACCTCCAGCCATTAGATTCATGAGAGGTTGTTAAATGGGAGGGATATTATATGTTGAAATATTGCAATGTTTATTATATTTGGGATCAGGAATAGCTACGACTCATGAATGACTATCCATTAAGTTTGCAATTAAAGTTAAAATGTAAATTTGAGAGATATTCCTGTCAGATGCTACAAATTCTATAACATGACAATAGTAGCTCCTCCCCCCCCAAAAATGAGGAGAAATGTACAAAATCAGCCTAAGCTACAGAATGGCCTAGACTTAGAAAATACTTAGAAACTGAAGTATCATGACAAGAATAAAAAAGAGGAAATTTTAGAAAGGATTATGCCATATTGATTTCTTTAGTTTTTTCCTCACCTGTAGAATAGCCGAGAAAGAAACACAAATTAACTAACCTCATAAAAAGAGCCAATTATATTATAATTTATGTCATGGCAAGGCTAGAAAATTCCCACAAATTCCATCTCCAGGAGAGTAAAGAAGAACTCGGAAGATGGCAGGTAGTCAGCCGAGGTCAGGGGACCAGCCATGGCAGTGCCCTCCTGAGTGGCCTGCATGTTTGTCTCCAAGTTGCATCCACTTGATGTGTGTATTCCTTTAATATAAATAAATAAACATGCAAAGTGCCAGTGTGTGCACGCACATGCTTCTTAAAGTGATTGCTGTTCTTCTCCAGAGAAAGTGGCAATGGAGCCGACAAGGGAAATACCACCACGAGTGGAGGCGAGGAGGTCAACTTCATTAGCTCCACGATGGGACGTGGAGGTGGCGAAGGGAAAGCATGCCCCCGAGTGAGAAAGGGCTCCTATCTGAGGACAAAGGAAATGACGTGGCACAGAACAGCCTCCAGTTCACTTTCTAGGTGACTCTTTGCTGTGGCAATTACACATGAATTTATGAGCTCTCATTAAAAGGGCAGTCATTAACAAAAGATGCAGTGTAAACATATATATGAGAGATGTACAGGTGCATAGATACAAATCCAGATTAAAGGGATAATCCTTTACTATTCAAATTCATTAAATTCTAGCATATCAAGTCATAAATCGTAGGCCCCAATGTTTATTATGCATAATGAGGAATAAATATAAAACAAACCATCTTGATAGTTGCCTCATCAATATTATATTATAAAAAAATCTTTATTGCCATTTAACAAAATTGCTTCTTATTGATGGCTTGAAATCTTCAGTTATCAATTTGATTGCTGTGCAAAAAGATGTTAAATTAAACATTAGACATTTAATACTCATTGGTATTTAATGAGATCAAGTGATTTCAGTGAATTGAGTTCTCATTTATTGCATGATTATTTGAACTATTACATTTTCTTTGTCAACACTATGAGACAATGCTGAACTGATTCTGTAATGCTTATTCAAACTAGAAATGATTCAGAATGTGGTCCATTCCCATTACAAACTTCTTAAGTGATTTTTTTGTTTGTCTTTTTGTTAGCGGTGCATCAAAATGTGTACCTGTCATCATGTGAGTGATGCAATTTTCACACAACCAGAAATAGATTCAGTCATGTCTGACCCAGCAAGGCGTTCGTCACCCTCACTGTAGGTAAAGTGGAAGGCAGATCCACACACACACGTACATGTGGTAAGAGAATTTTCATGTCACGTTATGAATTATTAGTGTTCCCTTCTCACCAAAACAATAGGACAGTTGAACATGGTTCTTACATTTCAGTAAGAAATGAACTTGTTTCAATAGGATGCTAATACTGATAAGACTAGAAATCCTTTTCAGAGAAGTGGAGAAGTAATTGAATTGGACTGGTATAAGCAATTTGTATTTTTTTTCCTGAATTACTATTATTTTATCTGCCTGTGTGAAAGCAGTAGCATAGTATTAAAAAAATTGTATATCAGCTCCTTTCATTCAAACATTGGATTTTCAAGTAACTTGCAGCTACTTGCACTTACAAAAGTTATATTTTTTTAGCAATTGTGTATTTCGTTGTATTTTTCAGAGAACAAATTGTTTTACCCATTTTCCATACCTGAAATTTGTTTCTCTCTTTTTTTTAAAGATTTTATTTATTTATTTTAGAGAGGGAAGGGAGGGAGAAAGAGAGAGAGAGAAATATCAATGTGCAGTTGCTGGGGGCCATGGCCTGCAACCCAGGCATGTGCCCTGACTGGGAATAGAACCTGCGATGCTTTGGTTCGCAGCCCGCACTCAATCCACTGAGCTACACTAGCCAGGGTGTTTCTCTTTTAAAAGACAACATTTTCAAGTAATCTTATGATATTTTATGCAATATTTTATGCTAAAGAAAAGGTAGCATTTCTCTTTTTTAAAATAGGGTGTTTGCTTTTTAAAAAAAATATTTATTTATTTTTAGAGAGGGAAGGGAGGGAGAAAGAGAGAGAGAGAAACATCAATGTGCGGTTGCTGGGGGCCATGGCCTGCAACCCAGGCACGTGCCCTGACTGGGAATCAAACCTGCGATGCTTTGGTTTGTAGCCCACGCTCAATCCGCTGAGCTACGCCAGCCAGGGTGGTAGCATTTCTTTAAAAACTTTTTACTGAGCCATGTATTAAGCACAATTCATGTACATGAGTGAAATAATTTTGAATTACATTTCGCACATTATAGAGGAGGGATGTTCATCTGTGAAAAGGGTAAGTGCTTTTCCAGTAGGGGGCATATTAGGGTGTGAATCTGTGTCTGTCTGCCTCCAACACGAAAGCCCACTGGGACTTCCTATTCCGCTTCTGATGGAGTAGCTAAAATCAGACCAACGAACTCCTAATGACAACTAAAATCAATGAAATTTTGAAATTAGAAAGCAAAGAAATGAAAGGAAGAAGAAAAGAAACAACCATGTAGCACTGGAGAACTGTGGAGAAAGACAAGACTCGAGGGGACACAGCCTAGGAGAAGGGAAGGGGGTCTCGGAGAAGTGAACCAGGTTTCCTTCCATCCACATGCGGCTCCACTGCCCAGGTTGGGACACTGAGCAGCACACAAGATATTTTAACTAGAATTGCAGTGGAAAGGAAGAGTCAGTGACATAACTACCCCACTAAGCTCCTTATTTTGTTCTGTTTTAAAGAGCGTGGGACAGTTGAAGTCGTGCAACATTCACATCACAGGGGTGCCAGAAGGAGAAGAGAAAGAGCAAGAAAATCTATTTGGAAAAACAATGAAAGAAAAAATCCCTAATTTGGTGGAGGAAACAGACACGCAAGCCCAGGAAAGCACTGAGAGTCCCAAACAAGATGGATACAAATAGGACCACACCAAGACTCATCAGAATTAAACCACCAAAGGTTAAATATAAAGAGAGAATCTTAAAAGCAGCAAGAGAAAAGACGTTAGTTACCTTCAGGGGAGCTCCCATAGGACTCTCAGCTGATTTCTCAAAAGAAACTTTGCAGGCTAGGAGGGATTGGCAAGAAATATTCAAAGCAATGAAAAGCAGGGACCTACAGCCAAAATTGTTCTACCCAGCAAAGCTATCATTTAGAATGGAGAGGCAGTTAAAGAGCTTCCTAGACAAGAAAAAAAATAAAGGAGATCATCATCACCAAACTAATATGAAGTGCTAAAGAGACTTAAGAAAAAGAAAATCGAAACTATGCACATAAAATGGCAAAAAATATGTATCTATCAACACTTGAATCTAAAATACAAAACTAAGCAAACAAGGAGAACAGAGACCAAATCATGGATACGGGTAATGTTTTGGTGGTTGCTAGATGGAAGGGGTGTGGGGGAATGGGTGAAGAGGTGAGGGGATTAAGCAGTACAAATAGGTAGTTGCAGAGTAGTCACGGGGATGTCAAGTACAGTATAGGAAATGGAGTAGCCAAAGAACTTATACACATGACCCATGGACGTGAACAAGGGTGGGGGGTTGCCTGAGGGAATAGGGGGTGCTGAGTGGAGGGAGACAAAGGGGGAAAATCAGGACAAGTGAAATAGCATAATCAATAAAATATAATTAATAAGAATAAGAGCATGGGACAGAATGCAGTGACGGGTGCAGAACCCCCTCAGAAATGCAGAGACATGCGGATCGTTTGCAATGCTGGTGAGCCGAGCAGGAGAGCTGTGTCCTGGCTCACAAACGGCTGTGAGTAGTGATTCATTCAGCAAACGCGTCGAGCACTGCGCATGCGCACAGTAAGAAGTGATTTCAGCTGGGCGGAGTCTGCTGCGGACCTCTGGTTAGAGTTGGTGCTGGAGGCAGGTCAGATGCCCTGCTACTCTCCACGTGCAGCTAGACATTCTGCCTTAAGTGATCCTCAGATAACGTAGTCAACAGATTCTTGGAAACGGTGGCCAGGTTGTTCAGCATGTCTTGTCGCTCTAATTAAAAAATGAATACATCACGCACCATAAAGTTTCTGTTTTAAACAGAACACTTAGAATGATATTACGAAATATTTAAAAGTGTCTTAAAAGTTAGAAAACAATATTGGTGTTTTTATTATTGCCTTTGTTTGAAAAGACTATACCGCCCTGGCTGGCGTAGCTCAGTGGATTGAGCGCGGGCTGGGAACCAAAGTGTCCCAGGTTCGATTCCCAGCCAGGGTACATGCCTGGGTTGCAGGCCATAACCCCCAGCAACCACATATTGATGTCTCTCTCTCTCTCTCTCTCTCTCTCTCTCTCCCTTCCCTCTCTAAAAATAAATATAAATAAATAAAATATTTTAAAAAAAAGAAAAGACTATACCTATATTTAGGCAGTTGGTTGAAAAAAGAATATATATATATTTCTATAGATATGTGTGTGTGTATATATATACATATATATGGAAAGAGAGAGAGAGAGAGATACCTATATACATAGTTTTCTACCTTTTAAAAATTAAGGCGTTATTTTTTTTTCTAACAACCTGAGAACTCATATAAATTCCGAACTGTTTTATGGTGTTTTTCCATTACTTTGTTGTTGTTGTTGCTTGCTAATTACTTTTCTTGCCCAATTTCACTTGCTGTTTGAATAAATAAACTGTTCCTTTCTGCCTGTGGGTGACTAGAGGAATAGTCAACATGCAGCCATAATAAAACCATAAATTTCTTTGAACAGGCAATTTCCAATGCATACTTCCACAGAGGGTTTTTAAATCTCTACTGTTAGAGAAACGACTTGATGAAAACTGCAAAGTTTTATGCTAATCTGCAAAGCTTGAATTCAGTGAAGATGGAATCAAATGATGGGTCATTATACTTTGACATTGCAAAGAATGATTTCACTGACAAGAAATGTGGACCCTTTTTCGCATCTGTTTGCTATATATGCTTCTTGAATTCAGTGAATGGGAGAATGGATTTCAGTAGTTATCAATTAACTGTATGTTTTGGGGGTGTCATTCAACTAAAAGCTTTGATAAACGTGTCTAATTTTATTAATATTTAAAGTCAAACTTCACTTGTTTGTTTTCTAATTTTTGTCCCATTCAGCAGTAAACCCATAAAACAAGTCTACAGTAGGTGACAATTTCAGCCTTTGGTTTTTCTGTAACAAAATCCTAAGTAAATCTTAAAGCTTATGTCTGTGTTTCTAATGGAATTTATCTAGTGCTGAGATAAAAAATAATAAGAATATAAAATCTGATTTACAACGTGATAAAATATATACAGTACTACATTGAAATTTAGAATTCCCTAGGAAAATGCCTTCTTAATCTGCATTTCTAAGTTTTTAGTGATTTTTCTCTTTCAAATATTCAACTTCACAAAAGTACATATATCACAAGTATACTTTGAATAGATAACTGTGGAACATTCAGCAACATACTAAAATATGTTTTTTTAAAAATTAAGAGGCACAAGGCCTCTGAAATGAAAATTTTAACCCATGGGCACCTGTATTCTAATTATGTTCATATTTGTTTCCAAAATATTCTAGTAAAACTATTTTCTGGAAATACAAAGGCAAATTCTAAATCACCAACCTCTCTGAAATGATACTAAAAACACCCTTATTCTGCGGATGTCTTAGGGGTCAGATAAAGGACCCGTGCTACCTCTTTGAGCAAATGGGCAATTTCTCCTCTTCTGGCAAGTTCCCTATGAAGTGCACCACGGAGGTGAGGATGTCTCAGACATTCTCCCCTATTCAACAGTGTGGAAATACCTCATCAGCCGCTGCTAAGACCCCCCGCTGGCCTGGTTTTTCATAACATTGAAGTGCACGGAAATTTAGCAATTTCCATTTCCTCCGGAGGAGAGAAGGAAGAGTGCCCCCAGAGCCCATTAGTGCGGGAAGATGTTTATGGAGAAGGGTCATGCTCCTGGGGTCACTGTTCTAAAAACTTTTGGCTAATTAGACTAAAATTTGCATAAATATCAGAAATTCGGAATGCTCATCTGAAATGAGCTATTTGGGGTCATTAGCACAATTTTTCTGTGATGAGCATCAAAAGGCCCTCGCCAAGGGGGGTCTGCAGTGTTTTATCGATCAGAACGAAAGATCAAGGAGGAGTTGGCCAAAAGTAGAAAATGCAAGATACACAAAATAATTTGTAAAAAGTAGAGGGGCTATGAAACAGAAGATTGGAGGTAGACAAAAATCAAGACATGAGAAAAAAGGGAATGATTGCAGAGAACTATATTATGAGGAATAATGTGTCTGAAAACAGAAAAATAAAGCACAAAATGTCAAATTTAGATGAATTTGGGAGTGATTCTGTATAAATTAGTAAGAATTATGAATTAAAGAATAATTTTTAAATATTTTTTTAAGATTTTATTTATTTATTTTTAGAGAGGGGTAGGGAGAGAGAAAGAGAGGGAGAGAAACATCAATGTGTGGTTGCCTCTCACGTGGCCCCCACTGGGGACCTGGCCCTCAACCCAGGCATGTGCCCTGACCGGGAATCAAACCAAACTGGCAACCCTTTGGTTCACAGCCTATGATCAATCCACTGAGCTACACCAGCCAGGGCTGGGCTGTAAATCTTTCATAAAATTTAAATATTTAAGATAACTGACAGGCCATGTGAATTTTCAGGTAGAGCCTGCAAAACGACTTTAACAATTTTCTGATGTTCACTCGTATTTAGAAAGATTATAGGAATATAAACAACATGTGTGCTAAAAATCTTTTTAAAGCACCGTCCTTCCAAATATATAAACATGTTCTCTACAAACTTCAAGTTAGGATTAATTTATTGAGAATTTCACTTATGAGACAGCAAAGGAAGAGCATTGTATGTTGTGAAAGTACATGCTTACAAAAACATACCGACACCTGGATTTTAGCTCAGGAAGAACTGTGTCAAACTTTTAACCTACAGAACTGTAAGGTTATATACTTTTTGGTTTTTAAATATATTTTTAAAAATCCTCACCTGAAGATATGTCAATTTTAGAGAGAGAGAGAGAGAGGAAGGGGAAGGGTGGGAAGGAGAAAGAGAAAGACAGGGAGATTATATTTTTTGTTGTTTGAAGCCAATAAGTGTGTGGTAATATGCTGTGGCAGCAACATAAACCTAGTACAAGAGTGATAGATGTGTTTTAAGCTTTTACTTTCGATTGAAATTCAACACACACAGTGCCTACAACACAAATGCACAGTGTCACCGTTAATTACAGCAGCAATGTTACTCAGGTTCAGGTCAAGAAGGGTCATGTTGCCAGGACCCCCTCCAAAGCCTACTTTTGTTCCTTTTTTTGGTCACATTTCCTTCTCTCTCGTAGAATAGGATCATCATTCCTAGTCTTTTGTTTGGAATTGACCTGCTTTGAAATTTTATATAAGTAAAATTACACAGTTCGTCACTTCTTTCTCTGTATCTGGCTTAGCTGCTTTCATTCAATATAGCTTTTACAATATATTTTGGCTGGGCATTTTTACTGTGTATTATATTCTAGTTTAACATTATTCCATAATATATCATTTTGTCTCTCAAAGGACAAAAAGTTAATTCTAATTCGGAGATAATCAATTGTGACCATTTTTAAACATGTATCATAGTGCATGTACTCGTGGGTTTTGGGTGGGATATTTAGTCGGGAGTAAATTTACATTCAGTGTGAACAAAACTCGTAGATCATGTTATTTTTTCCCTGCTGCCTGATTTGAATATTTTTGTTTCATTGTATTATTAATTTTCAACCGCATGTCTATTCTTTATCTCTATGTGTTTTCATTTGCATTTATACTGTGTGGGCACCATAGAGTTCTTGAGTTTGTGGCTCAGTGTTGATAGCATTTATCAAAACCTCTTCAACTAATATTTGTTTTCCGATACCACACCTGACGTTACTATTTTTTCCTCTTCGTGTTTGAACTCACGTAAGTTAAAACTTAGATTCATTCTTTGTATGCGTTTAAGACAGTTTTTAATTTACGTGTGTTCTTCAGTCTGGATGACTCTCTGTTAAGCTATCCTCTGTCTCGAACAGTCCTCGCCTTTGCTGGATCTAAGTTGCTGTTACCCGTGCACCGACTTATGTTATTTTTAAGTTCTAGAATTTTTATTTATAAACATTTATGTATTCATAAATAGTTCTTTTCTGAAAACTCTTGTCTTCTTTGGGGGGGGTCATGTTAATTACACTTTCTTCAGACTGTAACTGCAGCAACATGGATGACCCATCGCTCTGCTTCTGTTGCTACATTGTCTCTTGGTTTTGTGTGCTGACACGCCTTATTTTGTCTCACTGCACGCCGGAGGCTGGGCGTGGCTGGAAAGATGCCGCACAATATTAACAGCCCCCAGCAATGATTTCATTTTCCCTTTGGGAGCAGAGTATGGGCTACTCTCCTCGACCCCATCACTCATTTAGGTAAATCAGGTCTGAACTCTGAATGGAGTTCATTTCTGTCCAGTAGGCCCTCAACACCAAAGGATGGGTTTTCCTACGTGGTCACAGACTGTGTCATTAAATGTGCCTTAACCTAGTAAGTCGCCAGATTTTCAGCTTTTTTATATCTTTAAGGATTTTAAAGGATATTTCATTTTCCATTTTTTTCCAAAGTGCTAGAGTATTTCCTGATAATTTAGGAAATTGTATGCCTCTCCTCAGAACATGCATTATCAAGCTATATTTTCTCTACTTCTCTCCTTCTTCTGCACCATTTAATACACACATATTATTGCATACATACATATATTTTTAATTTTTTAAAATATGCACCTGAGGTTATGCTCATTTATTTTATTTTATTTTTTAGAGAAAGAGAGACAGACAGATGCATCAGTGTGAGAGGGAAACATTGATTTATTACCTCCTTTATGTACCTTGACTGGGAATGGAACCCACAACCTAGGTATGTGCCCTGGTGGGGAATGAAACCCACAACCTTGGGTTCTCAGGACGACATGCCAACTCTCTGAGCAACCCGGCCAGGGCTACATGCATATGTATTTTATGATGTTCGCTAACTTTATACTAAGCGTTAAAAAGAATCATGTAAAGTATTCAGCAATATAGGCATAACTCCTTATAAGTATACGGTATAGTTCATGCCTGCAGGTTTGCTCAATTTACTTAAAATATGTACTATATACTTAATATAATGGAACTTCAAATTTGTGCTTTGCAATTTGTGGAAGTGGCATTTCTGTTCAAAAAGCTTTACAATAATTTCTTCAATAGCAGCCCAGAGTTCTATGGTGTAATACATTTGAAATAATACAGAAAAATGTTTTGGGTTTTTTTTTTGCCCTGGCTGGTGTGGCTCAGTGGATTGAGCTTGGGCCTGGGAACCAAAGGATCCCTGGCTTGATTCCCAGTCAGGGCGCATGCCCGGGGTTGCACGCCAGGTCCCCAGTAGGGGGCGTGCAAGAGGCATTGATGTTCCTCTCCCTCTCTTTCTCCCTCCTTTCCCCTCTCTCTAAAAATAAATAAATACAATCTTTAAAAAAAAAGAAAAATGTTTTTTAATAGAAGTTAAGGAGTTCCTGTCCTCAGTGTTAAATACAAGAGATTCTGAAAAGTAGATAACCTAATAGAATCATCTATTTACTAAGCCGGAACTGTACTAAAGAGCCCATAAACAACACACACAATTACAGGGGCCAGGAATCCCTTGTCTAAGGAAAGGGATATAAATCGAGTCTTTGAAAGCATGCAGTCTGGGTACTAAATTTACAGTACATATATTTCACTAGTTTATTGATATAATGGGCATTTATGGGTATCACTTTGGGGGGAACTAGAAGAAAACAAAACTTGTAGAACTGTCAGTTCATATTAGGTTGACTGGGTACATCCCGATTCATCTTGGAGACGGCTTACTCTGTGTGACATATTTTTTTTAAATACTCAGATCCTCAAAGGCTTATACCTGAATCACAAGGAAAAAACGTGGTGTCTCCATGTAACTTTGCATGCATCAATTGAAAATTACAATGTTTTGATTTAATCTCATCTAATATTCATATCATTTGAAGTTCCTTTGCACTTGAAAATAAAGCCACTATCATAGACTACCTATATTGTGGTATTGCAAGTTACAGAGAAGCGTCATTATAAGTACTGTAAATGCTAAATAGTCAAATATACCTAAGGAATCATATGGATTTTTAGAAACCTGCCACCCAGGAGTTTAATATTCTTTAGAGGTTTGTTTCCTGAGCCGCGTGCATTATTGTAATTCACAGAGGCAGCATGGAGGATGTGTGAGTAACAGTATTGTATAAAATACCTCATAACCTATAATAGCTAATAGGCCACCAGTGACAGCCAGCTCAAGGTTTAAGAATTGGATGTCTCATCAAGAATAATTCACAACTGGTCAATGTTCTGCTGATGTAATAATGTGACCTTGGTCTCTGGACCAGATCACGATGACAAAATAATTAATTCCGCTCGGGAGTCCGCATTAGTGGTAATGGATGGCTTCATTTATCAAGACGTTGGAAAGATATTTAGAAACATTCTGAGTATACCTTTCATCCCTCTGCTACCGAAAGCAAAGGCAGACTTGTAGGGTTGCTTTTTGCTACGTCCAGTGGAGATTATAATCATTGCTCTCTGCTGCCTGCATAACATATAAACCTTGGGAGTCCGCCAGCTGGATGCTTTCATTTCCGCTGTGACTCCCCTATTAGGAAAACCCTGAATGGATGTGCGGCGGGTCTGCCCGGAGGTCGACGGTCCAGGTCACCCACGACCTTACGATTCATCCACCACGGGTTTTGACTCATGGTAGAACGTATTGATTTTTACTTTTCGGAAGTAGTTTTTCCTAAAATTATGAAGCTATTACAGTTCAGCAGGCGGTCGTCCATGCAGCAGAAATCCCGAGTTAATCTCCACTCGCCTGCACTGCCCCTAGCTCCCGCTCGGGGGCGGTGGTTTGCTCCTTTTACGGTCTTCTGAGAAGGCGTGCGTGCCTGTCCCCACGTTTCATGCCCCAGCAGGTAGAATTGCACAAAGAGACTAAGATTGCAGATCAATGGAAGGAGACGAGCCGTCACAGCCATGGGATACCATTGTGCAGGACCACTTTGTCCAGAGTCTGAGGGTCTAGAACACTGTGCCCCGAAGCCGGCCCGTCGTCTTCATGACCGTGTCTGACTGTGCACGCCGACCAGGTGTTCCCCATCTTTGCTGGCGCCTTAATACTCACGCTTTGGATCTGGGGGCACAGCCTACATTAGGTAGCACCATGATATAGATTTTGCAAAGGATGCAGACTATACTTGCTACTTCCCATCACGCCGTTCATTTAATCTCTCTAATATCTTTATGAGAACCTCAGACAGTTGGTTGTGACCATGTTCGCCAGCTCTAGGAGCATAAATGCCTTTCTGGCTTACGTGTTCCCTCCTGTTTATCCCACTTTCTGACTCTTATTCCCCCCCCCTCACCTCCACCACAGGCAACGATTCTCGTGTTTGAAGTTCCTGTCAGTTTACGTAAATGTTTCTTTGGTTACATACGTCTTTCTCTCCTTTTACAATGGCTAGTCTACTTTTAAGTCGCATCTGCTTTCTCGTAGGTGCCTCTTCTATGCTGCTCCTAATTGTTCATCCCACTCCATGGTGTTTATCTAATATGCATGATTTATATGCTTTTAGCGATAGACACCCAACTGGCCTACACATTCCTGTTACCGGAAATAAGATTGGATTGAGCTTCTGCACACCTGCCCAGCATGGGTGAGAATTTCTCTGAGATACACGCCCAGGAGCAGACCTGACGGGTTTCTGGTACAAACCCCGGCCCATCAGCAGTATGACAGAGCATTCTCACCGGGAGACTCGGGAGAGCAGGGAGTGAGGGCCCCTCCACATTTGGGTGCCCAGAAAATACTCACATCACACAGCTCTCCGAGTGCATCTTCCTGATTGCTCTAAGTGCTCATCGATAACGTTCCATTTTTGTTTGTATTTCTCGGGTGACAAATGAGGTTGAAGATCACTTTCTGGCTTGTTAGAATCTGTGGTTGCTCTCTGGTTCCTGCCTCGTCACATCCCTTACCCCATTAACGTTCCTTTGGGCCAGCTGGATTTTGGTTTTGTTTTTTCTGGCTTACGTGCCATTGTTAGATTCTACGGTATCGATTACCGTTGCTCAAGGTGTTCTCACTGAATAGCCGCCCTCAATTCTGATGTTACAAAAACTGCTTTTAATCTGTCTCATCTCTTGTGTTGTCCTCGCTTCGCTCAGAAGCCCTTCCTTTTGCTGAGGTTCCTTCCACTTGTAACCATCCAAAGGAGGTCACAGTGTAATCACAGTAACCCCTGTATCACTGCACCAGAATCCTAGATATTGCTATTGTTCTCTTCGTGGGCGCGGTTGTTTTCTTCAGTAGGAACCACTTGTACTTTGGAGGCTAAGCCTGTGTTAACCGCCTGCCATGGCTAGCATAGTGCCTGGCACGTATTAAGTTCTCAATAAATATTATTAACTATGTTTTTTACAGCCATCGCACCAGAAGCCAGACAGTTGTGTAAGAGGCAAAGAGCACACAGTGAGGCAGTTGGTAGTGAGATGCCCAGATAGAGCCTGTGTAAAATCTGGCCCTCAGCCCAGCCCCAGCCGGGTTCACAACGTGGTTCATGGCCTGTTGCTTTCCTGGTGGTTCGCCCATGGATGTAGCTGCTTCCTCTCATCACCTCCCATTCCCTGTTATGGGGGAGCAGCCTCCACGCTGAGCAGTAAAATGAGTCTAAGGCGACCAGTAATCTTCTCTACCTGTTCTGTTTCTTTGCAGTGCTTAATTGGCATTAACTTTAAAGGGACTACTTTTTGTTCATTCTCTTAAGCATAGCTGCAAATTTCCTGTTCCCTCCTTCCACCGCGTGCTTTACAAGAACAACATTAGACATTCAGATTAGAGAGAAAAAGATTCTTGGGTCCCAAGTTTCAAGCATACTGTAAATTAAACGTATAACCATAGACCGTTTCCTTAACTGTTCTTACCTTCGGTGTGTGTTTTTTTTTTTTTCCTTCTTAACTGAGAAGATGCATGCAAAGCCCTTAGCAGAGAGCCTGGGAAATATAATGAGAGCTCATTATTAGTTAGTACCCATCAATACTGATGACACGTTATTGATCCAGTTAAAAAAGAACCCTGCAATATGAAACCATGAGGGACCTCATGCAACGATTAACTCTCCAACCAGCACTTCTGGTAGCTGTGAGTGTACAAATACCTTAAAGTTCATTAAAAACTGAAAACGGAACGGTTGTACATAAAACCTTTCATTGACCAGAAAGTCAGTTTGGCTCAGGAATGCCCTGAGGTAACATACATTTTTCCTGTTTGCCTCACACACTGGGTGCATTCTTCAAAATTGCGGTATGAGGCACACTTAAAGAATTCTTTTTAAAAAGTACTTAGACATTGAAGTTGCAGAAGTTAAATTATCTTTGTCACAGTATAAGATGTGTAGAAAGAGAGAGTTGCAGTAACTACTTTTCCTGTGAACAGGTGCGTCCCCCTCTCTAGCAGTGGGGCGAAACTCCTGTGCCCCTCTCAGCAGAGCGACGCATACACGCTTTGGGGGCCTATTTCTTCTTCAGACAGCTCCCCACATCTTTACTGTTATTCAAACAGAAAGATACATAGAGTCACTGCCTCTTCGTTTGCCTTTAATGATTGCTGATGTTTTTAAACAGGATTTTAAAAGAACAGTTTCTCAGAATGAAATGCCAATCACATTCTGCCGGTGTTCACCGTATATCCACTGCATTAACATCTTTTTGTCTAAAACGGATCTTTATTATCATCAGGGAGATATTTCATAACCAAACTTTACATCTCTGTTCTTTGTTCTTCTCAGTAACTAAAGGTCTGCGGAGAGCTCTTTATACTCTAATTTCAATCTTTACTTTCTTGCATTCTTTCTCAAAGGCCTCTAATCTTCTCTGCCATTTCCCCAAACTGCACTTCATCGAAATCACCAGTAATATCTGGGTTGAAAAATCCATTCATCAATTTCAAGTACTTATTTGCATTTATCAACAACATCCCTTGGAGACGACCATGCCTTCCTCTGGAGAAATCTTTCTTCACACAGTCTTAGAGCCCATTTCTTTTGTCCTTCTTCTAATTCCCTAGTAGTTCTTTCTTTATTTTTTTCTTTGTATTTATTCCTGAAATTTACTGGGTGACATTGTGTCAAGTGTACCTTTCTATGATACTTGACATGTACGTGACACCGTGTTTTCTTAGCTCTGCGATTCCTCCTCATCAATCCTTCTCTGTTTTAGTCACAAGTGTCCTGTAGTTTCATCCGTCCTGTAAATTTAAATATCGTGTATAACATGATATTTCCGGAATCTGTATGTTCAACAGAGCCCCTCTCCAAACACAGGTGACGTGTGCACTTGCCTACCCGAGTCTCCAGTCTGAATGTCCGGAGACTGTCTCAGAACTAAACACCTCTGACACCAAGCCTGTGTCTTCTCCTGGAACCTGCTCCTCCCTCAGCCTCCCCACACGTAGCATTTCCATCCTTCCTACTGCTCGGAGCAGAATCCTTGGAGTCTTTCTTGACTCACTGGAATCATCAAGAGCCTGTAAGTACCAAACCACATGGGAGCTTCGAACTGTACCAACATTAGTGATTAGGGTACCTTATATGTAATTCTAGCCTTTGCTATTTTTTCAATCTGTTTTTCCCCAGTTAGTGAAGTTTGATATATAGGTGTATGTACAAGTATTTGAATGAACTGAACACCACCCCAGAGAGGTGTCTTTGGAGGGATTTGCAGATCAGTCTAGGGGACTGTGGCTCCACAGAGCCAGACAACAGCTTATAGTGGAACAAAGACGGTTACGGCACAACAGAGAATCGTTACATGCAACTCAGAGCGACAACCGTTCAGAGGGAGACGTGAGGGAGACTTCAGGGTAAGTGATAGATTGACTTATGTCTGCAGGATCTTTTTAAAGCCTTCTGAGAAGTTGTGATTATCCCTAGTTAGCAATAGAGCCAGTATTCAAACCCATTCATGCAGTCAGTTGTTTGACAGTGATTACGTGGGTCTTACATGCCAAGCATTGTCTTAATTTCCGAGTCTCTGTTTCCACCGATCTTTCCTGTCAATTGATTTTTTTCCATAGAAACTCGCTATCATTGTGTGACCAAGTGATGGAAATGGATAACACTGTGTGATCAGCACTAATAAAAAGAAATATCTTTGAGTAACTTGTGTATTATATTAATTGAGTAAAACAATCAGCCATCAAAGGGTACAGTTTACCTAGAGAGGAAAGTTCACTAATGAATGGAAATGACTTTGATCATGAACACAAACAGAAAGCCCTCAAAGCTTGGAGTTATTGAAGTGGTTTGAAAGCCTATCATTTTAAGTTCCCTGAACAAATTGATAGCATTTTTTTATATTTAAATTCAATCAATGTATTATTTTTTTTACTAGAAAAATAGACATCCTGCTAGGATTTGAAATATCTAAATCTGCCAAGTTGCACAAATTACAGTACCTGAAGAACAGGCGCCTCAGAATAAGGGGACTCGTCCTCATCATTATTCTTGGTGAAAAAATATTAACGGGATAGCTATCAAGATGGCATGATGCTATTTGCCAAGGCATCTTCTACTTATTTATTCACTGTGTTGATAATATGAGTTTTAATTAGAAAAAAGCCGAAGGATTAGAACTATCAAATGCCTACAAATCCCTTGGAGGAGTTCTCACACCAGGAATAAAAAAAAAAAAAAAAAACTATTCAAAGCCAAACACCCAATGTATAATTTGCGAGTAAAATGCCTAGTGGTTCGTGTGTTTACATTTCATCTGTAAATAAGTTTTAGCCGAAAGACTTTAATATGACAGGCATAAGAAAGAATGATGAAGGGCACCTCCTTACTGGAAAATCGTGTGTTTTTGACTTGCCTCACCGTTGAATGCACATAATTATAGCCTTTCTTCTGCCTATCGCGCTTTCTGGCTGATTACAGAACCACCGAGTGGGAACCCTGTCAAGGTGTGATTTATTGCACACCTGAAATGTTGGTGATGCTCAATGAGGCAGTGAATAATCTGTTCCCCGAAAAGAAGTTACGCACATTCAGATGTGTTACATTTTCAGTGTGGCCGGGGACCGGGTCTGAGCGGCAAAACGCTGTTACTGATAATGTAGCTACAAGATAAATACAGCGATCGAGAACAGGAACTCCAAGCCTCCTGTACTTGTCTTCCGTTGCTGTGACATCTAAGTGCGTGATCAGACAGGCTGCCCTACAAGAGGGCATAGACGGCACACGGCATTGTTTAACACGGATTTTAAATCACAGGTGGCAACTCGTGTGAACGCTTTGTCAACTGGCAGCTAAACGAATAGAAATCTGAGTCCACGCACAATTATTGGTTTCACTGTTACTAAAAATGGATGTACCACGAGTGAGTCATTAATGAAAGATTAAAACAAAGATGTTTATTGGAAAATGTTAATAAATCTATGGCAACATAAGTAGCTCGAGTCCCGCTATGTCCATTTCGTGACAGATTTAGGAACAGCTAATAATATACCAAAATTATAGAAAAATGAAACTCTCAGAGTTCTTCTCCATGTTTCAAAAATGTGCAATTTGCACATTAAAGTGATGAAGAAAAAGACTTGCATTTTTAGCTGAACTGTCAACAATTACAGTGAATGGTAGACCAATGTAAGAATGACCTTGTCCACACATGTGACTTGGAGTTTAAAAATTGTATGTAAACTATGTTTTGATGACACAACTGCAGTGACAGAATATAAGCCAGGGGGTGTCCCTAGGAGTCACACACCTAAACATTTCCGATGGCACATATCCATGTGTCAGAAAAGGTCTTTATCTGGCTGGACCCCTGTGCTCAAAAGTTGAAAACATTTTCATGACAAGCCAGGTTTTCTTTTTTTTTAAGATTTTATTTATTTATTTTAGAGAGGGAAGGGAGGGAGAAGAGAGAGAGAGAGAAACATCAATGTGTGGTTGCTGGGGGCCGTGGCCTGCAGCCCAGGCATGTGCCCTGACTGGGAATCGAACCTATGATGCTTTGGTTCACAGCCCACGCTCAATCCACTAAGCTACACTAGCCAGGGCTCAAGCCAGGTTTTCTGAATGTGTGGACTACTACACCTGGAGAAGTTGTGACTTACTCTAATCAAGAGAGGTCTCTCGCTCCCCTGTGGCGTATTTCCTCCTGTTAATAACTACCCCGCACATGTTAGAGAAATGAAATAAGAGAAATACATTACTATAGCATGGGGTATATGAAGGAAGCACAATACGTATTCCAAATCTGAAAAAAAAATGGACAATTTTGAGATTTAAAACAATCCGTGAGACAGTGTACAGGAGAAAATCAATTTAGCCCTAGTAGGTATAATTATTTGATATATATGAAAACATTTAGTCATTAGGAAATAAGAAATGAGAGAAAATGAATAACTGAAAGTCATAATATATTGGAAAATAAAGAGGAAGGATTTTTATAATTAGTCTGATAATCTTATTGATTCAATTAACATTCAATTAGTTTGGCCATAACTGTTTTGTAAAGAAGTTCTTATAAAACCAAATATTCATAAATATGGGGCATGTACTATTTAGTAGAAAACCATTCATGGAAGACTTGAAATGAATGTTATTGAAATTAGCCAATAGGATACACTAATATTCAGTTTATGTTGTCTTCATTGTCATATCTTTCTCTTTCTGAAGTCATTGATCAGACATGTCCTGAACAAACCTGATTAGTGAGGTGGCATGTTACCTCTTTAAATCACCATAGTAGCTCTAACTCAGAACAAATAATAGCTTTGAGAAAGAATAAAATGTGACTAATAGCTTTGTTCATTTGAATACTATAAGCGAGGGATGAAATCACTCATGGAAAATTGTGATTGGTAGAATGAATAAGTGGTAATTGCTTCACACTAAATAAACAAAAGACACTATCATATATTAATGCATTCACAGTTTATTACAATTTAGAAAGATACTCTAATCAGCACTGACAGCAATGGAATAGATTGGTTGTGCCCAAAGGTGCTGTTTATTAATTTATCTTAACAAATAATGGTGCGTCAGGGCAAATTATGTTTCTTCACATTTGCAGGTTTATTTTGTGTTGAAACTCGAACAGGATGCTCATTCATTTGTCCTTTATTAAAAGTGAAATTATTCGAGGTCAGCGTTGTAGTGGGTTGTGAAGGGAAAGTGTTGTTATTGTTCAGTGGCATTCTAAAAAAATAGTAGTAAAGGATGCTATTTGAGCTTACCCAAACTATCAGAAATTTGTCATGAATTTTCTATTTTTATTGTTTTTTATGTAAACTAGGAATAGTAATCTGTCTCACTGAACTTTTATTGTTGTTGAATATTAAACTGATAGCATGAGGGAATCACTGAAAGTTTTAAAAAATGCTGTAATGGTTATGATGCAAGTAGTTTAATTTAAAATGAAGTATTTTTAAGCACAAGCAAGAGGGAGTTTTCTCTGCGTCCACTCCATCTTGCGCGATTCCGTGTGAGTGGGGTGCTGCCAAGCAATTCGAGGCACACCAAGCATGGTTTCCTTTCCTTGCGTTTGTTTTTTATACATGCTGCTCGGAATAACCCCTTTTGCATTTTTAATGTAACCAGCATCTAGTTACCTGTTCGTTCCATTCATTCATTGTTATGTATTCATTTATTATTCATTCGTTATTTATTTATTCATATTGTTATTTACTTAACATGAGGTCTCGCTTCTTATGATTTTAAGGGTACGATACACTGTTGTTAACGCAGGTGCAGTGTTGTATGGCAAACCTCTAGAGTTTGTGTGACTGCGACTTCGTAACCCTCAACCAGCACCTCCCCAGTTCCCTCTCTTCCCGGCCGCAGGCGACAACCATTCTGTTTCTGGTTCTACGAGTTTGACTAAGTAGCCGGCCTGGAACTGTGCAGTATTTGCCTTTCCGTGACTGGCTTATTTCATTTAGCATATTTATTTTCCAGGTTCGTCGATGTTTTCACATAGGACAGAATTCCCTTCTTTTTAAGGCTGAATAATATTTTATTGCCTGTCTCTACCATATTTTCTTTATCCACCCACTAAAGGACATTTCGGTCATACCTTGGCTATTCTGTGAACACACCGCAATGAATATGGAATTGAGGGTACCTTTTAAATTTCTCCACCATTTTCCAATTGTTAATGGAGGCACATCAGCAAACTTCACAATCATCTTTAATTGCCATGTGTGCTGGAATGTTCTTTTTGACTTGACTCACAGATCTGAGGCTGGTGAGCCAGAGGAGTTCAGTATTACCGAAGGTTGCTCTAGCAGCAGAGGTAGTTGCGTGAGCTGTTTTTAAAGCAGATATGTATCCTTTTGTTAACCTTCGACAATCTAACACAGAGTTCACCGCACGTTACCTGAGGACTGCGGAGCACGCAGAACTCACTTCTCCGTGTACAGAGTGAGGACACCGATACCTCCTTGGTCAGTTCCCCTGGCAGTTAGAGGAGGGCCAGGCACCAGCGGTCCTGAACCCAGCGTGGGTCAGTGGTGAGAGTCAAAAAGAGGGAACTATGAAGAGATCAAACACTTTGTAGTAGTGCCCTTCTGTCCATGGTTCCGCTGTCCATGGGGTTTCAGTACCCGAGGTCGACCGAGGTCCAAAAACAAAATGGAAAACTCCAGAAATAATCTCTGTCACATCGGGCACTGTTCTGAGCAGCATGAAGAAATGTTACAAGGTCCCACGCCAGCCTGACTGTGATGTGACTCATCCCCTTGCCCCTCACGTGGCGGCATAGACACTGCCCACCCTGGAGCCACGTAGCTGTCCAGGTTATCGTACTGACGGATGTGGCATCACAGTGCTCGTGTTAAAGTAACTCTTCCTTCACTTCCAAATGGCTCAAAGTCTTCCACATTGCGTGTAGTACACTCATCGCTATGGTCCTCCTCTCTATTATTAGTTATAGTTGTTAATCCCTCCCTGTGCCTAATTTATAAAGTAGACTTTATATACATAGGTCTGTATGTATAGGAACCCACATAGCATGTGTAGGGTTTGGTACCCTTACTCGCGTTTGAGGCATCCTCTGGGGGTCTTGGAATGGATCTCCAGCGGATAAGGGGGCTCTGCTGGGTGGGCTTAGCGGTGGGTAGACTCACGGATGCCAGGGTGTAGGAGTCAAGTACAGGTTTCAGAGGGCAGAAGGTGGGTCGTGGGGGAACTTCTCTTTTAGTCAGGTAACACTAACAGCTGTCCTGTGAGGTCCACGTTAGCGTCACCCTCATTTTACAACGATGATACAGAAGCATCGAGTGCTCACACGGTTTGTCAAACTGATAGGCGGTGAGCAGGGAACAGGCCGTTAAGGTTCGAGCCGGGCTCTTCATCACCGCACTGCTTTGCCTTCTTCGTCCGCGTGAGAACAAATGCTTCCCGCGGCTATTGCAGCGCTCTTCCAGGATGCCGGTGCAAGACTCAGGAATTCCTCCAGGCTGTAGGGAGGTAGAAGTGTGAAGGGTCCTGTAAGGGGACATAGATGCAAAACGGGTGATTCACAGCTTACAGACCCACGCTGACTTCTCCATCTCCCCGGTGCACATGGAGAGTATTTCTCCCGTTGCTCGGAGTCACCAGAATAAACCATCAGTGGTTTGCGCGGCTGAATGGTCTGGGGCTGAATCTCAATAGTGGCCGGTGGTGAGCACATATGCTGTAAATCCCTTTGTATAGTGATAGTCTTAAGATATACTTGAGTTGAAAATGGCTCGTTGATTGTGGTGGAGAGACGGGATCCGGTGACGGGGGACGTGGCCAGACGCCGAGGGGGCGCTGTCACCCGTGGGGCCGGGTGTCCACTGGAGGCGCGCCACCTGCAGGCGTCCTCAGGAACCGCCAGATCACGTGACTGTCAAACCGCGAATATTCCACTTACTAATAATTTCAATGATTTTTAAAGTAAGTAATAATTTAAAAAATAAAATACAATAGGCTTCAGAAATGCAGGCTTGATTGAAATGATAGAATCGTGACTGTTGAAAGCATTCCCGAGTGAATTTAGCTCACAGACTCAGGAAGACCTAGTGACAGGTGTTGGGATCCCCTCTCCGGCCTTCTCCAGAGGGGAGGAACAATGATACAACCGGGATGAAACACTCCCTTCTCTGGAGTATCTGTCAACCGTGGGTCTGAACGTGGTCAACCTGGAGACTGAAACACACTCCTCTTCTCTCGCTTACAGTGGACGCCGAAGCCCCACGGGACACATGAAGGCCCGGGTGATTTCATCTCACAGTAAGACTCTGAAAATAATCTATTATTTATTCTTTCACAATCTGCTGAGTTTATAGTTGATTCATAACTATGCTCTCCCATTATAAAAAGGCCCATGTTGTCACTCGGCCAAAGAAGTGAGGTCTGTGGTGAAAAAGTCCAGGTGGACATTCCTGGGAGCATTCTTACTTCTCACACTGGAGTGGTTGAGAGTGCGGACCCTGGAATCCAGCTCCTCAGGTTAAAAGTCACGTTTCTACCACTCAGGCTCTGCTGTGACCTTACACAAGAATCTTAATCGTTTTGGAGTTTAATTTTTACATATGTGCTTGGCTACTAGACTATGGGTTTTCATAGAATTACTGTCTATTTTGTAGAACACTTACAATAATGTCTGGCACATAGTTATTATATATTAGCTTTGATCAATCGATCCATCAAAATGAATGCCACAGCTTTGGAAGTTCAAGAACATGTATTCAACCAGGTAAACATTTTAACTAAAGAAGGAGGCAATCCTTTCACATCCCCCTTAGTTCCCAACTATTGCTGGGGGCTGACACAGGTAGGCCTTTGAAATAAGCGTGAATGGTCACGTGGTCAGCAGACGACTCTGTTCACGTAGCAGACTCGGAACTTTGGAGGTAGTCGCTCCGCAATAAAGGGCTCCTCTCTGCCTGTGATTTCTTAGACACCAAACAAGAACTCCAATGCCCTGTAGACGTTTCAGAAACCTAAGGGCAACACATGTCACATGTGGCCCTTCTCTGACCCACCAGGAGTCAGAGAAGGTTAACTCCGAAGCAGCCAGACATCTTTCTGCATAACGTAGGATACATCGTATACAGCTCTGTACGTGTCCGTTACAACCACATCGGTGTAGTGCTGCTTCAGTGTCTGTTGCAAAGATGGGTTTGGCGTGGCGCTGTGGCAAAGCCCGTTAGGAGAGTCACAGTGATACCTGCCATGGGTGGGGGGGGGGAAGCGGTGCTATCTTAGCCATTAGTTATTTTCCCTTTAAGAAACTGTCCTTTTCTTGACCCTGGACAATGATATAAACTAACGTGCTTAACCGTGGGACGTGAGGTGGTTGTCCAGCCTGAATTGCCCCTGGGGACTCGGGAGAGACCGCATGCTGTCAGCAGTGCACTTAGACACCCAGCAGCGCTTCAGTGTGAAGTGAGCGGTGCAGGCAGGTGGTTTCAGCACATCGGGACAGGTGCAACCACCTCGTGTTAGTGATCGATTCACGCTCACCTGGACACACACATGTGACATCATCCGTAATCTCCACGACCGCTGTTCCGATGAGAAGCACCCAGCCTGGTTTACAGGTAAGAATACGCGGTTCGCTTTGCACCGGCCAAAAAGTCCCACGGGCGCTGAAATTGCTCTTGTGCGTTATTCTAAATGGTGGGCAGGAGAGTGAAAGCCCTCGGTAGCCAGAACCTCAACTGGTACAATCACGTTTAGTTTTACCTCAAAGGAGAGAGGGCCTAAGATGGGGTGTCTGTGAGTAATGCGTTGATGGATGATCAGACTCTTAGAAGCCATAAAAGAAGTGGATCGATTAAAAAGAAGTTTGGGAAGGCATACATTAATGAACGCTGTAATGTTGGTCGGAATACAGGGGTATTGGTGTCTCGTGGGGACGGTCGGCAAAAGCCCTCTGAGCAGAGAGGACTTGAAGCAGGACACGATGGAGAGGATATTCGCTTTGTGAGGAAGGTCGGCGTTCTCGCCCAGGTCACACCGAGCCGAGAGCTGGTTATGACGCAGTTTCAACAAGGGGGCCCTTCTGGTTCCTGCCACTGCCCACTCTCCAGCCCCACAGCCCTGAGAACCAGCCCCCCCTCCCCAGCCGAAGATGATTATGTAGCAATCTTTCCATCTCTTCCACCACACAAGAGGGCACAGGCTTATTAGCACGGTGGTGACCGCCGCCCGGGAGTCTGCTGCCTTCCGTGCCCTGCAGGGTTTCCGTCCCGCAGTCTGGTGACTGCCACGCACACGCTCTGGCTGTCCACCCCGGCACTCCTGATTGTCTGTAGCAGGAGTGTCACCCTGGGACAGGAGGCTCAGCATCGAAAACAGTGTTGCCTATTCAGTGTTGAGTCCACACCGGCTAATTATGTTGCAATTTATTTGACTTTATCAGGGCACTTTTCATTATAGGCACATAGGACATTTGTAATAAGCAAATCATCTGTAAAGGGGGCAAACAGTGTCTGGCTATCAAAAAGCTAGTTGCCCATCCCAATCCGATGCTCAGTCGATGACGATACACTTGTCAAAACACAGCACAATTATGCGATGCCTGGAGGTTGATTTCATATTTTCATTTTAATGGAGACTAGATATCTTATTTTGTTGACATGTGTCTGAGTCTAATAACCATCAAATGCACGTTCAGATTGAAGGACCAAGTCAATTTTCTCCCAAGAGTAGTTACAAGAGAGTTTTTACATACAGAATGATAGAGTGGAATAACTCATATTCTATGTTTCCAAAATTAATCACAAGTCAATTTCATAGTTTATGTTTGTGGAATCATTGTTATATGATTTGGAGATACTGAGGAGTTACAAAGTAATGAATGCTAATAACTTTGGGAGGAGCCAAAACAACTAAAGGACGTTAATGAGCCACAGAGTTCTCAGTAGAGCGGTCCGGGTCTTATGTGTAGATTCCCGTTGTTCTGAGAGAGGTCCTTGCCTCTAGCTTTTCTTATATGTGGAGCAAATCATCAAACACTCAACAGCATCAACAAAAGTTTATATTTTGTACTCGTAGAGTAGAAAAGTAGTACTTCAATGTTTTGCTTATTTTTTTCCCATAAATTCCTTATTATTTGCTGTTAATGGAGTTCCGGATTATTTGGTAATTTCCAACACCTGCAAAAGAATAAAATAAGTTAATCTGAACCACATTTGCCTGCCCAGCCTTCCCACCGACACCATGTCCCCTCAGCTTGCAGGTGCCACTGAATTTCGGTGTCACCCATGGTTGTGTCCTGGGAGGAGGTGGGGCGGTGGAAAGGAGGAGAGAGGAAGAACAATTGCAGTGCGCAGCCCTAGGTTAAAGAAAGTGGAGTAAAGGTTTGGGGTCAGAAAACAGATGATGCTTCGGGAGACAGGCCACCAGGAATGTGCTGTGTTCTCACCAGGGTCTATAGGGCTTTTTAAACCATTTCACCATGAGAGGGCAGGGAGGGGGTGATTTATTACCTATGGAGCTATCAAAAATGTTGGTGATAAAAAGAAATTCAGAATATGTCATAAATGAGTTATGGTTTTAGGGAAGTCAGCACTAAAGAAGGCACTGGCTAAGAGAAAGTTTTAGCCAGGCAAAAACAGGGCATGAAAGTTGGGGTCTACCATGAGGGAGTATCGGAATGCGGCATCGCCCCATTCCGACCTGGAGTGTTGGCGTCCCTCTGTTCCTTCTCAGACCTGTTTACCCATGCCCCTGTTCTTTCATGCACTCAACAAAAAAAATTCAGTAATTTTTATGCAACTCTGTGTCAAAGGCCGTAAGGGAGGAAAAAAAAAACAAGAAAGATTAGTAAGATAAAGTCCTTGTATGCAAGAAAATTTCAATTTCCTGTGGGGAGTTAGAAGAGCCCACAACAATACGGTGGAGGAAATTTCAAATAAGAATGAAATGTAGGGCCCGGGAATGGTTGTAGGACACGGCAGAGCAAACGTGGAGAACAGAAAACGGCTCCATACTGCTGACGCTTAACGTACGTAGGTGAGGAATGGCACCAATTAAGGTGGATCACAGCTAGCAAACAGGTACCTTATTTAATAATGCGTGAGCAGAGATTGGAGGGTTTTAGAAAGGTGGTTTTACTGATGATGGCGGTACATATGTGTGTTCAAATTGGTGTTTTTGTTTTCTTCAGATAAATACCCAGAAGTGGAATTGTTGAATTATATGGTAGTTCTGTTTTTCAGTGTTTGGGGGAACCTCCATACTGTTTTCCATAGTGGTCGCGCCAATCGGCAATCCCACCAACAGTGCGCGAGGGTTCCCGCCTCTGCGCATGCCCCGCCCACCTGCCGTCTCTTGGCTTCTTGTCGACAACCCTCCTAGCAGGTGCGAGGAGACAGTCCGCTGTGGTTCTGGTTAGCGTTTTCCTGTCGATCGATGGTGCTGAGCATCTGCCCGTGCCCCTGTTGGCCACCTGCATGTCCTCTTTGGACAAAAAAATGTCTATTTAGATCTTCCGCCCTGTTTAAAATGAGATCATTATTGAGTTGCATAAGTTCTTTTATATTTTGGATATTAGTCCCTTATCAGATAATTCAGTTCCTTTCTTCCATTCAGTAGGTTGCCTTTCCATTTTGTCGATGGTTTCCTTCGCTGCACAGAAGTTTTGTTCGAGTTGGATTCTTCCTTTCCTTTATTTGAAAATCCTCCCAGGGAGGCATAGCTATGTTCATTCTCCTTCAAAACACTCTTGCTTTAAATAAGACAAAAGTGTAAAGGGAAAGAGGAGAATAAACCGCAGCCAGCTATTGTTGAAAGAGATTAATGCAGCAAAATCCCTTCTGATATTAACTTGGGTATAATTGGGAATGCATTCTTGTGTTGCACCATCCATCACAGGCCTGGAAGTTAGAAAAATAAATAAGTAATTAAAAACACGTTTATTATGTCATGGAACTTCTCGTTCCATTACCTTCATCTAGAAGAGTCACAAGCCGAGTGGGGGCGGGGGAAGTGGGGCAGGTGGAGATTTGTCTTTCCAGTTTGAATAATTTTATGTCAGTGAAAGAGCACATCGTAATGAAAGTCCTGGAGAGTGTTTTCTTTAGCGATCGAAGGTCAGTTCATGGAAAAAATAAAACCCATTGTTCACTGTGCGTCCTCCACGGATGAGAACAAGCCTTTGCTAATCACTTTTGTTCCTGCCACATACTCTACTCAATATTTTTTGCAAACATTGTCTTATTTAATTACCATGGGAATGCTTTAAGATAGAAATTATTGTCTCAACCTTTCCATCGAGAGAGCAGATGTGCCTAGGGGTTATTTGCTCCAGGCCCCTCAGCTAGTAAGTAGTAGCTAGAACTGGAACTTAAGTAGTTCTGAATTCCATACCATGTCCGATGGACCAAAAAAAATGACAAAATGTGGTTTTACAAGGTAACTCCCTAAGCAGAACATATTTAACATTTTTCCAATGCGTCTACAAATCCGTTGCCTTTTCCTCTCGAAGACTCTCTGTTCTTCACGTTGGGTCCTTATGTGATCGCTTCTGTTTTCTCCGGGATTTTGCTCAATCCCCCTGTCCTCTCCTCTCCCATACTCACAATCTCTCCCTTTCCTCCAGACTCTTCGTCAGCAGCTGAAAATCTGGCTGGTGTTAGAAATGTGTTGACGTTTAAAACCAAAACAGCAAACAGCAACACATTGCGTGACCATGAAATTGTCCAGCTACTTCCCAGTCGCCTTCGCTGTTCTGGTGTTTTCTCTGCTCCGTGCTCACTTCCCCACTTCCCCTGAACCCTGGACATTTGGGAATCTGACTTGTACTTGCAATGCTTACTGTTTCAGCTCATAAACGATTGTTTTATCCACAAGTTTGCCTACTTTATTTTTTAAATGTAATTTACTGGGGAGACACTGGTTAATAAGATCACACAGGTTTCACGTGCACCACTCTGCGACACATCATGTGTATGCTGCGCCGTGTGCCCACACCCCAAGCCAAATCTTCTTCCGTCACCACACATTTGGGCCCCTGTTCCCTTTACTACCCCCAGATCCCCTTCCCTCCGGTGACCACCATAGCTGTGTCTGTGAGTTTCAGTTTCATATCTCACATATGAGTGAAATCGTGTGATTCTTAGCTTTACCTGACTGACTTATTTCAGTTACCGTAATGTTCTCAAGGTCCATCCACATTGTCGCAAATGGCAGATTTCATCTTTTCTTATGGCTGAGTGTGTTCCAATGTGTGTGTGTGTGTGTACACACATAGATGTAATACACATGTATGTGTATATCTCACATCTTCTTTATCTAATTCTGTATCAAAAGACCCGAAAGGTTGCTTCATTGTTCCATATCTTGGCCACTGTAGATAGTGAGTGCTGCAATGTACTATTGTGATGCAATAGTACTGCACGTATGTTTGCCAGTAGATGTTTTCGAGATTTTGGGGGTCGATGCCTGGAAGAGGGACTGCTGGGTCACATGGTCACTCTATTCCCAGTTCCCCGAGGACCCGCCAGACTGCTCCCCACAGAGGCTGCCAGCTTCCGCCCATCAGCAGCGAGCGAGGGCTCCTTCTCCTCCACAGCCTCTCGCCACTGGCTGTCACATGTCCTGTTGATACCAGCCACGATTACACAAAACTGTGGCTTTCTCTTTGTATCGAATGTGCATGGCATTATTCAGTCCTATTTTTTTGACCAATATAAAGCATTTGAAACCACTGACCATTTATTTCTTGAAATTATTTTCTCTCTGGCCTCTTTGCAATCCGTTTTCCTTGAACTTTGCCCCTCTCTCTGATTCTTGTTTATTAAATATTCTTTTTTAGGCCACAGTGTAACACAGGGTGCTCATAAATATTAGTCCAATTTTCAGCTTTAATAACTTAAGAGTTATACATGTTATAAAATGAAAAAAAATTATTGGAGAGTTTATTTACATTTCTTTTTCATTTATTAAGTTTTAGAAGGATTTTAAATATTAAAATTTTAGTTTTTTTCTGAGTTACTCTGAATGAAGATGTCAGTATTCACTGAGAAAAAGAAATAGGTAATCACAAATTTCTTATTTAAAATAAGCAAAACTAAGTTCCTCTCCCTCTGATTAAAGATGGAAATGATGACGGCTCCTTTCACTGAGCTCCATCCCCAAATACCAGTGGGTGACCGGGGCACCTGTGTTCGGAGTCTTCCTGGCACATAAAATCAGCGTGGTTCTAACCTTCCTCCGGGGCCTCTCCCCCACCAGCTCTCCTCCCTCTGTTTCCCAGAGTCCAAGTGGGAGCCTCGAATGAGCTCAGTGAGAAGGCTTCACTCCCTTCAACAAGGGCATCCAATGAGCCCGGTCCCCACGGGCCTTGTCCTCACACCCCGGTGCACGGCCGCCTTTCTGTCAGTAATTCCATTGCTTTAATTCAGACTCCTAATAGATGCTCAATAGCAGTCAGGAGCTTTAAACTAGTCCTATAATTTCAAATGCCATGTTGTATTTGTGAACGGAAGGCTATGGAGCACACACACACAGCCTACACACACACACACACACATGCACACATGCACACACGCACAAGTCATAGACTTTCACCTGCAGGTACGGCCTAGGAGGTCAGAGGAGACGAATGCTTCAGCAAAACACTATTGGACAAGGCGAGTCGATTTGTAAAGATCACATTTTCGGAAGGATGAGCTACATCGATCAGGTGCTCATTAGCGGTTCCTCGGGGCTCCGGAGGCTGCACGGACAGCAGCCGTGAGGACACTTGATTGTGCCTGGAATGCTTGCCTAATTTTATTCCCCAGAGTGCAAACTCCTGCGGAGGAGAGCTCATTCTATGTTAAAGTTTTTGTCCCTGCCACCCTATGTACTACTTACTTTGTTCAAAAAATGATGGGGAAACAAATAAGTGGACATAAACATGCATGGGGGGGGGGGTGGACCAATGCACCCAAAGCACGAACAGTAAGTCCTTTTGGAGGCCCCCCTTGGCCACTATGGCTGCAAGTCGGTTCACCGGGGACTGTTCACCACTTCAACGGGACGCGTTCCGGCTGCACCATCCACGATCATTAGCCTGCTCTTGGTACTTTCTTGACCATGGAAATAAAATCTTCTATTCCAGTGGAGTTTAGAAAGAGCATGTCAATATTTTTACTTATTCATAAGATGGAAGATGTCTATCCTCTCTCACGTGAGGAAGAATGGAGCCTTTCAATATTTAAGTACGCTTTTGCAACAAAGGGCAGAAAATGAGTGGAAACGTGAGAAAGAAAGTGGAGCTTAATATGTTGCACATGGCCCCCCAAATCCACGTTCATGCTTTTTTTAAAATTTGAGTGACTGCGTGCAGCCGGTGCTCTGGGGGTGGTGTGACTGAGGGCCGGGTGGCAGGCCTCCGGTGCCCAGCTCCGCCAGCCCCCCAGCAGGAGGTAAAGACGAATCCCAGAGTCCAGTCAGTTCGTGACCCTCCCCTGGGAGGGACTCTCGTGGGCTCATTAGTTGCCATCCAAACCACTTTAAAATTAATTGCCTTTAGCTTAGCGAAGATTTGCTTGCTTGGAAATCGGAGAAATGGCAAATACCTCACACACCCCTTAGCAGTTGCTTGTTACAGCCTGGTTGTGACCTTGAGGAGGCTTTTGCCTTGTTTCAATGGTAAGGTCATGTATTACATAGAGTGCCTACAAGGGGTTCATTTTAAGTTTCACAACCATTGTTACACGTTGAAACCTCATTATGCTCGCAATCATGTATAACTCATTAAATGTATTAAAACTGCTTCCAAAATTGCTTTCGCTCAATTCATGATTTTAATTTCGTGTTTGCTCACTTTATCTGGCCATACGATTTGCATATCGCTCTCGGCACAACAGCAGCCACCCTGACACTAATGTGTTGTTGTTATTTTTTTAAAACGTTACATTATATACACATGCGCTTAACAAGAATGTGAATTGCAGCCAACATTACAATGGGAAATATTTATGAAATGTAGTGTTAAATGAAGGAATAATTTACCTGGGGGGAGCTTTGAATTTTACATTGTGAACTTCTAGTTTTACCTCTGTATAGGTCAAAATATTTGTTCATTGGATCAGTTGTGTAGTGTGCACAGGCAAATAAAAACAGCCACGTAGTCTTGTTCATTCAGAGTTCATGTCTCCTGGTCCTGGCCAGTCTATTACTGCTAGATTATTATGTCTTATAATGACATTGGGATATATTTTTCTATGATTACAGAAGTCATTTACTTTCATTATTGGACTGCATGCACTTGAGCTGTTTTCGTAAGAGTAAGATAATATTCATTGCAACATTCATAACCTGAGTGACCAAGGACCTGTATAAAAAAAAACCCTGAAGTAAAATAGCTGAATTCTAGGCTTACTTTGGCTTTTTACTATGTTACCCAGGGAAGCTATTCAAGCTGTATAGTTTCCAGTTTACCCATCGCTAAAAATGTAGGAAGGGATTAGAGCATCCAAAAGAGTTATTCCAGCTTTTATTACACTGGAATGATGCAATGATAGAGACAATTAAGTAAATTATTCAAATGAAATTTAGAAATGTTAAGTGATGTACTCGAAGTCCTAGAGCAAGTTTGTTTTAGTGCAGACAAAACCCAGCATCATTATCTTGAAACTCAGCATCATTATCTCAACAGATGATGGGTATTTGTGTATGGGATGGTGTATGGGTATTTGCATCAAAGTTCATATGACAGCATGTCTGTAAATGCAGAGCAAATTAAAGTGACTTCTCTCTGTGACTGTTCGGAATATGTGACTCTGTATTGTACATGGGCATAAAAACAATGTTTTGTCAAAGCTATTTGTAAATATAACCTGCTATATTTGCGCGAGTAAAAATTCTCCCACACAACATTTAATGGCTAGAATATTATGAAAATGTTCCATACTCCTTACTTTAAAAGTGTATATATTTCCTATAAGAGTGCTTCTAAGAAGGAAAATGCTTCTGAATCTTTGGAACATAAATATGAAGTTCTTAAGGAAAATGTTGTTTGAAAATAACACTTTCCTTGAAAAAGAGCTTGCAAATGAATATAAACAGTAGAATGCATTTGAAACTTCTGTGTTTTGCATGAACACAGAGGATGACAAAATGCTCTGTATCTCACGGGGCCATTATAAGAATTAAGTGACTTAATGTCTACGAAGCAATTAGAAGAATGCTGGGACATATCAGGTAATTAGCATATGAGGAAACTCAATAAAAAGTAAATTATTAGTACAGTTAAATAATATTGCTGTAATAAATCCCTCTCTACGAGCAACCCCAAAAGCATAATTTTTATAAAAATGTTTCATTAAATGTGGATGAATTTAAAAAACAACATAAAAGCATCAAATTAAGTGGCCATCGCTATAGTGATAAATTGACAGAGTGAGATTTTTTTCTCACGTTGACTCAACATATCTGGTTCTTATGGACTCCCATTTCTTCAAACAACTCTACATATTTTTATTTATTCACCAAATAGAATTATCAGATGTCATTACTTTCAACTGCCAGTCCTACCATGATAGCATCGGCACTTAAAGAGGGAACCCTGTCCAACACTTTTCAGAATATACAGACCAGAGAGGACTTCAGGAATACCCTACCGTCCCCTCTCACCTTACCACGAGGAGACTGAGGTTGAGTGGCTGGCCTAGGGCTGGCTGTATCCCATGTGTCTCATTCAAATTTTTGTTTATTCTAATTAATGCTATAAATAAAAATGGCCATTTTCAGAAATAGAAAGTCTTCTTTATAGGAACAGTAAGGAACGAAGGAAAGGAAGGAAAAAGGGGACTGAAAGGTAAGACAGGAAGTGGCAGAGAAAGAAGAAATAGGAAAGGAAAAACAGAGCAAAGCAATAAGGCAAGAAAAAGAAAGAGATACGTGTATCTTATGCCCCCAAAATATGCCTACCTAGGAAAGGGCAGGGTATCTTAATATTTGGGCCAAGTGTGTAAGTTAGGGCTGACCGTGGGTTAAACATGACATCATGACCTCACGTTAGTGTAGGTGCTTAGTGGAAGCGAACGCTGAGCGGAATTTCTGTGTGCACCGTGTGAAAAGGATTCCTGATTTCTTTTTATATGCATCTGATCATAAGGCATATCAGTATTTTATTGTTTACAACAGTCATTTTTAATTCTAATAATTGAAAATATTTGCCTTTGTAGAGCATTGGTAGTTAAACACTCTTTGAAACCTTACGATGGTTAATTTTTTGATGGCAGGAATTTCCTTGAACAGAGGTGTAGCCATCACTATGCCTTCAATTCCACGTGCCGGCCGCATGCGCCTCTCAAGACTTTGCTTCGTAGCAACATGACTGAGCTTTCTAGAATTTGCACCCTTGCTACAGTATGTGAAATTCCTGTTGCACATTCCCTCTTGTGTTTTTGTGCTGACTTTTGGCGTGGGTGGAGACAATAGCATTAGAGCAATTTGTGCAGCCATCCATCAACTCCCTTTGTAAGGGCCGGTGGCACGCTCATGGGTGTGGCCTCCCCTTGACGTGAGAAGTAACCTTGGGTGCACAGACCAATCCCATCTGATGGGCCTGCGTTAAGAGTTATTTAGTGGAAGTGAAGCCTGAGTCTATGTATTTGTAGCGCAGCATTCCATGAAGAGTCACAGAAGCGATACAACTTTCCAGGGGATAAAATAGAGTTTGTTTTATAACATAAACATTTCCCACCTTTTGATGCAAATAACTCATGTAACTCATGTGGTATATTTAGAGAACGTATCTCTTCTGGGACAAACATTTAATTAATACAAGAAGGAGCCGCTGGGGTGGTCCCAGTGTTTCAGTGCCCTGAGCCCCTGGATTGCTTGCGTCCTTCCGACCATTAGCAAACCTGGAGGAATCCAATAAGAAAATATGATTCTTTGTGCTTTCAGCAATACCCCGACTACCACCAAAGTAGAAAATGTTCAACATGGCATCATTAGAACAAATAACAAATTAAATTCATTCCTTACTTCTTCATGACCTCCTATGAGGTTGAAACATTACGATGGCCTCCTAAAAATGAGCAAGCTGTTATTGCAGCCTCTATTGAGATGTTTTGTTTTATATAAGCACTTCCTTGACAATGCTATGTAGATATGTAACACATAATGCATATATGCAGTTGTGTCATTTAAATTCTTCCAAAATAAAAACAGGCTTCTAGATACAGGAAGCTACCATAGGTTATTATAGGAGTGGGGGCAGGAGGTTGGGTGAGTCGGGTGAAGAGGATTAAGGATACAAACTTCCATTTCTAAAATAGATAAGTCATGGGGATGTAATTTATAGCTCGGGGAATATAGTCAATAATATTGTAATAACTTTGTGAGGTGGCAAATGGGGGGTCATCTGTCATGGGTGCAAACATTGAGTCACTGTGATGTACACCTGAAATGAATAGGATAGATATGTCAATTATATGCCAATGAAAAAAGAGAAACACCCTTTTTATACTACTCTTATACCATTTACAACCCATTAAGTATTTATTTGCTTTCGTTGCCAGCCTTTCTCTTCCCTTGGTAATGTTGGCATTAACTGTGAACCTTGTCAGAAAATAGGACCATTCAAAGGGCAGATAAAGTGCTTCCCAGATGAGGTCAAGTTAAAGGAGTTCATTACCACCAGGCCATTATTATATGAAATGTCAAAGGAACGTATCTAAAAAAAGATTAAAAATATGAACAGTAAAATAACAACAAACTCACAACTATCAACAAATGACCCTAAAAAAAGAAAGACAACAAAAAAAAACTAAGCAAACAACGAACAACAGGAACAGAATCAGAGAAACGGACATCACATGGAGGGATTTCAGAGGGGAGGGGGAAGGGAGGACTGGGGGAAAAAGGTACAGGGAAGAAGAAGCATAACTGGTAGGCATTAAATAGACAGGAAGAGGTCAAAAATGGTATAGGAAACAGAAAACTCAAGGAACTCATATGTACAACCCATGGACGTGAACTAAGGGGCGGGGGAGTGCTGGAGGGTTGGGGGTGCAGGGCGGAGGGGAGATAAAGGGGGAAAAATTGGGAAAACTGTAATAGCATAATTAATAACATACTCTTAAAAATTTAAAATGAAAATAGGACTGTTCAACCCGCTAAGAGATTCTGATTCAGTCAGTCTGGTGCAGGTGGGCGTGTCCGTATTATAAAACTTGAGAAGAGCCTTTTAAAGATGATTTAATAATTGGAGACTACTCCTGGGCATAGTGGACCAGCTGGATGGTCCAAGGAGTGGACACCTTGGCCAAAAATACTTTGCCGTATCACTGAAGACGGGGAGACAGTAGTAAAATTGGGATGGGGAGGAACTAATTTATAAATGAAATGAATGGTGAAGGTCTATAAATTAACCAGTTTACATGCTGGTTAATAAAAGATAATTGACTTCAATCCCTCCATTATTTGTCAAGGTTCTGTATTTCTAGCCCTTTGTACCAAGCAGAAAATGTTAGGCATCCGTGCTGGAGAGCACAGAGAGAAAAAAAAATGAAAGAGCATGCAAGAGAACCAACAAGAATGAATGAATGCTTCCCTTTGACAGTCAACTATATTTGTTCTTCTGCCTTTTAGTGAACTCAGAGTTTCCAAAATTGTGTTTAAAAAGACAGTGAACTAATTTCTTCTTTGATAATAAAACCCCGCTGTTTTCCCAGTTAATTTGCTAGGTTCCTTTATAATGAAGGCCAGAGGCACTGTCTTTTGTTTCGAGCTGCAAATCCTGCAATTTCAGAAAGGTACTTAAAACACAGGGAACACTTGCTTATTCATTCATTTACTTCAACTTAGCCTGAAGGAGGAAGCTTAATATTTTTATTTATCCAAAGTGTACTTAATATTAAATATCCTACACAAGTACATGAGAAATTTGTCTCAAGTTTCCCATATTTTTGCCCCCAAAACTCTCACTTGGGTAAATTCACTAAATAGTTTTCCACCGCCGACCTGATCTGTTATGCCCTAGTTTCGAGCCAATATTTCATTTGCCCTGTAATGCATGTGTAGAAAAATCTGCAATTGCATAATATTACATTTCTGTACACTTAAAATCATAGCTTAACCCAACTCTTTAAATAAAATATTCCTAATTCATTAGAGTGATTGAAAGGGAGGAATGTAAAGCTACGACAAAAAAAGTAACTAGGATCAAAAGCATTTTAATGCATTTCACTGTCTTGAATCAAAATAATTCTGACCTCTTAGGTTGTTCTGTTTCTATCTCATGAATGTGCAAAATGAGATATTCCCATCCCGTTACTGTTTTCTCTCCCCAAAAATATTTTCGGCGTTTACATTTTTTTTTATGTAGAAATAATTCACTTCTTTCCTCCAGAAAGTTTTTAAACGTTGACTTGACTTTTTCTCTCTGGCTGATCGCAATGGTAGCGCATCTTCAATTCACTGCAACAAAAGCGTATTGTCCTCCCTGCCTGCACCCCGCGCTAAGTGATGAGAATACAACGAGGACGGTAATGAAGTCCCTGTCCTGAAGAAACCTGCGCTCCGGGGAGAAATGCAGCCATGCCAACGTATTCATTCAGTTCCATTTAGTGTAGAAAAAAAAGCTCATCTGTGGGAGCACAGAGGCAGATAAGTTAGTTACTGAAATGCGAATGCAGAGGAAAAGCGAGCCACAAGCAGGAGGAAGATTTCTGGAAAGCACACCACCACCCAAGGGGCCAGAGAAAGCCAGGAGCTCCCCAGCCAGGCCAGATGAGCGAGGAAGAGGAAGACGCCGTGGGCTGAACGAAGGGAGAGTTTTGGCGGAGGAGGGGCAGCTCCCCGGGGTCGAACACCAGACCAGGCTCTCGCTGCGCGCAGGGCGTGGCCACGCCGGTGCTGTGGGCAAGTCCGTCCTAACACACTGGGCCCCAGATGGCGGAGACAGCCTAGAGCTCCAAGCTGGGGTAAAATTTAAGACAGCAGGGTTCAAGTGTGTGATCCTAGATGCTGACTCATCTTTCAGAAAGCTGAGTCAGGAAGGAAAACAAATAGGAGGTCACGGGTGGTGTCAGCGGGTGGTTGTCAGACTCGGAATTCGGCCTGGCCTATGCTTCAGGGGACATTGTATTGGCGATTCCCTCCCGGAATGGTCTCCAAGCATCGGTGAAAGTATCTATATAAACATGCAGACCCCTCTGATAGTCTAGATGGAAGAGTAGGAGGGTCAGGAGAAAGAGGATGAGAGACCAGCGGTGCTTCAGCCCTTGGCTGGCTCTGACCCAGCGCCTCCCCGTACCACCTTCCAGCATGGCAGCCTCCGCACACGTGCAGGAGGGGACACGCACCAGAGTTTGGGCAGCAGGAAAGGACTCCTGATCCAGAAGAACCCTGCCCAGGGGAAAAGTCCAGGACAAGCAGCAAACAGAACCGCTTACTCAATCCCGATGGTCGACAGTGTTGACCCAGGAGAGAAAAGGACTGGGACTGGGTATTACACATCTCCAAGTTGTCTCTGTCTTTCTCACGACAGGTCGAGCTACTTACAGTCATGGATCTTCTCGAATTTATCTCTGTGTCTTCCGTGTTTCGATGTGATAAATAGGTGAATGTAAGTTGTTTAATACTAATCTTTTACAGCGAGGATTAAACTGCTTACCTGTGTGTTAATAGGCTGTTACCCTTGAAATGAATGAATTTAACTTGCATATCGTCATTAATACAACATTTATAGTAGAATATTGGACAAATAAATTAGTAATTATTTTAAAGGATAAAAAAGGAGAATCCATAAAAAGGAAGCCTTGCTGAAGTTAAGTCTAGGAATGGGTGGCATTAACCAACCTTTAACCAAAGAACAGTAAAAACAATCTAATTTAAAAAAAGACTTAAATATCACTTATGGTTTAAGGAAAAACAATAATAAATAAGTAATACTGATTGAGTGATTGTTATGTCCTAAGGACATGTTAAAACTTCCACTTAATAATTCTCACAATCATCACAACAACCTGAGACAGATACAAATTTATCCCAACTTACAAAAAAAAAAAAGCAATGAAAGCACAGAAACAAAGTCCAGCCCACGAGACCGATCATCAGTGGAGTGAATTCAGGCTCAGATAATTTAGCTCCACAGCCTACAAAACAAAGCCCTTTGTCCATAGAGTGAAAGACACCAAGGCTACGAATGAGATGCATCAGAGGGCGCACGCTGGTGGTGCTCCATCGGCAGTGATGCGCCGGTCCAAAGGCCTGAGACCCAGCAGGGCTGACGGTGCAGCTCTCGTCTGAACGCTGCGGGCTTGAGACTCAAGACCAGCTGCTGCTTCGCGCTGAGCCAGGAAGCAGAGAGAAAGGCCAGCGTTCCGCCTCAGGGAATCAGAGAGCTCAGGCTTTCTGCAGCGTTAAGATCTTCTGTTTGGATGAAACCCACCCCCTCAGGGAGAGCAGACTGTTTACTCAGAGTCTACTGATTCCGGTGCTAATCTCAGGAAGAGACACCCTCCCGACACACCCGGGATCATTATTTAGCCAGAGGTCTGGGCCCGGCTAACCTAGTCAAGCTGACACATAAAATTACCCATCACACACAGTACATATGCATTTCTGTGATTTAACAAAAATAGGAGTTGCAAATTAGTAAAAATTAAATTAACAGCTTTGAACGCTTGGAAACAGCTCCAAAAATGTTTAGTTTCCTCGTTGCATGACATGAGAGAAAACGATGATGTAAAGAATTTTTCCTATATCATGGAAGTTTCTATCATGATATTTATATCATGGAAGGATCTATCATGAAATAGATCATTGTATTGGAGAGGGTGCAGAGAATATGAACCATAGGAAATAAAAAACATGCAGAGTTATTTAGCCTGGATTAGAAACTTTGGGCAATAACCTGACCTAAAGGAAAAGGGTGAGGAACCATAATTACTTGAAAAAACCAGTACTGGAGGTGCTAGGTCCCTTAAATGAATCTCATCATTCATGTTCCGGGGATTTCTTTAAACAAGTAGGGCCCATTCATTAAGATGTCACTGAATGCAGAAGAGCAAAATAAATTAAAGGCGGTGGGGTTGGTGGATAAAAGGGAAGCTAGGCTAGGAAAAGGAGCATCAAAAATAGAGGAAAAGTATAAAGTCAAAGAGACCTCTCACAAAGGAATAATTACTCATACAACCATAGTTAAACATGAAATACTAGCACTTTTAGGCAAAGCTTTCGCTTCGACCGTTTGACATTTGACCTGTTATGTACTGATTTGAGTACAGAATTGCACTGCAGACCGTGGGGAACTGGAAGATGTAGAGGATGTTATTTTGGCTTTTATAACTTTTTAAATTCAGATAATTAGAAAAAAATGAAGTATTACATACATAATTAAAATATAATTAGGTTATTGGTAGTAGTGGCTGGGTGGCGAGAGTATCAAATTAAGAGGGAGTTCGCTTGTGAAAAGGACATTATTTAACTAGGATCGGGAGAAGTTAGCTGAGAGGAAGGGGCCGGAATTATAGTGTAGGGCTGTAAATCTGGTTAAAAGCATGAGCCCGCTGAATATGAGACAGTTTATCATGGACGCGTGCCTATATCCAACATATAATTCAGGCTCAACGATTCAGGAGAGAGATTCCTTTGGGGCCGGCAACACAACTTAGACTTTAAATCAAGCAAAAGAGTAAATGTGCTCTCCTCTGTCACCAGCTGACTATTGGGACCCCTCCGCTATGTCACTAGACATAGATAAAAGGGAAACATTAATTAAATAAAACCATGGCTCTGCCGTTAGGTTTAGTGGTAGTTTTGATGTCGTGGAAGAGAGAATGCAGTGATTGGGGGGGGGGGGGGGCAGATGAACAGATCTAAATTAAGCATGGATCGTTCTAAAGAGTGGAACAGAAAATGGATGGGGTCAATGACAGATTAAAAGATGAAGTACATATGTTCTAGTTGGTGTCAGTGGGGTCACAGGAAGGGGAAGGGGGGCAAAGAATATGGAGACAGAGATAAAGATCGACCACGTGGGGGGACAACTTAAGATACTGTTTGGTGTGACCAGAGTGGGGACAACAAGGACATTCGTCTACGCGTCCTTAAGTTTTCAACAGAGCACAAATTAGAAGGATGTAAAACCCAAGATATATACAATTATATGGAAGAGTGAAAGGGAGGGAGGGAGGGAGGGAAAAAGGGAGGGAGGGAGGGAGGAAGAAAGGTGAGCAGGAAGGAAGAGAGTACCACACCGAAGCCCACGAAACAGGAAAAGTGAGGGAAGGCAATGACAGACGTAAAGAGTCGCAAACATGTGTTATTCCCTCCTTCTCTCTTGGCCTTTCCATCTCTCTGCCCTAAGCGCCACTCCTCATTTCTACCTGCTGCCCGTGCCCGGGTCATCCTTCTGTGCCTCTGAAGGCTGCCTTGCTGGCCGGGATTGTTTCTCCTCACAATAGGCCAATGTGCTAATCGTAGTACATGTTTTATATCCAAGTCTAGTTCATGATCACAACTAGCGTGCCGGAGCCACAAATCCTAGTTGACAAGAAACCAGGTCTCACTGGCCCAGCTGTGGCTGTGGTGTGGAGTCCAGTACCCTGCACCCGGTCAGCGGTGCTCCGAGGAGCAGGGTCCCACGAGGATGTGGCATTTCTCCCAAAAAGAAAACAAATGTGTGTGTGTGTGTGTGTGTATTTAGTGTCATATATATACTTATGATGCTAGGAAGGAGATGATAGCCAAAGATATCTCATAGCAAAATAGCATTTTACAGTTTTGATAGATCCTTATTTGTATAACTACAAATGTTAAGTAAATAATATAGCATCTCCTTTAAAAAAATGTGATTCTTTAAGGCAATTAGTTGAGAAAATTTGAATTTCATCTTCTCAGAAAATTTCACTTGGCATTTTATGGGATTGCCATAAATATTTGATTGAATCTTCGTTATATATGTTCTGTGGATATTGTAACTAACGTAAATGCCAGCCCACCATCTTTGATGCTGACCTTTTTAAAGAAATCCAGAAGAACTGGTGTTTGTGCGTGTGTTCATGCAAATATAATGCTTAAGAACACATTCATAATTATGTGTACTAAATATATTTAAATAGGTCTGTGCAGAAACTATCTAGCAAACCCACTAATATTCCACTAGAATTTCAACAAAAAGACTGCTGAATTTCTTTAGCTATTCCTGTCCCAAAATAGATTAGTTATAGGCAAATATATATATATATATATATGCCTTATAAATGTTGACTGAGAAATTCAAAATGTTCTTAATGAAAAACCAGTTTACTGCTGTTTCCCAACTACAGAGTTTCCTGTTTATATTATTTTTCAGCCCATCAGACTTTCTATTTATTTATTTACTTACTTATTTATTTACTTGCTAAGCAGGGATGACGGATGAAGGGTGCTAGCAGAAAAAAAAATGTTTTCCCTCTGGAACTTAATTAGTGTGGCTTGAACTCCAGGAAAGAGATTCAGCTTGCTGTCGGCCCCTCCCTGGATCTCGAGCTCATTAAGGCTCCGAGGAAGCCGCTGAAACCGTGAAAAAGCCGAGCTCCCTTTCAAGCCCTCGCCAGCACTGCCCTACGAGGAGTGATGCTGATTGTGTTGCGCGTGTACCTCGGTCCTTGTATTTGTGCGGAAAATGAGCCAGGATCTGCTTTGTTTTCTTTTTTTCTCTCTTTTTTTTAATGCTTTGAAATGCATCAGCATTTGATATATAGTGCTTTTATGAGGCTGATATATATCTTGATAAAACAGATGTACTCACAGTTTAGAGTCCCCTCCTTTGAGACAGTTGCCGAAATTGTCTTTTGTGCGTGTGTGTGTGTGTGTGTGCGCTTTCAGAGCGCTAGTTACTATATTTGTTAAAACTCCTGCTAAAATAGCAAATGGCAATTATTTATCGGAGTGTCTTATGCAAGGCACTACCCATGTGATCATTTGGATCTGTGAGGCTGGACATGACGGTAGGTATCTAGAATGGGGCTTTTATGCTTACAACTTGCTAAAGAAATGAAAAGATTTGTTTTCCATGATTAATCCTACACTGTAATAAAATCAGGGAAAAAAATAAGTCTTAGGCAATCTTCACTCGCCCATTCTGTAGTATATGGAGTTGGTTCTCTAACAGAAGTCTCTGTTTTCCTCCATGAGAAGTAACGTGACGATCTCTACAGCAAAGATGCAAACGCAGCTGCCTTCAAAGTCTCTCTCTCTCTCTCTCTCTCTCTCTCTCTCTCGCACACACACACACACACACACACACACACAAGTTCGGCTCCATGCTGTGGGATCGGCTTCCTACCTTAGGGACCTGGATAATGAGCCTAAAGTGGGCTTTGTGACCACGCATGCTCCACACTGAGTGTGCGCACACTATGAGCATAAATTGATTTCTATGAGGACTGTCCCTTTCTCCCCTGTTCTCGACAGGGCGCTCGCTCCAACTTTGAGCTATTGCAGGCCTCTTTCCCTCTCAACTTGCCGCACGGGCTGCGCTGCCACTGGAAAGAGAGTCGGCTCCAAATTCATAAACCAGCACATTAGGAAGGAGACGGTAAAACACTCTCTGGCAGGAGGAATTTATTTCTATTTAGAGTGACACCTGGAAACCGGCGCTTAGTGTTTTAGCAATGAAAATGCCAATATATTTTCTGGAAAAGACAATCACACGGTTCCTGGGAATGCTAGCCAAAATTTTTACTTATTTATAACTCCATGTAAATCACTGCATTATTCTGAGCATAGGCACAAGTACCAGGTAGGAGGTTCATAAACATTGTTTAATAAAGTGGCTTGGCCACTATGTCATCGCCACATGGATGCCTCATATTTCACTTTAGAATTTGTATGAAAAGTAGGCTTCTTGTTTTAAGAGGGTTGCACTTGGGAATCAGTGGCTGCAAATTATATCACAATATAAGTGCAGGGGACTTTGTAAGAAGGGAGGCAGTGTTCTCTAGATTCTGGAAAAGAAGCAGTCTGCTTAGGACTTTTGTTTTGGAGTAGTGTTCCTTTACATGAAATAGAAACCCTATTCCCAGCCACTTAATTACAAAGAGATAATGTTTTATTTACCCAATCAAAAAATGGGAGGGGCCAGTGAGTGGCCGGCCACATGGAGGACTAGAACCAGACACAAATTTTATTCCCTCTCTGCCGCATCAACCCAACCTTTCGCTCTGTGAGCTAGCTTGCACAGGAAGACCTGAGCTCATACTTTTATAGAGTTTCATTAAAAAATAAAAAAAGACTCCAGTTCTGTATCCAGGTATCTGGCTTTTTAAAATCCCAGTGAAGATTTCTTATTGGTAAGTCTGGGTCATTTCTCCCCCACTTTGGCAAAAATGTCTAGAAGACATTTTGATGCATAAAGAAATATATGGGTCATCAGTCACACAAAATCACAAATATTTCATCCACAGGTCAATACCCACATGAAATTAATTGACTGTTTGAAACGGTAAATGCACAAGAAAGGGTTTGCTCTCTGGGAAGGTTCCAGTTGCTATCAGCAGTGTGAGTTCCAACACCCTGGGAAGATGAGTTGAGAGGATGATGAGAGTCACAAATATGGACACCTGCAGATTGTTCCAAGTCAGCTCTGGAAGTGGGCTTGTCGTCCCCAAGTCTAAGGACTTGAAGAGGAGCGACGGGTGAAAGCATGTGGGATGAAGAAGACAAGAGAATTTACAGCGCAGTGAACGATTAGCCAAAGAAAGCAAGCCAAAAGTATGATTAAAGAGACAAGAGAATCAGATGAGTGCACCGTGTACCATTAACCAAAGCCAAGAGCAAAGGGAGCTTCTGGAAAGGCAGGTTACTAGGAGCGGCCAGATCCCGTCTCCAGAGCATTCCCCACAGGCGCAGACTAAACAAAGTCCAGGAGATATGCTTACCAGCAAGCTTCTAAGAGAGTTACTTTGTTAGTGAGTATGGGGGAAATAAAATGTATAGTGAATGAATATCTTTTAAAAGTGTGTGTGTTCATGTTGACTATAAGATTTTTTCCTCTGAAATGATAGAGCCATTAAGAAAAACTAGTAAATGAGAGGGAATTTGAAAAGATATGAAGGCAGAGAAATTAGGAAGTAGAGGAGAGAAAATTTTAGTGAAAAATGGAAGACTAAATATTAAACTTTTATTAGTACAGTAGATGCTATAAAATAAAAGAAGGAATTCAACCAAGGGAACAGATAAGAAGGTTGGTATTGAAATCGTAGTGGTTGATTTTTCCTCAAAAATGATAAATATAATATTTAATTGACGATTATCAAAAGTTGATGAAATATGTGAAACCACGGATTCAGAGAAAGCAAAGCATCTCAAGCAGTATAAAATAAATAAATCTACATACAGCTGTCTAGACAGAAAATGCAGTAAGAAAAGACAGATCAGTTATAAAAGAATCACAGGCCCAGGTATATAATCTGAGGGAAAACAAAACAAAAATAGTCAATGAGAATTATGCACTCAACACACCTAAAACTGAGGACCAAAGGTGAAAAAAAAAATCCCAGATTAAAACAACTACAACAGCAAAAGTAAAACCAAAGAACAGTAGCAAGAGATCTAAGAAAAGTGGAAAGAAAATAATTCTACAAGGGCAGTGTAGGATGAAAGAATGCATGAACAAATAAAATGAATAGTTATTAAATTCAAGCAAATACTGTCTACATAAATAGTAAAAAATAGTGGACAGTGGAGTGCGGGCATGCAACAAAAATAACACTGTTAAAATACTCTATAGCAATATTTTCTAATCTAGACTAAAGTTTTATAAATCCCATTTTGTTCAATTATTAAATCCTTTAGTACACTTAAAAACAGTAATACTACTCCTGAGAATTGTAATGATAATTAAATGAAACCCTGAAATATGAACACACACACACACACAAGAAAGAAATCTGTGTGTGAATTTACCAGACATAGCAAAACTATATGATCCAACACAAGAAATGATAATATTTTTATGATGCACAATATTATCAACTGTTTTAAATTATTGTATAATGATAAAAAGATCATGATAAAATAATAAAAAGAAAGATACATATATTCGTGATAGTTGTTATAAAATGTAAAATGAATAAAGCCATTTTACACTAAGGATATAGACTAAGAAATCGTCGCTAAGTTTATCGCGCGTATCTTTGTTGGCAGGATTGAACACTATTGGTTAACTTTGTTTTTACCTTTCTAAAGAAAAAGGTAAAAGTGCATCTCATGCATTTTCTGTAATAAGATTGTGATTTGTAAAATAAAAATAACAATTTACCCTATATTTGGGTGAAAATGTCACCAATCGCAATGACATTTCTATCAGAGAGCTCCCTGGTTTACATTTTTAGTCTTATGGGCATTTCTGCAAATGCGTCAAACATCGTTCCAGTGCGATGGAGACCACAGTAGAGAGAGAGAACCCTCCGCGAAGCCGGAAGCTGAAGACCACGTGAGTCGTTGTGGAAATGCGGCTTTTCCTGAACTGACTGTAAGGGTTATACCAAAACCAAAGGATACAAGCAATCATGATTGACCAGTAAGCCTAGAACATGGGAGAGGGGAAGGACTAAAATAGTGATGATCACGGCCAGTCATGAATTATTTCCAGCCGCATTTTAAACCAAAGTGTCAATTACCATGCATGTTTATTGGTGGATTTCCTGATGAAGTCATGTGTAAATTCCCATATATCAAAATTAAAAAAAAAATACATTAATTTTAATATGTGAAATAAAGGTAATGCTGAACTATTTAATTTATGCGTTACTAGAAAATGAATGGCCAAGCTACTGATATATTTTGGTACAAACATATAGTTCCTTCATCTTCAACTAGATTTCTCAAACTGAAAGCAAGCTTACTAGAGGGAGTGAGTTAAAAATCAGTAAGCTAATCACAGCTCTTCCTTAGTAATGTTGGCTTGGTACCATTGATTGAGGATGGCAACTAGGACTAATGAATCATTACTAATTAACCATCACCTGAGTCTTTCATTGTTGCAGTTTCTTAGAATTGTGAGGTTTGCCTACGTACATGCATGGATATATTTTTTATCCTCACCTGAGGATATGCTTATTGATTTTAGAGAGAGGGGAAGAGAGAGAAGGGGGGGAGAGAAACATCAATGCAAGACAAATGTCGACTGGTTGTCTCTCACATGTGCCCGGACAGGGGATTGAACCTGCAACCTTTCGGTTTACAGGACAGAGCTCCAACCAGCTGAGCCACACTGGCCAGGGCTGTGTGGATACTTTATATGTACCAATAAAGATAGGTTTCAAAATAATGGAGTAGCAAAATAGGAATCATGTAAAGTAATTTTTAGATAATATTGGAGATGTTGACATCCATCTTTGATAAAGACCAAGTTGGAAAATGAAGATAGAGTTGGGATTTTGTTCTTCTGAAACATGTCAACGTGTTAAATTCAAAAAGTAATCTATATTAAAGAGTTTATTTTGAAAGCTATGAAGTTATAGATTGAAATGCTAATTCCTGGTGTGGTAATATGATTTTCATTAGAAAAGCCACAGGAAATTGCATTTGGAAGAAAGATATCAATTATGAGCAAATTTAAATTTAGGTGCAATTTTCTTCTTTAAGGCTCCCAAACAATTACTTAAGACTCAATTTTTATTTCCTGTATGGCAGCCCACAGAAGAAAAATGCTATTGAGAAAAAGTTTCATGTTATAAATTTGTGTGCAAAATTACTTGTCCAGATGTTAAATTATTATATGAAACATTAATAGTTTTATTCAACCTCAGATAAATAAATTGCATGATTCCCATTGTCCTTAAGAAAAATATTAGAAATAACAAAACAGTCCAATTTACTTCCCACTAGAAAATTCCACAAAATTTACTGACCCAATACACAGTGTGTTTTAGCAAAATTATGGAAGAAATGTGATGCATAAAATTGAGATAATAACCACAACACTAACAGTTTTGGAAGTCTATTCTAAAGTGCAATTTCATGAAAAGCCAGTAGATCACCTTACCCACCCTCAGTTATAGTGAGGAGGCCGCATAACCTAATAGGACACAATTGGGAAGATAAATCAAAAGATCCAGGATATTGTCTCAGCTTTGTAAGAGTGTGACCTTACTCAATTTGCATTTTCAGAAGTAAGCCAACCTAGTTTCACTCAAATAATAATCATGTTTTCCACTAATATATTTTGCTTAAAATTTTACTATATATGACTTTAATTAAGGTATATGTTGACATGTCATATTAAATAATGGTGTGTGTTATATTCCATAACATAGTATATGTGTTAATATATAATATATTGATACGTCTCTATATATCATATAATTATATAAATATATAAATATATAGTATACAACTATATTATATATAACTATATATCAACATGTTGATATATTCAATATATATTAATACATATTCAATAATATCTTAATATATCTATATATCATTATATTATGTATGTTATATCAATATTATTTATATTATATTATTTAGTATAACATATATCAATATATACTTTAATTGAAGTTGTATTATTTACTATAACATATCAAAATATGCTTTAATTGAAGTTAATATATTTAAAATTTTATAACCAAACATACTAGTGGAAAACAACTATGAATATTATTAGAGTGAAGCTAGGTTGGATTACTTCTGAAAATATGAATTGAGTAAGGTCAATATATTATGTAACCTTATTATATGTAAAGTGATATAACATAAAACTATATTTTATGTATTATGTATTATATATCATATAATTATATAAAAAGAGAAACCGATGTAAACCGTGAAACACAAACACCACTAGGGTAAGCATAAACGTGGAAAGATTGAGTGAATGTAGGTGAAATAAGTAGGATAAAGAATAGTTTATGCTTCAATAAGTTTGTTTTTAGTGTGCTTTACAAAACAAACATGGTGTTGATTAACCAGCAAACTCAGCAATCACAGGTTTGTAAGAAAACTTCTGTGCAACTTGTATACTTACGTTTATTAAACAGATACGTTTTAAAAAACAAGTCCATTTATTACTATAAATGTCTGTTATGTGACTGAAAGTGACTATTATATATAATGTTCTACAATTTTTGAGTTGGGGCACCGTTTAAATGCATGGAGAAGAAAAACAACTCCCTTTACAAACTGGCTTCATCTGGTTTTGCAGAAACCACTTCCCACAGAGGCCGCCCGCGCCCAAAGCGTAACGCGCGCTGTATGCAGATGCGGCAATTATTCCGGCGGAAGCTCACAGTGACCAGCACTGCTCCGTTCGTTCGCCCCGAGCACGAATAAGGAAAGCTTCCCTGGTCTGTGGTCATGAATATTTCAACCTGCAGGCCGTTCCTAATCTATTGTGGGACGTGATCTATTGAACTGGACTGTGATAACAGGGAGAATCTATACCATCTGTTGTTTTTTCAAGTCGTTTGTAACACATTGTTTGCCATTGATATCTCTCTATTCTAACTTTCTAACATAGTAATAAATTAATTATAACAAGATTAATCATCTCAGTCACCCCAGTGTTGCTCAATATCCCTTTGAATTAAACAGTAATTAACCCATAGCCCTGGCTGGTGTGGCTCACTGGATTGAGTGCCCTCCTGTGAATCAAAGGGTCTCCAGTTCAATTCCCAGTCAGGGCACATGCCTGGGTTGCCAGCCAGGTCCCCAGGAGGGGGTGTGTGAGAGACAACCACACATTGATGCCTCTCTGCCTCTCTTTCTCTCTGCCTCCCCTTCTCTCTGAATATAAAATAAATACAATCTTTAAAAAAGTGTAATGAACCCCCACATCATTTTATATCATAATTATCTTACAAGAACTATTGAATTTAGTAAAAATTCTAGGAATTTCTGCTTTTATGTTCTTTTGCATATACATGAGTGGGATCAGTCTCCAGACATAAGCACAAAAGTATTCTCAGATGATGACATAAAGCTATATAATGTATAGCAACACTTTCTGGAATTAAATAGTAGCAGGTATTAAGCGTTTTGCCTGTAACAGCATCCACCGACAGACTACATTTGCTGCATTCTGTTTTTTAAAAATGACCTGCTATTGCATGAGTTGATGTTTTAAAAAGGAGTATAATAGGAATATTCATAAACTGGAAACAGGTACTTTAAAAGAAGATTCGTATATAGACCCCAAGCTCTTTTGTCCAGAAACCAAAGTGAATTAAAAACAGAAATGAGAGAACAGAGCGAAAAGGAGGCATCTATAGGGAAGTAAGGGGAAAGAAGAAAGGCTTTTAGTGACAGAAGGAAAACATAGAAAGCCCAGGAAAGAAGACAGACGATCAGCATCCGTTGAAAAGGTGCTGCAAAAGTTGGTTTGCTGATGAGAAAAAGGGCCACAAAAAGTTAAAATGAACAGCAAATAGAACTATTGGGTTGGCTAATACAAAACAATAAATAACAAAAAGAATTCTTTCAGAATATTGTTAACAACATAGATATACTTTTAATTCCACATGGCACTGCTATTGGGAGTAGTTTTTAAAATGTATTCTGTAGTAATTCAGGTCATTAACATAATGTGTCTTGTATCGTAGTCATAGTTAATGTGTTAGGATATTAGTGGTGCCTAGGAGAGAGGGTGCAATGACCAGAAATATGTGAAAATGTTTTCAACATAAAGGTAGCATGATTGTAAGGTATAATCTATATGACTTAAAATGTATCAGACCAAATGTTCTTTTCTATGGAAATCAGTAGAATTAGAAGAAGTATCTAGAACATTTTTAGAACACGTACTTGTTTCTTATTCCTATGACCTAATATACTCATTAAGATGAAAAATTATTGTTTAAGGCAATCTTTTATTTCATTTTTTATTTGCTTCATTATTTCTTTGTAGGGTCATAATTTATTTTAATCATTACGAAAAGATCTCTAACAACAAAAAACCACCCGGCTTGGTGAAAGCTACAGGAACTCATTAATTCTTTTTTTTTTAAAGCAAATTCTAAAGAAATTGGAAATCTTTACCAAGGGTCACTTCATATGAAATGCATTCCAGTGAGTTAAAAATGCAGGGACTTATCAATTATACAATTCTTGATGTAAAACAGACACACAGCGTGTGCATAAACAATCTTTGAGAAAATTGCCCTGGGCCTCTGCCTATTGACGGCAGGCTTGGAAGGTGCCAATTTCTTGTAAATTATCAACACAATAGAACAAACGAGGGCGAACGGATCTTGTTAGCATGTTTATGAAAGCAAAGACATGATGATCACGATAATCATGCCCCTATTGTCAACATATCTTTAGGACTACTGAACAGGAATAAGAATTACCGTTGATGTCAGTGACAAAGGATGTTGGAATCAATTATCCAAAAGATGATGATTGCCTAGAATATTTGAGGCACTTGGGGAACAGCAATCTCTCACTTTACTTTGAAAAGTCCTGTTGTCCAGGAGAGAGAGATTTCTCGCTTTGGCTGGGGATCGTGAGACTCCCCTTAATGTTCCTCCCCCACTCAGCTTCTGACCTCAGCCAGAAACGTGCTCCTACAGTCTGTACAGTTGAACTTGACCTCACCGGTGGCCTGTTCGTTTGTTTGTTTGTTCGTTTGCCTGTTTTAATGAGAAGTTGCTGCTGGTGCCTAAAAGTAAAATGTAACCCTCCCGCGGTCTCTCTGTTCGGATGTCTCTCCTACCTTTGGCTGCCCTTGAATCTGCATGCCTGGATTCCACCGTCTTCAGCATTGCTCGCCTATGCAGCGCAGGCTGAAAATCGGCTCTGAGATTTCAGGCTTCTAAGTCATGCCCGCCGCCCCCAAGGCTAAACGGCAAAATTTCTTGCCAGTGTTTGAGCAGCTTATGAATTCTTAGATGTTTCTTTCCTGGCTTCCCACAGCTTTTCTGCTTCTTTCCTTGTAGCTACTGAAGGAATCTCCCCTGAATTCTCATCCCAGATCCTGAACCTTCTCTAGAAGGAGGCAGAACAGAAAGGGCCGAAGGGTCGGCACCCTCCCGTCCTTCATCTGGAATTTATGGACCTGTTATTGGCAGAAATCCAGAAGTTTCAATTCCTCTTAAAATTAGCTTGGGGTTCTTGGTTTTTCTGCTGATTAAACTTCAGGGCCAGGACATGGGGGGAGGAGAGCTATAAAAATTAATATTGGTCCATATACCAAAAGCCTAAAAAACCGACAGTGTAACAAACTAAATTAAGCATGAAGATTGGAACCTGATGATTGAGAAAATGTATCAAACTCCCAGCACAGATTTTTTAGGAAAAAGAAACTGTTCGTTTTCACACAGATCTCTGTAACTCACCACTGCATAGGGTTGCCACCTTCTGTTAGTGAAATGATAGCTGCGTCAATGTTCATAATACGTTTTTAAAAAAGCATTTCCTGGCCCTGGCTGGCGTAGCTCAGTGGATTGAGTGTGGGCTGTGAACCATCGCAGGTTCGATTCCCAGTCAGGGCACATGCCTGGGTTGCAGGCCATGGCCCCCAGCAGCCGCACATTGATGTTTCTCTCTCTCTCTCTTTCTCCCTCCCTTCCCTCTCTAAAAATAAATAAATAAAATCTTTTAAAAAATATATATAGATAGATAGATAGATATTCTTTTAAAAAAGCATTTCCCCTGTACGTCCATGACATGTCAACTTTCATGTAAGGCAACGCAATGTCTGTCCATCGTCTCCTTCAATGGCTCCGTTTCGCATCGTCTGTCAGTGTCTACACCAGCAATTTCCAGCCTTTCTCATCTCTTGGCACACACAGACTAATTATTAAATTCTGTGGCACACCGAAAAAAAATGTATTTTTGCTAATCTGACAAAAAATAGGTATAACCTTGATTTATTCACACCAGATGGCTATTGTTGTGTTGGCCGTTGTCATTTTTAATGTGGCGACCCAAGGGAAAAGAGGTCGGCGGCCCTGACGAGAGTCAGGTGCTGCATGTCTTGCAAACCTTTGCAGCATGCAGCTGAAAAGACTTCCGCACCCTCAGAGATAGTCACCTGTCAGTGTTCAGACACGTGCTGGTGGTGTACCTCATCAGGAAATCAGTCTGGAGCTGCCCTCCTGGGCAGTAGGGATCAGCTCCTCTCTCCTTTGTATCGTCCATACAAGATTATGAGAGCATTATACATTCAACGTTTATTGAAGGGTTATTGACAAATTGTCATGCATGTAAACTTCAGTGTGATTTTGTAAACAAAATGGCCCATGGGGATCATTTTGATACACGGTTCAATGTTCAGAATGCAAAACAGGTCATCACGTTCTTCTCAGAATTCAGAAATGGGGAGACAAACCTATTTTTTGAAAGAGGTGTGCTTTTTGGATTATATGATTATCACTGTACTGTACACTCTATTTTCTTCATGTGTTTGATAGCAAAGCTCAGGATACAATTATCTTTTTTTTTTCCTTAGCATAAATGTTCAAGTAAGTTTACTTTTTAATTCCCCTCCTCTCGTCTCATTTTAATGTGTAGTCCCTGGGTTTTAATTTCGCCGTGGTTTTTGGTTTGTTGTGTCTGTAATTTTGAGTATCAATCACATAAAATACTCTTTAGAATGATGTAGGCTACATATTTTTAAAGCAACATAATGATTCACATTTCTTTTTTCACCATGTATTGTGATTGGCGGGGCAGGAAAAATAGATGGGAACTGAAGGTAGAGAAAAGCACTGCATCTCACACAAGAATAGAAGTTTTGTGTGCGGATAGGAGTGGAAGACTGTTCCTTGGTAATCACCAATGGAAATGGCCGCATATTAGAAGACGTGTGGTTAGTGTCAGGGGAAGCAATTTGCTCATTATTCTATCACCAGCCCTCTGAGATAAGACTTTGTCAACCGGAGAGTCAGAGAAAGGACATGAATAATTCTGACCAATGGTCCTTCTGCTTAAAGACTCAAAATCAAATTACTGTCATTGAGATTGGTAGGTAAAAGGCTGGGGTTGTTAAAGGAGACAAGAATAGAGGAAGTGACAGAGCGATGGCCACGGTCAACATTTTTTTACCTTTAATCAAAGCTAGTCCCATAAAGCCCTGTGACAGTGCTAACAAGGCATCTACACTTATCCTGTGGTTTACTATGTAGGCCTTGGCCAAGAAAAAAATCCATATTGTCGTCCCAAAGAGAAGCACAGCACCCTTACCCGGTGGTGGTGAAACAGGGGAGCTTGGAGGTGTTAGAAAAAGACCGCTCTGCTTTTATAATAGCGAGTGTACTGCCATTCCCATTATAATTATCACCATTTACTCTGCTGCAGATTAGCGATGAGATTACATTGATCAGAAGATCTTGTTGCAAGTCGAGTGACCTAAATTATACAATTTTCAAATAATAACACTCTGTCATATGCAAACATTTACATTAACAGGTCTAATTCTCCTCATTTTTGAGCCTTTTAGTATTTCTAAGAGAAATTCATCAGAGACCATCATTGCTTTAAAATTCAAATGATAATGTCCTAGAAAAAATGCAAATGTACAGGTTAAAAGGGGGAAGGTCAGTTTTAGAAATCACATCCAAAGCCTCTGGAAGTGCCTTGTGCTGCTGCAGGAGTGGTGGAGGGCTGGTTTTTACGTGACTTCCGTCGGCAAGACAGGTTTTGTCAGCGAGGGTTATAGATTTTTGGACGCTGCCGGCATGTGCAGACCACAAGACCCGGTGACCTTTCTAACAGCTTTCTCCACTGATACGCATGTTGCATGCATTTTCAAAAGTCATTACTTTGTTAACATGTTACAGTTTCACACATAAACATCTCACATCCTTTCTGTGCCTGTATTTTTTACTGACTAGAACTGCGAGACACACGGCATCTACAAATGATCACGACAGAATGTATTTCTGCTCCCAAAGAGTGGCTGCCCTGAGAACCATGCTCCCGGTGCAGAGCAGCAGCAGCTCCGCATTTGGGAAGCTGTCCGTCAGAATCACCTGGGGGGAGGTCAGGAGACAGTGGAGACAGGAGGTAACAAGGTCACAGAAAGAATGGGATCCTTGACAGCGTCTGTCTTTTCCCTTGAGGGGCTTGTCAATCCTAAAGTAGGTGCTGAGAGAAGGAAAAAAAAGAGGGTGTCAGGACCTTGCCAGCCGCGTGGGCTGAGTGAGGCCAGGGCATTGGAGTTCTGGGCGTGACAAAGAGGCCAAGATGCTGCTCAAGGCTTTGGAAGGCATATGGCATGGAGGGGCGACGGTACGCAGTCGAGACACGTCCTCCAGTCATCCCAGGCCTGCCTGGGTAAAGGTTTCTGGGCCTAATCGAAAAAGAAGAGTAAATGGTTCCTGAATGAAGGGCTCATAATCAAGAGACTCGAGCCATCAGGATCCTTTTAAAAACTCAGTGGCATTCCATCGAACTATGCGAGAGCCGTAATTGATAAGAAAGAAATAGGCGGAAATGATGGTGATGGGAACTAAGGGATCCAGATATTGGAGTTGCCGCTATGAGCTTTTAAGGAAAACGTGATGGAAGTGTTTAAGGTTTTTATGGGCCAGGATGGAGGATGGCAGAGAAAAACACGGAATCGACAGAAGCGTTGTAACGGGAACACAAAAGCTGGCGTGGAGATACAAGGTGGACTTAACTGGAGGACTTATATGAGAGGAGAGACCTGTCGAGCCGAATTATCAAACATAAATAAATGCAAGCGTCCAGAATGAAGCATGGGAAGAAAAGAATGAAACAGTACGTCAAAAGAGGCTTCCTCTTTCACCTTGGAATCTCCCCTCCCATCTTCACAAAAGCCAAGTGCAGAGCACACTGAACATCAGACACTTTTCACGGAAAAGAAACCTGAGGCCGCAGAGACAGTCCGCTGCCCTGACATCAGGAAGAGGCCGAAAACTCAGAGAGTCCCAGCCAAGACTCGATGACGTCGAGCAGAAGCCACCGGAGCGACACACCTGTAGAAATATGAAGACAGTCACTGTGATCAGTTGCCAGCTGTGGTGACCGTACCAGATTGCAGCGGCAAAGATCCCCAGCCCTCCTCTGGTGGTCTGGCAGGGAGGCGGTAACAGGAAACTCTGTGAGACATGCCAGAACACTCTCCACTTTTCTAGAGGAACAGATGTCATGAGAGCTTGACCCGGTTTGGGGGAAAGGCTTTTGTCACACTGCAGCCCCTCCTGCATCCCTCTCCCCGAGGGTGGGGAGCTATAGCCCGGGAGAGACAGATACACACGCAAGTCCCAACCCAGAGACACAGTCCACTGGGCCTGAGTTTTAACCACAAGATTACGGAATGCTTCGGCAGCCTCACAGCTTACCACCACACCCGCAGGGCTTCAGTGTAATGCTGTGGGTGGCTCCCCGCAAAAATCCAAGAGGCAGTTCATTGTTTAGTAGCATGTTGTTTAATCTCCACGTGTGTGTGTGTGTGTGTGTGTGTGTGTGTGTGTGGTTCATTTCCTTTTTGCCGTCGATTTCCAGTTTCAAAGCATTGTGGTCCAAGAACATGCTGGGCACGATTTCAGTCCTTTTAAATTTGTTGAGGCCAGTTTTCTGTCCCCACATATGGTCCGTCCTTGAGAATGTTCCGTGTGCATCACAGAAGAAGGTACATGGAAGGACATTTGACTTCGGGGGGTGGGTATACAGTGAAACATGTACATGATGTGCCGTGGAATTGTGCATTTGAAACCTACACAACCTTATTAAGCTATATCACCCCAATAAATTGAATTTAAGAAAAAAGAAATCCGCAAGGGAAACTTTCTCTAAGGAGACTGCTTGGGGAAGAACTAAGTTCCCAGAGTCTCCTCTTCTTGAATGCTGACTAACCTTCCAGAGTGTGGCTACACCACCGTCTGCTTACCCATCACCTATCGAAGGACACCTTAGCTGATTCCAGGTTTTAGCGATGTGAAGAAAGAGCAGCTACAAACATTTGCATCTTTATGTGGACATGGTTTAAAAATAGTTAATACAAGGTGCACAATTGCTGGAAATCCTGGGGAACTATGCTGAGCTTTGTGAGAAACTGTAAAACTTGTTTTCCAAAGCAACTGAACAGTTTTGCAGTCCCACCAATAAAGTAGGAGAGTTCCCGGGGCTCCGCATCCTCGCCAGGTTTTCTGTACGTGCGCCATCCCGATCCGTGCGTGTGGCTTCACATTGTCTTGATTCCCACCCGCAGTGACAGCTGGTCCAGAACATTTTTATCTGCTTATTTACCATGCGTTTATCTTCTTTGGCAACGTGCCCATTGAGATCTTTTATCCATTTTTAAAATTATGTTGTTTTCTAATCGTAGAGTTTTAAAGGTTTTCCTCTATTTTAGAACCAAGTCCTTCACCAGCTTTACCATTTATAAATATTTTTTTTCCATTTTGTGGTGTGTCCGTTTTCTTAACAGTGTCTTTCGCAGAGTGCAAAAGTTTTCAATTTTAAGACATTCCGACTTCATGGCTTTTCTGTGTCCTTAGGCATGAGTTATGCGTGATGATTTCCTTCCAAAGAGCACAGAAAGGAGAGGGGAGCATTTGCAGTTGTAATGCAAGTAAGTAACACAATAATTAATAAACAGTAATGAAGAATAAGCTGCTTCATGCACTCTCAACTATAAACTTGCCATTGCCCACCCCTGTATGTATGTCTCTTTGCTTGTGTTCCAAACTGACCAAGGGAAAGAGTTCCATTCTGTTAGCCAATGTCCTGTGAAGCGGGTCTACATTTATGGCATATTCTATGAGGTTGTAACATCTACTTATGTTATACCATTTCTCCTTTGGTTTAAAGGATAAAGTCCATTAAAATTGTCCTCCAGTTTTAACATTAATTGGGCTAGTGTTAGTTTCAATATGTTACCATTTGCCTAGGTCAGTGATTTTCCACCAGCGTGCTGCAAGGGTTTTTAAAACATGCAATACCCGAGCATGCAGTCAGGGGCACTGACCTCTTTTCCCTGAGATTGTCAAATTAAAAAATGACAACAGACAACACAACAATAACCATCCGATGTAAATGAATCAAAATTACGCCTTTTTTTTTTGTCAGATTGGCAAAAAATCTAATACACTTTCGGTGTGCTGCAGAATTTTAGTAATTAGTTTAGTAATTTAGTAATGGCGTATGAGCGCCATGAGGTGAAAGAGGTTGAAAATCCCCACCCGAGTGTATAATAGGGAAGGAAAGTACGGCTGAACCTCTGAGTGGAGAAGTAGTCACAGCTTGCATCTGCTTAAGCCAATCAGCCTCTGAAACGCTCCCTCCGTCCAGCGGGTCTTCCCTTGTGGATTTGCAGGTTTAGACTGTGTTGTTTCTAATCACTGGGCATTTTTCATTTCAGAATCTATTAAATGAAAGTCGATCAGATTCACTTTTAGAGGATGCAAAATTGTGACTGAAATATGGAAGAGATAGAGCAGAAAATAAGATTAAAATGATGCAATTATGTCGCAGATTTTCCTTTCCATGATTACATTATGCATCGGGCTTCCTTCACTTCCGGGACATGATATGTGATCGAGGCACTAAATGTATTCAGTTTATTTTAGGAAACATTCAGTATTCAATGGACTGTCCAGAATACAGATTATTAATGCTGCTACATTATATGTCAGTTTTACTCTATCAAATATACCGAAGATTATACAAATTGAAGTAAAGTCAGGAATATTCTACTATCACCATGGTTAACTATATTAAGCATTTATCATATATGGACACTTTGTTATAAATTATTATATAATCATGGGGTCCTCAAAGCAGTCCCATTATAAGGGTGTCTGTCTTATAGATGAGCTTCATTGAATGAACCTAGGGGAATGCAACGCTCTCTGAATCTCATTTTGTTAAATGATATACTTTCAATTTTCTTTTCTATACATCATGTTGTATCTGCATACGTAGCAAAATAATCCCATGAGTATTCTGATTTCTATTTCAAACCTGCAGCTGAAGGCCGTTTCTAAAAATATTGCATATAAAGCATGTCCTCACCCTGCTGTTAACAGAGAAGTCATTAAAGGTGGCCTCTACAAATGAGGGCTGGCATGGATTTTTATAAATAGAGTTCTACTGTGCTTTTCGCGTGTTCAGTCATTAACCGGAGGATTTGCACTATGCGGCTTTTGGGATTCTTCCCGCACCTGGAGTCTCATGGAGCTTTAGCATTCTCGATGATTTCAGGGGGGCACCCCAGAGGGCAGAGGGCCGTGCCAGGTGCCAGGGTTCAACCTGTGGCATCCGGCTAGAGGCACCAGACAATGCCAGGACTTTCTCACTGGTAAAAAAGAAGGACGCTCTACTGCTATTTATGCTTGGGAGAAGAATGCATCTAACATTCCACTCAAAGGCTTCTGTGGAATACCTGTTTTAACGCATTCGATCCCAGTAGACTGCAGGAGTTACGGAAGAGATGACAATGTTTTAAAAATACCAAGTAGTACCTAGTGACAGGAGCACTGCATTTGGCACCAGACAACCCTATTTGCCATCAATCTGGTAAACTGGGGTACGTTTCTTAAATTCTCTGAGCCCCGATATCTCCCCAGTAAGATGAAAATGACAATCTGCAGTCGCTTTCTTGGGCTGCCTTACAAAGTACCACAGACCGGATGGCTTTAAACTGTAGATAGACATTGCCGACAGGTCAGGAGGCCAGTGCACAACACGAAGGGCCCAGCAGTGTCATAGTCTGTCTGAGGCACACTGGGGAGGAGCCCTCCTTGCCTCTCTCCTAGCCTCTGGGGCTTCGTCAGCCAACCCTAGAGTCCCTTCGCTGGTGGCTGCATCACTCCCATGTCTGCTGCTATGTCACATGCCTGCCTCCCTTTGTGTCTCCATCTCTGTGTCCCCTCCTCTTCCAGTAGAGACCCTGGTCATGCAGAATTAAGGGCCCACCCCATTACAGGATGAAGTCATGTTAACTAATGGCATTCGAAACAATCCTAGTTCCAAGTGTGGTCACTTCTAAGGTGCCGGGGCTTACAGCTTCAATGCGCCCTTTGGGGCCACAGTTCACCCCATCACTGTGCCGGTCAGAGTAAGGATTGGAAACCGTGATACAAATTTCTATGCACAGTATGCAGTAGTAGTTGCTCTGGACAAATCTTAGAACAGAGTTGAGAAGACCAAGTTTGAAAACAAATAACATCACCCAGTCCTTGGGTCACGCAGGAGCCTTGTGGTCCCAATAAAGCCACAGGACACAGGTGGCAACATAAAGGGTCACTTCTAGATATGAAGGGAATGTCTCAGCCAGTGTTTACAGGGCACACATCTGAGCAGTCTGTATCTGCTTCATGGCGGGAAACTTTGTTAAAAAACGAGATCTTAGGCCTCCAATCAGAGTGGTTCAATAGATTCAGGAAGAAGGGGTATGTTACAGAACTAATACTTTCATAAAGTTCCACTGTTTCTATACCCAGCTAGGTTTGAGAACCACTAAGTAATCTGGTTCCGAGAACAACCGTGTTAGTGAATCTTGGGTATTTTAGGTGAAGCATTTTCACTGTTAAGATAGTTTGTTAATTCAGGAAAGTAATTCTGCTTTGGCATTCTTTCTAGTTTTCATGCCAAGATACCCATATTGTGAGCTCCTGGACTTCACGCCCTTTCTCTGTGGAAGAGCATGGTATCTAGCTAAAACAAGGTGATTAAATTTGTAGCTAGAGTCAGGAAGAAGTAATGAAATGTAACCAGACTGTCATCAAGGAAAATAAATTCAGAATCTGGACTTAAAAGGAATGTAAGGAGTTAAAAGCTCTTTGAAAAGCATGTCGATTTCCAGTTTGCTTTGTCCTTTTCTATGCTTCTGGGAGACTATAGAGATCTTAAGGTGGGTTATCTGGGGAAGGTAAATATGTGGGTCTCTGAGTCGGGGTTAATAGGTGCATTGAAGAACTTAAATACCCTATAGGCAGGAACAGATCAGAAATTGTCAGACCAACCCTGGCTTGTGTGACTCAGTGAATTGAGCACCGGCCTGCAAACCAAAAAGGTTGCCAGTTTGATTCCCAGTCAGGGCACATGCCTGGGTTGCGGGCCAGGTCCCCAGTAGGGGGCACTTGAGACACAACCACGCAATGTTTCCCTCTCTTTCTCCCTCCCTTCCCCTCTCTAAAAATAAATAAATAAAATCTTTAAAAAAATTGTTGGGCCAGAAACCCATACAATCTGAGGGGCCTTTAAAAAAATAACAGTGTAAAATTATAAATAAAAATAGAGTCAATACGGACAATTTTATTAGAATAAGTAAAATATGCACTATGTATACACTTTAAAATACTGGGAAAGCTTACTATGGGATCACAACGTTTAAAAAATAATACATTTATAAATCGACTGCCTTCCATAATACTTTTTCCCCGAAAGAAAGTAAATCCTACAAAATAGAAGTTAGAAGTCTGAAATAGGTATGCATGTACATACATACACCATTTTACACCGAATTATATATTACATACATATACATACACATAACACGCATGTGTTCTGTCAGGCCAAAGTTCAAACACGAATCAAATTCTGGGCACAAAAATCATTAATGGAGTTTTATAAACAATTTTGAAGGCTTAAATAAAACACCAAAAATAACTGGCATTCGCTGCCTGCTGGCCATCTGCAGCTCTAAAAATAATTCTCTGCCACCAGGCCTGATCTCTCTCCCCCATCCAGTAATGAAGTCGCTCCCCGAAGCCTCCCTGGCATTTTACCTTTATTGCGCCGCTCCGTCCACAGCAAACAGTGGTGCCCTTCACTCCGGTCCACAGGCTCCTCTATTTGCGCCTTGTTTTCTCAGACGCGTCTGCTCCCTGTACAGCTCCATAGGAAACGGCCTGATTTCCCTGAAAGCATCAAAGGGAGAGCTGTTGGACAGATAGTACTTGGGTATTTTCTAAAAGTGTTTAAATTCAGGGCATAAAACAGAAATAACAGATATTACTAAACTATTTTACAACACAATTTTCTGAATAAAACAGAAATACCCCCTTATTATATATACGAATGTCTCCTAGAGATTTTACTTTTGCCATATACATATATATGTGGCATGTATATTTATTAGGAGTTATATATATATATATATCCTAATGTGGATATATATTATGGATAAATATAATAAGGGGGGGTTAAAATATGGATATATATTTTGGATAAATTATGGATCTATATATATCCATAATTTGTTCCAGCAAGCAAATTATGAAGTAGGAAATTATTTTCTCCAATTATATAGAGTGTTTTACTGTTCATAGATCCCATATGTAAATTCTTAATTCTCTCTGTCTCTCTTATTTGTATATGTGTATATCTCTGTACACATTTGGACATTATAAGCCTTTAAACAACTTAGTAAATAGCCAATGAACCACTGTAGAAGGCATGATACCGGGTCATGATCTACTGATCCAAGCGAGAGGAAGCAACATTCCTTTGCAGGAGAATGCAGTGTGTGCCTGCTCCATCGCCAGGCATCGTGAGGAGACGGCGTAAACCAACTTCCTGCCACGGCTGATTTCTAGTTCACAATCCATCTCACTTCATCCACACAATGAAATACAGCGATGCTTTTGTCAGATCGGATACCAGGGGGACGTAGCAGCCTCATCCTGACCCTCTGCCAACACTTAAAACTGCGATCACAGTCTTCCTTTCTCCTGCATGTCAGCTACACTGTGCTCCAGAGAGATCGAAACTGTGCTGTTGTTCCCCCCCAGCACCGAAAAGAAAGTTGAAACAGCAATGGGAAAGTGTGGCTCAGTCCTGATAGATTTGGGTTTGTTTGGCTTTTTTGGTTACTATATAATAGAATTGAAGAGACTATAATTTTTATAGGATGTAGTTTCTATTTGGGGTAGATGCTCTGTTAAAGTAACAGCTACTGTAGCAGACCTGATTTCTGGGACGGGCGGGAGCGGAGGCAGGTCAGGCTGCAGGCATTTCTCTCGTTGCTTTGATACATCGTCTTGTAAATATTAGTTTACATACTGTCTCCCACTGATCTGTGCTGTCCAAAGGGACCCCATGTTGGCCTCCATGAGCATCGTCTCCGACCCACAGCCCACACTCAAAACTAAAAAAAAAAAAAAAAAAGTGAATGTTGAATTGGATCCAATTTGATACTGGTAAAAAAAATAATAGTCCTCCAAAGAATAAGAACATCAATACGACTTTCAGAGGTGGTTCAAAGTTGTATTTTTTAAGGAAAAATAACAATGATTCCCATTGGCATATTTAGCCCCTAAAAAAAAGTCAACAAAACAAACCTCTGCTTTTGTCCTATTAAAATCACTGTCCACAGTTATCCAGGCATGAACCTGAAAGTTAATGGGTTGACTTTAGCTTTCAGGACAGACTCTTCTTCCACTGTTCAGCTGGGAGATGGAATTCATCTCCTGATAGAACAAATCAGAAGCCCTGTTTCTGTGTAGCTGCTCAGATGCCTTTTCGTTATTTTATGCCTCTAGCCAACATTAGGTTGTGCCGAGTTCAGAATACAAATTATGTTTGGGGCTCACCACTCTTTTGCTCTAGCCAAAACTCAACGTCAACAGATTTGGGAATAGTAATTTTTTTCAGTTCTTAAAACTAAAGAGAGAATTAAGTCAGAAGAAAACACGTTTCGTGACAATACTGATCCTGTGACCTTGAGGATGTACACCGTCACCAGGCCCCACTGCAGGCGTCATGCAAGGCCAGGGTGATCTGTCGGTGGCATTACGTTGACTCCTCTGTGTCTGTCCGGCTGCTGTTTGATGATTCAGGTTTCATCATTCTTGGAAGCTCCACTATGCTGGGAAGCATGCTAGGCATTAGTATTTAAAGACAAGTAAAATCTACTTTGGCAGGGGAACAGAGACAAGTAAATAGTTAATGATATAGACTATCCTGAAACATGGATATGCTCCCAAACATTTTTTAGACCGACCAACGCTTTTCCGTGATTACTAATACCATCACTTCTCCACGCAAACTCTGACTGCCTTGAAATACTAAACTGGTCCCTGGCGGTGTCTTCTGCCCCGACTGATTTTCCCTATACTTTTTAGCCAGGGTTATGTTTTAAACTGGCAAATCGGAAAACTTCACGCAGCTCTATAACTCTCCAAATTGTTTCTCATTGATTTCGGATGAGCTCCTCTGTACATGTGCTGTAGGACTCGGTGTTATTTACATGCATTTGTTCTGTGTGCCCAGGCCATGAGGGTATTGTCCCTGTCCAATGGCCATGCAGCGTTGCGCGCCACCTCCCAACAGTGGGCATTGTCCCTGTCCAATGGCCATGCAGCGTTGTGCCCCACCTCCAACCGTGGGCATTGTCTCTGTCCAATGACCATGCAGCGTTGTGCCCCACCTCCAACCGTGGGCCTTGTCTCTGTCCAATGACCATGCAGCGTTGTGCCCCACCTCCAACCATGGGCATTGTCTCTGTCCAATGACTATGCAGCGTTGCCCCCCACCTCCGACCGTGGGCCTTGTCTCTATCCAATGATCATGCAGTATTGTGCCCCACCTCCGACCGTGGGCCTTGTCTCTATCCAATGATCATGCAGTATTGTGCCCCACCTCCGACCGTGGGCATTGTCTCTATCCAATGATCATGCAGCGTTGCGCGCCACCTCCCAACCACGCACAGGCAGCTTCCCAGCCTCAAGGGATTATCGCCAGGCTCCGAACGTCCTATACAGTAACCTGTAGGCACCTAACAAAGTCCATGCCAGCAGAAGATACTCATTAAATATTCCTTTCATTCCATTCCGTCCCATCAGTGCAGTATAGTCGAGGTCTTCTGGGTAATGATTTGGGAAGTAGATCGATAACAGGCACTGGGACACGGGGAAAGGACAGGTGACAGGAGTGGAGAACGAGGAACACAGTGTATCACTGTGGTTCTTGCTTAGGAAAATTGACAGTAATTTGGTCAGGCCCATGGTCTCCTTTTTAATCCATTTTTTAAATTTTTAATTAATCTCAATTTTTCAAAGTTTGCATCAAATGCATTATTCTAAGCATGCCACATGAGGGCATGGGTTTTTAAAATAATTACAAACTGTGTGAAACAAGTCTCATACATAAAAATTACCAAAACTATAAAGCCCAGCCATTTTTTTCTTAAAACGTCTTACTATCTTTTTTATCATGCATTTAGATATAAGAATCATTTTGCTTTTCAAATTTAATTCCCACCAGAAAAAGTCTTTAAGGTTCTTTGTTCACACCAAGTATTTAAGGAGTCTAAAGCCATTAGCGCCACATCCGACTTGGTTTCAGATCTAGCCGACTGTGAAGGAATATTATAGGGCTGTCTTGCTATAAGAAAGTAACATGCTAGACAGAGTTCTCTCTGCAGAGCTGCGCGGTATCGAAATTCGACTGAACCTGGAAATAATGACTCTTACTAAGCTAATGTTGGGATGAGAGCTTTGTCATGTACAGGTGTGATCTGTAACAAGAATCAACTTGAAATTAAAGGAAAACACAATGTCAGATGTTATAAAATAATCTGAAAAACCTCGGGCATTTGCAGAGCACAATATTCTTAAATACTAGCTATTTGTGTTTTTCTAGCTTTAACCAAAATGTCTTGAACATACATTTAAAGCCCAGAGAAGCGAAGCTGTGTTTCATAAGTGCTGTGTTCCTTCCTGTCATTGGAGGATTATCTCGTTGCAGCGCTAACACTGAATCCCTCAAGAGGGTTAAGTCCACTTAAGTGCTCACCTGAGGTCAGTGGGGCTGTAGCACAGAGAACTGGCTGGGATTCCCTCTGCAAAATCCTGACCCCCCTCTCACCCCCTCCCCCAGCAGTGAGACACCACCTTCAAGGGCTGCTACCAAGTCACGTAAGGAATCTGCTGGTCAGTGTACATGGGAGAGAGCGAATTCTAATGCACGCTCACATCGGGTCACACGGGGAGGAGGGGACATTGGATAGATGGAGAGTTCACCTTCCATCCCACCGATTCCAACAAACACAGGGGCCAGCAACCTGGACTCTCTAACCTGAGTCCTTTCGTGCCAGCTCTGGTCCCGGGTATACGCCTGTGGCCGACAGGCAGGTACAGGCTTTGGAACACTGCCTTTTTCTAAAGAGTGCAAAATGGCAGCTGCTCAAATATGTGGCATTCACCTGAAATGTGTGTGAAAAGGAATTATTTTATCTCATCATTATAGGTTTCAGTCATTTTCATGGGTTTATTTTTTTTTCTCTACTGGAAAGAATTTAAATGGTCTTCTTGTGTATGGTTTTCTAGTTATTATTAGGCAGTGATGGCAATTTTCCAACAAAAGATTGTTTTAAACTACATAATTGGTCATGGCACTAAATAAAAATGAACATAGATTTTAATTTATTATCACAGTGCTTCTCATTAGTTATTTGCAGTGTGCAATGACTAAAACTAGTTTTTTCTGAAAATGTTGTGCTAAAATTTTAGGCTTGGCTGTGCATTATTCAAAGTCCAATAAATGAATAGATTAATGAGAATGTTGTATATTCATGTACCAGTTTCTCTCCCATTATTAAATTCCATAATTTAGTAATAATATGCATTTAAATATCTTCTTTTCTAAACTACTATTGCTTCGTCACTTTAAAGGGCAGAATTAAATTATTTGTTTTCATAGAACTTTATCTTAATAATTTTTATCATGTTTTACAATTAATTCGTATTTTAAAATGCACTTTTTGTTCCAATCAAATTGTATGAACAATATTTACCATTTTAAATGCATCTGAAGTACATAAAATTGCGCATTCTGTATTTTCATATATACATTAAATGACTAAATGAATTTGTGAAATGCATCACAGAAAACCAATTTTAGAATGACCATGAGACAAATGGATGTAATCAAAACATCGGTAAGTATTGTGGTGTTTCTTGAAAAATATTTTAATGATCCAAAAAAGAAAAATTTAATGACAGCTGAGCTTGATCAGTGGTGCAAATATCAGTAAAGATTTCACAGAAATTCACCTCCTGAAAAATCCTTTTAGGAGGAATCATGGGATTCCTCTAGACCTCCACTGAACAAAGGAAGATCCTGCCTCACAGGATTTGGGGGCAGGGTTGCGTTCAGGTCACTTGATACAAAGCAGTGTTTAGATAGTTTCAAAGCCAGCCTGGGGCGGGTGCCAGAGGCCACCAGCGGCGGTTGGCTCAGCAGCAGATTCAGTACAAAGTACAAGGCTGGTGAAACATTGTGTAACATCATTTCCTGCAAACTCTTTCTGGGGCGCTCACCCTGGCTTAGACACTGAGTGTCTGTTTGTCCAGGGAGTTGAGATGCTTCAGGCAAGAAGCAGATACTCCCTTCTTACACCTGGGATTTTGAATGGCCCAATTGCTAACCGTCTAGAATGTGAGAGAGCGTGCTTCTCAGCACTACGTGCTTTTTGTTAAATAACAAAAGCAGTCTTTACTGGTTCACACGGGACATACGACTGAAAGAAGTTACCTGAGAAGTAGGTGAGGACTCACCCAGAACTCAAAAAACATGGGTTTTGGCACCGAGTGCTCTCAATACTTAAATATTTAATACAGTTAAAAATGTAAGAAAATGCATCGATTGACTTAAAAATAAAACAAAAGTATACTAAATTTCTAAATAGGATACTATCATTTCCTTGTGAGAGAGACTTGAAATTTTATGGAAAGCTATTTTAATTTATTTTATATGTACCCTCAATGAGCGTAACAATAATTGCATAGCACAGCTAGCCACATGCACTTTAAAAAATAAAAGGTCACCGTGGAGGACAATGGAAGCTCATATTAAAAGAAATTCAGGAAAATAAACTTCCCTAGATTGTATCCAGAAATTCCTATTTCTGCGCAAGTTCCAAATTCATCTTCTTAGATTAGAAACTTCTTTGGTTCTCTTACCATCTTCCGCCTGTGTTCTCAAAACTTGTTATTCCGGTGCGTGGTACTGATACATTATGTGGTTTTTTTGTTTGTTTGTTTGTGTGTATCATAATCAGATATGGGAGCATACTAGATTGTGAGCAGCAGATGCTGGCTTCATTATCTGTAGCTTCATCATAAACATGAAAGAAAAATAACCCAAAAATGAGGAATTGAGATATGCTCAAGATGTTCATGGTGGGAAGCTAAATTATTACTCATACGCTGTTGCTGAGACATAATTCAAAGGCTAGATAAAACATGTATTCTTGGGCCTGATTCAGCAGGCAGACACCAGCCCCCAGGAGCGTAGGTGGGAGAGATTTATTAAAACCCCCTCGGCGGCTCCCGCGCCAGCAGACAACGAGTCCGCAGCTGAGGCTTTGTTCCCGTCCTGGGCTCGGTGAGCGCGGGCACCAGAGAGAGTCGGCTTCGCACCCTTTGGCAGCCGCGACCAGGACAGTTGAGAGACTTAGAAACGGGGCTCAACGGGTTTACCTGTCAGACCATAGCTGAACTCCTTAGCAGGTCTTCAGAGGCTCTTTGTGATCTGGTAAACTAACGCCTTCATTTCCGGTTTTGTAATTAGCTTTTGTGACTTTGAACTTGTCGTTATCCCTCAAGTGGCCCTGGGTCAAGATGTCTTCTCACCCATGTCTCTAGCAGGTCAACCCTCCCCTTTAAATCATTTAAAATATCATTTTTTTCCTCTGTGAAGTATTTCCTGACTCGCTGGAGTTAGTTAAATCCCCCCACCTTTCTTCCTTCCTCTACAATCGCATATGTAATTTGAATTTCTCATATAGAACGGATTACACTGAATTCTTATGACCTATAAACATGGCTGTGCTCTCCACCCAATTACCAATATTGTGACGCCTTAGTGGGAGTCTGCTCTTGGTCTGATGGTCCCCATGCCGAACAGTCTTGTTCCTGGTGGCAGCAATGTACGCTGGGGAGCAGGGAGGGGAGGGTGGGGGCCAGCGTGTCAGGCCCTCCCCATGATTTTGTTCGGAAGCCCCAAGAATGTGGACCATCCAACAGCCCTTCAGAAAAGAAGCAATCTCATTTAGGACATAAGCATTTAAACCAAGCTTAGGAGAGGTTGCGAAGTGGGAGTTACTAATGCAGAACCAAATTACTTTAGAGCAGGCAAACCAGGGGATGCTGCTAATAGATTCTTCTCGTCCTGTGTCATTGGCAAAGCTCCTATTTTCCAGCAGAGAAGGGAAATGGGTCAGAGGGAAGATCGAGAAAGGCTTTCCCTCTTTAATCCAGGATTAATTCCATTACGGGGTGAGGGTGCAGGGCAGAGCACGTGGCGGATGCTGACTTATAACCCCATTTAATGGGATATGGCACCCATGTTTAAAAGCAATGCATTTTCGCAGCTTCCAAAGGCTGCCCGAAATCCTATTACCAAAAGGATCTCTGAAGAAACGGGTCTTACTGGCTGTAATAGGTTTACAAATACAGGTGTCTCGGAGTAATCCAGCCTCCACAACAAATGTTATCTCCAACGCAGTGTTATGCTGAGCAGTTGTAAGCTGCTTTATCTTCGGTTCTACAGCAAATGTATTTGAAAGAACACACTATGTCTCTGCCTATGATGCTTTTGACTAAAAAGGAAACTGTGTGTGCAAGAGAAGAAAGATCATTATCTAAAGTGATGCTCCGTCAGCCAGGGACTGGTTCAAGCCCTGAGGATGGAAGAGTGACTGACTACACAGAGGCCAAGTCTTTCTGGGACACAGATGCTAAGTAACAACAACAACAACAATGCTACTGTTACTACTACTACTACTAATAATAAAGATATCTGATGCCCTGGCTGGCGTAGCTCAGTGGACTGAGCGCGGGCTGCAAACCAAAGTATCGCAGGTTCGATTCCCAGTCAGGGCACATGCCTGGGTTGCAGGCCATGGCCCCCCAGCAACCTCACATTGATGTTTCTCCCTCTCTCTTTCTCCCTCCCTTCCCTCTCTAACAATAAATAAATAAAATCTTAAAAAAATTATCTCTTAAAAAAAAAGATATCTGATGAAGGAAAACAATCACTCTTTGAGGGCCAGAATTGACGGAGATGGCACAATGGGAAACTCTTACAGCTGGGGGGTCCTTGGAAGGAAAAAAAAACACGAAGTGCAAATAAAGCCCAAGGCAATGGACATCGGCGGGTGTGCCGGAAAGTATGTGAGAAATGCTGATACTTAAGTGGAGAAGAAATGCTTTATTTACCCATTCACTTATTTATATTCTTTACAAAGGAGCCTAGGACGGTTATGTAGAGAATATGGTTCCAGGATGGGGCCCATGCTGCGATATTCAGGGTAAGAAATGCAGAGGCCTGGGCTGACCGTGAGCCCTGGCAGTGCAGAGGAGGAGCAGAGTCCAAAGACAGGCACAGTGGCATGCTGGGAAAGGCGTCCCTAGCCCTGGGCCATGCCTGGTGTGTGCCATTAGCCAGCTGCTGTTGCATACAGACGCCCTCACCACGGCCAATTTAAAACAAGCTTATCAGCGCCAAACTGCGTGACCCCTGAGACCAGAACTGAGAAGCTCGGACCGGCCACCACGATTCCTAAAAGGTGCGGGTGGACGAGATGCAGTACGTGATGGAACACTGGGTCTTGACGTAGAGGTATGTAAGTGGTCATGTGAGGGGTTTTGTAAAGGACAACTGTTGAAACTTTAGCCAGACTACCCCATAATATCGCTGCCTCCATGTCTATCTTGTGAGCCCAGGTGGTGGTCTGTAGGGGCCTGGGACTGCCACTGGCCCCGCCCTCCCTGGACAGTGTGACCTTCACAGTAGCCTCAGGGTCACACATGGATGTACGTGTCTGACGCTGACGCCTCCCTCAGTGCCCCGGTGGTGAGCATTCTGCCCTCCTCCCAGAGTCTCCCCGAGTGCGCCCCCTACAGGAGACTCCCGTGCAGCTCACCAAACCCCTGCTCTTTCGGTTTGAGTTGACAAATGCAGCCTTAGCCCAGGAATCCCAAAGCTCTGTACAAATGGACCCTGAGACAGGCCTTGGCCCCAGGCCCAGCCCTGCTGGTGGTCTGCACCTTCCTGGGTGGTCCCTCCAGGGCCCCTGAGTCATAAGCTTCTCTGTTTCACTTTCCCTCTGCTGTCTTTTGTTGGACCTCGGCTCGTCATTCAACACCCAGAGGCCCCGGGGCTCTCCGTACCGAATGTCAGTCTCACCAGCTCACAGCAGCCCCGGCTGAGGCCTGCGTGGTGCTCGGGATCCGAGAGTTCAGGCACACCGCAGCGATTCGCCCCGATCAATAATGCCCGAGCCCGCAGGCACCACTTTTCAAGGACATTGATAAAAGTTAAAAGAAGCTTTCTTTACTTCAGGTCTCTTCTACGGTTTTAAAATGCTAATTTGCTTTTTGAAACTAAAGCAGGAATCGACTCCACAGTATTTTCCAAAAGTAATTGGAGAAAGATTCTCTTTTTACTGGCTCTCTTGAAGTGCTGTGGGTAAGAACCGATGGAGGCCCTCCTTCCTATTAATTAAGTCAGCATTCTCTATATTACTAATGCAAAAATTAAGTGCCTTACTTGTCTCTAAATTATAAATAAGTACGATTTTACGGAACCGGTCCAGTAAACTGTGGAAGTGCGGGTGCCTGCAAGTCTGTAGGAAATGCAGTTGATGGACTTGTAACTTGATGAACTATAGAAACTACATGTAAAATGTTGCTAAATATCCTAATACACATGTTACTGCTACAAAAATACATCCTGCGAGGGGCGTGGGAGAAGTCATTCGGTAAAGACATCCTCTTCCCCCAGACCACCTTATAAATGAGTGAATAGGTGGTCTTTGAAGACCCACGTGTTCAAAAACAGGTGACCAGGTGAGATCTACAAAAATTTGCTCTGTCTTTGAATCTAAACTACACCCGTGAAGACCAGGTAGTACCTTGTGCAAAGGAGTAAGATACACACAGAAGGGGGTGTGCAGATGGAGGATAAAAAATAAGTGCCCGGGTATCATTTTTCGCCTTGTCGATGGAAAATATTAAGAGCGAAGGAATACTGATAGTTACTAGGCACAAGCTAAGTCATTTGTTAACATTTTTCCTATAATTCCACAGCACCCCTGTGAGTTAGTTACATGTCTTACTGTTCTTTCTGTTTCATATGAAGAAAGTCAATTTGGGGAATTTACATATTTGGTATATGAATTCATTTCTGTCAGGATCGTACTTATTAATGCTCTTAATCACTGTATTCCATTCATGTTCTTATCAAAAGCAGGAAAAATATTACTCTACATTCTTCTTTATATAAGAATTTATGTATCCAGCCCTGGCTGGTGTAGCTCAGTGGATTGAGCGTGAGCTGTGAACCAAAGTGTCGCAGGTTCGATTCCTAGTCAGGGCACATGCCTGGGTTGCAGGCCATGACCCCCAGCAACTGCACATTGATGTTTCTCATTCTCTCGCTCTATCTTCCTCCCTTCCCTCTCTAAAAATAAATAAATAAAATCTTTTAAAAAAAAGAATTTATGTATCCAACCAAGGATACACATTTTAAGAGGAAAGCTGATCGATGTTCTTAATGAGTAAATAAATGCCCTCACATTTCTCAACCCAGACCATTTCTTTTTTGCCGGTCCCCTCCTTTATTGCCTGTCCATGCCTTCCTCTTCACATATTCCTTTCAATTCTCTCTTTCCTGTTTATTTTACATATACCCTGCTTTCATTGTTACTGCTTTTTTTGACTATTGTAACTTGTCTATTATCTTTTCTTGCTTTTTTGTGCCAGGCCCTTTCTTAAATTTATTCTTTGGGACCGCTAAATGCATTATGTTGTTTGATTTCACTTTTCACAGTTGCGTGGGCAAAAGATACTTTGCACGTCTTCCAAATCATGAAATACCACGTCCACTAAAGGGAATGTCTCTGCTTTCAGTAAAGCAGGGTGAAGTCAACAATGAGTGCGCTCAGGAAGGACCAGTTAGCGATGTGGAGAAAAGGCAGGAGCCTCCTAGCTGTATTCATCAGAAGAGACATTCTAAGATTGTTTTTCTTTTTTACTGTTAAGGTGTACTGATTGTTTAGAAATGACACCTAGAAAAACTTCCTGCCCAGTAGTAATGCTTTAAAGCCAACTCAAATTTAAGGAATTATTTTCCTGGTCTGTGAAGTAGAACAGGGTGTATATGCTAACAGTTATAAATGCTGGTCTCCACAACCATTACCCAGGGCACTTAGTTCATATTTACTTGGCATTAAATTTTCATACAATGAAATGAATTCAATCAAAATTTATTAATTTACTAAACAGCTGAACTTTTCAGCTCAGATGATTCTTCTTACCCAGATAGTATGCACAATTTAAAAGAGGAAGGTTAGCGTTAAAATGTGTTTACATATTTCCTGCTCCTCAAAGATAGGGGCTGCCATGACTCCTGTTTTTGCCTCTACCCCATAGTTGACTCGTGGCAGGTTCCCTATGAGTCCTTGCTTGCTGAAATAATTACTGTGTAGTCACAGTGTATGTTTGTGAGGTATATATAAAAGAATGGTCAAAATATATTAAAAAACAGATCATAAAGTAAGAGAGAATACAATAGTTAATACCTTGTGTTTCAGTGAGTATTTTAAGTGCTATCAACAACAAGCACCTAAATTTTGACACTTTTTATCTAAATGGATGTATTTCCATCAATGGCAGATTTAACAGCTATGACAAAGTCATAGAACAGAATTTAGAGGGAAACTTGGAGAACCAAGACACCGTCTTGGAGACTCTCCTTTCTAAGTAGACAATTTGTCAGCGACCTGGCCTTTAAATGGCTCTTTTATGTTATTTCCTTATTTGCTTTTTTAAAAACTATTCACCAAAAGTGGCATCGGGTATTTTTCCAGGAAGAATCTAATTCCCTTGACCAGAATATTATCCAGGATGTCTAGTCTTAGGTCTAAACCCAGATTATGGAGGTAAAAACAGAGCAGGCATGGGCTACATGTTAGGCTCAGCGTTCTGAACTTTGTAGCACAGTCCCCGTGTCATCTGAGTTATATGCAAAGTCTCCCTTTGCTCCTAGACTAGATATCACACCCTCGGTAGCGACTGCATACACAATTGATGATGGGGCCCATCTGAAAATGACTTTTGGCACGAAAATGCATTCACTTCATGGACATAACAAAAGGGCAGTGGACGAGTTTGGTGGCAGCTTTGCCATAGGACCACAGCGAACATCTGGTGTTTTCATGCCTCGAATCACACCGGCACGCTGGATGCTGCCAGAGGTCGGCGCGCACAGCCCTTCCCTGGACACGTGGTCTGTCCCGCCCGCTGGCAGGACATTCATCCTGCAGGTCGCCAGGCAGGTGCCCGTGCAAAACGTCCAAGTGTCCGAGTCAGTGCGGCTCCTCACCAGCCATTACCAACTTCCATCATTCAACATTCAATAGCACCACAGGGGCGCCTTTAAAAATAGATATTCCCAGCGGCAGCCTGACTTTGAAATCACTCCGTGCCCATTTTCGGGGATGATTCATGCTGTTGCCCCAGTGAAATATTCATAACTCTCTGTGTAAACATTGCAGAGGGAAAAAAATTTCAAGACCATCCTTCACTCATTTTCGGCAGGCGTCTGCAACCTTGACATTGCCATTCTGCCTAAAGACATCGCCGTAGGGGACGGGAGACACACACACATCGATCCACTTTCTCTGAGCACGCAGAAAAAGCCTGCCAGGCAGAGGGTTCGGTTCAGCACTTTCATCACCTTTTAATTGCTTCTAAATGGCATTGTGACCCGCCGCATCAATAGCCGAATCAATCTAACTGCAACCAGCCCGGCTCGGGCACGTGTGCTGTGCAAGGCCGCTTCCTTCTCAGCGGCGTGTGTGTGCACATGCGCGTCTGGTGGGGCGGGCTCGGGCCGCCGAGCCTGTTATTGTAGAAGCAGCTATCAGTGGAGGCCCGGGGAGGGGAGGGGAGGACTGGGTGAGGTGGGCAAAGGGGAGGGAAATGGGGCCCATCTGTAATAGTGCCAATGGTAAAAAAAAGAAAAAAGAAAAAAAAAAAGAGCAATGCAACTGCATTGCTAGCAAAACAGCTCAATAATAAAAAACAGACAAATTTCAGCCAAACGTCTGCCATGCGTACACGGTGAAATAAGGACCACGTTTCCAGATGAAAAGCTGTAACTGTTGAATACAAGGAGTGGCAGTGTCAGATGCCTCCTCCGTCAGGAAAAGCATGGCCAGCCACGGCAGGATGAAGCATCGCATTTCAGATTGTAAGCTACGGAGAAAAATTCCGCGAGGAGAAAAGATGAGTTTGAATATTTCAGGCTGGGCCACCGTGAGCGCGAGCCCATAAAAAAAATGAGCTAGCGCAGGAACCGCTGTGAGCGCTGAGCTGTACAAATGATCCTTCCCCCAGAAGTCTCCCTACAAGCTATTTCCCAGCGACCGGGACGATGCACACACATCATCCCGCCTTCAGAAAGGTGCGCCCCGCAAGCCTGTGTTGCTGAGCCTCCGAAGAAAAATGCCGTAATTCAGGACTTCAAGTAGTGCTTTCAATTCACCTTACCACTTTTTATTCCTCCCATATATCCACTTTATAGTTCAGTAAAAGAAAGTAAAAATGCAGACAGCGGGGGAATTAACTCATTTTCTCCGTTCAGTGCTGTGTCCCAATTAAACTCATTTTCAGAAAAGGCGGTGGAACAGTGGGAAATGGGACTGCTTTCAGAATGAGAAAGCAGCGTCTCCCGTCCGTCCAAGTCCAAGGCCTCGCACGGCAGACAGAGGCCGCAGTGCTGTGCTGAGCTGGCCACCTCGGGGAGCAAGTTCATTTTTGTCGTTGGCTCGCCATGAAGACCTTTCAATGCAGCAAACCTGCTCTTCAAATGCTGGTGTGTGTGCACTGGTGCAGCAGGGCGCAGGCAAGGGGAAGGACTGGTACGCTCAGGGCACGCAGTTAGAAGTGAAGAAGCCCCAGCTGAGGGCGCTGCTACCATCAGCCGGTGAGGCGGGAGGAAAACGAAGAGAGAATGAGATTCTGGAGCCCAAGTAAACGGAGCCCTCCAGATGTTGCGCTGATGCCGCATGGAGATGGGTCAAAGGACAGAGACTGACTGACCTTGGAGTTTGCAAGACCTAAGTTATTGCTAAGTCATTGCTGGCCTTTGAGCAATCCTTGGAGTTTGCAAAATCTGAGTTACTGCTGGCCATGGCAAAATTCTAGGCATACTCCGGAGCAGATACAAAGTGTGTGAATCTGTCCCACAGATAGAGGGAGGGGATGCCCATACTTTGGAGAAAAAAAATTAAAAGATTTTTATGCATTCTTTAGAGAGAGGGAAGGGAGAGAGGGAGAGAAACATTGATCGGTCACCTCTGGTATACGCCTCCACCGGGCACTGAATCAACCCAGGCAGGTACTGTGACCAGGAATCGAACCGATGACCTTTTTTGCCTCGGAGAACCACAGCAGTCGGGCCCATACTTTGGAGAGACTCCTCAGTGGAAATGGAGGGAGGATAGAGCACGTGAGTGCAGATGCAAGCTGCGATTGCCAGGAGAGGGACGTGGAAGTGTTCAGCTCTCTGCTGCTTTCCCAGTGAAACGGGGAGTGCGATCACGACCTACATAGGAGGAGGAAGGAAGAAGGCGTGCGTGGCCTTTGAGCGGGGGGCAAAGCAAGGAGAGGTGGTCTCGGGGAGTGAGGGAGGGAAATCGCTCAGGAGAGTGTAAGAGCATTGCTGGGCCAACTTAAGGTCCCTGGTACATTCATTTGTCAAGAATTTTTCCATTTTATCAAATGCAGTTCCCAAAGCATGCAAAATCAGATATATTACCAAACCTCCCTCTCTTCACATATAAAATGGGAGTGATAGTAATAATATCTAGTTTAAAGGGGGTTTTTAAAGAATGAAACAAGCAAATATTATAGCTCCATAAATATATCAGCATTTCTCTCCTTTGTCCAACATAGTGGTTTTCTTATTCTACCATTAGCTGACATGCATGTTGTTAATTTCCTGTTAAAACAAAATAAATTCCCTCTGAAAAGGCTGCATTCTGTATTCCAACTCCATGACCTCCCTAAAAGGGCAAACTTTGGAGACGATAAAAATAAAAAGAGCAGTGGTTCCTGGGGGGACGGTGGTTAGTGGGGAGGGGGAGGAACAGGCAGAGCACAGAGGACATTTAGCGCAGTGCGACTACTCTCTATGGCACTGTAGTGGTGGGCACGGGTCATCAGACATGTGTCCAAACCCACAGAATTCACAACACCAAGAACGAGTCCTAATGTAAACGATGGACTTCTGGGAGAGCACGTGCCAGTGCAGGTGCACACACTGTAACAAGTGCCCCACTCCCGTGGGACGTGTTGATAAAGGGAGGATACGCACGGGGGACCGGGGGCGTGGGTACGTGGCAAATCTCTGGGCCTTCTGCTCAGTTTTACTCTGAACCTAAATCTGAAAGTCTAGACTGTTCTAAAAAAGTCTATTTAAAAAAATCTGTCTTGATCACTTTTTCCTTTTGGCTGGCATACAATTTGACTAATAATTTTATCTCTAGTACATGTTTAATTCTTTTCTCTTTTCTGATTTTTTTTTTGGTTCTCTCTTGAGCAAAATTGTCTGTACTCTTTGCCATAGTTGTCTCTATTCACTGCCTCTGAATATCCCCCTCATTTTCTTTCCTAAACTAACTCTTAGTAGAGTCATTTTCCTCCTTGTAACTGCAGTTTTAAAGAGTCACCAATAGCCTTCACATTCCCCCATTCTATGGCTAAGCTGACATAATTGTCACCCTAGCAGCTGCATTAGTATGGCTCATTCTCTTAAAATAGTTTTCTTCTGTGGCCTCCTGGAAGCCACATTCTCTCTCTCTCTCTCTCTTCCTCTTCTTGCTCCCATTGCAACTCCTTGGCCTCCTTGCTGATTCCTCCTTCCCCCCTGACATTGGACAGGTGGGCCACCCTGGGGTCCAGTCCAGGTTCCTCTTCCGTCTCTTCCTTCCAGCTCAAGGCCAATGCCTCCCGGAGTCATATCCCTTATCCGGGTCCCTTTCTTGCACTACAGTTATTACATCTCATTCTCTTCTCCAACCTCGCAGCACTTGCCGTTGCCCGAGTCTTATTTAACGACAGACCCATTCTTTAAGTGTCTCAAGCTGAAACCCTAGAGATCATCTTCAGTTTCCTTTTGTCTCACACTTTGCATCCAAGCCAGTACGAATCCTTATTGGATTTATCTGGATGGATGCCCACAGTGGATTTCTCCCATCTATGAAGAGGCAGCTCCCATCAGAAAATAACCCTCCCAAGGGAACACCTAAAAACTGAACAAAACGTGACACACACACACACACACACACACACACGGCTGTTGGAGGCATCCGACCAGAGTCTGGGAGGATCTGAGGGGCGTAAAAGGACGCGTTACCCAGAGGGAAAGGAGACACTACTGTGCATTTGTCCCCTAAGGAGTCTGCCAATCTGTAATCAGCAAGGGGCGCAAAACAAACAGGAACGAGTAGTTCCGGGCTGTTGACAGTTTCATGGGTCAGGGGAGGAAGAGCGGAAACATACACGCGGGCTGGCGTGGCTCAGTGGGTCGAGCGTTGCCCCACAAAGCAGAAGGTCGCCAGTTCGAAGCCTGGTCAGGGCGCGTGCCTGGGTTGCAGGTTAGGCAGCCAGTTGGTGTTTCTCTTGCACACCCATGTCTCTCTCCTCCTGCTTCTCCCTCCCTCCCCTTCTCTCTAAAAAATTAAGGAAAATCTTACAAGAAAGAAAGAAAAGCAGAAGTATCCTTAGGGCCCTGCAATTAAGAGATAATTGGGAAACACGAGATTGTGATGTGAAAACCCTAAGGGACATCCAGGGGGGAGGCTGGTAGGAGCGGGCAGGTCCTGCAGGTGACCGGACTTCAGTCTCACACCGTTATCAGACCCTGCTGGGTCAAGGTTACATCTGCTCCTCCACAATGCCCGGCAGAAATTCTTCAAAAATCCCTTTTCTGAGAAACTATCACCCTGAATCTCTGCCATTTTTTTAAATGTTTATTTATTTATTTTTAGAGAGGGAAGGGAGGGAGAAAGAGAGAGAGAGAAACATCAATGTGCAGTTGCTGGGGGCCGTGGCCTGCAACCCAGGCATGTGCCCTGGCTGGGAATCGAAGCTGCGACACTTTGGTTCACAGCCCGTGCTCAATCCACTGAGCTATGCCAGCCAAGGCAAATCTCTGCCATTTTTCAAGTGCAATGTCCAGAATTTAGTGAACACTTAATAGATATTTTTTAAAAAAAACAAATAGTAGAAATATATGAAATAAAAACTGAGAACCCATGGTCAAATCCAAGAGAAAAACATAGACATGGAAGATGAGTCCCTAGGTGATGTCAGTGTTGGAGTTATCCTACCCGGACGTTGAAATTGTTGTAATTAATAGGTTGAATAAAATAGATGACAAGGTAGAGAATTCCACCAGAGAATGGAACCTGTACTGAAATATAAAATGCATATTATGGAAATAAAATGTACAGTATTTACAACAAGTAACAGATTTAGCCACACAGTGGACACAGTATAAAATCAGCAAACCGGACTTTAGGTGAGTAGGAACGTCTGATGTGAAAACAGGCAGGAAAATAGAAGCAATCATGCGAGAAACCCCCAACACAGGAGATGTGGGTGATGTCTGCACCAGGTGTCTAATTGTAGTTTTTGGATGCCGTGAGTGAGAAGCAATATGAGAAAATTAACTGGGAATTCTCGTAGCTGGCAAAAAAAATCCAATTTCAAATTAAGGATGCTCTAGAAAAGTGAGGAGATATAAAAAAAGACCTTTGCACCTACTTACATCCTAATAAAACTGCTGAAAACCAGCGATCCATGCACACGAAACCTGAAAGTAGCCACGGAAAAATAAAGACACACTACCGTTCGCAGAAAGCATAAGGCTGAAGGCTAACTTTTCTGGAGGAGCAACCGAGACAAAAGAAAATAGGATCAAAGCTCTAGCAACTTGAGAGAAAAATACCTGTCGACTTAGATTCTAAATCTCTTGAAAACCTTGTTCAAAATGTAAAGATGTTTACAGCAAAACAGCGCTGAAAGACTGTTTGGTTGACGGACTTAAAAGAAACATCAGAGGTAATTTTAGAGGCAGAAACAAAATTATCCTACAGGAAAATACGGCGATGCAGCTAAAAGGCTGCTGAAAAAACCCTTGGGTCCATGAGAAGTACCATCAGTTAAAAACAGTCTCAGTGTTGTGAGAGCTTTGGAACATATGTGGAGTTAAAATGCATGACTACGCTATGGTTAGTAAAAAAATTGAAGGAAAAAATAAAACAAAACAAAATAAAATAAAATAAAATACATGAATACCATAAGGTAATGCTTGGCAGGAATATAGGGATGGAATTAAAGTATTCCAAGATATCATTTGAACTCTGGGTGGTGGTCAAAGTATTCATTTCCAGTAGACGTTAATAAACCCCAGATGTGTAGTATAATGTCTCGTAAAACAAATAAAAATCATAAAAGATGGCATGTCGAAAGTTAGTTAAGGAGTAAAATGGAATGACACTTGCAAAATCTACTCAGAATCTAACCACAGCTCATTTCTTCGCCTGCTAACCATGACCTCCATGCGCCCGAACCCCCTGGTGGGTCGCCGAGATAACATCTGATAGCCCGTTACCCCACTTTTCCATCGCGTGGTGCTCACCACAGGGCGGCCCCTGCGGTCCCTTTAACTGTGTCAGAGCGCGGCATTGCTGTGCCCACGTCTGCCCAAAGCAGCCCGCCCCAGAGTCGCATCAATGGCCTGAGAGCCCCGTGTGATCTTCGCGCATGACCTCAGCGGCCTCACCCCTGCTGTCACCCCGTCATTGTCCCGGAGGCCTGGCCGGTCCACGGAAATTTCCGGTGCGAATTAACGTCGGTCACTTAGCACTGACTGTTGCTCCGCCAGGAACACGCAGCTTGCATGGCTGCGTATCGCTCAGGTCCATATCTCTCTCAGGTCCGTGTTCAAGATCTTCTCGGTACGGTTACCTGGCTCTATCTGTTTGAAACTGCACCACCTTCTTGCGTTTCTGGTCTATTTTTGTTTTGTTTTGTGCAGCTCTTACTGCTTTGCGAAATCAGGATACATCAGTCTTTTTTAATGGTACCCGAGGTAGGGCAGTAATCCCTCCGCATCCTGCTAATTACCTGCATATGTGTGTTTTCTACGAGTTTGCGCGGGCTCCTACAAGAAGGATATCTTTGTTATCCCACCTAGTATTGTGCTAAATATAAAATTTTTGAAACAATGGAACATACA